>NC_081428.1:71456447-72139447 GCF_949786415.1 Peromyscus eremicus
GCCTTCCCAGTGATTGTCATCTTCTTTATCCAACATGTAAAGGCTTCTTTTGTCATGTTTCCTATTTTATTACTCTGCTCTCTTTTCCTTAGTACTTCGCGCCATCTGCATGCTAACTAATTTACTTAATTCATTCTCTGTCTCTCTCACTGTAATATATTTGCTCATTGCTATGTCTCCAGCGCCCAGAAGAGTATTTGGCTCATAGCAAGAATTTGACAAATGTTTTTTGAATGAGTAAATGAATGCAAGGCCTCTTCCTGTTTTCGAGTTCAAGGCATGTAATATTTCTTAGGTATGCAGGCACTGTGCTGGGCTCTTCAGAGGAGCCAGAGATCATGAAGCATAGTGTCTCCCTTCAGGAATTCCCTATTACTGCCAGGGTCAAGTTTGAGTCTCAGTCCTTGAATCACATGGTTTTAGGCTAGCCGCTAACTCTCTGCCATCTCCCTGCAATGTGAGTTTGTATAATATTTCATTGAGTCTTAATCCTCTCATCTGTGGACTGAAGCTAATGAGAATATTAAAACTTTGAGAATAGTAGGTGAGTGAATTAAAAGAAAAAGAATTTTGCAAAATATTGAATATTTTATAGGACATGTTAGTACTTCCCGTCTATATCCCTTCCACAATGCCTTATCCCCTCCTCCCTTTTCCATGCTCCTGGGTCATTTTACAGAGACTTACTGGAGAAAAGTAGCAGCTCAACAAAACTAATATGGAAGAGGCTACCATTTACTAATCCACATTGTCTTTCACTCAACAAACCTGAGCCAAGAAGGCCCTCTCCACTGGCTCCCAGGAACGAATCAGCAGAAAAGGGCTTGGGATAAAACACCGATCACTGGGACTAAAAGCGGGAGGGGGAGTTGGCAGAACAGGAGAGAACACACCACTTCAAAGAGCATTCCCTAGAGAAGCCATGCAGAGCAGCAAAGAACTCACTGCCCCAAACCTCCCACCTCCAACTCCAAAAACAGGGAACAAAGGCTGGCGGGGGGCTGGTAATCAGCCTGTCTGCCTGGGAGCTGATGTGTGGGAGGGGAATAATTTGGTCAGGGCCACCACTGTGATGTGAAGGCCAAGAGGAGCTTTCAGAAGCAGGGAGCTTGTCTATCAAGAGTGTGCAGCCGCCCTCACACCCCTCGGGGTTGGGCCCCTCTCTTTGTATGCCTGGCCCTGCTGCATCCCGGGGGAGCTTTGCCTCTCTCCTATCATTCTCACACCCAGCACATCTGACTTCTGGTAGGTGTGATGCCATGGCATGAGGTTAGAAGCAACAAGGGTTTTGTTTCTCTTGTGCTTGATGGCTTCCCGTTGCTAAAATGTCTTAGTGAGAAAGGAGGTAGCTGCGGACGGGGACGGGTTGCTGGAGAAACTGGAGTGAGAATGGAAATTTGCAGAGGGGCAGGTCTGGTGGTGATGAACATGCCCTTGCCTCCATCACTACGTGATCCTCTAGAGAGATGAAGAGTGGTGACTGCTAGAGAGTGGGCAAAGCCCACCAGAGCCAAAAAAAAAAAGGGGGGGAGTGGTTTAGTGGTGCTCAGACACACTGAGCATAGCTTCTAGCTGGGCAGCATGTGTGGTGACCTTGAGCAGGCTTTAAAGACGTGAGTAATAGCCCTTCCATACCTTGCACCATTGCCTCATGATGGGGCAGAGTAGTTTCTTCAGCTTCTCTCCTCCCTTCTAGACCTGGAGCAGAATTTACAGGCCCTCTTAAAACAGGCTGCAGCAACAGCAATTGCCTGGCAGGTTGCTTCATGGATTTGCAGCTCCGGAGATCACATCAGTGATGAGGGAGGTGATGGGTCCTTCCCAGTGTGCCTCCTAATGGCTGGTGGCCATACTACTCAAGCCCTGCTTACCCAGTCACTCACTTAACACTTGGTAAGCAGTCACTGTTCTCAGACAGTGCTTGCAAGGAACCATCTAACCTATATATCACTTTAAGAGGGACACACAGTCTCTCCTGCTCACTGAACTTGTGGTGCTCAGAGGGAGTGGCTGGGAGCACTGTACTAGCCTAGGGACCTGAGGTAGAAACAGTAACAGACAAGATATCCAAAGATCTGGCTTCGGGGCTAGGACAAGTCACCAAATGTCCTGAGCATCAGTGGCATAAGAAGATCCAGATCCTCTGAGGATTTTCTGATTTGAATGTTCTGTGTTGACTCTCGGCCATTTCCCAGAGGATGCTGGAGTTGAATCATGAATGAGTAGACATTAATATGGTCATCATTACTTTCTAAGATCTCACATCCTGTTCTCATCCTGTGGCATTCAGCACTGCTGATCATGTATTACAGTCATTTCAATACCTTTACCTGTATATACTGAACACTGAATCTATGCCTGACTCAGAGAATGGGCCACTGGTGGCCAGCACTACAGCAGGCCATACCTTTGATGTACCAACTGGGAAGCCAATATGTACTCAAATATCTATCAGGAAATATTTTGGTGAATGGTTCAGGAGACAAAAATGAAATGAGGCATTCTGATTATCATCCAAGAGCTCTGAATCTAGTCTGAGAAAGTGTAGCAACTAGCTGTGTTAATCCAGAACAGCATCCGTGAGTTTCAGGAGGCAGGAACCAGAGTGCAAATTAAAGAAATCTGGGTGCAGGAAATCCCAATGGGTTTCAGGCAGATGTGATACCCAGATTCAGCTTTAAAGCAGCACTAGAATTTTAGCAGTTAAAGAAAGAAGTGGGAGCTGGGTGGTGGTGGCACATGCCTTTAACCCCAGCACTCGGGAGGCCGAGCCAGGCGAATCTCTGTGAGTTCGAGGCCAGCCTGGTCTACAGAGTAAGATCTAGGACAGGCACCAAAACTACACAGAGAAACCCTGTCTCAAAAAAAAAAGAAAGAAAGAAAGGGAAAAGGAAAGAAAAGAAAAGAAAGAAGTGGGTTGTGAGCTTGCTCAGAAAAGAACAAGGGGACTGTAGGGACAGGATGTGTAGCTGCACCTAACAGATAACAAGAGAAAATGGCAGATGGACTGAGAGTTTGAAGTGACTCCACATCTAGGCAGGCCGGAGTGGAATTACAGAGAAGATTCTGAATCCCAAAGGTCCCAGAAAGCGCATCAGTACCCATGATGACTAACTGGACTGTAGGAACATCATTTCTATATTAATACATATTTAAGCTTCTATCTATATCCCCTTGGGTTCCTCCGAGTTTCTGTATGCCTGTTATCTCATATAATACAGGAGATCAGTCATGCATCCGTGCCTCTCAATTCTCCCGTGGGCAATTAGAAGCCATGGAAATTTTTTTAAGTAGGAAATCAATCTTCTCACAGTTGTGCTTTGGGAAAATCAGCCTGACAAGGCTGGGTACCGCAGATGGGAGGAGCACCAGAGGGAAGTGGGAGCAGGGATGCCTTCAAGAGGCATTACAGGGCCTGGAGGGGTGGTCAGCAGTTTAGAGGCTTGTTGCTCTTACAGAGGACCCAGGTTTTATCCCCAGTTTCCACGTGGTGCTTCCCAGCCATCTGTGACTTATAGCTCCAGTTCCAGGAGATCTGATGCCTTCTTATAACCTCCATACATACCAGGCATGCATGTGATGCACACGTGTACACGCAGACAAAACACTCATGCACAAAATATAAGATAAATCTTTTTTTAAAAATTAAGAAATAGAGGCATTGCAATGGTCTGGCTAAAAACATGTGAAACTGAAGTCAGAGTCTGGTGAAGACACAAGGGGAAATGGACCTAGAAAGGGTCTAGGTGTGTCAGGTACTGTAAAAGAACCAATCCTGCAGAATCAAGGGACAAGAACCAGTTCCGGGTCACTGAGAGGTCAAAGCTGAGTTTGGAATATTGGCATTGGCATTAGCAGAAATGGAAGTCAGGAATAGGACCTAACTAAGGAGGATGCCTGAGAGGTTTAGAGGTCTTCTGGACCGGCACTAATTGTTGCGGAAGGTAGCCCTGAAGTTGGAAGAGCATCACATACCTGAGACCAGGGCGGGGATTTGGTTGAGTGGCCTGACCATGACACTCCTGCATGTATCCCCAAAGGACTCCATATCTAACATCAAGGGACTTCCACCCCTCTGCTTGTTGGTGTTACACTATTTATAACAGCCAGAGAATAGAACTAGCCTAAATATCCATCAACAAAAGAATGGATAATGAAAACATGGTGTATATGCACAATAGAATTTTACTTGGCTATAAAGAAAAATGACACTGTGAAATCTCTAGGAAAATGGATGGATCTGGAAAATGGAGAAGTGATCCAAACTTACAAAGACAGTATCACATGGTCTCTCTCATATTCAGATCCAAACTTTAGTGTCTCTGTGTGTGTGAAAATATGGGATTATAGATTGGTTATAGACTATGAAACCAGATCGGAGACCATGAGGGGAGGACAAGAGGTATTGAGAAAGAGCATAGTGGAAAGTGAAAGGAGTCACGTGACATGAGAGCAGAGAGGAGGGAGGGGTGGGAGTGCACAGAGGAAGGATGGGGGATGAGGGGAGAACAGGAGCAAAGAAAAACAATAAAAGCTAATTTTGTTTGAAAGAAGCCAGGTATGGTGGCGCACACCTTCAATCCCAGCACTCCAGAGGCAGAGGCAGGCAGATCTGAGTTCGAGGCCAGCCTGGTCTACTAAGCAAGTTCCAGGACAGTCAGGGCCACAGAGAAACGCTGTCTCAAAAAAAAAAGAAAGGAAGGAAGGAAGATGAAAGAAAAAAAATGTCATAATGAGTGAAACCTAATTTTTACATGCTAATAACAAGTAAACAAATATAGAGAAATTTACTCAGACACAAGCAGCCCAGCCCGCTGCTCTTCTAGACACGAGATGCCTGCTTTGGGGACTTCACACTGGTGGCTTGACACTTCTCAACCGGATCTTCTCCAGTCACCTTTAGCTCTGTTGTTGGTGGTTGTTTGTTTCCCACCACATCCTATTAGAATTTGTTTAGCTAGACCTTTTGTTGTGTTGTGTTTTGTTTTGTGACAAGGTCTCCCTACATAGCCCTGGCTGTCTTGGAACTCACTACATACACCAGGCTGGCCTCAAACTCAAAGATCAGCGGTGTCTGCCTCCCAAGTGCTGGGATTAAAGGTGTGCCCCTCCATGGCCTGCCGCTCAACTTTCTTTTTAATACCTTCTTTTTCAGAAACATTTCATTCTGATCGTTTCCATTTGGTGCTAGCTTAAAACTGTAGTTTAAAGCAGTACTTGTCAGTTAAAATAGTATGAAAAGATAATGCAAAGGAGCTTTTGAAATAAAAGAATGAACAGCAACATCATTAGCAAAGACTCAGTTGAACCAAAATAGGGAATGAGGAGTATCAAAATAAAACCTCAGTGTGGAAAGTAGCTTCAAGAAGAGAGGATCAAATTCCTCAGAGAGCTGAGCTGAGAACCTTAGCGAAGAGACAACCGCACTTGAGACCTCCAGGGAAGCAGGGTCCCAGGCAAGAGGCAGGAACTCAAACAACGTGGAGTTCACGGAGAAAGGAAGGCCAGTGGGGTCTCTGGAGAAACTAAGGGGAAGGGAAGGATTCCCTTGGCATGTGCTTGCAGGTAGAAGACAAGCGAGATGCCATCACAGACACTGAGGGCAGAAGCAAGGGTGGCAGTGGATGGGTGACATCGGAAAGGGGATGAAATGACTCTGTCATTGTGTTCTGGAAAAGAGCAGAAGGGACAGTCTGAGGTAATGATACTGTAGAGACAGAGAGAGACAGCAGAGAAGCAGAGACTTGGGACAGAAAAAGGGCACAGAAAGCAGAAGAGATGTCACTGTAAATGTCAATCAGCCGTGTGCTGGGTCCTTTTCATCTGGAAATTAAATAAATAAATGAGTATAAACGGTCTGTGTCCAGCTGCATCGGGCTTCTTCCACGCTGCAAAAGAGATCCCAAGGACAAGCCCAGGACTTAGCGGAGACTGGTTCTGAGTTCCCAATGGAGCCCACACCTGACTCTACACATTCAAGTCAGCTCCTGACTCTGGGAAGGCTTGCCAAACCCCCAGAACATGAAAGGGGTTAAACGCTATCAGCATTTTCCAGAGAGCACCGAGCAGGTTTCCCGAAAAGGATTCTATTCTCCTGGATGTTACTATTCACAGAGGCCAGCACAGCAGCTCTTGGGGCGGCGCTTCTTCACATGGTTGCCAGGAGCGTCTGTGATTTGATGAGGCGCCAACACCATGAAAGCACACGCCAGAGATGACTCACCGCGAACTGTTGTTGTTATTGTTAGTGGACGTTTGCTGAGGGCGGCAGCTCTTTCTGGCAATGGATGCTCAAAGCCTGGGACCAGATGCCAGGCGGTATCGAGAAAAACACAACAGGGACAGGGTCTAGCTTTTGGCATGCCCCTTGGTTCTACCTTCTGTCCTTAGCTTCCTGCTTTCCTTGATGCCTGAAGCCTTCACAATGGCGTGTTTTGAGATATGGCTGAGCCAAACACACACAATTTCCGTTCATCTTAGGAGCTGTCTAGAGAAGATGAACATTATGAAAGCAGTGTGGGAGGGAGCCTGTTCCTTCTTCCCCAATCTCTCCTACTTTCTGAGATCTGGACTCAAGAATCAGAGAAATCATGATCATCACAAAAGAACCTTTCTTTCCATACTATTTTCTTCTGCATCCTGCTTCATTATCACCAGAATTTCAGAGCAGTGACTGAGTCCAGCTCCGTAGATCCATGACCTTCACATGAGCCTGGACAAAGGCAGATCCCTAGAGCTCACCATTTATGAATCCCACTTTTTATACATGCTGCTGTGAATCCTTTGATAATTTCATACTTACACATAATGTGTTTCGATCGTATTCACCACCTACTCCTCTCACACCGTCCCAACATAAGTGACCTCTTCTGGTTGACAGACCCAGGGTCTGGCTTTGCTGCCCACATACGCATGGGTGTAGGCCCATCCACTGAAGCCTGGTAGAACTACCAGGGACCACACCCTTGATGAAACCTGACTCTTTCCCACAAGTCAACAACTGCCCATAGCTCCTCAGCTAGCAGTGAGGAGGCATAAACCCATCTCCTTTCCATGGTGTAATGTTTGTAACTGGCTTGATCCTATGCAGACCTTGTGCAGACAACCACAACAGCTGAGTAAATGAGCGTAGCCATCCTGTAATGTAGGGAAAGCATTGTTTCACTCGGGTCCATCCGGGTCCATCCCAACATCTGACTCTCACAATCTATTTACCTCTTCTTTCACAGTAGTCTCTGAGCCTTGGAGAGTATATCACCCCTACTTTTAATCCAAATTTAGACCAAACTGTACCCTACTACAAAAGCCTACTCTGTGCCTGATGGTCCAGCCACCGTGTTTTCTGTCTGTGTCCCATCCCCTGTCCCCTGTCCCCATGATTCTCTGTCTCCTCCTGGCCTTTTCGTTCTTGCCCCCACCAACACCTTCACCTCCGTCACTTCCACTTCACCTGCCATCGCCTGCCCCCTTTCCTTCTCCATCCTGTCCCTTCCCTCTATTGACTGCTCTCTTCTTGCCCTTCTCAGCCCATTAGCTATGATGTCTTCAAGCTGTTCATGAGGGCATACCTGGAGGTGGACCTTCCCCAGCCACTGAGCACACACCTCTTCCTGGCCTTCAGCCAGAAGCCCAGACAGGAGACACCTGACCACCCAAAGGAGGGGGCCAGCAGTAGTGAACCCAATATCTCAGGTACAAGGACCAGCTTTTCCCATGGGAGGATGCCGATCAGCTGTAACCCCTGGCCACAGGCACAGGCAGCACACTAGAGGGGAACCTGAGCACAGTAACTTCTGCAAGGAGGAAGTGGGAGGGAGACTGAGAGCCAGGGACTCCTCTCTTTCTAGACCCTCGCAGGAACATGTATCTGGTGAGTCCTTCAGCAAGAGGAATAAAAAGGGGGTGAGTCTGTCACTCGGGGTCAGAGGATAGGATGGGGCAAGAGGAGACACAAACTAACACGTGGTAGAAAAATAAGAGCCTTCCAAGAGGGCTTTAGTCCATGATTAGAGACATTCAGCACACGTCCCAGCTAGAACTACCCAGGGACTGTCAGAGGAAGGGAAGTCATGGCCACTGTCTTACTGGGGTTTCAGAGAGGAGGAGCCAAGCTGATAATAACTGTAGAACACAAACATAACCTACATGAACCAGAGCCCACAGGAAGTTCGCTGCATGCCCCTCTAAGGGTCTGGAGGGCGTGGACTGGCCTTTACATCTTCTTTTTGTTCCCTAGATTATAATGCGGATAATGCTGCCAAAGCAGATGAGGCCTGCGCTCCAGACACTGGTAAGACACTGGACATGAGATTTGGGGGATGTCTTAGTAGGGTTTCTATTGCTGCAAAGAGACACCATGACCATGACAACTCTTATAAAGAAAAACATTTCATTGAGGCTGGCTTACAGTTCAGAGGTTCAGCCCATTATCATCATGGTGAGAACTGTAGACAAATTTCTAAACGCAGAGCCAAATACAGAGGTGCAAGCCATAGAGATCAGAGCGATAGCCACCAACTAACCTTAGCTTACCACCTTGCTGTAACTTCCCAAGAGAGCCTCTTCCTGTCTAACCTGCACCTTTATTGCCTTCCTGTTCTGCCTTCTCATTGGCTCTAAGCCCAGCCACATCACTTCCTCACCACTGCCTGTCTATACAGACCTCTGCGTCTCTATGGTTGGTACTGGGATTAAAGGCTCATGTCACCATGCTTGGCTGTGTCCTTGAACACACAGAGACTCTGCCTGCCATGTGATCAGATTAAGGGTGTGTGCTACCACTGCTCGACTTCTGTTTATGGATGGCTATGACCTCTGATCTCCAGGCAAACTTTATTTATTAACATACAAATAAAATATCACATTTCAGCACAAATAAAATATCACCACAGAGAAGCATGGCAGCATGCAGGCAGACATCATACTGAAGAAGGAGCTGAGAGTTCTATATCTTGATCCACAGGCAGCAGAAGGAGACTGTGTCCCACACTGAGCATAGCTTGAGCATATGAAACCTCCAAGCCTGCCCCTACAATGGCACACTTCCTCCAACAAGGCCACACCTCCTAATAGTGCCACTTCCTGTGAGTCTATGGGGGCCAATCCTATCCAAACCACCACAGGGAAGGAGAAGGAACTAGTTGGCCAGCTGGGTTATTTATCCATGTAATTGATGGATTCTAAGGCTCATTAAAGGTTCTTACCTCCCTTGTCTAGAACAGAGGAGGTCAAGGCTTGGGACAGGTTACAAGGTATTTACTTCTGATAAGTTTCGTGCAAGGGATGAGGAGGAGCCTTCACAGGAGGTGTGGGAGTGGATGGGAGTCTGTGTGGCAAGATCTGGCTCTCAGGCCGAAGTATACCTGATTCCACATTCTACCAATGGACAGCTGGAGTGAGTAGAGCAAGTGTGTAAGCGTATGTCCTGATGGGCCAACAAAGAACGCTCATGAGGGGCTGGAGAGATGACCCAGCAGTTAAGAGCACTAGCTGCTCTTGCAAAGGACTCAGGTTGGAATCCCAGTGCCCGAGTAGCAGTTCACGATAGTCTGTGACTGCCCGATGCCCTCTTCTTGCCTCCGTAGGCACCAGGCATGCAAACGGTGCACAGATATATATGCGGAAAAAACATCCACACACATAAAATTGAACTAAATTTTAATTTTAAAACAGAAATATCCGTGTCATTTTTGAACAAGTTGGAGAGTTTCTAGTAATTGCCAAAAGAAGCCAGTGAAAAATTCATTTTGAAGATCTGTTTTCTAGGTACCTGCTTATTTCATTTTCCTCTGACCTTCGAATTTATACTGCTTCACACAACGGAGCCAAGGAGAGCGTTGTGGGGCTGGGGATTCAATCCAGACTTGTGCAACCTCGAATCTCTGCTCTCTTTCTGCACAGAGTGAGGAAGCCAAGGTGCCAGGCGGTCTGCTCCTTTCAAAGGTGCCTTTTTAGTTAGTCCCTGGTGGAGGTGCTATAGCACCTAGGGTCCATTGACCCACCTCTGGTGCAGCAGATCTGGACTCTTCCCTGACACGTTTATAAGTGAGAAGCCATTTCTGTGTGCTCTTGACAAACCCAGGTACTGGAGGGGGCAACACTCTCCATCCTTGACCTTTGCTTTCATGTCCAATAAACATGTCCTGGTCCCTCCCCATCTGAACTGGACCAGGCAATAGAACATGTTGGTTAAGGATCTGGACCTCATTCCCAGCTGTCAGTACCTAGCAGATAGCTGTGGGCCTGTTTGAGCAGTGTCTGTGTTTTGCTGTCCCCTCTGTAAAACGAGATGATAATGAGTATTGTTATGTGAGTTAAATGGGTTAGCAACTATCCAAAGGCTTAGAATAGTGCCTGGCCCATAGTAAACGTTCAATAATATCAGCAGTTAGTGTTGTGCCACACTCTAGATGAACATTCTCCCCTTAGCTCATTACAGTCAGCCAGACTATTCCTTGAGTCTCAGTCTCCTGGCGGGCCTGACGGGTCTCCTTGGCGTCCTGTTCTGATGGGAAGTCACTTGTGGACTATGCACTTTGCTCTTAGGTTTCAAACACAAAGACTCAGAGAGGCATTCCCTCCAAGGATCTATGCACAGGATCATATTGTTGAAACCATTTATACACACACAAAGGTGAATTCCAGCTCTTGGGATGAGCACTGAGGATAAAGAATGCAGTCCCATCCTATTTTTAAACATGTGTCAGATGAAGTAGGTAAGAGGTACCACAGCTACAAGAGAACAGGAACAATTTCAGAAGAGACCTGGGATGAGAGCCTCTTCAACTGGACATTAGCTATAATCCTGATATTTTTCTTTTTCTTTCCCAAAAGGGACACTAGAAGCATTATGGGGCTTTCAGTATTTGGCAGGATTGGTAAGTTAGTTAGTTGGAGTTTGTCATTGTTTTTAAATTCACTATGGAGCTGGATGCCATGGTGTGTGTGTGTGTGTGTGTGTGTGTGTGTGTGTGTGTGTGTGTGTGTAATAACATAGATGCTAGAAGTCCAACTTCTCAGGAAGCAGAGGTGAGATCACTTGAGTCCATGAGTTCAAGGCCAGACTAAGCCACATGGAGATTTCACCTAAAAAGAAAAGCAAGGGACCACAGAGATGGCTCAGCTGTTAAGAGCACTTGCTGCTCTTCTAGAGGACCTGAGTTCATTTCTACCACCCATATCTGGTGGCTGTAACCTGGCTCCAGGGGATCAGAAGCCAGATCAGGCACACATACTCATGAGCGCATATCCACATACAGACACACACACTATACATAACTGAAAATAATAAATCTTTTTTAAGAGGTAGGAGAGAGTGAGAGGAATAGGAAAGAGGTAGAGGGAGAGGGTGAGAGACCAGAGAGAGGGAGAAGAGAAAATTAACACTACATGGAACTCAGAACATGCTTTGGAAAGAGAAGGCTATTGAGGCAGCTTGTGGAGCTCCAGAAAGCAAGGATGAAGGGAACCGGGGCCTTCCTGATGCCTTTGGTGATAGCTGGAAGGGAAGACTTTTCAAGGTTATTGGCTCACTCACTCCTGCCAAGCACCCCTTCAACTAACTCCACTAGTCCAGGGCCACTGGTGAAATGAGTTGAAGACACAAGCTAGTCCTACATATCATATTACATCTAATATGGAGTAGCAGATCAAATTCTGACAGAAAACCTTCTCCCACAGGGAGGAAAGGGCAAGTTTTTAAACTTCCAGCCCCAAATTCTCACCCAGGCACTTGGAACTTGCAGAGAAACCTTCAGGTTGCATTTCATGTCGTAAGGCCCAAAATTATGTGAACAGCATTTGTGTTGGTGGCTGAGGAAACAGCATCGAAGAAGTCACAGAGGGAGGTCGTGAGACATTTGAGGACAGGTGGACATGGCCCTGCTCACTCACAGTGGCTCTATCATTCTGAGTCTCCAAGAGAAACTTCCACAGAATTCCTCCTGGAGAAGTGATTTGTCATACACCATTTTGTCTGCTTATGGTGAAGAAAAACACCAAGCCGTGTGGGTTAAATCATGAAAAGGCAATTATCTGAGTTGGGGCCCAGGGAGATATTTCATTTTTTTCATATTTTTTTAAACTGGGGATTTAAAAAATAATCCATTTTCTGATAGGTTTCCTTCAATAGATGGATTAATGCCCCTGTTTACAAAAAAAAGAAGAATTAGGACTAGAAAAAGGCTTCACAGGGAGCCCCTTCCTACATGAGGCAAGTCCTGGACTCACTTGTGATCTGGCCATCTCTGGAAAAACGTCAGCCTTTTCCTGTTGTTCAAGTAGACACCGGAAGATGCTAGATTCTGACTGACATGGCCTCCACCAATCATACCTTCCTATGCTCAGATGTAGCACAGCCCACCTCAAGGCATTCCTTCCCAGAGCAGGGCAGAAGAAAGGGTCTTTCACAGAGTGCATGTACTGACCCAAAGCCCTCCAGAGTCACTGACATGTCAGCTCACAATAGGAAAAGGAAGTATTTTGGTCCTTGGGGTTTTACTTCGTTTCTTAACCTGTTGAGATTTTTCAGCCACCCACAGTATTGAATATCTGAAGGAAATACCCTGCTTTTTCAGTCTTTCCAGTTATAAAAGTAGTATACTCACACTGTAGACAATTTGAAGAGTAACCCCTAGGCCCCCCCAAAAGAAACAACAAACAATAAAGATAACGAAGATTGGTGGTTGTCTGAGTCCAGGGCAAAGAGATGAACAGCCAAGCCCAGAGGAACTGCAGGGTGACGAGATTCCTCTGCACAACATTACAATGATGGATGTGTGTCCAAATCCTTTGTTCACACCCACGGGACACACAGTCCCCATGTGACCACTACTGTGGGCTGCAGGCTGTGTGTGACAGTGACGGGCCGATGCAGGGCCACCAGTTATGATAAATACAGAACTCAACTCTCTGTGGCATGTTGATCATGAAGGTAGCTACGTAACTGGGGGACCACAGGGTGTGTGAATGAAATCTCTGTACGTTTACTAGTTTTACTATAAGCCTGAACTGCTCTTTAATAAATTTTATCTTTAAAAAAGAAAATTGAACCCAATCATACTTACAGTTAAATGTGTATGATCTTGTAGTTTTTTTTTTCAATAGGTTTCTTACATAATTGGGATCAAACCATATTTAATTTTGGAGTTAGATTTGTTTTTCACTTAACATTATCATTACGAACATCCCTGTCATTTAAGACTTGGGGTGAACCTCAGTTTTAATGCAATGACCTCTTTTAATGGGTTTAAACAGAAATAGGTTGAGCCTGGTGAATAAGCCCACCTGAGCAAGTCACACACCATTTAGTGCAAACCCAGAGCTAGAGTCCCCAAACTCTCCACTCTGCCACACTGCCCCGCTGGAAGTCAACAAGTACTGAAGAGACTATGAGCAAAGGCAGAATGGGTAGGTGTACCCCACCTTCAGAGAAGGGGCTTACAACCAGGCACTGGATGAGAGCTGATGTGGTACAGAAGAGGCCATTTGTCTTCAGTCACTGGGAGATGTATTTTGATAACTGGAGGTTTGAGTATTTCATATGTAAGAGCATGAGAAGGAAGGACAGTAATGCAGGAGTAAACTAAACCTGGTTATGAACTAGAACTCATGATCCACCCAGAACTCGAGTGACCGGACCATCTTCAGGAAAAAGTAATATTCTTACACAGCTCAGTTGAACTGTAGATGGCAGAAAATAAACTACACACATTTGTATTATAAAATTGAAAACTTTTGAGGTATGCGTGCATCTGTAGAAGCCCGCAGCAATGAGCACATCCACCATCTATGAAAGATTTCTTGGTGGGTCTTTTCTCCAGCCCCGCCCACCCCAAGCACTCTGTGATCTGCCTTCTGTCACCAGGGAGGTCGCTGCGCCATCTGGACTCTCTGTGAACAGCATCATGCAATAGTTCCTTTCTTAGCTCTTACTTTTGTTAGGAGGCATAATCATTTTTATATTTAATCATTTGTGTATGTTAATTGTCAGCATATTTTGGTTGTTAATTAGTATACTAACAGATAGAGTTTCCATAATTATTTCATTTCTTGGGACAGGGATTTTTGTACAGCTTCCATTTGGGTATTATTACAAAAAAAGAAAACTTGTTTTAAGTATTCTTTTATAAGCCTTTGTAGGGAGAACTTTCATTCCCCTTGGGCAAACACCTTGGAATGGGATAGCAGATATAAGGTAGCAGGCATATAGCAGATATAATGTAACTGGTGGCCCTGTGCACATTTCCATTTCTAGGAAATTGCCAAGCTCTTTTCCAGGACCATTGGGCCGTTTACACACCTGGCTGTGCAAAGGCCCCTGCTGCTCGGTCCTTATCAACATCTGCATCTCTCATTCCTCTGATACACAGAGGGTGGCCTCTCACTGCCTGTGTTTGCATTTGCCTGGTGACGTCCCGTCGTGTGCTCAGTAGACCAATGGTCGTCTGTGAATCATCCTTTACAAAAACGTTCAAATCTCTATCTTTACCCACTGATCCTCTCCCTGGCCCTAACAGGGTCTTTGGAAGAACAAAATTTCTTAATTTTTAAAAGAAGTATTGGCTCTGCGAGTTTAAAGCCAGCCTGATCTAAAAAGAGAGTTCTAGGACAACCAAGGCTACACAGAAAAACTCTGTCTCGAAAAACCAAAAAAAAAAAAAAAAAGAATTATTTATTTTACTTTATGTGAATTGTGTGTGTATGGATGTTTTGCCTGCACGTATGTGTGTGCACCATGTTCATGCCTGGTACCTATGGAGGTCAGAAGAGGGAGTCAGATCTACAACTGGAGTAGTGGTGGTTGTGAGTCACCATGTAGGTGCTGGGAATTGAACCTGAGTCCTCTGCAGGAGCAAGAAATGCTCTTAACCCTATCTCCAAAATTTCTTAATTTTCATGAAATACAATTCAATGCGGTTTTTTATTTTATGACTGATCTTTGCTATTGCATCTTAGAAATCTGCTGAACTCATGATCAGAAAACACTGGTATCTTAATGCCCTGGGTCTAATCCTTTAACACAGTGTCCCTTCATTTAAGTCTCTGCTAACTTCTACTTAGACTATTAAGTTAACACTGTGCAGCGTCTGCATCTCTGTCCGTGAAGACTGCTGACACGCACCCTCTTATGGTGTCTTTGGTTTGGGCCTTGCATCAAGGCTGCTCTTTTTAAATGGGTTAGGTAGGATTCTTATCCCTTAAGTTTTCTGGGAGAAATTGTATAGAATCCTTATCAGCTCTTCTTTAATGCTGAATACGCTATTTTTGCATTTCAACAAATATCCTTATGCTGTTTTAGGGTAAAATGAGATTACCTGGAAATAGTCACAAGTGTTCATGTACCATTGAGCATCCAGAGCTGATGCTGCCTCACTGCTGAGGCAGAGTTCTTTTGGGTCCTCTATTGGTAACATGTGGATTCTCATAACATGTGGATGCTCATTCTCATCAATGGGACTTTTCTTTCCATCCCAGAGTTTGTCCCTCTGGTCCTGCTTCTTCCCCTACCCCCATCCCAACCATAACCACCCCCATTGCCCAGCCTCAGGCAGTTTCCTCCCCAGGGAGGAACAATCCCCACTCAGCTGTAGAACTGAAGATGACTCCACCCGCAATAAAGAAGCCTTGTACATGTCTCTGTGTTTCTGTCTGTGTGGCTCCCCAGGCTCCACTCCAGGCTCCCACCTTGTCCTCAACTCATGGAGAATGCCAGGATCTGCCAGAGTGCCCCTCCCTCTTATGGTACAACTTGGAAACTTCTTCCAAATGCTAAGATGCTAGGGGGCATCTCACCTCTCACTTGGCTCCCATTTTCTCCAGGCCCTATTTGAAATATAACATCCTATGAACATTTGCTCCATATCTTCTGACCATGTACTAGTTGAGTCGGGTGGGACAATACATCTGGTCCTATGTTGCTCTGAGTTAGAGACAAAGTGGAAGTCACAATGGTGTTTTAATGGATGAGTAACCTGAGCACACAGCAATGACTTGGGGCCTTAGGGACTCTGCAGTACCAAGGACCATGTTCTCATTTGTTTACCACATTGTTGTGATGAATTTCCATGGCATTTCTTCCAGGGATGATTTTAACAGTTTGGTTGCATAAGTAATTTCATCTCAATGCCCCCAACTCACTACTTCTGTTGTTATCTCCTTCACACTATTTTTATCTCTACTGCTCACCTCTGAGGCTTTCTGCTCTTACATAATAGAGGTCATACCTTCTTGCAGCTCCAGAGTGTCTTGTCCAATAGAAAATTACCTTCAAACCTCTGGCCCTGTGAGATTTCTGGGTGAAGCTTCCTCTCTTCGATCATTCTGTCTTCCTTTCTGTGTTTTGTAGGCTCCATCGGGGTCTCTTCACGGGCCTTCTGTAACACACAGGGACCTCTCATCTTGCTACTGTCAGTCTGAATGACAGCTCACTCCTTTCTAACTTGCAGCCCACGAGGCAGGACTGGGCGGGTCTTCTCTCTCAGCTCCGCTGTCCTGGCGCTTTCTCCTATTGTGTGGCTCTTTGGTTCTCGAATAGTATGAGGTAATCCTGCCTATCCCAGCAGGCATTGCGATCAATTGAGGCTGCCTCCACCTCTGTCCATGTTGGCAGCACACACTGCTTGTTGGCATCATGGTGCCTCCACTGGCTTGCCCACCGGCAGTGTTCTGTGTAGCTCATGGTCAGTCGTGTCCATGTGGTGTACATCCTATGAAAAGAGTCCTCATGGGTATGAAAGCAGCCAAGCTGAGGAGAGAAAGGACAAAGTACCTCAGAAAATAGAATTCACATAGTGAAATAAAACTCCCAGTGTCCTTATTGACAATAAATTTTATATTTCTGAACTAGGAGACAGAGTGGGGGAGGAGGGGGGGGGCTTTTCCTCATGGAGCATACAGCAAGTCACTTTGTGCATTTTCTTGCCAAATAGTTCAAGTTTCCCAGTTTCTGAAACGGGATGATTGTCAGTAGGTTTTTCTTTTGGATAGCAATCTCTTCGTTTGTTATTAAGTATATTTGCAGATGAAAATTATGAGCTACCACATCCTTGCATGGCTCTAGGGACTGACCTACCTGGGACAGTGAGGGAAAGAAGGAATGACAGCCACAGGGATGCAGAAAAGCTGGGATTCAGCAATCCAGGCTCTGATGGAGAAGCTGCAGCGCCTTGGAAGCTTAGCAAAGTGTTTATTAGATGCAGTTGAACAAAGAGACAGGGTTATTGCCCACCAGCTGATCAAGGGGATGGGTTCATTATACCAGCTGAACAAGGAGACAGGTTTCACTAACTCAGTGGACATACTCGCTGTAGGGAGCAATCTTCAAGAGGTAAATACGGTGGGGGGACCACAGTGAACATTTTCTGCACACACTATCAACATCCATACATAAACCAGAGGAAGGATTTGCCATCTCTCTGAGCCTCATCTGGGGAAAGCTTTGCACTCTCATGAGTCTGAGGCATTGGTCCTTGAAACGGCTGTTTCAAGTCAACAGCATACATCCACGGAGGACACACATTCACTCAAGGCTTCCTCAGCTCCCCACTAAGAAAGGGTATAAATGTGAAATCCCACCCAGAATTACTTCTGCAAATTAAGTATTTAGAGCAGTATGTTAAGTGATAATTTATCTGTTCACTGTGTTATCACCAGGATTCACTGTTTTCTTTCCTGAAAATTCAGAGAATGGATAAACTTTCTGCAAGAAAATAGACTCCTAAATGGATCAAAATTGAAGTCATCCCTAGAAAATAACTACAGCCTGGATGTCTGTGGCCACACTGCATTATATGCATTAATTACATTTTTAAGACACCTGTAGAGTATTCTCACTTCAACTGTGAAGAGGATGGGACCGTAAAGAGGGTTAATGTTTACTAACGTGGAGGTCCTTGGATGCCCCCCTTCTGTCTTTCAGAATCAAAAATGGCTGAGACACAAGCATTACCTAAAGCCCTAGAGGCTCTAACCCTGTGGGAAGATCCTGATGCTCTGTCTTCAAGCTCAGATGCTCCTGTGGTGTACCTCAAGGATGTCGTGTGTTACTTGTCCCTGCTGGAGACGGGGAGACCTCAGGATAAGCTAGAATGTAAGTGCTCACCTGCCTAAGGCCTCAGCTTCTTCCCTGAGAAAGACCATGGTTCCTGCATCATTCCTTATACACTGGAGATGCATCTGGGCTCTGGGGAGGTTTCTCTCTCTCTCTTCACTAGCAGTGACAATGTGTCCTAGGATCTACCCAGGTCACAACTTCTGTGACACCGTTACCCCAGCACATCTTGCAGGCAGATTGTAGGTTGAAGGTTTTGTGGCTGGGTTGTCCCAGTCCCACTGCCAGAAGCCTTGCCTGGCTGTAGAAGATGGCTGGTTCAGTCTCTGTATCTCCCATTATTAGGAGTCTTTGCTAGGATCACTCTCATAGATTCCAGAAGTTCCCACAGCACTGTTTCCATACCACCTCCCAAGTACCCCCCAATTCCAGTTGTCTCTCCCAGGACTCTCTCCCTGCATTCCCACACACACACACACCACCTGACCCCTCCTGTTCCCATCCCCAGTCACCCACAAAATCCCTTCCCAGGGAGACCTTCCTTGTTATCTAGCCTCTCTGGATCTGTGGATTGCAGCATGATTATCCTTTACTTTACAGCTAATATCCACTTATAAGTGAGTACATACCATGTTTGTCTTTCTGGGTCTGGGCTACCTCACTCAGGATGACTTTTTCTAGTTCCATCTATTTGCCTGCAAATTTCATGATGTCATTGTTTTTAACAGCTGAGTAAATGCTCCATTGTGTAAATGTACCACATTTTCTTTATTCTTCAGTTGAAGGATATCTAGGTTGTTTCTAGTTTCTGTTTATTATGAATAAAGCTGCTACAAACATAGTTGAGTGAGTGTCCTTGTGGTAGAACAGAGTGTCCTTTGGGTATATGCCCATGCTATAGCTATATCTTAAGGTAGATTGATTCCCAATTTTCTTAGGAAGCAGCATATTGATTTCCATAGTGGCTGCACAAGTTTGCACTCCCACCAGCAATAGAGGAGTGTTCCCCTTGCTCCACATTCTCTCCAGCATGAGCTGCCACTTGTGTTTTTTATCTTAGCCATTCTAACAGGTGTAAGATGGAATCTCAGTTGTTTTGATTTGCATTTCCCTGATGGCTAACGATGTTGAACATCACTTAGTGTTTCTCAGCCACTTGAGATTCTTCTATTCAGAATTCTGTGTTTATATCTGTATCCCATTTTTAATTGGATTATTTGGTTTTTTGATGTCTAGTTTCTTGAGTTCCTTATATCTTTTGGATATTATCCCTCTGTCAGATGTGGAGTTGGTGAAAATCTTTTCCCAGTCTGTAGGCTGTTGCTTTGTCCAAATGACAATGTCCTTTGCCTTAGAGAAGCTTTTCAGTTTCATGAGATCCCATTGATTGATTGTTGTTCTTAGTACCTGTGCTATTGGTGTTCTGTTCAGGAAATTGTCTCCTGTGCCAATGCATTCAAGGTTATTCCCCACTTTCTTTTCTGTTAGGTTCAGTTTATCTGGCTGATCCACTTGGACTTGAGTTTTGTGCAGGGTGATAGATATGGATCTATTTGAATTTTTTTCTGTAGGCTGACATCCAGTTAAACCAGCACCATTTGTTGAAGATGCTTTCTTTTTTCCATTGTGTATTTCTGGCTTCTTTATCAAAAATCAGGTGTTCAGAGGTATCTGGTCTTTGATTTAATTCCATTGATCAATCTGTCTGTTTTTATGCCAATACCATGCAGTTTTTATTACTGCAGCTCTATAGTAGAGTTTGAAATCAAGGGTGGTGATACCTCTGGAAGTTCTTCTATTTTACAGGATTGCTTTTGCTATCCTGGGTTTTTTCTTTTTCCATATGGAGTATTATCCTTTCAAGGTCTGAAAAGAATTGTGTTGGAATTTTGATGAGGATTTTGTTGAAACTGTATATTGCTTTTGGTATGATGGACATTTTTACTATGTTAATCCTACCAACGAACATGGGAGATCTCTCCATCTTCTGATACTTCTTCAATTTCTTTCTTTCAACTTTTTTTTTTTTGTTTGTTTTTGTTTTTCAAGACAAGGTTTCTCTGTGTAGTTTTGGTGCCTGTCCTGGATCTTGCTCTGTAGACCAGGCTGGCCTCGAACTCACAGAGATCTGCCTAGCTCTGCCTCCCAAGTACTGGGATTAAAGGCTTGTGCCACCATTGCCTGGCTTCAATTTCTTTCTTAAAGACTTGAAGTTTTTATCATACAAGTCTTTCACTTGCTTGGTTAGAGTCACCCCAAGATATTTTATATTATTTGTGGCTATTGTGAAGAGTGTTGTTTCCCTGATTTCTTTCTCATCTCGTTTGTCATTTGTGTATAGGAGGGCTACTGATTTTTTTTTTTTTTTAGTTAATAAATGTCACTAAAGCTGTTTATAGGAGTTCCTTGGTAGAATTTTTGGGGTCACTTATGTATATTATCATATTATGTGCAAATTAAAAAAGGACTTCTTTCTTTCCTATTTGTATCCCCTTGATCTCCTTTAGTTGTCTTATTGATCTAGCTAGAACTTTAAGTACTACATTGCATAGGTATGGAGAGAGTGAACAGCCTTGTCTTGTTTCTGATTTTAGTGGAATTGCTTTACATTTCTCACATTTAATTTCATGTTGGCCATATGCTCTCTGTAAATTGCCTTTATTATGTTAGGTATGTCCCTTTGATCCTCAATCTTTCCAAGACCTTTATCACTGAAGGAGTGTTAGATTTTGTCAAAGGCTGTTTTGGCATCTAATGAGATGATCATATGATTTTTTTTCTTTCAGTTTGTTGATATGAGGGACTACATTGGCCGATTTTTATATGTTGAACCATCCTTGCATCTCTAGGATGAAGCCTACTTGATCATGGTGGATGATCTTTTGGATGTATTCTTGGATTTGCGAGTATTTTTGCATCTATGTTCATGAGGGAAATTGGTCTGTAATTCTCTATTTGTTGAATCTTTCTGTGGTTTGGGTATGAGGGTGACAATAGCCTCATAAAATGAATTTGTCAATGTTCCTCTGTTTCTATTTTGTGGAATAATTTAGGGACTATTGGCATTAGCTCTTCTTTGAAAGTCTAGTAGAATTCTGTGCTAAAATTGTCTGGCCCTGGGCTCTTTTTGGTTGAGAGACTTTTAATGACTACTTCTATTTACTTGGGGGTTATAGATCTATTTAAATTGTTTATCTGATCTTTATTTGACTTTAGTAAGTAGTATCTATTGAGAAAACTATCCATTTTTTCTAGATTTTCCAATTTTGTGGAGTACAGGTTTTTAAAGTATGACTTAATAATTCTTGGGATTTCCTTGGTGTCGTTATTTCTCCCTTTTCATTTCTGATTTTGTTAATTTGGATATTCTCTCTCTGCCTTTTAGTTAGCTTAGATAAGGGTTTGTCTTGTTGATTTTCAAAAAAAAACTCTTTATTTCATTGATTCTTTAAATTGTTCTCTTTATTTTTATTTTATTGATTTCAGCCCTCAGTTTGATTATTTCCTGTTATCTACTCCTCTTAGGTGAGCTTGCTTTTTTGTTGTTGTTGTTCTAGTGTGCTGTTAAGTCACTAGTGTGAGAGCTCTCCAATTTCTTTATGTGGGCACTTAGTGCTATGAACTCTTAGCACTACTTTCATAGTGTTTCATAAGTTTGGGTATATTATACATTCATTTTCATTGAATTCTAGGAAGTTTTTAATTTCCTTCTTATTTCTGCCTTGACCCAGTAGTCATTCAGTAGGAAGTTATTCGGTTTCCATGAGTTTGTAGGCTTCTTGTTATTTGTGTTGTTGAAATCCAGCTTTAATCCATGGTGGTCTTACAATGCAGGGGGTATTACAATTTTCTTCTATTTATTGAGACTTGCCTTGTGACCAAGTATGTGATCAGTTTTCAAGAATGTTCCATGGCGTGCTGAGAAGATGTATTCTTTTGTTTTGGGGTGAAATGTTCTGCAGATATTCATTAGGCCCATTTTGTTCATAACATCTATTAGTTCCAGTATTTCTCTATTTAGTTTTTGTCTGGATAACCTGTCCATTGGTGAGAGTGGGGTATTGAAGTCTCCCACTATCAATGTGTGAGGGGCAATGTGTGATTTAAGCTTTAGGAATGTTTTCTTTACAAACATGGGTGCCCTTGCAGTTGGGGCATGGATATTAAGAATTGAATGACCATCTTTGTGGATTTTTCCTTTAATGAATATGAAATGTCTTCCCCTGTCTCTTTTAATTAATTTTGGTTTGAAGTCTACTTTGTTAGATATTAGAACAGCTACAGTAGCTTGTTTCTTAGGTCTAATTATCTTGGAAAATATTTTTTCTATCACTTTACTCTAAGGTAACATCTATCTTTGATGTTGAGGTGTGTTTCTTGTATACAGCAGAAGGGTGGATCCTGTTTTCGCATCCATTCTGTTAGCTTGTGTCTTTTTATTGGAGAATTGAGTCCAGTGATATTGAGAGATATGAATGACCAATGATTGTTAATTACTGCTATTTTGTTGTTGTTGTTGACAGTGTGTGTGTGTGTGTGTGTGTGTGTGTGTGTGTGTGTGTGTGTGTGTGTTTCCCTTCTTTGGGTTATGCTGGAGTGACATTATTTATTTCCTGTGTTTTTATGTGTATAGTTAACCTCCTGCTTTGGAGCTTTCCTTCTAGTACCTTCTGTAGGACCATATTTGTGGATATATATTGTTTAAATTTGACTTTATCATGGACTATCTTGTTTTCTCATTCTGTGATGATTAAAAGTTTTGCTGGATGTAGTAATCTGGGCTGGTATCCATGGTTGCTTAGAGTCTACAGGACATCTGTCCAGGCCTTTCTGGTTTTTAGAGTCTCCATTGAGAAGTCAGGTATAATTCTGATTTGTCTGCCTTTATATGTTACTTGGCCTTTTTCCTTTGCGGCTTTTAATATTTTTTCTTTGTTCTGTATGTTTCGTGTTTTGATTATTATGTGACAAGGGGACTTTCTTTTCTGACCCAGTCTATTTGGTGTCCTACATGCTTCCTGTACCTTTATAGACATGTCCTTCTTTAGGTTAGGAATATTTTCTTGCGTGATTTTGTTGAATATATTTTCTGGGCTTTTGAGCTAAGATTCATCTCCTTCTATTCCTATTATTCTTAGGTTTGGCCTTTTCATAGTTTCCCAGATTTCCTGGATGTTTTGTGTCAGGAGTTTTTTAGATTTAACATTTTCTTTGATTAATGAATCTATTTCTTCTATCCTATCTTCAACACCTGAGATTCTCTCTTCCAGCTCTTGTATTCTGTTGGTGATGCTTGCATCTGTAGTTCCTGCTTGCTTACCTGTTTTTTCCATTTCCAGAATTCCCTCAGTTTGTGTTTTCTTCATTGCTTCTATTTCCATCTTCAAGTCTTGAATATTTTTATTAGTTTCCTTAATCTGTTTGTTGAGTTTTTCTTGGCTCTCTTTAAAGGATTTATTCATTTTTCCAATTTTTTGGTTATGTTTTCCTGGATTTATCCATTTCCCCTTTAGGACCTCTATCATCTTCATCAAGTTTTTTTTTTTTAATGGCCATTTTCTTGTGCTTCAGCTGTGTAGGAATATTCAGGGCTTGCTATAGTAAGACAGCTGGGCCCTGGTGGTGACACATTGCTTGGTCGTTGCTGATGATGTTCTTACACTGGCATCTAGGTATCTGGGTTTGGGATGATTATAGGTTTAGGTGCCAATTTCTGGGTTTATCTATGTTGGATGGGTGTTTTGTTCCTCGTTTTCTGTTTCCTTTCTGGTCTTCTGGCCGGAGTGGCCTGTGGTTGAGTAGAGGGTCTCCACCCAAGTTGGGGGTTGGACTTCTGATGGCCAGGGTGGCCTCTGATTGAGCAGGAGGGGGTTTCACTCAACCTGGGAGCTGGAGTTCTGGCTGCCAGTGTGGCCTCTGGTCCAGCCAAGTGTTTTCTGCTGGAGTTGGGGCCTAGGATACGGTAACAAAGAGAGGAGGGCAGTTGGGTGTTGGCTGGGTGAGCACTGGCAGGGGGGCTGGATGAACACTGGGAGGGGCTGGGCAAGCACTGAGGGGGCTGGGGGAGCACTGGGGGAGCTGGAGGAGCACTGGCGGGGGGTGAGCACTGGGGGGGGCTGGGCGAGCACTGGGGAGCTGGGGGAGCACTGGGGGAGCTGGGAGAGCACTGGGGGAAGGATGTCTGCAAGTGGAGGGCCCACCTGGGGTTCTAGCAACAGGCATGTCCTCTGGTGGAGCAGGGAGCTTCTACAGGAGTTGTGGGTCAGGATATGGTGACAAGGAAAGATGTGGAGGTTAGGCTGGGCAAGCACTGAGAGAGTGAGCACGGTCTACAGGCAGAGGGCTGACCTGGGGTTCTGTCTAAGTGTTTTTGTAATATAGAAAATTTCAGAGAAAGGTGAGAGCTGAGTTCAGTGAACACTGTGTGTGAATCCTCCATCAGCACCAACACCGTCACTCTTGTTCTGGTCATACACTCCCACCCACTCCCTCTGCTCCTGATTGCTTCAAGCAGATTCTAGAATCATGTGATTTCATCAGGGAATAGTTCAGTATATACCTCTAAGATCACACTTATATGGAAGCCCAACACTACTGTCACATTCAAATAAATACAGTGTTATTGTACTACTATCAAACATAGCCAACCTTCACATTTCCCCAGTTAGCCATGGATGCTCACTGTTTGGATCACTTTCCCATTGATCCCATTACCTTCAGTTTCTTTGAGTTTTTGGTTCCTCTCTATCTTTAGCTAATATTTTCCCTTACAACCTTTGGTGCAGATAAGACCACGTATCAGCATTTTCATTGGTTTAAGTTTTTTTTATCCTATCAGTCTAAATCATTTCCTTGTTTTAATGACTGAAAACAAGTTAAGTTTGTGAACTTAACTATTTTGAGAACTAAGCATGCATCTTTTTGGAAGTCATCCCTGAAATTCCACCTATTGTCAAAGCAAGGGCACCTCCCCTCAGCTCAACACCATATATTTATTTGCTAAACATTTCAAATCCATCCTCTCTCTTATTGTCAGTCTCATGATAACCCTGGAAGGGTTGACATACTTATTTATTTCCATGTGAGAAAGTATGGGAAGGTTAAAAGGAACATGTCTGAACATGGGTCACATAAACCCATTTTCCTAGAACAATACTAGTGGGACACTCTGACCTTCTTTATAGCACACAGCATGTACTGTGTGCCCCTGGCCAGAATATTCTGAGGAACCAAAGAGAGTGAGAATGTTATGACCCATCTTGTAAAGAACTTAAACTCCAATCAGGTACATACCAATGTGGGGGGGGGGGCAGATACATGGTTCAGGGAATTTAAAACATCTGGAGGCAAATGATCATATAAGAGTAGTATGACCAGACAGCCTGTGCTGAGAGACAACCAGGGCACCACCAGGGGGTGCACAGAAGAGAAATCGAGTGTGAACAGCACAAAGAATGGGGGTGAAAGGGAAGAAATGTTTAGCTTGCTTCCTGCTCTGCTTCCTTTTGAGATCACAGTAACCTAGAGAGCACATCTCTGCAATTTTGGTTGAATGTAACTGTGTCAGTGGACACTTAAACTTTAGTCCTAATCCTTCCCAGATCTTCCTTGTTTACTTCACCTCCCTGCAGCTAACACGGTATTTCCAAGCAGCATATTGACACTTGCTCCAAACTCCAAAACTTTTGAGACTTACTTATGCTATAAGTGAAAAAGTTCACATCTGATCTCATGTGTTAGATTGCAATCAAAATGGGATGCACTAAAAATACTACCTAAAATTTCCTGAAGGCTATGCATATAAGGTGTATGAGAAATATGCATTTAGATTTAGGTAGCATCCACTCAAATATCTAATTATATATATGAAATACTCCCTAATCCAAAAATACCCCAAATCTGAAATATTCCTGGTTCTTAGCATTTGGGATAAAGGGTGATTCAGAAAATTCAGCATCTTGAATGTCCTGTAGCCTCTGCAGCAGCAACTGCTTCATGACATTATTACTAAGGACAGGGTAATTATGATTAAATGCATACAACAGTATCTGCTGCCTAAGGAATGTCATATGTAAATGTTCATTAATAAAAGAAAATAAAGAGAAATAATTTATCAAGTGCTTTCTGCATTCTGAGACCTATCGATTGCCATAGCCATTAATATTAATCCTTATGATCACCCTAGAAGAAATAATTACAGTTTCTATCTTACAGATAAGGTGACTGATGCTAGGAGGAAAATACCCTCTTTGGCATCCCAGGAGTGGTAGTGCACACCAAGATCCTAACATGCCTAACTCTGCATACAGTGGAGGCAAAGGTCCTGCTGTAAATTTGGCACCTCTGCCCACCCAGCTGCTGGACACGAGTTTTTAAGTCGTGCCCAGGTGACATTGAAACATATGCATGCTCTCCAGGGAGTCTCACTTCTGACCTGGATCTCGTGTGCCATAGTCACTGATCAGAAAAGTCCAAAAGCCAGGCGGCCTCACTCTTCTCCCTGGCTCCACCCTTTCCCTAAGGAAGTCATACACTGTCCCTTAGAGGGTTAGCTGGCTGTAATGGCCTGTGCCCCAATGCTGCCCAGATCTAGGCTAAACAGAGGAGTAGCAGAACATCAGCCATGCTGATTCCTGGAGGACACCTCGGGCCTAACCTGTGTGTTTCTTGCAGTCATGTTTCGTCTCTATGATTCCGATGAAAACGGACTCCTGGACCAGGCGGTAAGCTTTCGCTTTCAATAAAGTCATGGGATCTGAGGGAGAGTGGGGAGAGCAAGGTACAGTGAGGGAAGCATCCAAACACCCCAGTTCCATCCCTACAGGAATTTCGGGTCTGGCTAAGGGATGCAGATCGTGAGCAAAGTCCCTACCTGCTGCTTCCACAGAGTCAGCTTGTAGAGCATGGACTCCGATTTTCCTTCTTCTGGACCTAGAAGCCTGGAACCACACAGTCTCAGGATAGGGAGATATTTTCATATTTTCAACAAATGTAACTTCCCTGTCCACAGACTTCCCTTGAAATTTCCTGCTGGGACCCAGGGGTCAAGAGGAAGGGATCAGAGAAACAACAGGCCCTGGCAAGAGGAGAAGAGGAAGTTACTGGCGAGCTTCCTATCTACCCAAGCTTAGGAGCTTAGGAGCCCAGTTCTGTCTGTTCACTTCACCCCTTCAGGAAGAGGCAAGAACAGGTCAGGACCAGAGAGTGAGAGGAAGACTAGAGAGAAAAGCCCGAGAAAGAAGGAGGCCCTGGATCCAAGCCTTGTGGTCCTGACTGACTGTCGGGGCTTACGAACAGTAAGGCTCTGAGATTGAAGTGTGTATGGCTGACCGAAACCAGAAAAAGAAAGGAAGGAAAAGAAAGGGGGGACAGAGGGAGGAAAGGAAAGAGGGACAGAGGGACAGAGAAAATAAGTCCACTAGGCCAATGAGCCACCTCTGTCTACTCTGGCACCTTCGTGGTAACAATGGCAACCTTGCATGTGACAGCAGCATTGCAGGAGTAACTGGTTCAATCAGAACGATTTTAAAGATAATGTTGGCGGGCAGAAACAAGTCTCAAGAGTCCTCTGACTCAGCTTCACCCCTGGAATCCCTGGCTGGTGAGCTCCCAGCGCCTTTGTGAACCCTCTCGGTGACCAAGAGGCCACTCCTCCACAACAGCTGTCTCTCTACTGGGAATGAGCTGGACAGGGCTTCCTGCCTGCATGATCTCTGTGAGTTCAAGGCCAGCCTGGTCTATAGAGTGAGTTCCAGGAAAGGCTTCAAAGCTACACAGAGAAACCCTGTCTCAAAAAAACTAAAAAAAAAAAAAAAAAAAAAAAAAAGCAAATAACTGTTGAGGCTTGGCTTGCTTAGCTTAACCTTACATTCTACGTAATGGAAATAACACTTTCCAATTCGCCCACACAATCTCCTAGAACAATATAACTATGAACATCTTAGGTAGTATCCATACATAAGATGCTAACTGACACCAAACATTTCCCCAGCACAATGTTTCCATGGGTCCCTCTATGTACTGACTCACCAGCATCCGGCACATTGGTAGCATTTTAGGTAGAGACAGGCCTTGGTGCCAAAGGGGTGATCCATCAGGCAAATCAGCCCTTAACTTCCTGTTCACCAAATTCTAGGCTCAGGGTTGACTCTAAGGCAAAGGGAAGAGGAGATACTGAAATAAATCTAAATCACAGTGCTTGAGCCAAGACCAACACAGGACGTGAACCTGACTCCAAAGGCAGACACACAGATCCCTAGCTGCTAAGGTCTGGGAACGGAGAGCAAATGATAAGAATGGTAAAGAGAGGCCTGTCTTCACCTGCATTTGCGGAAGTTACAGAAAAAAAGGAAGGGAGGGAGGGAGGGAGGAAGGGAGGGAGGGAGGAAGGAAGGAAGGAAGGAAGGAAGGAAGGAAGGAAGGAAGGAAGAGAGGAAGGAAGAGAGGAAGGAAGGAAGAGAAAGAAAACAAGCTTCAAGATTCCCTATGGTTTTCGGGTCAAAGGACAGAATGGTGGGAGGAGGGAGAGGCTTGGAGTCAGTGCTCCAGGTGCTCCGTGCAGCTCTGGCTTTCACATGCTCTGTAAGCATCTACTGTCCACTGGCCTCTGTGGTCAAGACAAAAGAAAACCGCTGCCCTTGTGGGATGTCTGTGTATTTTACCAGCTCTTCCTCATGATTCACCCTGCCCACCTTCCCACCAAGTTTGATTTTGAGTTTTGCTCTTATTTTGATTAAAAACAAAACAACAACAACTTTAATTTTCTCCCTTTCTCTCCTGATATTTTCTAGGAGATGGATCAGATTGTGAACCAAATGCTACATATTGCCCAGTATCTGGAGTGGGATCCCACGGAGCTCAGGCCTGTGAGTTTCTACAGACACAGTTCACTCCAGAGAGAGCGGGGGCACACCTGGGGTGTGGGTGTAACGGTAGGATGCTTGCTCTGTGTGCCCCCAGACCATCTCCCCAGCAGCTCCTTTGGAGCCCTACACTTTGACCTCCCAATTCTCTAACAGGAAACATGCTTAAGGCAGCAGGAGGAAGTCTAGACACGGTAGAAACCGCAGTTCCCCCAACCTTCCCACCAGAGACAGTTTTATGATGGGAATTCATAGAAGAGAGGGGTTAGAGCCTGAAACAGTTTGGGGCACAGTTGTCCATCATCTGCTGTTCTTGTTAACTGCCCTGGCAGGCGCTATGTACCAGGTATCAGATTAAACACTTTGGGTGCATTTCCGTGCACACAGCGGTATTATTTCCATTTTAAGATGAGCAACCCAGAGCACAGAGAGCTAGGGTGAGTCACCTAAGGTCGGGGCAGGGCAGAGCTGGACTTAGCACCCTGGTGTCCCCGCTGCTTTGGCCCCTTACCACTTCACTCACTCTGAATGGGTGAAGGGGAAATGGGTGGAACAGAAAACATAACACAGGATCAACGCGAAAACAGAGAGCAGAGGCATCCAGGAAAGGGTGGAAATGAACCTTTGCTCTTTGGATCCCACAGATATTGAAGGAGATGTTGCAGGGGATGGACTACGACAAGGATGGCTTTGTGTCTCTACAGGAGTGGGTCCATGGGGGGATGACCACCATCCCATTGCTGGTGCTCCTGGGAATGGATGACTCTGTAAGTCAGTGAACTCACACTCAACAGCTCTTGAGATTCCACATTGTTGCTAGCGTCTGCTCCAGACTTCCTGATGGGCAAGCCGTATGCTCCAGGCTGGCTCCAGGGTGCTCTATATTTTCATCCCTTTCACTTGTTCATGCTCAAAATATACCCTTTGACGCATTGTTATTAAGGGGAATGTTGTTGTTGTTGTTGTTGTTGTTGTTCACACTGTAAGGGAACACAGAGCGTTTGCCTGCAAGACACATACTCAACCAGGCTAAGTGCAAAGGAAACTTCAAGGTGAATCTCATTTTCTCATCAAGTTAGGTTTTAAGATGCTAGGACAGAGACTAGTAAGATGGCTCTGCACATAAAAGCACTTCCCACCAAGCCTGATAACCTGAGTTCGACTCCCAGAACCCATGTGGTGAAAGAAAAGAATTAACCTCCTAGTCATCTGACCTCCACATGCCATGACACAAACCCTCACACCACACCCTCTGCCAGTAAGTAAGTGTCATTTAAAACTAAAAGAACTGGCAAAGGAAGGAAGGGAATGGGAGAATAGTGATCTACCGTAGGGGCTTTCATGCGTGGACTCTGGTTAAGCAATCAAAACAGATAAGGTGGGTCTTTTTACCCCAATTTGTACAGATGGAAAACCAAAGTTCTGAGCAGAAGAGGGGCTAGGTTTTGTACCTATCTCCAAATTCCCCACACTTTCCAACACCCTACACCTTAGTCAGAGTGGTGAGAAGAAACCTCGGAGGGGATTTGGCTTATTCCTAAAGAATAGGAAAGATTTTGAGACCTTACTGGGTTTTCTATTTCGCAGGTGTGGGTGTGGGTGTGTGTGTGTGTGTGTGTGTGTGTGTGTGTGTGTGTGTGTGTGTCTGAATTAAACCAAAGGCCTCACACATGCTAGGTGAACACTCTGCCACGGGTCTATACCGCTATTCTTTTTTACTTTTTAATTTTTAGTCAAAGTCTCACTCAGTTGCACAGGCTGTCCTCAGACTTGCTCTGTAGCCCAGGCAGGTTTTGTTGCTTGAACTTGTGATCCTCCTGATTCAGTGTCCAGAGTAGCTAGGTTTACAGACCACATACCAGGCCTGGCTTGATAACACGTTCTGGCTCTTAGGGTTATACATAATATGACTGTCCCTTTCATTCTACAAATGGAGGTCCAGCACAGTGAAGGTCTGGCCAAAGGCACACACCTAAGCAGAGGCCCAGCTGCCACACTCAGTGACATTAGGACCTTCGTGCAGTGACCTCTCGCTGAGGGGCTACACATGCAAGAACCCACATGAGCTCAAAGAAGCCAAGTAGACTGTTGCCAATGCTCACTTGGCACCGGGTCAAAAGGGCAGCTCTGCTTGGTTGCTGTCCTGACACACTGTTGTTGGTTTGGTTTGTTCTCATTTGGGAGAACGAAACTGGGACCTTTTAAGCACAAGGAACCAATGTCTGTTCTCCTCCCTACACTGAACATGCTAATGTTCAAAGCACCACCAACATCTTGTATGGAAAGAGCCCACATTTCTGGAGGCAGCAGGTAGCCTGTGTATTTCTACAACATCTTTTCCAGTGTCCCCTTCAAACACCAAATCAGTCATGAAGAGAACTAGAAGTCACATCACACAACGTGGGGAACAGAAAATAAATGTAAATTTCATTGATATTAATCAAAATCCTTAAAAATCTATTTTAAGTGTGTGCTAAACAAATTTTCAAATGAGTAATATCCAGGCCTCTAGAGAAAGCCCATCAAAGTCTTGAATGGCCTGCTGCTTTCTTGCTGTTTTTACTCACACATGTGGCCACTGAGAATCTGGGGCTCTCCATAGAAAGCATGTATAGTCTGTCTTCTGGTAACATTGTGGCAATGGGGCAAAAACCTGGCCAGAAGTGAATGAGCCACACGATGGCGCTACAGCCCAAGCAGAAGTTTTCTTTGAGGCCCTCAGTTCATTTGCCTCTTAGAGCTGGGGGTTTGTTGTGGGTGTGGGATTGGGCTACATGACTTAGACAATAGAGGTGTTTCCAGATAAAATGATGGTCCTTTAGTTGGTGAAGAACCAGATCTACTGACAGGGTACTAAGTTTCCTTCCGCCCCGGAAAACCTTTATAGAGGGTGGTGGAGAAAAGTGCATGTTGACTACTGACGCTGTCACTCATTCTTCCTGTGGCACTGGCCTAGTGACAGAATTCCTGAGTCTGTTTTTCGGTTTGTTTGTTTGCTTGCTTTTTAATCTGTATACTAGAAATAAACTTACTACTGTTCCACTGCATTTGTACCCCACAGTATTTGGTACAGATTAGGATCTGGCAGTGGACTGGAATTACATTTATTATTATTATTATTATTATTATTATTATTATTATTAGCATCATGATAGGTCCTTGGGGCATATATCTGCCAAAAGAATGAGTAAATTGGTCTTTTTTGTGAGTTGCTACCCACCTGCAAATCTTCACGCTTAAGTGGAGACCCTTGAATAAAGAGACCTTAACTCTGGACAACTCAGGTCTTGACGAGGGTTTTCAAGTAGTAAGAAGAGAAAAGTTAGGGGAACAGGTAAGAATTTGACAAAGAATGTGAACTCCAGGGACCACAAGACTTCTAGGCCCAGCCACAGGGCTGGCCACGGCGAGCAGTACAAAGGCATGAACACCCAGATGTGAGGACTGGACTCCATGTCCCAGACCACACATCCAAGGTAACTTTATAACCACAGTTTTCACTGCCCTTCAGGCCACACCCAGTGCTGCTCAGGATGGAATTCCTGAGAAAGATGCAGCAGGAGAGATGCCCCCAAAACCAGACTTAAGCCAGGTGCTGTACCAGGGCCTGGAACATGGAGGACCCTGCCTGGCAGGGAAAATGTGATCATGTGAGGCACAGCTCATATATGTTGTGACTGAGGATAGTTTTGTCCCTGAGCAACTCAGGAGAAAAACATTCATTCCCTCTTTAGCTCTCACTTTAGAATTGTTGATGCTTTAGTTACACGAATTTATTTACATGGAGTGGGTGGGACTTTCCACACACACGGTGTGCGTGTAGAGTTCAGAGGACGACAACCTTCAAGAGTTACCCTTTCTCTGCATCATGTCAAACTCAGGTTATCAAGTGCCTCTACCCACTGAGCCATCCCACCAGTCCTCACTTTAGTATTTTATCTGTTTCCAGAAAGTTGGTATAGCACACACATAGTGTGTGTGTGTGTGTGTGTGTGTGTGTGTGTGTGTGTGTGTGTGTAGGCAAAACACTTATACATATAAAATAAAATAAATCTAAAAATTTTAGCCAGGTGGTGGTGGCACACACCTTTAATCTCAGCACTCAGGAGGCAGAGCCAGATGGATCTCTGAGTTCAAGGCCAGCCTGGTCTACAGAGTGAGTTCCAGGATTACACAGAGAAACCCTGCTTCAAAAAAGAAAAAGGTATATTATTTTTACTGAGCCATTTGTTCTTAATTATAATGCTAGTCTATACTCACAAGAGAAATTTCAGAAAATATAAAAGAAGTCAGAAATTAGAGGGGGAAAAATAAATACACAGTGCTTCCAGATATAGTTAACTTTGGTCAAAAGGCACATGAAATCTTTCACCTTTAAATATCTTTTGTTTGTCAGAGTCTCTCCACACAGTCCTGGCTGTCCTGGAACTCACTATGTAGACCAGGCTGGCCTCAAACTCACAGAGATCCACCCACCTCTGCCTCTCAATGCTGGGATTAAAGGCACACACCAACACACCCAGCTTCCCATTAAATGTCTTATTATTTACAAATGAAATCATAATGCACTATCAAATTTGCATTCTGATTTTTTTTCACTTAGTATTGTATCATGAACAGATTCCTATGCCACTGGATGATTTTATAAATGTCTCCTTGATTGCCACCTAGTTTAAGTTATATGGATATACTACAATTTCAGCAATTTGGGGGCCAATAGGATATTTGTAGCTCTTCAATATTTGAAATAATGTTGCATCTAATTAGCACAGAAATGCTCATCTATTTTCTCAAAAGTTATTTCTTTAGACTGGAGTCCAAAGAGGCATGCTGGCTAGTCAAAAATTGCAATCATTAAAGACTCTTCAGATAGACAGGTGAGATAGATAGATAGATAGATAGATAGATAGATAATTGATTGATAGATAGATAGATAGAAAGATAGATAGATAGATAGATAGATAGAGAGAGAGATAGACAGATAGACAGATGGGCAGAAGGAAAGATAGAGAGAAAAATGATAGATAGATAGATAGATAGATAGATAGATAGATAGATAGATAAATAGACAGATAGAGGCAGATAGATAGGCAGACAGACAGACATATCAAGTCGCTCTTTCAGTTATGCTTCAGGCATCCAGGTAGGAGAGGGCTTATTTAGGTCCTCTCCCACTTCCATTCAGAGGCTCTCTCCTTCTGCATGTGCTAATTTTAGAAAACACAATCTAAGAATTTGTTAAGGAATCTGAGTACCGTATCTTCCAAGTATGAGAAGAGAACACTACTTAGAGAAAAAGAAACACCAGCATGAGGCAGCCTCTGGCCTCGGAGTGGGGTACAGCTCCACATCTCACCGCCATTACCTCCACAGAGCTCCAAGGGGGATGGGAGGCACGCCTGGACCCTGAAGCATTTCAAGAAGCCCACTTACTGTAACTTCTGCCACGTCATGCTGATGGGTGTTCGGAAGCAAGGCCTGTGCTGCATTTGTAAGTTCACGTCCTCCAAGCTCTTCCCTTGGGCTGTTTGCTTTGTACACGATTAGTTGATCCATTCCAGGGAAAGTCTAGGCACGTTTTCCCCAGATGGTGGAATCTCCCCTAATGTTTCAATGGCAAGGCCTCTGTGCCCCGCTTTGGGTCTAGCTGAGTCGAGTGGACAAGACATTTGCTGCTGCTGGAGTCACGGTCCACTGGTCTTCTAGAAAAAAAAGTATTAGTTCTTACATAAAAGCACCTCACACCGATTGCAGTTGTGTTTCTAGCCAACGTGCATCTCACGTGTGCTTAGAGGCACTTTCTAATTAGTTAAGAACATGCTCTATATTCTAGAAGTGCAACAAGAAATACAATTATATGTTTACTTCATGTAGTAAAACTGGAGGAGAAAGCAGAAAAAAAATTACACATGAGGATTAGCTCAGGACTAAGATGGTAAACACAGAAAGAAATGGAGGGAAGGGGAGAGGAGAGGTGATTTGGGGGAAGGGGGGAAGAGCAAGAGGAGGCAGGACTAAAGTCGGAGGCTCCAGAGGGTCCGGGATGTGGGTACACTGAGCCCTGCCAGGCACCTTGTGGTCCACCCATCTTTCCAGACCCACTCAAAGATCAGCTCAACATATTCTCACTCCTGGTGAGTGGGAAACCTCTGGTCCTTTGCTATTTGCATAATCACAGTTATAACAACAGTGACCAATTGTGGGACACCTAATCTGACCCCGCACATGGTGCTTCACACAAATGTCTCACTTGATACTGCAAAATCCCTGCCCTAGAAAGAGGAAGAGAAGCTACTGTGTGCCCATCAACAGAGGATCCTGAATATCTCTCCCTCCTCCTCTCCCTCTCCCTCTCCCTCTCCCTCTCCCTCTCCCTCTCCCTCTCCCTCTCCCTCCTCCTCTCCCTCTCCCTCTCCCTCTCCCTCCTCCTCTCCCTCTCCTCTCCCTCCTCCTCTCCCTCTCCCTCTCCCTCTCCCTCCTCCTCTCCCCTCTCCCTCTCCCTCCTCCTCTCCCTCTCCCTCTCCCTCTCCCTCCTCCTCTCCCTCTCCCTCTCCCTCTCCCTCCTCCTCTCCCTCTCCCCTCTCCCTCTCCTCTCCCTCTCCCTCTCCCTCCTCCTCTCCCTCTCCCTCTCCTCTCCCTCCCTCTCCTCTCCCTCCTCCTCTCCCTCTCCTCCTCTCCCTCCTCCTCTCCCTCTCCCTCTCCCTCCTCCTCTCCCTCTCCCTCTCCCTCCCCTCCTCCTCCTCCTCTCCCTCTCCCTCTCCCTCTCCCTCCTCCTCTCCCTCTCCCTCTCCCTCTCCCTCCTCCTCTCCCTCTCCCTCTCCCTCTCCCTTTCCCTCTCCCTCTCCCTGTCCCTCCTCCTCTCTCTCTCTCCCTCTCCCTCTCCCTCCTCCTCCTCCTCTCCCTCTCCCTCTCCCTCTCCCTCCTCCTCTCCCTCTCCCTCTCCCTCTCCCTCTCCCTCCTCCTCTCCCTCTCCCTCTCCCTCTCCCTCCTCCTCTCCCTCTCCCTCTCCCTCTCCCTCTCCCTCTCGGTTTTTGGTTTTTGGAGACAGGGTTTCTCTATGTAGCAGCTCTGGCTGTCCTGAAACTTGATTTATAGACCAGGCTGGCCTTGAACTCACAGAGATCCGCCTGCCTCTGCCTCCCGAGTGCTGGGATCAAAGGCGTGCGTCACCACTGCCCAGTTGATCCTAAATTTCTAAAGGGCAAAACCATTACTCAGGATGCCGTGGGTTGTGTCCAATATTGTCCATCAGCCCAGTGACCATGGCCTTTCTGTCCACTCACGGGCATCCTGACACACAATGCTGAGGCATCTGTTTCACACCGCTCCTTCTGATGTCACTTTTCTGCACGGTCACTGCCATCAGAGGAAGGTGGTGTGAAGAGATGGGAACACTGGAGAAGAACTGGGAGGCAGCTGCAGACTGCTCAGAGGACGATAGCCCAGTGTTAGATTTCTGCTAGGCCAGGCCGACTCCATGTGTCTCTTTTCCTCACTGACCACCCAGAAGGAGAAACAAGCCTTCACTGAAGTATGTGCACCGGGGAAGCCGGGCTGGATTTTTCCTTGGTGGCATTCATAAGCACTGTCCTTTTTCTTTTTTCCAGACTGTAAATACACTGTCCACCAACGCTGTGTGTCCAAAAACATTCCTGGATGTGTGAAAACATACTCCAAAGCCAAAAGGAGTGGCGAGGTTGGTGACACCCATTGGCTCATTCTACTGCATGCTGCCTCAGGGACAGCATGGCCATCATCACAGATTCCTTTGCAGGAAGGGGCTTTGAGAGATTTCTCTAGTTCCTTCTCTGCCTCAAGGACCACCCCTAAGCCATCCCACTCATCCATCAATCCATTCAGCATCTTCCTGAGGCCCACTGTACTCCAGGCGCTGAACCAGGGCATCCACAGGTTATGAGAAATGGTATCCAATCCACTAAAATGCTGCCCAAGTTATGGAGATAGATAGGCACATGGGCATAGTGCAAATTCATAGCTGTGAGGTGTGTGCTATCATAATAGGCCCATATGGAATGTGCAGCTGAGGCTTGAAAGAAAAAGTTTCACCAAGGAGGTGGCACTTGCTTTGTTCTTGGAACCAGGGGAGCTTCAAAGGGCACAGAAGAGGGCCGAGCATTCTAGCAGAAGGGGGCTCCCGTGTACAGGCATGGAGACATGCGTGACTGTGGCCTGGAATTAGTTTGGAATGGCTGGGTCAGAAGATGATTACAGGGAAAGGCAAGGAGCTGTGTTCACAAGATGATGAGGTGGAGGAGGGCTTGGGAGGCCAGCTCCAGAATTAGAAAGCAGTCGAGGCTCAGGGAGAAGCTTCAGACATGAAGAGATGGTGAATTTGGCAGTTACGCGACTCTTTCTGAGGTTGGTATGGGAAGGAAGCCAGAGGGAAGAGCATTCTTCCGGTGGTTATGGCACAAGGTAGCGCAGCCCCAAGGCAGAGCGGATTGGGTCTGTTTCCATCCACCCTTTCAGGACTGGCTGTGTCTGAGTGTCCCTGACAGACTCCACTAACAAAGGTAGAGAAGACAACGGAAGGGGTCTGAAAGGCAGCTGAGAAGAGCACCTCTAGGACCTGGGCACGCGGATGCCGAGGATGAGCAGAGTAGGGCATGGCTCCCAGGGCTCTCTGGGCCGTTGGGTACTGCCATTAGCTGAGTGTGGAATCAGATTGCCCTTAAAACTGGGGCAAGATCATCTCTCTTGCTGCAGAGGGAAGATGTAGCTGAGGAATGTGAGTCGGGAGGTGGTGAGAAGGTGGGATGGCTCACAGCTGTCCCACAGAAGGCCTCCGGGGAGGAAGGCTCCTCAGCGGCCTCCTCATGTGCATGCCCCATAACCACTGCATGACCTCTGACCTCCTCTTTCCACCCCACTCCTCATACGTACCCCTCCATGTCCATGCCTGACTTCCACCAGAACACACAGTGGGTCTCCTAGGCTCAGGCCATTGCCCGAACTCTCGGCATCTGACGCAGAGAACAGGGGGGCTCTACTGAGGGGCCAGTAGAGCACCCCCACAACCTTGTGAGCCTGCAGGGACAACCCAGGTCTCTCACCACTTCTTCAGAACCCCAGACAGGCTGAAAAAGGCAACACGGTCCTGGGACAACAACCCTGAGGCCTGAGTCAAAAGACCTGGCTGTGGGTCCCTGTGTGGCTACTCACCAGCCTTAGAACCTAATGCCAGTCACTTACCTCCCTGAAGCCTCAACGTGTCCCTCTGCAAAATGGAAACGATAATCTCAGTGCATATTCAGTGTGACCATGTAGATGACAAATTCACAAAGTGCCCTCAGTGATGCAGCTGGGGGTGAGAAGCCATAAGCCAAGTGTGACACGTCTTTTGGAGCAATAGATTACAGCAAAAATATTCTGGGTGAATAGTGTCACAGGGCTGCTAAGTAATTTAAAACATTTACTCTTGTTTAATGCAAATAGGGATAATACCATGTAGATAGTTCACGTGATTCTAATACAGTATTTGAAGCTGAGCACTGCCCAATAGGCCCCCACTCTCCCACACCCTTTTCCTTCTCAGTGGAAAGTCCTGAGTTCTCTGGGACTCCAGGGGGAGAGGTGTGAGTACAGAGCCTCCCAGGCAATGGGTCAGAGGTTCCCATTTTTGCTAGAGGTATGCATACATACCCTCCTGGTCTGCGCTGGTGGCATTTCCCAATCAGGGAGCAGCTGCATCCAGATGGCCAGGAAATGGGTATGAAAAGGACCCGACGGTGCCCTGACTCACTGCCTTTCACTTTGTAACCCAGCTTCTTCCAGATTGCTTCTCAGGTATCATAACACATGACAAGCACTCAGGGTACTTTAACGCATGTGAATTGAAATCACACAGGGACACTTAAGTCAAATATCTGAGGCCCCAACCCCAGAGACTCGTTTATTTGGAGTGTGGGCTGGGTGTTAGGACTTCTAGAAAATCCCCAGGTGATTGTAATAGATGGCTGAGGCTGAGGTGAAGGAAGGAGTGTGCCAGGGAAGATTTTCAAATGCACTGTTTGATTGCATCTTCCCTGAATCCCAGAGGTCCCTCATGCTGGCGTCTAAAGAGGGAGGTCCAAAGACTCAGAGAGGTTCTGAAAGTGGCCAAAAGGCACCCTGCTGTGAGGTGCAAAAGGGGTGACTCCGGAAGGTTCCGATCTGCACCCCAGCGCTCTGGCTTTCCCTGCACCACACTGCCTCCTAGAAAAGGGCCCCCATGAGGACAGGGCTCACCAGGGTGTTCTCTGAGGCAGAAGGGTGGCAGGCGAGATGCTTGCTTGCCAGGGTGAGAGCTAGGACAAAGTGGAGAAAGACTTTAATCTGCTTTGTTTAGCACAGTGGCCAGGGAGGGAGGAACTCGGCATCCCACAAAGAAAGCTTCCACGACTGAGGAAACGGGGCCCTCGGGGCTCCTCGCGCCTCCCAGTTCTTTGTTCCCTGGGCCCAGGGGCGTGGTTCCACTGCCTTCCCTGGTATCCATCCCTTCCCTCCCACAGGTGATGCAGCACGCGTGGGTAGAAGGGAACTCCTCCGTCAAGTGTGACCGGTGCCACAAAAGTATCAAGTGCTACCAGAGTGTCACCGCGCGGCACTGCGTGTGGTGCCGGATGACGGTGGGTCGGTGCCCAGGGCGGCCCTACTTCTTTCCAGTATGGGATTGGCCCGAGCTGTAGCCTGGGACAGTGAACATCCTTCCAGAGGGCAAGAGTAGCGCAAAGGAATAAGGCAAACAGGGTCCCAGAGCCCCATCCTAGCCTCTCAGCCTATGATGACTCCTCAAGTTGCCCAGAGAGGGGGACTGCTTAAGAAGTTAGTCAACCGACTGCCTACATGACCAGCAGCTGGGGACAGCAGGCTAGAACACGAAGTCTCCTTCACCTGGGGCTGGGGTACCAGCAGACTGGGACAGGGATTAGATACTGGAGAGCTCGCTCACCCACACCTTAGAGTTAACACTTGGCCCAAAGGCACATTCCTCTCAGCAGCACTGTGCATCACCCGGAGGCCTGGTCATGCTTCTGCCACGCTCATGCCAGAGTCTACAGCTTTCTGAACATGACAGATGTCACCTGGGATGCCCAGCCTGCCTCCCAAAGCTAATTCTGGGCAGTGTCTTGTGCCCCCTGGCTAGGTATCAGCCCGAAAGAGGTGGGTCCCCCCCCCCAAGCCAGACAAAGGACTCTCACACTGCAACAGTTCAGTTGTCTCTATACTCCACCCTCTCACGGTTTTATTCTCAGAGGTAGCCTTCCTTCAGAGTGTCTAAACCGAAAATCCACACCGGGGGCCACATTTGGTCTCATTCCCAGGCCCCTGACAGACACGCCGCATGTTCACACACGTACTCAACAATTCTGTGAAAGCCAAAGCTGGCAGTGCTCTAAGACGCAGGGGCACTTGCTTGCTTCCCCAGAAAACCTCTGCGCCCACCTTCCTGATGTTTCTTGGGTCACTTCTGCTCATCCTCATCTCCATTTTTCTCTCCAGTTCCACCGCAAATGTGAATTATCGACGGTGTGTGACGGTGGGGAACTCAAAGACCACATTTTGCTGCCTACCGCCATATGCCCCGTCACCCGAGTAAGTGCTCCTACCCCCACCAGGGCTCCGGCTTTTCTAGAATCAGGAGTCAGAGACAGGCAACACTCATGACTTCACATGCCCTCCCTGTCTCCCTGCCAGTTCCTAGGGCTTATGCCTTGGTGAATGCTGAAAAGAAATCAGTGCTGCCCCAGCTAGATTGAGCGAGAAAACTCTGACAGGGCAGCTTCCAACTGCTGCTTCCACATGTTTGGAGCATCCTTTCCTTCTGAGCATCTTTCAGACAGAGCCCAGCTCAAGGGACCACCTGCCCTTGGCCAGTTTCTCGGCCTCCTTCATCCCTGCCAAGCTTTCTCCTCTCTCTCGGGGGCTCCTACCCGAGTGTCTCAGACAGATTTAGAAACAAATGGAGATAAATTGAGCTTCCATTGCTCCCACCTGAAGCCTTTTCTGTCTCCTGAAGACCCGCACTTCCACCTCGAAATCGCTGCCACTGGGCCCTCCCCTCTCACCCTCGCCTGGAGCAGACACTATTTGTCATTTAAAATCCTTTAAGAAAATCACCACTCTGGAAATCCATTTGTCGGTTTCCATTAAGTTAGACATACACAAACCCCATATCCCCAAAACTCCCCTCCTGTGGAGAAACGCAAGCATTTATTCCATCAAAAGACGAGGACACAGCTATCCACAGCACAGGTGAATAAGCTGAGCTCATGTGAAGACTCACGACGGCGTAATAGGAAAGGCAAACCACGCAAAAGCGGACAGAGATGCTCAAAGATACAAGCTAAACACAACAACACAAAATTTAGGTGCACGGGGCTGGAGAGATGGCTCAGCCATTAAGAGCACTAGCTGCTCTTCCGGAGGTCCTGAGTTCAATTCCCAGCAACCACACAGTGGCTCACAACCATCTGTAATGAGGCCTGGTGCCCTCTTCTGGCCTGCAAGCATACAGACAGAGCACCATATACATAAAATAAATAAAATTCTAAAAAAAAGTTAGGTGCAGGCATGCTTCATTACTTACTCTCTTGATAAAATGTATGAAGATCAGGTAAAGCCAATGTTGTCTGCAGAGGCAGCAGACACACACACACACACACACACACACACACACACACACACTGCATCACACCATGCAGTCTGCTAGACACACTTCAATAGCGGAAACAGAGGATGGGTAACCATGGTGTCACATCCTGCTGAGCAGGGAAGCTGAGAGAAAGGTCTGCTTTTAAAGCCCACAGTCAACGATTTCTGCCTGTTTTAGTCACTACCATGTCCCAAGGTGGCTGTCACCACAGGTAATGTCATCTCAGGTTACAGTCATCCCAGGGGCCCGCAGAAGCCTAGAGCAACTTTGCTGAGATCCAGAGTCCCACTTTGAAAACCTCACGGTTTCCTGTCTGAGCTCTCTGTTGCTGAGCACCGTTTCTGTGAGCGCTGTGATCTGCTGCTGCCCCTGTAGTAGGTTCTTTCCCTCTCAGAGGCTGCTTGTGTTCTCTCTCACACAGGACAGGCAAGGAGGAAAGTCGGACAGCAGCGTGGCCTCCAAGGGTGAACTTGTAACACAGGTACCTCATGAATGGGCAGTCCGACCGCTCAGTCTAAGTGGGTCCAAGGGCTGGGGCAGGGAGAGAGCAGCTTGGGGTCTGAGGAAATGTGTCTCAGCATTTGCTTTCTTAGCCCACTAATTCTGTCACACAAGAGGTCATATACCCGGGCCTCTGGGGTTAACCTTTGACTGCCACCCTATAGACAAGTGGTGAGCAAGGCAACTGGCTGATGCCATTAATGGTCTAGTTGGCTTTGTCACCTCCTTAAGAGAAGTTTACACTGGAGAGGTGGCTCAGTGGTTAAGAGCACTGCCTGCTCTTCTAGAGGTCCTGAGTTCAATTCCCAGCAACCACATGGTGGCTCACAGCCATCTGTAATGAGATCTGGTGCCCTCTTCTGGTGTGTAGGTGTATATGCAGGCAGAACCTGTATACATAATAAATAAATAATTTTAAAAAAGAGAGAGAGAGAGAGAAGTTTACATGAAACTACAACATGCAATCTCCTAAACAGTAACAAAAGTGTGGGGTAAAATTGGACAATGAGTTTTCTGTAGTTGTCCACCTAGCTCTAGAACACAGTCTACCAAAACAAAGTGAACCAGATCCAAAGGCTCTCAATCCTTAAGTGTGTATTTAAGACCTCAATTTTCACTAAGCATCACCAACAAATATTTTTTGTGTGTCCTCCATGGAGTCCTGAGGAATGCAGAGAAGGCAGCCAGATGAGGTACAAAGAATGTCAGAACAGGAAGTAGAAGAATGGGCTCTTATCCTATGCCTCCGAGCTTCCGTATCCTTGTTTAAAGAGCGGGTTTAGCATGTCCTGCAACTGCCTGCTTCCCACAGTGCTGTAGACTGAGAAAAATGGAGATCCTGCGTTTTGAAATTACAAGATAAACTGAAATTGAAGGTGCAAAATAAAATGATCAATAGACAAGAATGCTCTAGACACCAAGAAAAAGGTCTAGCCACCATAAAGGAAGGGATCTGGACCCCTAGAAAAGAATGCTCTAGGCACCTAAAAGAAAATACACACACACACACACACACTGAGGGCAAGAGACATAAGTCGTCACTGACATCAATTTGACTGGTAGGTCCCATGTAGTATATGGGCTATCAAGCACTTTGAATATCACCCCCCAGACTTAAGGGCTTACTCGCCTGGCTCCAAGAGGCTTCTCAGTATCATGCAACTACCCTAGAAGACAAGAGAACTCTTTGAAATCATGAACAATAATAATTGCACTTTGCAAACCTGTCATGTTGTGATAGATGGCTGTGAAGTTTAAAACTAACAAATGCAGGCATTAAATATTGAGCACGAAGCCAAGCTGCATCTCTATGTGGGAATATCATTCAGCTGAATCCACAAAACATTGACCGAGGGCGCACTCCTGTGTCAGGCACCGTGGGGCCCGTGGAAGCTCCACTCCTGCTCCTCGTCTTTTCTGATCTACTTGATGGCTTGAGATTTTCCCAGAAAATGAAAGACAAAAAATAAATGCAAAGAGACAAATATAAAGGCTCCAGGGGATGCTGCATATTTCATGTCACAGTAGTTTTAGTTGGAGTGGCTGAGGGCAATGTCCCAGAGGCAAGGACTCCAGAACTGAGTCCTGGGTTTTTCTGGATTTCTTTAAGAGGTTACCAAGGAGAGAGCATTTCAAGCCGTGGGACAAGAGCAAAGGCGTGTGAGCATGGGCCTAGTTAGACACACTCACTGGAGGCAGGCAGCAGGCTTTGGGGCCTGTCGCTGGGGGGACGGGAGGAATGAGGAGAGAGCAGAAGAAAGGGGCGAGGCTGGGAAGGCCTTGATGCCAGGCTTAGAGATTTGGATTTGATCCCGAGAGCAACGGGGTGTCATTACAGGTGTGTTAGCGGGGGCAGCATGTTTGATATGGTCTCCCAGAAAGGAACTGGGGTGGGGGTGTGGAGCATACAGTTTCGGGTAGGAAAGTCCTCAACAGCATGGGAACCATGAAGGCAGCCAGGGAAGATCTAGGGAAGGACTTGGAAGGCCAGGCTCTCCCCACTGGATGCCCAGTTGAGTAACCACACCTTTAACAGGAGCAGGACACCAGTCGGGAGGACCAGCTTTATGCGAAACACAGTCTGTCTGGGCATGATGGGTGCGGTACCAATGGTGAGGCATCCACTGGATAGTGAGAAATGTGAGCTTAGGAGGAAAACTGGGTCAGGATATGTGGATTTGGAAGGTGCTGGGGCCTGAATGCTCATGGTGCATGTGACTTGGTGGATGTACCCCCAGTCTGTTTCACCATGTCCCTCACAAATTTTGACCTGTGGCCATGGGCATACTGCCACACAATTACATAATTTGAAGCTGGTGCCACTGGCCTATCCCTGATGCCAAGCTTCAACTCTCATTGCCATTAACCCCCTTAAAAGTCTCTCAAGCTGGGAACAGCTGTTTTTCTCCCTCAGAAAGCTCAGCCAGCAGACAAATAGCCCCCCCTCCTTCCCTGCCTGGGCCGGCTTCCCATCCACCTTCCAACACTCTCTCAACATCATCCTACTGCTGCTGAATAATGCTCATTTTTTTTTCTTCTCATTTTTAAGTATAAGATCATCCCTAGCCCAGGAACTCACCCCCTGCTGGTCTTGGTGAACCCCAAAAGTGGAGGGAGACAAGGAGAAAGGTATGTCCTCTTTTGTTTCAAAATAGAAAGGCAGCTGGGTGTAGTGGCACACATCTTTAATCTCAGCACTCAGGAGGCAGGAGGCAGGCAGATCTCTTTGAGTTCGAGGCCAGCCTGGTCTATAAATCGAGAGCCAGGGCTACATAGAGAGACCTTGTCTTGAAAAATAAAAACAACAAAATAGAAATGCTAAAACAGCCCGTCCTGAACCCCTTCTTCCCCCTCAACCCCAACAAAGTAGACTGTGTGATCAAGGAAACCTGGGCTCATGGCCACTTGCCACTTCATCAAGTGACCCAGGTGCGTTAATTCCCCATGCCTCAGTTTCCTCCTCTGTGACATAGATGGCAGTGATATCACCTCTCATAGGGTTACCTTAAGGATTAGAACAGACCTAGTGCTTAGCAGGGGACCTACCACATGAGCCCCTGTGAAGGCTGCCAGAGTCAAGTTCTGAGGGGTCTGTTCCTTCCTGCCCCGCCCCAAGTCTTTTCTTGGTTTAAAAGACTTGGTGAGACTCACCTGATTAGGGCCTCCCAGCCTATCCCGAACCCCACCTTAACAGTGAGGGAAATGCAGGGTTTGGGTGAAGCTGGAGTAAGCTCAGCAGAGTGGGAGGAGAAATGGGTACAGTCAGAACCCTCTGCCTCCTAGGCCTGCACAGTCTGGGAAATGAGCAGATGGATGGAGAGCAGGAATCAGGTTTAGAGAAATAACATTAGGTAGGGCTCAAGCAAGTACTGTGAGGACCCCACCTCGGTCCAAGAGGCAACATGTCTCCTAAACTGACCTAGCGGTCCCAAGCTAGAGCCCAGAAACCGAGGCCAGATACAGTCATTGCTCTCAGTCTCCCGGCCCCACCTCCTCCTGCATGTACTCTTATGAGGACACCAGACCTCTCCCTCGGGCCCCCCAGCACCTCTGGACAGTCTGCAAAGGGCAGACTCACCTACCCAAACCACACAATATCCAGAGGTCTCTAATGGGGAGGCAGCATGGGAACAACAGCCCTGTGCTCTGGGCTCCTCTGTCATCGCTGCTACAATAAGCAGTTCCTGGGGTGGGGCTGGAGTCAGATGGTGGGGCAGCTTTGGGCCAGAGGTAAGGTTGTGGGGATGCCAGGTGCACTGGGATATCGGGGTGTGCATGCAACGTTCCCCCTCTTAGGTTTAAGCGCCTGCTGGATCTCACCACAGATGGGTCCAACGGTATTCGCCCCCAGGTGACTTCTGTGGTACCATTGTCCTTCTCTGTCACTCCTTTCTTTCCCCTACAGGATTCTTCGGAAGTTCCACTACCTGCTCAACCCCAAACAAGTTTTCAACCTGGACAACGGGGGGCCTACTCCAGGGTATGCACATCAGTCTTCTCTCTGGCCTGCTTTGGTCTCTGAAGAAAACGCCCTCCTTTGTCACCTTTTAAAGCTCTGACTCTTGACTTTTTCTGCCTACCATCTGCTGTCCCTTGGCCCTGGTTATTGTTTGGGAAGTGGCCCCATGCTCCATGTCACTGGAGGAGGGAATCTATGAGCCAGTCACTGGACTGGCAGGGAGGTCCGGCTGGTGGCTTATTTGAACTTATTTGCAAGGCTGTTACCTGGTATCTCCATGGCACTCTTAATGCCATCTCTCTGTAGATTGACACAGTGACTCAGAGTCTGCCACGTGTTCTGCTATGGGCGCATTTCAGTCAACAAAACCATTCTTTTCCTGAATCGTCCAATTTTGTAGTGATTACACAGCCCTGATCCCTCCCCCACCTGCCTGCTCTCTAGAGGGGGCAGGGCCTCTGTGGCTTGACTGAAGGTCTGGTGGGCAGAGCTTGCCGTCTTCATCAGAAATTGTCACCTCAGTGGGCTTGAAGGCATCTACCCAGTCAGAGCTGGTGCTCTGGCGCCATCTGCTGGTCCGGGCTTTCACACTGCCTGACCTGCATTTCTACTCTAGATTCAGTGAGGTTCCCTCCCAGGGGCTGGAGTAAGGTGCCTATAAATGGAACCTGTCCCTGTCTTTTGGTTGTTTGACACAGGGGTTATTTATAGAAGTGGAAGCATAAGACCCAGTTAAAAGGAGAAAGACACACAGGTGCACATTCACCTATCTGTAAAACTTACTCAGACGTCAGTAAGGCTCCTGCAGTTGGTGTCATGGTCACGTGTCTGCCAGTGACTGCTGGATAGCACTGCAGTGTGCTAAAACATCAAGTGCCTTTTCGGTCCCTCTCTCGGTGGGTATTTCAAGAACACAGCCTTCTCAGCCTTCAATCCTTCTTCCTGTGAATGACAAGCTTGTGGTCTGGTGGCTACAGGGTATCTTCAGTGTGCGTGTTCATGTGTGGGCAGACAGGCGGTCCCGCTGAAGGGAGCCTCCATTTAGAATGCACTGCCTGAAGAGAGCAGGGGTCTGCAAGGGAAGTGAGAGAGGATAATGACTTTGCCAACACTGGCATCGGTGCTCAGAGCACCCGGGGTCTTCTAAGACCCCCTGGCTGGGAAGAGAGATGTGCAGGCCTTGAGGTCCCTAAATTGTACCTCCAGGTGTCCACGTGTCCCGTTTTCTCTAAGGCAGCGCTTCTTGACGTCTTCTGCCAGGAACTCCTGCTGCAATCTGGTGGACTAAACAGAATTTTCTAATGCAGAATATGAAATAATACGGTATTTCCAAGGAAACTAATTATGTTGAGAAGTAGTTATCAAACACTAAAAGACAAACTTGTGGTATGTAAATGAATATGTTCCGTCAACATATGAAACAGCAATATCCATAGTTGGGTTAAATAGTGACTGTGAGCTGAAAGCCACAAGCTACAGAAATGACAGCGTTCAGCTTACGCTTCAGCTGTAAGGAGGCCCTGGAATAGCTGTGCTGCCCAATTTGACGGTCACAGGTGCTGTCGAAGCCTCTGCGGTCTGTTGCCTACGTTCATAATGGAAAGAAATGCTAAGTTTCCATTCGAGATTAGAGAAGATATTAATGTAATTTTTCATGACACTGAATTCTAGCCACAGACCCATTGGAGGTCCGTGGGCCCCAGATCCTGCTCTATAGGACTCAGGCTCCTGGGAAAAATGGGGTCTTGTTCCCCTTGGCAGGGGGCCCACAGAAGAGAAAATGAAGACCCAGATAATTAAGTGCTTCTCTCTTAAAGAAGTGGTTACAAAGACAGCAGTCAGGAGAGCCTGAAAGGAATCAAAATATTAGGGATTATCTAAATTGGTGCCAAAATGTAAAAACTGAATTCCTCAAATAGTTGAGAAATTCTCAAAAATGTTTTCTATTTATGTTGAATGTTGGATCAGATTCTCTTTCTATTAGGATATTGGTGCACACATCCACCCACCCACCCCCCCCCCACACACACACACACAACATCATACCATTGATTTTTCTCCATACTCAGTAGCACTGCATAGGAAATTCTGGATTCAGAATGGTAAGTGACGCAACCCCAAAAGAATCAAGATCTTTCCCCAATTCCAGGGAGCATGGAGACACTGACTCAGAAGCATCAAGTGTTAAGGCTGGAATGTAGCTCACTGACAGTTTGCTTCATATGCTGGAAACTAAGGTTCCATCCCCGACACCACACCACACCACACACACACACACACACACACACACACACACACACACACACACATCAAATGTTAGTCCCAACCTAATGACAAGACTCCTGTGGTCTTTCTTCTTTGCAGATTGAACTTTTTCCATGATACCCCAGACTTCCGTGTACTTGCCTGTGGCGGAGATGGGACAGTTGGCTGGATTTTGGATTGCATTGGTAAGGATGGCCAGGAAGGCCTTTACTTATTTATGGTGGATAAATTTAAAGTCAGCAGAAAGCAACGAACTAAAGAAGGAATGAAGCCATCCATTCTTTATCTATCCGGGTGCCCACCCCTTCATGTAATCATACTTGATTATATTGGGGGAGGGGTACTGGAAAGTTTTATTATAAGCTTTGTCTTAAAAAAAGAAAAATCTGCCACAGACAGAGCTGGGCAGTAGCAAAACAAGATATATCTGAAGCAGGACTAGAGATCCAGACAGAGCCACGTGATGAGTAAAGGCCAAGGAGCTAAGTAAGCATGGGTCACAGTCCACGGCAAATCAGCTGGAGGTGAATGCCTGGAGCACGAGTCCAGAAAATGTATCTGGAAAATGCAGATCAGTGCAAGCAGAGAAAGACCACGCTGGGCTGTGTCCTACCTGGAAAAGGCAGGGGAGCAGGCTGGAGGGGTGGAGCCTGAGGTCTAGCCTAGCCCTGCCCCGATCCAGAAAGTGATGGAGATTATCTGTGAAATTGGGTGATGGTGTATAGTCAAGACCAAACCCAAGCAGAACCCAGGTAAATTCTGCCGTAGAGAACAGAAAGACAGGAAAGCTGCCAACAGAGGCACTGGGGTGGGAGAGCACCAGAGTCAGAAGGGCAGGACCCAAGCCACGAACCCAGGGCTGCTCCATGCCTTCCATCAGGCATCACACAAATGCTGCTTCAAATCCCTATGAGCCAAGCCCTCTTGGAGTCACTAGAGATGCCACCAATGAACAAAGAGGCTAAATTACTGTCCTAGCAGAGGCTGTTTCTAGAGGCAAGAACCAGGTAACGAAGAAATACAGAGCATCAGAGGGCAGTAAAAATATAAGAAGGGAGGAACAAAGGAAGTCTAGGAGTGGAGTGGGGTTGCAATCTAGGAATAGGGAAGACCTCACAGGGTACGAAGTGATGCTATTTGCAAGAACTGGAGAATTGAGCTGTGTGGGTGTCTAAGAGGACAGTCCAGACAAAAGAAACAGCAAGGGCCAAGGCCCTAAGGTAGGAACAGGTCGGGTTGCTGAAGGCAGACCAGCGTGGCTAAGAGCAGAGTACACATAGGAAGCCTTACAGAGGTTGAAGCAGAGGGAATGAGGGTCTGGGTCACATGGGTAGGTAAAGCGTTAGGTAGAACATGGCTTTTAGAGTGGGACAGTCCCAAGACATCAGGTGGTTTTAAGCAAAGAAGGAACGTGGCAGGCTAAGAGACAGAGCAGAAGCAAGGAAACCAGTTAGGAGGCTCCCACGGTGACCCAAGTGAGAGGTGACCGGGGCTGAGCCACAGCGGAAACAGGAAGATGGGAGAAGGGTGCAATGTATGTCTTTAGGGGACAGAGGCAGCAAGGTCTGCTGACATCCGGACACAGCTGGTGAAAGGATGAGAAGAATCAAGGTTGGCCAGAGTTAGACCCCAGCCAAGTCAGGCAGGGAAGGTGAGGCCTCCGGAGTGGAAGGGGAGAAGGCACACCAGCTACCTGCTGCTCCCCTACAGCCGGGCTTTGGTTCACATGCACACACCAGATATATACATACACACATACACATCATACACATACACACACACACACACACACATACCAGATATATACATACACACATACACATCATACACACACACCACAGATATATACATACACACATACACATCATACACACACACACACACACACACCAGATATATACATACACACATACACATCATACACACACACACACACACATACACATACACCCCAGATATATACATACACACATACACATCATACACACACATACACACACACACACACATACCAGATATATACATACACACATACACACACACATACACCAGATATATACATACACACATACACATCATACACACACACACACACACACACACACACATACACCCCAGATATATACATACACACATACACACACACATACACCAGATATATACATACACACATACACATCATACACACACACACACACACACACATACACCCCAGATATATACATACACACATACACACACACATACACCAGATATATACATACACACATACACATCATACACACACACACACACACACACACATACACCCCAGATATATACATACACACATACACACACACACACAACAGATATATACATACACAGATACACATCATACACACACACACACACACACACACACACACACCAGATATATACATACACACATACACACACACATACACCAGATATATACATACACAGATACACATCATACACATACACACACACACACCACAGATATATACATACACACATACACACACACCAGATATATACATACACATATACACATTATACACATACATATACACATCGCTCACACATACACGTCATACACATACACATTGCTCACACACACATCAGACATATATATATATATTACACACACACACGCCAGATATATATATATATATACACACACACCATACACATAAACCTCATACACATCGCTCATTCACACATCAGACACATATACATCAGACACATACACACATATCCCAGATATATACATATACACACATCATACACATCTACACACACACACACACACACACACAGCACTCTGCTGCCACTGTGGGCTCTGAAGTTTGTGGGAAGAGGAAAGACTCTTCCACCCAGCCCTAGGAGGAGAGGCAGCTCATGGCTGCAGTCTCAGGCTCTTCGCACAGTCCCCTTAGTCCCGCTCCTAGAGAGGAAGAAACAGCCCTTGGAGAAACACTACACACAATTCCGCTGCAGAGAACATTGGAGACAGATATAGCTCAGAAAAGAGGGAGATGTGAGATAAAAGGGATGTTATGCTTTTTCACCAGGTTAGTGGTTCAAAGAGAAACAGGGAGGAAAGAGGTAACCGTGTAGCGAGCTCCTTTCTTCCTTCGCCATTTGAGCGCTTGTGCCGTGATCTCCACCACCCCACTGAGATTCTCCTCCCACCTCCCGCTACAACCATAACACTCTAACATCAGCGGGTTTGTGGTGTGCATAAGACACCCAAAGCTTCCTATGGTTCCTCAGAAAATGATAGAGACTCTTCTAATGACCTGCCGGGCTGAGGGAGCTGACTCATTGCTCTCCCTTCTCTCCTTTTCTGGGTGGGGTGGGATGGGGTTCCAGCCACCCAGCCCTGCTCTCAGACCCTCAAATGTGGCAGTCTTTCTCCCCACGCAGAGCCTTGTCCAAATGATCCTCCCGTCTAGAGTGCTCCCCAGCCTCAACCGAAGTATAGCTTCTTTGGAGGCTGGGGGGCTCTCCTACATACCAGCCAGCCACAGTCACCTTGTAACAGGACCATTCCCCTTCCCTTTCCAGTAAAAAGGTACAATCGTACATTATGTGTGCAAAGACCTCGGTGAGCCATGTCTCCACTGCAGACTGTAGGCACCATGAGCGCCTGGCCAGGGCCACCTCCCACCACTTCTGGCATATGGCAGGTCTCAGTGGGTCCAAGTAGAGATGCCATGGCAAATGAAACACACTCTCCCCGGAAGTTACAGTCCATTTGGGGAACAAACCAGTGAGCCGTTACAAGAGAATATGCTACGGTCACCACCCCTGAGGCTCCCGAAGCATAGAAGAGTCACCAAGTGCAGACCCAGGTGACAAGAGTCGGGCTTCTGTGCTGAGAAGCACAAGTGTTAGGACTGAGAACACTTTGGGATGGTTTCCTGGTAGGGTGGGAAGCCGGGTGTGCCGAAAGTGAAGGCTGGGTAGAAAGGCAAAGCCTCGATCCTGAGGCCTAAGTATGCTGAGGAAGCCACAACTTTGGTAAAGCAGAGCACTAACACACAGGGTCTGGGCCCAGGCACTGCCCTCCCGGGCAGAATGTGGAGAACACACTGGGAGGGTGGACTTGGAGGTGGGAAGAGAAAAGGAGGCTGTGGAACCAGAGCAGTGTAGAGGAGTCAGCCCCGCACTCACTCAGTGTCTCCGTGGGGATGCAGAGAGGAGGTTGTTGGGAAATCTCTTCTGGAGACGGCTCCTAGGCAGTGCTGTGCGGGTGAATGGGGTTGAGGAAAAAGGGAAAATTAGGATGGCATGCAGATCTCTGGGCTCAGTGCTGTAAGGACGGCTAACCTGTCAAGGTGTCAACCACAGGAGAAGGGACAGACAAAGAAACAGGTGCCCTCCAGACAATGGGAGACTCCAGTCACATGTCAGGAACAATCAGAGTTCATGGCATCACTCCATTTTCCACCTCAGCCCATCAGTGGTCATCTCAGCCCCAAGATCAGCCATGTCGGGCACAGGTCAGGCAACTGGTCCTGCCTCTGAACTCTGCCCTGCCAGGGAAGCCCCAGTTTGAGCTCCCCGCACTGATCCCCGCAGCCCTCCCTAACCCCTACTCATGGCTACTGTGCTGAGCACCTTGTAGGGCAGGGTCTGTGTACATGCCCCCTTCAAAAGCCAACCAGTACCTGTACCTCCCCCTCCAACCTTCCCTGCCCTGCCAACATGCTGAAGACTACAGGCAGACGAAAGCACAGTTGACTGTGATTTTTCTCTGTTCTGGTAATGCTCCAGCACAACCATGAAGGAAAAAAAGCAGCAGGAGTCATGAGATAATAAACTGGGTATGTAGGTGTCAGGTAACACCTGGAGGCTCCCCTACTTTAGCACGGTGTTGTTTCTTAAAGCATTAAAATATAAGTGGCTTTCAGTGAGCTTTGTCAGTTTTCCAGAGACCCCACCATCCCCCACCGCCAGGCACACCTCCTTCACTATGCCCTGCCTCGCCCCTGAAGACAGCAGGATGGACTGGAATCACTTCTCCTCCATAAACCTCCGTCTTTGCTAGGTGGCTGTGGGCAATAAATGGAAACAAATGTTGGTCATCATTGAGTATTAAAATCACATGAGCCAATGCTCTGGCCACGTGTGCTGTCACCTTGAAGAACAGAATTGAGACATGTTGAGGATAAATCGGTGCAAATTCTAGGGAGAACGATTTAGCTCAATATGAAGAATTGATGGGCAACTTCAGCAAACTTGTAGCGACTAACCCATTGCAAATATTGTGGATGGCCTCAACAAGTGGTGTGTTCCCCATTGCAGAAGGATTCGGTGATTACAGTGGGGGGCGGGGCAGGGGGAGGCAAGCAACAGGTGGGGATTATAAGCTAATGCAGCCATCTGTAACCACGAGGCATGTCTGTTCCTGCATGTGGGTTGCAGATAAGGCCAACTTCACAAAACATCCACCAGTGGCTGTCCTGCCTCTTGGAACGGGGAATGACCTGGCGAGATGTCTCCGCTGGGGAGGAGGTGAGTCTGCATGCCTCTGAGGTCACACTTAGCCAAGCATTTGGGTTTTCAGCGGGGCGTGGGGGGGGTGGGGGAGTGCGGCTGGGGGGGTGCTGTTCAGAGCTAGGCAGACTTACCTTTTACGGGTCAGTTCCCACAGGATGACAGTCAACAACAGTCATTTCTGATCCATGATCCTGCCATTCCGTGCTGGGTCTGGAACAGGAGCCCCCTCCTCTGGGTTCCAGGATCCTGCTTAGGCTCTTCAGGTTTGACTATAGTCCAGAAGCCATCAGCTGAGAGCCTGCCTCCTCCAGCAGGACATGGCCAACTGTAGGATAAAGACAAATCTCTTCCAGCCCCGCCTGTCTGCTCGCCTGATACATGGATTCAGAATGCAGACTGAAATACTGCATCACCAATTACTCGTGAGACACTAGGGACGTCTGGATTATCAGGCCCCCCCGGGGCTATGGGCTTTCATTTTGAAATTCCCCTAAGTGGAACACGGAGTGGTGACAGCTTTTAGAGCAAGGGTCAAGGACGTTGCAAACGGCAGCTAATGCAGCTGGGCGTGCGGCTTGTGGCAGAGCACAAAGCCCAGCTCCACCAGGGGAAGGGGTTGATCCATTAAGGGTTGATACCAGACCAGGCCAGGACACCGGTACCCGGGCTCTTTTGTGGAGGATGAGACAGAAGAAGTCATCACACCAGGATGCCCTATCACCACACAATACAGTCTTGGGCCAGATCCACTGCCTTCCACACAACTACCCAGCCCTGCAGCTGACCAGTCTTCCCCCTCCCTCCTTTCCTTCTCTTCTTCCTTTTTCTTTCTTCCAACTAGTGGTATATTTGCTGTATAAAATAATGCATTTTGTTAAGCCTTTCTCATATATGTTTATCCTCTTCTTTCATCATATCTAACACTAATATCTTCTCCTGCTCCACATCCTATTACCCACTTCCTTCTCCAATAGTCCACCTTCTGCCTTCAAGTCAGGTGGGTGGGTGGGTGGATGATAGGTAGATATATAGATGGATGGATGGACAGATAGATAACAGATGGGGAGATGGGTGGATGATAGATACATATTGAGATATATGTAAACATGTGTTTGATCTCTATTCTACATATGAAAGAAAATAATACCTTTTCTAAAATGTAGACCTAAATAGGTCTAGCTTGTTTCACTTAACATGATAACCCTTGGTTCTATCCATTTCCTGCAAATGACATAACTTCATTCATCAGGTCACCTTTCTCTGGGGCTTGCTTCAGCTCCAGAGCCATGCCTGCCTCTAGCTAACACCTATTCCATCCATTGCTCTCGGGCTTTCAACTCACCTCCCCCCCCCAACTCTTGTTAGTTACTCCTTACTGTCCTCCCCTTCTCCCTGACTCAGAGAACATGAGTGTCTCCAGCCCAGAGACACCCAGAAGTCTTCTAGTCACAAATGCCTAAAGAGTCTCTTGCCCTGCATAAGCAACAACTTCACCCTGGTGGTACACTCCATGCCCTTGTCCACAGGTTACGAAGGGGGCAGCTTGACGAAGATCCTGAAGGAAATTGAACAGAGCCCCTTGGTGATGCTGGACCGTTGGTGTCTAGAGGTCATCCCCAGGGAAGAGATGGGGAATGGAGACCAGGTCCCATATAACATCATGAACAACTACTTCTCCATTGGTGTGGTAAGTTGCTCATTGATTGCTTTTTCTGAATGACCAAAAAGTGTCTATTGACCCTCTGGGCCCCGTTCTGTTTGTCCCTAGCCCTGACTTGAGTCTGAGCATCCTCAAATCTGACATAGCTGTGGCCACCCTGATCATAGCCATTCTACCCCTTGACGGTAGAAGAAATTCTTACCCCTAGACTTTTAACTAACAGAAGAAAAGACTGGAATTTTTCTTAAAATGTGTCTATCCTTCAGATAATATGAAACAATTAAAGGAAACAAATACCAAGAATTAAGGCCAGGAAGAATCCCTTGTGGGAGTGTGAGGATTTGAGAATTCTGGTCTGAGGAATGACCACAGGCCTCCGCCGGGCTTGGTAGACAACACTCAGACTCCTTTCCTCCTGCTCACACCCCTCCTCCCAGCCCTCCCACACACACTCCAAAGTGCTTCATCCACCCGTAGGAGGGTTCTCCTCCCTCTGGTCCTCAGGCTGTGTGCTCTGTATGTGGTGGGCTCATGCATTCCAGCCTTCACGACACTCCTTAATCCTGTTATACTGAAGGCTTAGGGCTCCTCCCAGCACCCCCGACCCATCTCCAGTCAGCCTTCAGTCTGAGCACCCTTCCTTTCTGCCTCCTGGTCTTTGGGATTGTTTTGGCCAATGTCATGTGCACATGAGACCCTCCAGGCCATCGTCTGATGCCAGATACCTACGCTTGTTTTTTCTTGTGCCTCTTTTGAGACTGTTGGTGATAATGGGGGTGGGGATGGAGATGGGGCCTAATAGATAGCTCAAAGAGATATCAGGTTTAAGGAAGAAGTTTTGCTTTTTAGTAAGGCTAAAACAACGCGAGAGAAGGGGACTAAAAAATAACCGTAGCTCACGTTTACAAAAGGAGTGAAGTGTTCCCACATTTGCGGTGTTTTTCTGTGTTGTTGGTCTCTGTTCTTCTGACGCATGGTAGAACACCGTTTCTTCCATTTTCTGAGTGAAGAAACAGGCTCAGATGAAGGCATTTGCCTTCACCTTCTCACTCCTACTCCAGCACCCTTTGCTATGGCTGAAGCAGGCAAGGCATTGTGGGTCCAGGGTAAGACGTTGTGAGTGTGGAGGTGATGCACTAGGAGTTCCTACATCTTAACTGGATTATGCCTCTCCCCAACCCCCAGATTCCCCACTTGTGGTAGAGGGACACTTTCCCAGGCCCTCTTTCAGGGCCATCTTCAGGGAAGGTATAGTCACACACACACACACACACACACACACACACACCTTTCTTATACTCAGATCCCTCTCCTTCTCTGCCCAGATATCTTCAGCTCCAGACAGGCGGGTGCCCTTGCCTCTGCCAGGCTCCCAGAGTATGGGCATCCCAGCATCAACCTTACCAAACCTTGCATCTCTTCCCTGCCATAATCATCATGCAACTTGCTGGTGTTGACTGAGTAGCTGTGGTGCACCCAGCCTGATTCTCCCACTGTCGGATTATCCTGTTGCCCGATGTGGTTGTTGCCCTTGTATGAGTGGAGCTAGGGATCAGCATACAGTGCTCTTAGCTGCCGGCCTCTGCACAGCCCCCTCCATCTTCACACAGCTACAGGCAACAGGAGTGAGGGAAGGTCTCCAAATCCAGTGGGAGCCGGCTCTGCGGCGCCCATCTTTAAAGGGAAATCCCGCCCTGCACCAGAGTCTGACTTGTAATTTGACTCCGTGGCTCTCAGCGAGGTCTGTGATTCTGCATGTTTAACCAGCCCCTGGAAGCATTCTGATGCTGATGTTCCTGTCTAAGGCCTCAGAGAGGGAGACAGCACAGAGCAGAACGTACAAAGGAAGTGGGTCTGGCACAGAGACATTAGAATTGAAGTAATGAAAGAGAGGGACATGAGAAAAGAGAGGATGCTGGCACCGTGAAAGCAGCCGGCCGGAACTGATTGCTGAGCAGCAGGATGGGCTAGGCTGCCCTGGAGCTTCCGGTTGGCAGGTTACAAGCATGGCTACCTTCAGAACCTTCAACACACCTTCGCTCTCTTAACCCAGCTCTGGCTGGAAGGAACACAGTTCCCATTGCCTGTCTGTCTCCACACAGTTGTCCTGTAGACAGCCTCCCCTCAACTAGATACCCAGGCCATAAATGTAAGAGCCAAGAATCATGGTTTAATGCATTCTTTCAGGAGGAAGGTGAGGGGCAGGGAGGAAAGGGGAGGAAGTCGTGAAGGAGGGAGGGAACTAAGGAGAGAAGAGGGTAGGAAGAAAAGAAGCTAATTGCCCTCCAAGGAAGCACAAACAGAAAACCATCACCCTCAGCGGCCAACATGTTTACCCACCTGCCCTAGGCTGGCCTGCAATATTCCAAGGATATCTTTTTCATAGTTCTTTTCATATACCTTTCGTTTGTGCATATTTATTGCCATATTGTAGATGAGCAAGGAGATGGGACTTTTTATCTCATTGATGTGCCCTTAGCTTTCTCGAGAGAATGTTTGCAGGGTATGTGTTCTCGATCTTTAAAAGCTGGGAGGTAAAAATCCTGAGAAAATAAGTACCTAACGCGAAACCCTGGCAGAGCCTGGGGCTGACATTTGCAGAAGGTCTTGCTTCCTATTTGACTTCCCAAACTTCGTGAGAGAAGTAGGTGTGTAAACCAAGCAGGTTCTACCTCCTATGATGCTTAAATATATAGGCAGACTCCCCTGGCAAAGAGATGCCTGCAGTGTCTGCCTCGCAGAAGGGCTTGCCATGCCCACTGAACAAATGGCTGCTGCCTTGCAACTATAAAACTGAAGGCCATGGTGCCCCTGGGTGCAAACAGAGGGTTGAGTAAGACAGACTCTCCTGGCCTGCCCTGGGAGTCACTGTGGCTCAGTGCTGCCGTATACCCACGCAGGAGCCCAAACCAATGAAGATTCAGCCATTTGGTTTTATCACCCTCCTATCTGCAAACATCCCCCGGGAAGAGGTCTTCAACAGAGTCATCCAGGACATCATTTCCTCTGACTTCTTTGGCTTCCTCCTCCCCGCTCTCTATTTTTGGAACAGCTGAAAGGTCGGGATGGCCAGGTGTCGGTGACAGGAAGTTAGGGACTAGGAAGTAATTCCTGGAGCTTGTGTAACTCGGAACTCTTCACAGGCTCTGCTTTCAGTGAGTCTTACCAGAGTGGGAAGCAGCTAATCCCTCGACTCAGCGAAACCTATTTTGGATGCCAGAGGCCCACCAGCCTACACGCCATTCTCCACCTTATTGATTGTTATTAGTGTTCCACAGTGGCAAGCCTCCTGTCCACTGGGGAAGGTGTCAACAAGACAGATACCTGCAAACTTGGATTCTCTCAGCACTGAGTTCTAATCTGTCATTGTGGGACTCACTGAGATATGACTTGGATATACCAGCCACATCTTTTCCACTCCCTAATCTGTCATAAATTTTAAAAACAATCCAAATTTCAAATAATCTGCCCTGTGGTCTTTCCTGTCTCTGTCTCCAGAAGTTGCTAGTATGACTTAACCCTGCACTGTCTAGGACGGCAAGCATAAGCCACATGTGGTTACTGTGTGCCTGAAATGCTTTGCCTAATTTAAGGTGTGTGTAAATGTTAAAAAACAAAACAAAACAAAACAAAAAAAACCACACATGTTTCAAAAAAATGAGATCTAAGGAAAAAATTTAAATATATCAATAATTTTTATATACAGAAATTATAAAATTTAGGGTATATTGGATTAATTAAAACATTCATAAATTAATTTCATCTGTCTCTTTTTACTTTTTTGTGTGGCTTCTAGAAACTTCTAAGTTACAAACATGCTATATTTCTAGTACACAGCACTGGCCTAGACATTCCAGTATCTCAGAGTCCAAATGACAGCAATTTATGTTTGAGAGAGAGCCAAAACCCTCCATCTAACCATGCGTTTGAGGTTTTGGCTGCAGAAAAACAGCCCTTGTCCATACTTCATCTCCCCTTCAGTCCATGCCCCATAGAACACTCACTGACTGGAGGCTGTCAGAAATACCATTGCTTCCACTGGCCTGCAATACCCACCACTCTCTCTAGAATGGAAGTGTGATTTTGCTGTAATCATCATCAGGAAAGTGTCTGAACCCATAAAATGAATATGCTATGGTCAGTGCTCAGCACAGAGCCTCTCAACAGAGTAAAAGCAAGCTTCGATTTTTTTCTCTATCCCCTAGGAGACAAACATGGTCAGAGTCCTTTACACTGTTTTTCCAAGACAGCTTAGCTCTCCCTTGCTGATTCATATATTTGTCAAGAGATTACACTGTCAGATTAGGAGTCACATGCTGAGCTAACAACATTGTAAATGTTGGCTTTTGGAATAAGAAGCTACACAAAACTTAGTAATGGAAAAACCAAGAGTGATGTGCTGTGGGGGTATTTGTACACTGGGTGAAGATGTATTGCTATGATTCATTTCATAAAGAGCTAAGTGGCCAATAGCTAGGCAGGAGGTTTAGATGGGACTTCCAGGCACAGAGAGAAAGTAGGAGGAGATAATCAAGGCACAGAGGAGACACCCATGAGACACAGGAGGGAGTCGGGCATACAGAATGAAAGAAAGGAAAAAAAAACACATGGCAAACCATAGATTAATAGAAATGGGTTAATTTAAGTTGTAAGAGCTACTTAAGAACAAGTCTAAGCTATAGGTTGAGCTTTCATAATTAATAAGAAGTCTCCATGTCATTATTTGAGAGCTGGCTGGACAGAGAAAGACTTGTTACAGTGATAAAGGCAGAGAGAAGAGTATCTGCAAATATCCTGGGAATTAAACCCAGGAGTCAGTCCCAGCTTTATTGGGGGTAATAGCAGTGGTGTACTGTAAATGGACATTTTCTGTCCCAACTACCTGTTCCTAAATACTCGGCAGCTGCTTCCCAAATTACCACACAGAGGCTTATATTAATAATAAATGCTCGGCCAATAGCTCAGGCTTACTACTAACTAGCTCTTACATTTAAATTAATCCACAATTCTTATCTATGTTTAAAAACGTGGCTTGGCACGTTTCCTCAGTATGGCATTCTCATCTTTCTTCTCCAAGTTTGCTGGCAACTCCCTGACTCTGCCCTTCCTCTTCCTAGAATTCTCCTAGTCTGACTCTCAAGCTCAAGCTCTTCCTGACCAGCTATCGGCCAATCAGCTTTTTATTAGTAAATGAGAGTAATATATATTCATAGTATAGAAAAGGATTCTTCCACCGCAGTGTACAAATCATGCCACACAAGATATGGATGTTTGCTTTGGGTTGTTTGTTTGGGGGTTGTTTTGTTTCTGACAGGAGAAAATCTGTCCTTCAAAGGAACACAGATGGAATGCTTACTGGAATTCTAGAAAATCATTTGATAAATGTCACATGTATCTTGTCAGGAATGTTCACAGAAACTTGTTGAAAGACAGACAGGGAGGTGGGCATGGTCTGGGCTAGGAAGAGCTGCTGCCCAGAGAAACTGAGTAGGCTGTGTGGGTCCAGAGGTGGGGGAGGGGCCCTCCCTGAGTTTTGACACCTTCCACCATGTGTCCACAAGGTGACTCTACCCAGACCTTCAGCTCTTGATGAGTCTGAAAACTACAAGAATAAGTCAATAGCAAAAATTTAACCGTTAAACTCTTGAGGAATGTTTACCAACCACAAAGTAAGCCTAGACCTGCCCTCCCAGATTTCACATGGTGGCTGTTGGCTGGGGTCACTCTTATCTCTAGTGAAAACTTCATCACATATAGTATATACCCCAAAAGCTTCTTCAGTGAAGGGCACTTGTCTCTCTTGATGCTAAAAACCAAGGTAAAAGTCAGCAGAGGAAAGTGCTCTGTTGTAGTTTCCTTATCAAGAGACAGGATATGCCCAGCATGGTGCCACACACCTTTAATCCCAGTGCAAGGGAGACAGAGGCAGGAGATATCTCTGAGTTTGAGTTTAACAGGGTCTACATAGTGAGCTCAAAGCCAGCCAGAATCATATGGTAAGAGCCTGTCTCAGAGAGAAAGAAAAGGGGGAAGGAAGGAAGGAAGGAAGGAAGGAAGGAAGGAAGGAAGGAAGGGAAAGGAAAGGAAGGAGGAGGCAGGGATTTAGAGAGAGAAGGAAGGAGAGAGGGAGGGAGGGAAGAAAAGAAGAGAGAATATACATTAGCTAAAAATCTGCTCCATGGAATTTTAAGGATCTTTCAGACACATAGTCTAGTAGATGTATTTTAAGGTTTTGGTTGGTTGAATGGTTTGGTTTGTTGAGATAACGTCCCACCTTGTAGTCCAGGCTATCCTTGATCCTCCTGCCCCAGTCTCCCACATACTCAGTCTACAGGCATGTGCCACTATGCCCAGAGATTTCTGTGTTTCACTGTCGCTGTTGAGCAAATCTAAATCAGCTCATTGTTTCTGGGATGCACCCTCTGCAACCCAGTCAGCCAATTTATTTCCAGGGTTCAGTGTCTGCCCCCACAGTGTTAGATGGGGACTGGGTGATAAGGAGACAGTACACACTCTTCTGTTGGAAAGTAGGCTCTGTAAGAAGTGCGGAAGGCTGGGTTTGAAGGAGAATTGAGTTCAGCGTTGGATCCTGTTCTGGACCACAGACCATGGAGCCCCCAGCATCTAAACCCTAGCCACAAGCATGAGCACTCACAAGATGGCTGTGACGAGAGTGTGAGATGCAGAGACTCGGGGCTGAGAGGTTCCAAAGTGAAGATGAGACACCCAGAAATGTAGTATCGTGAGAGCCTCATGGTGAGTTCTGAGGCACAGGTGGCCAACAGCGCAGCCAAACAGGGAGGTAGGACAAGGAAGTGTAAGGAAGGGATCGGAGATTCCTGCTGGCTTCGGAAGCAGTCCTGTGGACAGAATAATCAATAAGCAGAAGCTACTAAGCTTAATACACTTTTATTATCAGCGAAACTTGAGACACAGACAACAAAGGGTTAACACATAATGGCCTCTACCAGCATCATCTTGGGGTTTTGACAGGCGCTATGTTATGTAAGGTGTTATCGCTGCTGGAAGCTGGGTGAATGGGACACGAGAAATGTACTATTTTTGTAACTTCTCATGAGTCAAAAATATTCCCTCTTTTATGCCCCACCACCATCCCCACAGGCTTCTGGCTTCACCTGAGCAGAGACCCTCACTGTCCTGGGAGGGAAGAGTGGTGTTCCCTTCCCCCTAGAGCCTGCTCTTGCCTCAGTCTCCAAAGAGCTAAGGTCTCCGGCTGAACTGCGGCTGTTCACAGGGCCTGAGATACAGAGATAATTGCCGGGACCCCGAGGCAACCAACCAAGCTAAGCTCCTAAGAGGACTGAGTTTTGGCACCAGCTTACCCCTGGACGTGATGCTGAGCCGCTGTGACTTGGAGTCTCCGGAATTTGGGCATTCCGGGGGCACCTATGTGTCCCTTCCCACCACAGCTCATGGCCACAACCATTAACCAGGCTTCTGCCTTCTCTTCTTTTGTTTCCAGGATGCTTCCATTGCACACAGATTCCACATGATGAGAGAGAAACATCCTGAAAAATTCAACAGCAGGTAAGCGAGCATGCGAGCTGCTGGGGTGGCACCCCGCCCGGCAGGGACTGCCAGCCAGTGCGGCCTCCCACCTGCTACCACGGAAATGTCCTTGGCCTGCGTCGCCCGGGGACTTAGCTTTGCTGCCACGTTGCCGGAAGGAGGGTTTCCATTTCTAAGGAGAAAAAAATGTCAGAAACCTGCCGCGGCCTGGTTGCCCGTCCCCTCCCGTAAGAACTGAGCAGAGGGAGGCGTCTGGGGACGGCATGGGTGGCAAGCAGCCTGTCCTTGGCCACCTGGAACCCTTCCAGGGACTCAGAGGTTTCCCCTAAAAGCCCAGCTTCCCCCAGCAGCCCGGTCTTGGGGAGAGAAGGGCTCTGCTGGGGGTCTCAGATCCGGGGAGGTGCCAGCCTCCCTTGGACAGCAGAGGGCAGCAGCGAGGCCCCTGCAATGGCAGTAACCCCGGAGGGCACCGGGTGGCCTCGCATGGGAGCCCGCATGCCTGGAGATTGGGTTCAAACATAAAAGAAAGGAGAAAACCAGATCAGTTGCAAGCGACCCCAAACCTGTCTTGCAAAGCGAGTGGGATTTACCAGAACCTGAGATGTGACTGGCGTACAATCACCGTGGAGTGGTCCACTTTTTTCCTCTCTCTATGTTTTTGGCAAAGCCCCATCCAACTCTGTCCCCTGTTGTACTATTTCAAGATCATCATTGGATTCCACGCCTAGCCTCAGGCAGATGGAGAACGGTGGGGTAATAACCTGGACTTGATCTTTGAACGTAAAGGGATGGTCATGTATTTAGCCCACAGAATTCTCCTCAAAGCAGAAGTTAGAGTATTATTTGAGGACATTCACTTACAGCCCAGCTCCTGACTCCACAGCCCGGGAGCGTACCCAGGGCAAGGCTGGACACAGTGAAGTAATGTCAAAGCAGGAATCAGACCGCAGCTGAACTGCTTTAGGGCTGCATTCCGTCTCACTCAGACCCTGGGCCCACAACTCACTGCAAGCACGTGCTGCCAGCCCCTGATACTGTAGTCACAAACTGACATGCCATCCCTCCCCTCAGCCTTCCTCACTCCTGTACAAGTACACAATCACCATTCTTAAACCGCTGTACATACCTTATCACACCATTTACATTTAAGAGTCCTACTTACACTGGAAAAGTGGGAAAACTTGAAGATTTTTTTTTAAAGTCAAATATCAATGCATTAACGAGAAGAAAAGATGGCAGGCACAAAACCCAAGACCTGGCCCGGGTTGAGCTTGCGCTCTGAGCATGCGTGTAGAGTAGGCTCGGGTGGAAGGAGCTGGTGTAGGGGTCAGGGGAACCTCTCTCTCCCTCATGGAGGCTGCGAATTCCCCAGAGTCCAGACTTCCTCACACTAGGTCAGTTTGTATGTCAGTTTTGAAGCCTTTCTTGCTACTTCAAGTCTTTTTCCAAGGTGGCCTTGCACTCCACTACTGGGTCGGACAGGATGTAGGTGGTGGATGGCCTTTTTGAGAATAACTGCTTTGGGGTATTTTTCATTGTGTTCCAATCGGGGATCTGTTCATACAGGGCAAAACTTCTGTTTCAGCTCGTTTCTTCCTTGGTGTTCTAAAATGTTGTGTGTCTACATCTCCACATTCCCCTCTGTGTCTGAGGACCTGGGCTGGCACGTTGTCATTGTTACTGACCCTACCAGCGCCCAGCATAGTCCTCTTGGTGCCCGACAGCCCTTCCGTGTAGAAGTGGTGCTCATAAGGGAACAGAGGGCCACTCTTGATGACCCACGTAGGCTGAGTGAAGAGGTTTGCTGTGGCCACCTCAGGAGAGGACTCTGATTTGGACCTATTGGCAGGAGACTGCCTCTTTCCCACACAAATAGTATAAATTTCATCCTCATCCTCTTGTTCTTCCTCTCCAGAAAGAATCAAGCCCATCCCCTCTCTTCTCCCAGAAAGGCAGATGCTTGTCCCAGCAGAATAGCAGCCTCAAGACAGCTTTTTGAAAAACACTCCTGCCCATCCTACAGACTTTCAGGCTCTTCTTTACACAAATAACTCATGTGTATATGTCTGGAAAGATACCCTACGCCTGTGAAACCCATAGGTTCTATCCATCCATCCATCCATCCATCCATCCATCCATCCATCCATCCTTTCATTCACTCACTCACTTCCTCAGCAACATCTTTTGATAATATACTGCAGACCACACACCATTCTGTGGGGGTTTGGGACAGATGGCCCGTCACTCACTGCCCCCTGCTGGAAACAGTCTGCAAAGCAAGCATGCATACCAGTGTGTGAGAAGTGATGTGAGCAGAGAAGACCTAAGAGAACAAAAAGCAAGAGCTGGGAGCTGGGCAGGGAGAGTGTAGGTTTTTTTGTTTGTTTGTTTTTGTGTTAGTTTTTTGTGGGGTTTTTTGTTTGTTTGGTTTTTGTTGTTGTTGTGGGTTTTTTTTTTTGTTTGGTTTGGTTTTGGTTTTGGTTTTTCAAGACAGGGTTTCTCTGTATAGCTTTGTGTCACCACTGCCCGCCAGGGAGAATGTTTTAATGACAGGGATGACCTGCCCGGGTTAGAGAAATCAAGAATATATTTTACAACTTAATTAAAAAAAAAAAAAACCAGAAGGGCCATCCCCAGAGAAGGAATGAGAAGCATCGGAAGATGGAGCGTGAGAGCACAGTGTCCTGGGGAAGAAGCAGCCCTCCCTCCATGCAGCTGTTGCATGGTCTCTTGCCATGGAAAGGAAGGTGTCTCCCTCGTTTTAGAGAATAAGGAAGTAGAAGACGAAGTTTCTTCCTATTCCAAAAGTTGAGACTGAACAGAGAGTGTCAGGAAAACCACATTATTAAGTCCAACTAGAATGACAGATCTGTGTGTGGGGTGTGGGGTGGATCATAATATGGACCCGGAGTGTCAAGTATGGAGGAATTCGTCACGACCTGCAGAATTTTTTTCCTTCTCACTCCCCAAATCCCATTTACAGGGCAGCTCCTAGATTTGGTGGGGTTCAAGCCTCGTGTTTCACCTGGCAGAGAAGACAGGCGTATGGATTTGAATTTACATCTGTGTGCTTGCCTGAGAAGTGAAGTTGTTCAGAGGGAGCCCCTGTTTTCCAAAGCCACCGGCCGTTTCCTCTGGAGAACTTCGGGTCTTCCATCTCGCTTGCTTGCCTGCCTGTCTCCAAAACACCCAGGAGTATTCAGTCTGTCCGCCGAGAGGCTGGCAAGCAGTTTTCTCTAGGCTTCCGTATTTAGCATTCGAGATGGTTTTAAAGAGGCAGGTGGCTGTTGCCATGGTTACCTCCATTACACCAGCAGCTAAACTTAGGAAGGGCCACAAGGGATAGGAAAAAAAGCCTGGTACCTAGGATTTGAAAATGTAAACGATATTATCAAACAAAGCTTCATTTTACTGGGCTGAACTTAAGTTCTTCAAAGCGCGGTTGCTGCTTGGCTGCAAGCCTTTAGCATTAATGCCTAAGACTGGCCCCTCAGGGATAGATAACCTTGAGGCTAAATATAGGGAGTTGTAATTGGTCTGTTGGTTTGGTTTTGTTTTCAACAACAGAGGGATAGTGAGGGCTGGACTTGCCCAGGAAACCTGAACTTTCACATTGCTAGTCTGCTTGGGAGCTATTCTAGTAATTCTTAACACAAGGCTCCAAAGGCTTTGTGGGTTTGGAGACAATTTGAAATTGTACCAAAAATACTCATGTGTGGAGTGTGTGTGTGTGTGTGTGTGTGTGTGTGTGTGTGTGTGTGTGTATCCTAAGAGACATCAAATTATGACTCAATTGTTGAGGTTTCTTAATTCTTCCTCCAGTGATCTCTCTATACTAGTTGTTGCCAGGGAAAGTGGTAGTTTTATGAAGCCAGTGTTCTCTCCAGTGGGATAACTTTGTTAGTGGAACACAAGCCAGACCCAAGGAGGTGGTGGTGTGAGCTATCTCAGTCAAGCTAGGCCCCTCCTTCCACCTAGTTATTGGTGTGTTTACTATTTGTCCCTGATTTAGCAATGTTAGGAAAATTATTGTCACACTGTCTGCATAAAGGACACAGAGTTTTAGCTCTACTGAAATTCTAATATGTTAGAAAATGTTCTGGTGTAAGTGAGACATGCTCACTGACTTTAAGAAATTCATACTTGGTTGGGGATTTAGCTCAGTGGTAGAGCACTTGCCTAGCAAGCGCAAGGCCCTGGATTTGGTCCTCAGCTCTGGAAAAAAAAGAAAAGAAAGAAAGAAATTCATACTCTAGCCAGGCATGGTGGCACATGCCCTTAATCCCAGCATTCGGGAGACAGAGACATGTGGGTCTCTGAGTTTGAAGCCAGCCTGATCTATGAGTTCCAGAACAGCCAGGGTTCTGTAAAACAAAAGGAAAGATATTCGTAGTCTAGCAAAGAAGGAAAAATAATCCTCAAGATTTGTTTACAAAATTATCTTTGAACAAAAGGAATTTACATTTAGTAAGCCATTGGAAGTCCATTCATAAGTAGATTGTGTTTCGATTATGGAATTCAAAACTAAAATAATTATGATACATTTTGAGCTCCTGTTAGACACCAAGTAGTTAACTAGGTATTTTATAATATAGTAAACGATTTAACTCTCAACCTTACAACACAAGTGTTGTCATTTTTGAATTGTGATTCTGTGTGATGAGGGAGCAGCCTGGGAGAAAGTGATAGACAATCTTTTAAGCAGCGAGCTTGATTTCTAAACTACCTCTAAACTCCAGAGTTCAAGCCCTGACATCTCATCCTCATTTGTACAGATCACTGTTCCAGTGTTTCCAAAGCCTTCTCCTAGGTGCTTTATACATGATCCCACTTGGTGTTCATTATAATATATAAGGGAAGTGCTCTCGTTCCCATTTTAGAGACAAAGAAACCAAGGCTAAGGATGATGGTGACATTGTGTGCTTATCCACCTTTGTGAATTGTCTCTGTGGGAAAAAAAAATATATACTCTTCTTGGCTTAGGAAAGGAGTACAGGCACATTACCTCTTTTGATTTTTTGAGACAGGGTTTCTCTGTGTAGCTTTGCGCCTTTTCCTGGATCTCACTCTGTAGACCAGGCTGGCCTCGAACTCACAAAGATCCACCTGCCTCTGCCTCCCGAGTGCTGGGATTAGAGGCGTGCGCCACCACCGCCCGGCACCCATCACCCCTTTTTATCTCCTATAATCTAAGTCTTCTCCCTGTTCCACTGTCCACAGCAAGGAGCAAGACTGGCCATGGGATTTGTATGACCCTGGGCAAAATTAAAACATACAGTCCCTTGTTTAAGAACGATTAAGAAGTTTGTGAGCAAGCAATGAACTAAACCAAGAGCCCTTCTAAGTGCAGGGCCTGGAATAACTACATAGATCTTACGCCTATGAGGTGGCCGTGGCAAGAGAGATGAAATCATTAAAAGGCACATTGGTCCAGATCACAGAGTAGACAAAAGAGGAAAAAGAGCAAAGAAGATTTGAACTCAGGAGGACAGCAATTCTCAATTTTTTAAAGGGGTCGTGGTCAGGGTTCACAGATGAGAAAAGAACCCTGCCCAGGCCTTCTGGGTAGCCAACCACAGTCCTGGCAAATTTTCCAGACTATGTCTGTGAAGTTTTGTGTATCTGAAATCTATTCCTTAAAGACACCCAATGCCGCTGTCAGTGAGCATCCAGATAGAGTCTCACTGCGGAGGTTTTCATTCGCGCTTGGGAACTCTGAGCACAGGAGGAATGTGTCACATAAACCTGCTGAGTGTCATCCACTTGAGCATGTCTCTCAGCAACTGAGACTGGAGTTATTTCCTGTCAGGCCCTTCAAAGGGCTCACATCAGTGCTGCCAGTGGCTGACCACCTTTCCTAAAAGCCCTCGGGTAGTTAGCAGGGTCTGGAGTGTCGGCTTCCCTGGATCCAGGACCAGGGAGCTGACGAGAGGTTCCCCCGAAACCTTAGTGTAGCTTGAGTCTTTCAAAGGTTAGAACATACATTGCAAAGAACTAAGTGCCTGGTAGATATTTATAGAAGGAGGCAACAGGGCTTAGCCCAAGCTGGCATCAGAATCTGGCTCTGCTGCTTACCGGCTGTGTGACCTTGGGCAAGAAAGTTAATCTCTTTAATCCTTTGCTTCCTCCCTTGAAAGTCGCAAGGTTGCTAGAAGCAGTGGTGAAGTCCTTCTGTGGTGCACAGTTCGAGTTCAACGATATTTGCTGTTGAACGTCATTAGCCGGTAAACCTGAGGACTAAGTATGCCATAAATCACCGATAAGTATTGACAACGAATGAGTATCTTTGATGGAGTACCAAGTGAGGTGCGCATCTCGTGCGATCTTTATTATATAGACAGTATCCTCAAACTGAGAAGTTGGGGGAAACTAAAAATTGTATAAAATCTGACCACTGGGAAGACAGTGTTGATTCAGCAGGGTTGGATTGAGTTGGATCGAGCTCTCCTGGATTAGAGTTGTGGAGAAAAATTCCTTCCATGAGGCAGAGTTTGGGGTCTGAGTAGCAGACATTCCAAGACCAAAAGCTGAAGGCTGGGTTAAGGTAGGGAGTCAAGACTCCAAGCCAGACATGGCAGTGGGAGGAGCAGGCTGGGGGAGGGGGAGGGGAGGGTGCAGGACAGATGCCAGGTGCTCCTGGAATGCTTGGTGCTCACCAGCTGAGGCCATGAAGAACACAGCTGGTGGAGAGGCAGGTGGCCCAGGCAGTCAGATGCTCATCAATGATGCTCGTTCTCCTCACTCCCACCTCTCCCCTTCCCCACTCCCCAGCTGAACACTGAGATGGTAGGTGGGGGCACAACACAGACTAACACATTCCGTGCACCCGTTCTGAAAGTGCAAATGCCCCGCATTTACACCACTCACATCATGAACTCCTTTATCTAAAAATGAAACCATTCTGTCATTCTTTCGGGAACCCTGTGAATATCCCCACATTGCAGTCTACCCATTTGGCTTTAACAGCAGCAAACGTGAATTCAAACTCCCGGCAGTGAGAGTCCAGTGCCCTGAATTGGCCTTTGCCTCCTCCCCAATATTCAGGACCTCAAGAGAGGTACTCAGCGGGCCAAACTGTCTGCTCCTGTTTCCCCCCATATGTAAGATGTTGTTTTCAAATATTTAGAATCTGGAAAAGCCCCACATGAAGTTGGTTGTGGTGTTTTCTATTTTTATTCTTACTCCTGTGGGTATTCTGTAAAGGAAATAAAACCCTTACAGTACGTTCCATCTTTAAAGCCAGCTATGGTCAATGGGGTCTTTTTCTAACTATATCCCTCTGGTGACCTTTCCTGTGCTTCTCCACTACACTTACAAGGACCCTGAGACACACTGAACCATTCAAAGCTCCCAATCTCCCCCATGGCAAGGTCAACAGACTGGCAGCTTGTATCCCAGTCAGAAGTCTCGATTCCTCTTTGCCGTGTAACCTACCATGGTCACAGTTCTGGGGTTAGAGCACTGACATCTTCAGCATTATTCTGCCTACTGCACATCTGTGGCCTTCGGGGAGCATTCTGAGATCTCAGTAGAGAAGTGTATCTAAAATGCTTACCGTGGAGTCTGGTACAACAACCGTAGCTGCTCTTTTTAGAAATGTTCTCACTACCAGGGTAGACCCTGTAGCAGATGGAGGTCATGTGGGCTGACTCAGAACCCTTGATTCTCTGAGCTGGATGGGTAGACATCTGGTGGTCTCACAGTGAGTCATCAGGCTCGAAACGTTTGGCACATGCTTTCTTTTGATTTAAAACAATCTTCAACAAAATATCAACCTATTTTTCATCATACACTTCAGTAAGATATCACACAGTGTTTTCTATAGCACCTTGTGTTATTAGTGCAAATCATTTGGAAAGCAAACAAACACTAAAGGGAAAGAAATCACTGCTCAGACATACTTGCAGCATGCTGGTGCATTTTCACAGCTCATTTGACAGACATGTCATGAAACTCAGGTGGTACCTGTTTTTAGAAAGTTGAATGAACTACTTTCTAAATATTTTTCTTTAGACAAACAGTTCAAGCACACTGTAGAAAAATAAATCATGCCATTTCCATCCCAGGAAATCCGATGCTCTCCTCATCTACTTCCTCTCAGCATTTTCCCTGTGCAGCTTGATTTCCTTGAGACCCCACTGTATGTACTGATTTAAAACATTATTACATTATTACAGTGGCAATAAATGTTATCTCAGAAGCACTTACAGGCTGTGAAAGGAAAATTGTGAAAAGCAGATGATCAGAGTAAGTTTATCCAAAGTGGGGATTTGATTAATATTTTTCAATTAAAAAAATCACAATTGTTTTGTTGAGACGATATGAGAGCTTTAGAGATATTATTCAAGTCCCTTTGCAATTGAAGTAATTCTCTGGCATGCTGTGCAGTTCTTCTTCTGTGAAGAATAAATAAAAGCTGAAAAGGTCTTAATTCTCTCGGTTCCAGGCCCTCTGTGGTTTTGCTGTGTCTCAGGAGGACCCATTTCTGTTTATTCATCAGGGGCAGTAAGAGGTTGCTGTCCAAACCACACAGTGGTCAACTTTTTTAGTATGAGTGACCATGAGAGCATGTAGTAAGTGCTCAGGAGATGGTCTGCTGGACTCAATAGTAGCCATCGCTGTGGAGGACTCTGGAACACATTGTTTTAACTGACATGGTTGTCCAAGTGTAAGACAAATGTTGTCAACTCATTTTACAGAGAAATCTGAAGGTCAGAAGAAGTACCATAGTAGTGACCATACTAGTCAAGGGGAATAGGGGAAGGTTCCCAAGACCTACTAGTCTAGGGGAATAGGAGAAGGTTCCCAAGACCTACTAGTCAAGGGGAATAGGGGAAGGTTCCCAAGACCTACTACCCACAGGGAATGGGGGAAGGTTCCCAAGACCTACTAGTCAAGTCACAGTGAATAGGGGAAGGTGCCCAAGACCTACTAGTCAAGGGGAATGGGGAAAGTGCCCAAGACCTACTAGTCAAGGGGAATAGGGGAAGGTTCCCAAGACCTACTACCCAAGGGAAAGGTTCCCAAGACCTACTACTCAAGGGGTAGGGTGAGGGTGTTATGCATTAAAACCATGCCTGTCTAATTTCACAACCTCATAAGTCTGACCACTCTTCTATGATTCCATGTACCCAGTTTGCCAGTGTGGCCAGCCAAGAAAAGCAGTCAAAACAGAGCACAGAGATGCCCCAGAGCCCACTAAAGGACTGTATGAAAACCATAACAAAGCACACTCATTTCCCTAGAGAGAACCAATGGGTGCATTGAGAATGGGCTTCAAGGAAAGGGTTCACAACAGGAAACTCTTCATCTCAGCTCAAGAGACAGTGGGAGGGCAGAAGGAGGGCTTGCTATTTGGGGTAGGAAGACAAAACTTTTGGTCTAGAGCCATACCAAAGCCTGAAATGAGATACTGAGAAAAGCTGTGGAATCTCTTGCAAGCATTCTCAAAAGCAGAGTTCTTGATTCATCTGGGATGATAAACACATCATTCTCTTCTCAGCCCGGGGGTATGTTCACTGCACCATCAAGCCATACCACATGGGAGTCCCTCCCAACACACTGGGACTGGCTAGCGTGTCATGGCCAAGACCTCTCCCATCTTGTCCTGCTTAACTGTCCTTTCAAGCCATCCTGCTGCCCTCCCCCTCAGCCCCACCCGAAAGCTGCCCACTTGTCTCCTTGACACGATGAGGTTGTGATCTGGTGTCACCGCACCAAGAGTCTCCTGCCAGAGCCCACGTTCCATTTCATAGGACCTTAAGCTCTCCTGCTTTTTACACTAAATTCTTTCTCCCCAAGCATCAGTGCCACCTCCTTGTTGTCACACTCTCTGTATCTCACCTTCCTGCTACACCTGCCCTCATCCTCTTCTCCTCGGCTAGTATGACATCTCCTCTTGTGGCCTAACCATCACCTAATGTTTCAAAGGACTACCCTAGTGTCCCAAGCACTCCCTCCCTGACCAGCTCCAGCCCTGGCCCCCAAATTTGTACTTGATTTTCTCTTAGAATCTATCTAGAAAGCTTTTGACACATTTTCTCTCACGTTCATTGTCCTCTTTAAAGTATATAGTTTATTATCGGGGGATGAAATTGCTCATTGCACCAACTCATTTAGCCATTTTTAGCTCAGAATGGTCTCACCTTATTTGGGACCCACTGAACTTACACTGGAAAGGTAGCATGTTCCTACTCAGCCAAAATGCATTGGGTGCCCAGTAATATTTTGTGATAGCTAATATTCTAGGGTGGGAAGGATGGACTACTACATCCTCCTCTTGCCTAGACCCCTTCGGTCTGCATGCACATGGAAAGACCATCTACATCTTGTGTCCTAGGGCTGCTGTGAAAACTGTCACCTGTAGGTGACTTGAAATAGCAGGGATTTACTCTCTGAAATCTGAGATTGAGGTATCACCAAAGTTAGCTTCTCCCCTAGGCTTAAAGAGCATGCATTCTGACTCTCTCCTTCTGCTAGATGCCAGAACTCCTTGGCAGCCCCTGGCTTATAGAAGCATCCTTCCAGTCTTCTTCCTTGATTGGCACATGGCACACTTCCTGTTTGCCTCTAGCTCTGTCCAAATATTCCACTTCTTCTAATGTCACCAGTCATTGAATTGGATCCACCTTAATCTTAGACAGCCTCGTCTTCACATCTCCAAGATCCTGTTTCCAAATAAGGTCTCATTCATCATGAGGAGAGTTAGGACTTCAATGTATCGTTTATCCAGTGTGAACCACAGCACTAACCCTCTCCAAACCCTCACACTCAAGAAAGACAATTACCAGCATCATGATGAACTTTGTTTTAACAGAGTCAGGAACATTGGGGTGACAGAAGCAGCTAGCTTCAAAAGTGGGGCTAGGCTTCAAAAAGAAGGTCAGGAGGGAGCATTTGGGATAGAAAGGAGACTCCAGCAAGGAGAGACGGCATCAGGTGAGCGAGGAAGGAGGAGGGGAACAGCCCGGGCAAAGAGCAAGTGTGAGAATATCCTGGGTGCAAAAGTAAAGGCAAGAGACTACACAGGAGGAGGAATGCAGGTGTGAGGCACCTCCGGGAGCTCGGTGTCTGTACAGGTATTTGTACTTTATCTACAAGGCGGGTGGAGGAACTGAAAGTGTACTCAGTCACAAAAGGAATGGAGTGATGACTTACTCTCAAGGTTTACAGAGTAATATCTGCAAGGCTCCTGTAGCTCCTGTAGTTAGTGTAGATGGCACTAACTGGGCTCAGTGAGTTATAGAAGATGGAGAGGTGGAGGTGAACTTTGGAGGGGGGATATGGAACAGATACCTGGGAGAAGTTGGAGGAGGAGACTGGAGGAGATATGATCAAAATACCTGTATATATACGTGAAACTCGAAGAAAAATAAAAATACATTTTGAAATTCAAAGCTTCTAGAAACGCTGTGACCGATGAGCATTGAGCCTTGCTCAAGCATCAAAGTAGTGTGAGAGTGACATCAGACACAAGTGGAGAGAGAGAGGAGGACACCCAACTCTGCTAATCTGGGGGAGTTGATAGTTACCAGGGCTAGGAAAACATGGAAACCAAACATAGGACTTTCTCTCCTACCTTGACCTTTAAACTTACTGATTGGCCATGGAAGTAGAGGATCATATTGGGGGCAAGATCCGTACATTATTCTTCCTTACTAGCATAATTTCAGATTTTTACTTGCAGAAGTCAACTTAGGTGGCTTTTAAATGGTGTGTGTGTGTGTGTGTGTGTGTGTGTGTGTGTGTGTGTGTGTGTTAGCTCTGGAGAAGAAAAGAATGTCGGGATTCATTAGCCATCTATCTGTTTTACTTGACCAGCTAGAACTTTGGAGAATTATGATTCATTTCAAAGGATTTTTGCCATGTAACGGAACCCATCTTTATATTTAGAGCTTATCTGATTAGTGCATTTATTCTAATTTATTTCTTTAAACTATCTTCACAGTTGTGCTTATTTTGTTAAAAAGAAATTGAAGTACAAAATGAAAGGGTAGTGTTCTTGAGAAAGAGTCAGGTGATTTAGCTTCATTCCTCATTTAAATAAACGTTTCTTAAAGAAAATTCTTAGCCCTCTTACTACTTGACCAAAGGAAACTTTGGAAGCAGCCGCTCCTCGAGTCTTCAGTGAAATAAGCTGTCTATCAAGGAATCTTGAGAAAAGGGCTTTCCGACTCTGCTCTCAGGCCATGTGGCCCCAATATGATATAGAGACACAAATCTCTGAATTCTCTTGGATTCAACATACAAGGAGCTGAATGTCGGCCCTCGCCTTGCCTCTTCTGTCCTGTGAGCCATTGGAAAGTGACTCACTTCTCTGATTCTTAGTGTTCAAGTGTATAAACAGAAATTACAACCATCTTACAAGGTGCACAGAGAAATCACACTAGATCGATAAATACATTTGAAGTGATTACTGTTGTTTACTGGAGGAATTAGCAAGGAAGCCATTATAGCTGATGTCTGCCGATTCTTCAGAGACAGTAAGATTCTAACAAAAATGCATTGTGCTGCGGCTCTCATCTGTAATAACCTTAGCTTTGGACATGACTGTAGCTTTCAGCCTCCTTCGTGACACAAGCATCCCCTCCATTAGCACTCTGTAGAGTGTCGTTAGATCTCCGCTTTGAAGCCGGTAGGAGTGTTTAAATTCTGGGGTTGGGGGGGGGGGTCCCATCACTTCACTCTTTACAAAGAGAGCATTTCCTGATCTTCTGATGCTCTTCAGTAAAAGAAAGGCTCTCCTAACCCCAAGAATGCACTTCATAGCCTGCAACTGCTCAAGTGTCAGGGCCTTATGCCGTCACTGATATTTGTGTTGACTGAACACACACTTAGGGAGAAATACCTCTCTCTCTAGTAACAAGACATTTCTATTCTGTTCAATAGAGAACTCCTTTAATCTTGAGAGTGGGCCTTTTTGGAAAACATTTTAAAGTGCCAATCAAGCCAAGTACCTTACATTGCCTTTGAACTCAATGTGCTGAGAGTATGTTGGCAGTCTCCAGCTTTGAGCTACCAAAGGGCACAAGGTAATGAGAAGATAAATTAAAATCTCAAACTGTTGATTTCAGTGAAGCCTTTGTTGGTGCTGTCCATGTAGTGTTCCAGTTAGTAGGGTTCTTGCCTTCCCTTTCCAAATCCCCTTGTCTCTGAACTTGGGGAGAGGAATGGCCAATGCTCATAATCAAGGGTTGGGGTAAAAACTAAAACAAATTGAGTTGATGGCCTGGGTCATAATTTTACTCTCAATCATATTTTTTCCCTCATCTAACCGTGTGGGCAGGAGGTTGAGATGGTCAACAGTAAGCCAGTAAATTAAAAGGGATGTGAAGAACTGGATAGCCTGCTCACCAAATGGTTTGTTTGTCCCTTGGTCATCAAAACTGGATGGTTGGTGGTAAAATTCTTGAATAATCTTCATTCATCAAAATGGAAAACTCAGGGGAAAAATGAATATAAACAAAGGCTACTTTTCCGTTCTAAAAAAGTAATTAAGTACACAGATTTTTTGCAAATAGCACCAGCTTGAGCCTTTACCCTGGTGCAGCCAGTGAGCCCTTGAAGTCAGACAGACATGTATTAGGACTTCTGACTAAATATGCCAGCCCCTCAGATGGGAAGGACCAGACTGGGAACACGTGGAAGAGGCCTTTGAAAGCAGCGCCTGAGGTTTCCAGAAGGAAAGTGCAGAGGCCTATATGAAAGGGCCACACATCCAAATGCCTGCAGAGGTCAGGGAGATGGTCAAGTAGGTGTGAGGCTTCAAGGGGTGGTGGGAACTCCAGCAAACTGGAGAACACAAGAGAAGATATAAAGTGAGCGAGCTGTACCTGGCTTCAGCCAGTTGCTGTCAGAAGAGCAAAACTAGTGATGATTTCAAAAAAAAAAGGGGGGAGGGCCTCCAGTGTGTGTGTGTGTGTGTGTGTGTGTGTGTGTGTGTGTGTGTGTGAATGTATATATGTGTGTTATATGCATATGTATGTATGTATGTATAATTTTCTAATTTTGAAAACCACTGTGCAAGTACATCCCTAGGCCTGTTAGATCCTGCCCCCAAGCTGTCATGTTGATACCCGGGAATCATAATGTCAAGCTGTGATGGGAACCAATGGTTTATTGTTCTTGCTTGACTTGGTCTACAAATTATTGACGCTGTTGATATAAATGAGTCTCCTAGCAACAGAGAATGAACATTTGAGAAATCGGTATGTTTGCAATGACAAAATGTTCCAAGATACCATGAAAGACACGATCCCGAAAGAAAAGGACCCTGATAGTCGCAGCGGACCTAAAGTCAAAGTCTGATTCAGAAATACACACCAAGTGGAGGAAGAAAGAAAATGTGCAGTCCCTGTTTGGGGGGTAAAAAGTAAGAGCATGAGACTCTAACAAGGAGGACAGATGTGGGACTTCCCAAAAGCGAAGGGCAGGACCGCTAACAAAGTCATCATGAACTTAGACCCACAGTGAGCTCCCTTGGCTACCTCCTCCACAGTAAGTGGTATTGGCCAATGTAAACTCCAGGATGTACAAGGAAATTAGCCAGAAGATGGCAGGTGGGTGGCGGGGGTTGGAGGGTGTGATTCAGTGATTGAATATACTTAGGAAAATCTAAGAGGAATATTTCTTTTTTGTGCAATCTTTGAGAGCCTTTAATATGGGCTCAACCTACTGAAAATATGCAAAAGCAGAAGGAAGTATTTAGGTGAGGTGGCCCCTTCCTCTGTACCCAGACTGAAGATGACTATTCCTCTGCACCATGGATTCTGACCCTGGGATGAGAGGCCTTGGCAAGAATCAGGAGTTTATCCCCTAATCTAAGAGGAACGTTGAAGACCACGCAGGAGGAGCTTCAGAATGAGATTTAAGGAGGATAAAGTATAGAGCACTCAAATGAAATTCTAAAACCACATCCCATCAAGGACAGCAGGTGTGAGCTAGAAATCAGAATCACGGCAGAGGCAGTGCCAATCAGTTCACCCAGGGAACTGACGGGGCAGAGTGTGGAGACCTACAGCCGAGGCAGGTCTACGAGTTGCCAGTGAGGGGGCGAACCAGAGAAGTCCTTGCAGGATCAGGGTGGGGTACAGCATGCTGCCAGGAAACAGTGCTGCTACCTAGTGACAAGAGAGGGCAAGCTCATGCAAACCGCAGTCCCTGGACCGGGTGTTAGGAACACATACTCAGGCATAAGAAGTCACAAACGTCAGAGTGGAAGCAAGGCAGAGAGCATATGGTTGAGATTTCAAAAGGATGCCATGAAAGGGATTCTGCCGGCAGTATCTAGTGCAGGCATTCAAGGTGCTGGCTGGTGCTTTTCTATGTACGTTTTTGTTTTGTTTTTTTTTAAGCTGACACAGGAAGGAAATGGAATGGGGGAAGGGAGGAGGTATTTATCTGAGCATCTTCCCATATGGTGAATTTTCTACTTGTCTTGAGGATAATTTCATAACTCGAGGGGTAGAGGAAAGAAAACTGCTTTTCTTGGACCATATGGGACCAGGAGGCCTCTGACTGTGATGCCTCAGGAAACTTAGCTGGAGGTGGAACGACCCACCTGGTGTTCTGGGTCAGCGAAATAAAGAAATACTCCACACGCCAGAGCATGGCTTCACCCACGGTTGCTTCGGCTAGCTGTCACTTTCTCGCCAACGTCTCCAGCCTGGGCTCCAGGGTCAATGCCAGGGACTCCAGGTTAACCGAGTTTCTGTATTTCTTTCCCAGAAAGTTGAGGAGAGCAAAGATACCCAGTCCAAATGGACCAGGAGAGGTGTGCCATGTGTTCCGAGTTGTGACACAACACTCGTGAACTTCGTATGTGGCAACGAGGTTGGCTTTGGCTCTGTGTATATAGCGTGTAACCGTATGTACAGTCTCAATTTTCCCAGCCACCCCTGGAAGATAGGAATGCATTCCCAATTCAAAGATGGAGGAACTAAGTGACAAGCTTGTCCAAGGCCACAGAACAGGTGAATGTCTGAAGGACGGCTTAAACTCAGCCTTTCTGGCTTCTAACCAGAGAGGTTCCTTCAGCTCAGCCAAGCCGTCTCCAAACCCAGACACTGTGCTCCGGGTAACTGGCGGGCTAGCTGACTGTTTCCGGTTAGTCTCAGCATAACACTGTTTCTATGGGTGACATACACTTGGAATGACAAACAAGCGGCTTAACCAAGGGACTTTTGTAACCCAACCCATCAGAATCATGTTCAGCAAGGCCTGGGGGCAGGGGATGAGGGAGCTGCCATACCCAGCCCACATTCTGACACTGTGATATCATCTCATCAGCTTTACATCTCCCAAGGAACAGTGTCAGACCCCCTTACAAAGGACTGCAGCGACACCTCCACGGAAGGTGTGTGTCAGAATCAAGTGAGGGACCCTTCAGTGGGTTAAGCAGCTATCTTGGTTCAGGCATGCAGGACACGTGCAATCAATGGGAACCAAGATTGTTCCCGATGGCTGGGGGCAGGTTGAGCTGGGAAGGAGACAGGGCTCTGCTCTTCGTCCAGAGGGGCCCTTCTAGCAAGCTATTGGAGAGTGAAATGTGGACCTGTGTCTCAGCTTTGCCTCAGCTCTATGTTATAGCCCCGGTTGGTCAGGAGCTAGGAAATGGCTTCATCAGCCAGAGAGGATCAGTGTTAGCCAAGTGCCTGCCTTCTCTGGCCTTCAGGGCTTAAGTTCCAATAAGCTATCCTCACCTACATGTCTTAATTGTCCTCAGTCACCTTCAGGTTTGGGCTTCAAGGGCTGATGAGTGGGTCAGTGCTGGAGAGCACAGGTAGGTGCAGAACCTTAGGCATACACATTCCTACGTCACCTTGCCCTCCCAGCCAGGGTTCCTTTCTGTCCCAGTATCTGCCTGTGTTCACTGATGAACACTTTAGCCAGTGGGCCTGAAGGGGAAAGAGACTGCTGAGAAGCAGGCACATTTTGTAAGAGATTCTTGTTTCCTGTCACTGTTCTGTTTGTTTTTAGAAGGTAGAAAGAGGAGCTATTTTCCGGTGGCAAGCACAGATGTTGGCACCTCAGAACTCAGACTCTCGGGACAGGGCACCCACCTTGGCTGCCTCCCAGAGGTCTGTCTGAGGTTCCCCCGAAAGTGAAAGTGGTGGTGTGTCCATCCATCACCGTGGCAGGTGTCTGAGCAGGCTGCCAGGACTTCAGAGAGACAGTATCCTGAGCATGTTGGGTCTCAAAGAAGCTTTCTTTTTTTATTTCTTAATTTTTTTTTTTCAAGACAGAGTTTCTTTGTGTAGCCCTGGCTGTCCTGGACATTGTTCAGCAGACCAGGCTGGCCTCGAACTCAGAGATTCACCTGCCTCTGCCTTCTGAGTACTGGGATAAGAGGTGTGCAGCACCACTACTGGGATCTTTCTGCCTTTCAATGGGTTCCAGAGATTGAATTCTGGTTGTCAGGCTTGCATGGCAAGTACCGTTACCCACTGGCCTCAGACACACAGCAGTCCTCCTGCCTCAGCCTCCTGAGTGCTGTGATTATAATTATGTGCACAATTCTTTACTTAAAGAAGCTTTTTCTCGTGGGCTGTGTCTCTGCAGGCCCTATGTCCTACACTGGAGGAATTTACTATTTCAGACTTGGGGAGGCTTGATCATGAGTGGATGCCCTCTGGAGAAGATGTTGTCAGAGGCCAGACAATGAGAGTCTATCAAAGGAGAATGTGTCCTTAGTCCACAAAAACAAGCTGTCTCCTGCAGAAGAGGAGAGCCCACTCTTAGGAAGCTGTAATTCTTCGGAGTTCAGACTTAGCCTTGAAAGGGAAGAAGATTCTCCAACATAATAAGATTATAGGTTTGGCCCCTTAGTATTTTTGGCCAAGTGTAGAAAGCAAAGACCGATAAGGAGGTCCCGACCACTCTGATGAGTACCACATACCCCAAGCAAGCACAGCCAGGCCACCTTGAGATTGGGTCCTATGAGCCACAAGCACGACTGAGGACTAGTGGTCATGGTCACTTGCTCTTACGAGTTTGGCTCTATGTTCCATTTCTCTCATACGCCTCTGCGGCATGGTAGTGGGAGCCAGGGGAGTAAAGTGGTAAGGAATATGGATTCCAGGTCAGGAGCTGGCATTTCCATCCCAGCTCTGTGTCTTCATCTGTATCGTCAGAGACTGTTTCCTAATAAGATGCCTAGACTAGGATCACCATCCAGACTGGGTAAGGAGTGTTGGCTCTGCACGTGCCCTCTAACTATTAAAGAGTACACAATTTCTAACCATCTGCACTACCCTCCATGGGCATGCTACTCAGTAAGATCTTTGTCATCAAGAAGTCCTAAATTGTACTTCGTTTTTCCATTCTTATTATTCAACATTCATTGGCCATTCATTTAGTATCTCTTGATACCAAGCGGTAACACTATAATTGATATAATTCCATTCCATGCTTTTATTAATAATTTACTTTTCTTCATTAATTTTACCCTCTTCCCTTTCTTCCCTCCAATTCTTTCATATGCCCCTCCTTTCTGTATTTCAAATTTATGGCTTCCTTTCATTCTATATTTTTTAAAGATTTAACACACTAGTTATCTTATATGGTCTTTATTATGATTAAATGTATGAATAACTCTTCTACATTAAGAAATGTCAACAGTGGGCAGGGAGTATCACCTTTAATCCCAGTACTCACGAGGGAGAGGCAAGGGGATCTCTGTGAGTCTGAGGCCTGCCTAGCCTTCATATTGAGTTCCAGCCCAGTCAGGACTATATAGTGATACCCTGTCTCAAAAAGAAAGGAAGTTAGAAAAGAAAGAGGGGAGGAGAGAGGGAGGGAGGGAGGGAGGGAGGGAGAGAGGGGGAGGGAGGAAGGGAGGAAAAAAGATGAAAGAAAGAACTTTTGACAGTAATTCATCTCTTTATACTTTGGAGAGTTCTCAGAACTGGCGGCTCTCTGGCTGGAAGTACTTGAATCTCAAAGACCATTTAAATGCAAACTGTCATAGGTGATATTTACCTATAAAACTTCACACATGTAAGACTTAAGAAGTGTCTTGATGCCGGGCAGTGGTGACGCACGCCTTTAATCCCAGCACTCAGGAGGCAGAGCCAGGCGGATCTCTGTGAGTTCGAGGCCAGCCTGGGCTACCAAGTGAGTCCCAGGAAAGGCGCAAAGCTACACAGAGAAACCCTGTCTCGAAAAACCAAAAAAAAAAAAAAAAAAAAAAAAAAAAAAAAAAAGAAGTGTCTTGATATCACAGGTCATTAAGAGGATTCCACACTTACATAATAACATGCACCTTAAGCAAGTTCCTCCATTACTGGCATTTTTGGTGGACCCGTTCTTGATCACTCCCCTTTTGCCCTCCCTCCATGTCCGTCCACCCCTTCCTGGTCTCCGGCCGCCAATCCTGTCATCATTCATCATCCTATGTCTTTCTGAGCGCCATGAACCCAACCCTGTCCCAAGCATGGACCAAAGCCAGGGAATACCTCGCTCCTTGAAGCTGAAATACACTGAGCCAACACAAATCTGTTGGCAGGCCCAGCAGGCACAAAAGTCCCATTCAGGGCACGAAAAAACCCAGCTATTTATAAAGCCCCTTCCTGATTGCTGGGTGTTCAGTTTCCCTTGGACAGAAAGGGCCACTGCCGCCTCTTGGAAGAGATTATTCCTCTCACAGCTCCGTGACCAAGGGTCACCAAGTGCCCCATTCTGTGAGCAGCAAGAAGAGGGGACAGCATGCAGGGTGGATTAGATGTGGTGACAGGCCCTCTGATGGTCAAGGGCAGCTGAGGATGCCAGTGACACAGATGGCTTCTGCTGCACCTGGGAGGTGACAGTCACGGGCTTGTGGGGACTGACGTTCTGGTCCCTGACATAAACCCTTCTGCCATGGCTCTTCTTCTTCTTTTGTTTTTGTGGGTTTGTTTTTTGTTTTTCTAATTCTTTACACAAATTTGGGTTAACATGACTACACTTCCAAAGGCATTTGGAATTTAACTATGTGGAATGTTCTCAGGTAATATCTCTGTACCGTGACATCCGTCATCCAATTATAACTCAGCTGCGGCTGCCCGTGCCTTTTTTGTGTTTCTGATTTGCTAGGTTGACATTCATGTTAATGACCTGATCTTAGTTTATTGTTTTAGTAGAAATAGCAAAAACAAACAAACAAAACAAACAAACAAACAAGTGCCAACAACTACTCAGGAAACCCAATGTCTTAGTTACTGGATGCCATGACCAAGGCAACTTATAAAGGAAAGCATTTAATTTGGGCTCATGGTTCCAGAGGGTTAGAGTCCATGACCATCACGGTGGGAAGCATGGCAGCCGGCGGGAGGCAGCCATGACACGGGAGCAGCAGCTGAGAGCTTACACTCTTATCCAAAAGTAGGAGGCAGAGAGGGAGCTCACTGGGAGTGGCAGGGACTTTGAAACTTCAAATCTCACTCCCAGTGACACACCTCCTCCAACAAGGCCACACGTCCCAATCCTTCCCAAAGAGTTCTACCAGCCAGGGACCAAGTATTCAAATAGATATTAGCCTATGCTAATATTCATTCAAAATGCCCCATCCAAAATCATTCCTTTTTTCCATTGAGACAAACTCTGTGAACATGTGTCATTAACGTACAGAAAACGGCCTGTTGGCTAGGTACTGTTTTTCCCATAGAGAACACCCTCTTGTGGGCAGCCTCTGTTCCACCAGGCCTCCCAACCCAATGCTGACTGACACAGAAGGCCCAAAGAGCTATTTCAGTCACGAGCTACTCAGGGAACCTGGTTATCAAAGTCTAAACCACAAGAAGGGAAGCCTTCAGTTCAAGGGTTCTGTTTCTAGAAATAACTGTAACATTCTCTGTGTAGACTTCTAAGCCCAAAAGAAACGTTTTCATGTTTTGACTTTTGATGACTTCAAAGGCCTGTTGCCTAAAAACTTCCTTGATTCTCAGAAAAGAGCCACCAGGAGCTCGGGGTGGTTGAGGGAGCTGAACACGCTGCTCTGCTGGTGCAGACGGGCAGCAGCTGGCTGGTTTTACAGGCCCTTCTTGAAAACAACCAATTCATAGCTGTCAGGATGATGACTGATCCTAAGCCCTGAATTGCTGACAACATAAAAGAACATTTTTAATTAGTCTCCTTTTCTTCATCTGTCAAATGAAAAGACTCAACTAACTCAGGTGTCACTGATGTTATTTCCCTATAAACCAAAGGGAATCGAGACAACCAGAACCAAAATCAACAATGCGTCTGCTGCTGCTGTCTATCGCATGCCTAAGACACCTCCTGGAACCCAAAGGAGGGCCTGAGGGTTCAAGAACGGGTCCACCTGGGGAGATCAGAGCCTGAGAAGAGGAGCCTCAGGACCTGGAGATTCAGCCCTAGGGCATGGTTAAGGATTAGTCACCTCCAGCCTGCAAGGTGATTATGGGAAGGAGAGAAGCGGTGGCCAACGAAAATTCAGGAAGAGAGATGCAGAAAATGTTTTCCAGCCCCCCCAGTCATTAAAACATTGTTAGTTTTCTCTTCTTCAAAATATATTGGCCACTTGGGGGAGAGGAAAAAACAAAAAAAAAAAAAACCTACCTGCCCTTACCTCAAGAGCCAAAGCGGAATGAGTGTTCCAGTAACCGTGTCTCTTGGCCCTTACTGAGCACGGAGAATGCACTAAACCCCCTGACCAATGCTTCACACTTGCCACTGAAGCTTCACAACTTCGTTGGGTAGAGGATAATGTTTCTACTTTGCAGTAGAGTGAGGGATTCAAAGAACTCTAAATAATGGGCCAAATAAGAAGGTGAGAGCCCCAGTCCTCTGAACCCCCAAATGCTATGATGGTCCATACAACAGAGAATGAAGCAGACAGATCGGGGCCACATTCAGCAGCAGAATCCTCTGATAGGCTCTAGGAGTGATGAGGCTTGGGAGGCGTCTCCAAAAGAGAGGGGACAACAGGGTCCAAAAGAGAGGGGACAACAGGGTCCATGTTCTCTAGTTGGCAGAGAGAAGGGAGTGAGTCTCCTGCCTCAAACTATGGGCTCCGGTGCCCCTCCCATCGCCTACTAAAGCTGTGATAGTTACGAGAAAGGAGGAAAGGGCATGGCAGAGAAGGATCCGATCTTTGAATCCTCTTGTAGAATACATAATACCGGCTTTCTGAGACTCTTCTAAGAATTAAAGCAATTTTAAATGAAAAATGTTTAAAAGAGGGGCTAGAGAGATTCCTCGGGGGCTAAGAGCACTGGCTCACTGGCTGCTTTTGTAGCAGCCCTAGGTCACCTCTGTCACCAGAGGCCACACGGCAGCTCATAGTCATCTGCAACTCCAGGTCCAAGGGGTCCAACGCCCTCTTCTGCACTTCCCAGGCACGCCGTGTGCACAGTGCACTAGCACATACAGGCAGAACACTCATACACATAAAATTAAAAATGGAAAAGTAAAGTGTTCAGCAGACTGCAAAAGCAAGGCGCTGTGGGAATAGAACACGTTCACTCCTAACCCCACACTGCCTGCGTTAACAGGACAGATGGACTCCATAGGATCTTAAGCACAAGAGTGTCCTGTGGGCCAGGGGGCCAGTGTTAGTCTTGGTGATGCTACTGAAAATACAAAAGCTCAGTGAGGAGAACACGTAGCTGGTCCTTATGTGGCGTGTGGCCCATAGTAGCTGCCGATATATCTTCGGTATATTTGGATGGATGAACAGATGGATACATGGGCCACAATCCAAATCCTTTAGTTGCAATGAAGACTACCCCCAGAAAGTGACCTCCTGCACCCTGGTCTCAGGAAAACAGCCTGCATGTGTCATGCTGTCCTAACGCTAAATGCCTCGTTAGCTACTTCTCACTCTTCAGGACCAGCCCCGCCAATCCCACCTCTTCCAGCCTCTGATTCTATCTTGGCATCATTTTACTGCCATTGTTCAGGCCTTGGGAAATTCTCTCCTGGACTCCTACACCACATCCAAACTACTCTCCAAGCCTCCAGTCTGCATTTTTACAGTGCTTCTTAAGCAAGCATGAGGACCTGAGTTCAGACCCCAGGCACCCACACAGCGGAGGCGGAGGCTGGCTGATGCCTGGCACTTACTGGCCAGTCAGTCTGGTCAAAATAGTGAACTCCAGAACACGCGCACGCGCGCACACACACACACACACACACACACACACACACAAACGCATATATAAACCATGCACACTCCAGAACCCTGCAAGAGATCAGGTCATTACTGTCACCACACTGCCCTCATTCCCACCCAAGGATGGCCTATGACTCCCCGTAGACTTCACCATTGAGCCCAAGCACTGGCACATCCAATCTGACCCTCCAGCTATGGCTAGCGGGCGCCCACCCCACCCCTGCTTGAGTTCTATGTCCCTTTGGCACTTGCCCAGACCCATTTCCTGGGGTTATGATTTAGATGAGGTCTGGCTCCAGTTAGCAAGGTTGAGAGGCAAGAGGGCCTTTAAGGGCCCCTTGGATCATAAGGGACCTGCCGTCATGGAGGATCCATGTAGCTTACTCAAGAATGAGGGCGTTTCTGTGAGGGCTTGTGCTAGAGCAAGCGCAGCTTCCTTTATCTGCGTTTGCTTCCTCTCTCCACACCCTCCTGCTTCTCTTTTTGCTTCCTAGCCGTGCTATGGCACAGCACAAGGCCTTTAGCTGAGCCAGTGCCCTGGTCTTGGGCCTCCAGCTGAATAAACCTCTTTTCTTTATAAGTTGACCAACTCTAGGAGTTGTGTTATAGCAATGGAAATTTGATGGAGACCCCTGGGCTTCCTCCTCTGCCTAGATTGTTTGCCCTTTATCTTTTCTGCTCCCTTGCATTCTTCTGAACCCAACTTTAACATCATCCTACCCTAAAGACACTTGCCCTGACTGCTTCTGAGCCCATCACTTAAGACACTTAAGAACTGGGTGTTGCCGGGCGGTGGTGGCACACCTCTTTGATCCCAGCCCCTCGGGAGGCAGAGCCAGGTGGATCATCTCTGTGAGTTCGAGGCCAGCCTGGTCTACAGAGTGAGATGCAGGAAAAGCACCAAAACTACATGAAGAAACCCTGTCTCGAAAAACAAAAAGAGAGAGAGAGAGAGAGAGAGAGAGAGAGAGAGAGAGAGAGAGAGAAGAAAGAAAGAAAAGAACTGGGTGTCTTTCCTTTGGGATACCCTAGCGCTTCCTTGTCATCTTTACAAGGTGCCTGGTTCATAAAATTCTGTATTTGTTCTTTGTTGTATGTCATACACCCCTCCCTAGTCCAGACAAAATGAATGTGTGTTGCATTAATATTTTTTGGTTTTTTATTGTTTATTCATTTGTAGAAGTGGATGCACATGCACCATGGTGCGTGTATAAGAACAGCATGTGGGTCCCAGGGATCGAACTCAGGTCACCAGGCTTGGTGGCAAGCATCCTTACCCACTGCTCCATGGCTCCAACCCCATATTAATATTTTGTTTCATATCGAACATGCAGTTCAGCTTCTCCGAAGCATATTTGTTAGCATATCACATCTTTAACCAACCACGTGACCAGTCCAGAGAATTAACTAGGGATTAAGATGTGGTCTGTGACTCTTTTAAAAAATGTATTAAATTAGATATGAGGGGAACAAATTTTTAGCCAAAAGTCAAAACATATGATCTAACAAATATGACTGAGTATTTTCCTTTCCAGCGCATGTAAATACATAAAGCCTACAGCTATACAGCCAGGCAGGTCTGTCGTTTTTCCCTTCCTGTGTTATTCAAATACACCAGCTGATAACTGTGAAATACCAACAGCTAAGAGTGAGTAGCGACATCTCATTCAATCTTCTCCACCATCCTGAGAAGCAGATCTCTTTCATTCACTGTTTTACAGAAGAGGAGAGTGAGATTTAAAAGGATTAAGCATCCTGCCAAAGGTCACACAGCTATCCATGGATGGGTAATCCAGGCGGTCCTATTATTCCGCAATACTGACCTAGTTGCGACCTCTTAACCTCATTAGATCATCAAAAGAGCCACTTTGGGGCAAAAATAGCCATGGCTTCCGGAAATTTTTATTAAAACTCTAAATCTCCAGGCAATAACTTTCAGAAGTCATGATTCAGACCAGCAGTGATGCTTGAAAACAGGCTTGCAGGGCGAGTCTCCTGCCACAGAGACGCTAGGACTGCTGGGAAGGAATGCAGGACCCTGGAGTTTACAGCCACCTGTGTTTTCCCCTTACTTGGTCTCCAGCCATCACTGCCTGCTGAAAGGCGCTGTCCTTCCATTCCCCTGAGGAGTCCTTTCCTTCAGTTCAAGTAGTTCCATATTTGTCAACAGTTTTCATAGCATCTGGAGCACTGGCCCTGTCCACTGGCCATAAGCATAATGATCATCTGGACACCCATAAAAGTCCATGCGCCTGGACTCCGCTCCACAGCTGTCAGAGTCTACAAATGAAATGCTGGCAATAGCATTTCAACCGGTTCCCCCCCAATGCCCCGGAGAATTCTGAAGGATGCTGACACCCGAGAACTGGAGGTGGAGCCCCACTTCTGCAGCCAGCCGCATCAACAGCTTGTTGGAGAACAGGGAGTCAGGGGCTCCGCCATGAACGACTGACCCAGAATCTTCATTTGAACGAGATCCTTGAGTGAGATGCATATACACGTTTCTGGGCAGAGAGACAGTAACATAGGACAGTGCTATGGCCTCAGGTTTTTCCCAGTGTAGCATGCATAGCAAATGAAAATACTTCCGTGACACAATGCAGGTACAGGTGAGCCTGCTGGAACCAGGGCTCAGCCTGCCCCAGACCTCACATGCCACCCCGAGGATGCCACCCTGAGGATTGAAAAAGCAGTGACTCACACAGCCCGTGCGGTGGCACAGCCGACGGGCACTGGCCTAAAGTACTCCTGACGCGTCTGGGGGGGGGGGTGCGTTTATGAAGTACAGTGATCTACACTTCTCCCTACTGTCACTTATTTATTCTCACACAGATCAAGGGTCAGAAAGGCTGCTGACCAGCCAACCAGATCTTAGAAATCAGTCTCCATAGGGTAGAAGAATTCAGTCTTGTGTTCAAGTTCTAGGCGAAGTGCTGGAGAAACACAGAAAGCGTGGCTGGCGGGCCGATGAATCAGCCACTATGCCCAGGAAGAAACAAGAACCTGCCTCCTCTCAAGAGCCCTCTTTCTCCCTGGTCCACAGAGCTGAGGATTAGCAACAGTCGAGGACGCTTCCTCTGTCTTGAGTGCCAAGAAGAATGTCATTTTGTTTAATCCTTCCTTAGCAAAGTCTGTCTGCCTGTAAGCTAGGCAGGTGTCCCCTCTCTTAGCCAGTCCCTGTTAATGGGGTGATGGTTGGGGGGGGGGGGGACGGAATGGAGAACCAAAGGAACACTTCCTGATGAGACTGTCTGAGCAAACCATGGAGTGTCAGGGACCCCACCTGACTCTGAAAGCCCTCTGATTCATAAACGCCCAAATGATGGATTTTTATTCCTCTCTGTCCCCTAAAGAAAACGTTGAAAACTTGTAAAGCTCAGATTGGCAAGCTCCTACTTTGAAGCAGATCCTCTCTAAAGAAGGGCTGAGCAGCCTGTACAAATACACCTGGGAAGACAGTGGCCACTGCTCCCAAACAACCCAACTTTGTTCCTTCTCTTTCTCTGTCTGCATTAATTCCTATCACTCTGCTTCCCCCAAACAGAAGATAGACAGAGCATTGTGGACTGGGTCTGGTTTAGTGAAGAGCTTCTCTCATCCATCTTCGAAAGGCTGCTGTTCTTTGTACCCTAACCATCCCCAGAAGGGAGCTCTGCTCTGATGAAGGACAGGGAGCAGGGCATGCTGTCATTTGCTACCTCGAGCTGATAGGAAGGCTCCTTGATGCAGCTCCAGAGGAGAGCATGCCTTTCCTGCTCTAACCAGGAACCTCAGGGTACAATTAGCAGTTGACCCAGAGTCCATGATGTCTAAGACATGAGCAGATTTTCTCTCAAGTTTCTGACAAGAACATGTCGATAAATTTTCTATTCCGTGATAATCCGATTGGCAAGTGTCACAGTATAAGATTAGGGAATTTGGGGGTTTGGGCCACATGGGCCAAAGAGCAGAGCTGTTTCTCAGGACCAGTTCAAGTACAGAATGACGACTGAAAAAATGTCTCTCTGCTTCGTGATCCAGGATGAAGAACAAGCTGTGGTATTTTGAATTTGGTACCTCGGAGACCTTTGCAGCCACCTGCAAGAAACTCCATGATCACATAAAGCTGGAGGTGAGTCTAGCCTATTTCACGTAGACCACCCCGTCCCCAGATGTCTACACAACCTCACTTAGGGGGCTCCAGTTGTTGGCGAGTTCTTTCTTACCCTGTGCAAGTGGATCTCTGGGGCTCTGGGATCCTCACGGCCATAGTCACTCTGACCCTCGTCCATGCTTTCCCACTTAAAGAGACAGTTACCACCAAATGAGCAAGGGAGGAAGGCTGCTGCTGGGTTACTGTGCTGTAGCACAGCAAAGGTGGTGCTCGTGGGCTGAGAGTTGATCAGAGCATCTTCTATCTCACCTGCCTCGAAGAGCTGACTCACAGGTGCCCTGGACCAGTCTTGTAGGTGTGTAGCCTGAACAAAGCTCCCTGTGATCTGGAGAGCCCTCCTGTCACCATCTTGAAATTCCGAATAATTCTGGTTTTTTTTTAAACAAAGAGCTGTGCGTTTTCAGTTTGAACTGGGCCCCACAACTATGCAGCTCAGCCTGACGGTGTGCTGTGTTTTCCCAAGGACTCCCAGCGCTTGTAGCAGCCTGCCTCGGACGGTTTGCCTGGTGGTGGCCCTCGCCTGGCTGAGGAGCCTGCTTCCTGCCCCACTTTTACAGCGCTGCTCTCCTGAAGCAGCATGGCTCTGGCCTGTCAGAGACCACATTTCTATGCACACATGCTGTCTTCACTCGCTGGGGCCTCTGCCCATGATGGACTCTTTGCTAACAATCCCACGTTCTCGTGGAATTCAGGCCCGCGGTCTGCTTTGCACTTGAGAAAAAAACATGTGAGGAAATCTCCTATCATCCCCCCAATTCCTGAACAAAAAAGTCGGGTCTAGAAGCTGCTGTGAGCAATGAGCTGCTACTGAGGCCTGGCCATCCCTCTGATAGGAGAATGAAGCCTGTTGGCAGAGTGGGAAGGCCCTGCCACTCCCTGCTGGGAGGGAGGCTGTGCCCATGCTCGCTGGGAGTGTTCACAAACAAAACACACAGCCAGAGGTTCCATAAGGCTCTACTTGACTCATCTGGGGGCCTCTCCGTTTTGGTTGCTGGGTTACTGACACTGTGGCGGGAGGCACCTTTCTGCCAGTTTGGCCACAGGGCACAGAGGTCCAAAGGCCAAGAGCCTGTGTCTCCAAGTGATAAATGGCTGAGGCCACCTACACCTGGGAGAGGCTGAGGCAGCCTGCCCGCCTCGTTTGTACATAAATACGCTGCCTGGGAGCTGGAGCTGAAGGAGCTGAGTGTGGCAAACAGATCTGTGTGCGTCCTTCCTCTTGGCACCTCACTCTGGTGGGGTCTCTTTAAATATACCGCTAGTGAGGGACAGCCCTGCCTAACCGCGGCCAGCTGCAGACACAGCGAGCCCTTGTTCTCCCGCAGCTGGCCTTGACACTGTGCCCAGAATACAGCAGCTCAGCTCCCCTGCCTCTTTGGACCGCCCCACTGGCTCCAGCCTGGCCATGCCTGACAGTCCCCTTGGGGTCCAGGATGCAGCAACACTTCCTCAACCACACAGGGAATTGGTGGCCTGGTGGCCAACAGTGGGACCTCAGGAGGGGGTGGGCTGCCAGGCTGGGGATTGCTGGGAGCGTTCAGAGGCACTTCCTGTTTTCCTTATCTCCTCATAACTCTTTTCGGCACTTATTCATGAGAGTAAGCTTTGGGAGTCGGGGGCTAGGGTGCCGTGTGCCAGGGGGTGAGCTTGGGACAGGCACTATTTCTGCATCTAGAGGACAGTGGTGGGTGGTCCCAGGTGGGGAGGGCAAGTGAGTGACAGGTGTCAGGAGGCCCAGGAGCCTCAGGAGGAACATGTAAGAGAGGCTGGGAAGCAGGTGACTGCCACAATTGACAACTGGGCAGGGCTCAGCAGCTCCAGGTCCGCCAACCTGGGAAGACTCCATTCAGACGCCGCTGCCCACTGCCCAAAGTCATTGCTTCCTAAGCAGGGAGTCATCTGACTGCAGGAAATGCAAGCTGAGCCCGGGAGGGTTGGAAGAGTGAAGAGAAAGGAGGGAAAGTGAGAAGGGGACAGAAGATGTCGGTGCTTCACCTGCCGGCTGTCACATGTCAGAGCTGAACCAGGGAGACAAGCACTATCACATTTCTTAAATAAGGCCTCCGATGCACCCAGTAACTTGACCAAGAGTTCTTTGCCTGAACTAGGAAGGGGAAGATCCCAGGTGTTCTGGAGTGAGTTGAGCTTGGAAACTAGTAAACAAATTTATCCACCAAGGGTTAAAACTCAGCAAATCCTCCAGCCTCGGGGCAGTGTCCTCTTCCTTCCTGCTGTGTGTGTGTGTGTGTGTGTGTGTGTGTGTGTGTGTGTGTGTATGTGCATATATGTTTGCTGTGTGTGTGCACGTGTACATATGTATGTGTGCATGCATGTGTATGTGTTTGTGCAAATGTGTGTGTACACATGTGTGTGCATGTGTACAGTATATGTTTGTGTATGCATATAGTTGTATGCATGTGTATGCAGGTATATATGTGTGCATGGGTGTAATGTGTGTCCTGATGCATGTTTGGATGTGTGTGTGTGTGTGTGTGTGTGTGTGTGTGTGTGGTGAACTGTGAAACTCCGTCTCAGTTCAGGCAGCCACACCACCCTGCTGAGGAGTGCTAGACACAGTCCTCCCACCCGTGTGAGGAAAGAAGGAATGATTTATTACAGGAAAAATCAGAAGACTGCCACAAAGTTGACCGAGGTTTTTCTCACACGGCACCTCGTTTATTTCTCCTGGCCAGCAGGACGTGAAGAGAGGAGGCACCACTGTGAGGAACACAGGGGGGGATGTACAGTGTAGAAGGCTGATGGTGACAGGGAATGGGCTAACTCCATGGCGGTGAGGACCTGAGTCCTGTCCCTGGGCAGTGGACAATGTCATCCCAGCACTGGGAGCAGAGACGGGACTTGCTGTGCAGCGAGTCCAGCTGAATCCGGGTGCTCCGGGTTCAGTGGCAGTCTGTCTCAGAAAGTAAGGTAGAGAATGATGGCGGAGGAACCTGACAACCTCTAGCCTCCACACATGTGCACAGGCACACATGTGCATGCAAAACTACACACACAAGAGTTGCACACATCTGCTTACACATGCAGACACAAAGTTGAACGGCTGAAGGAAAAGGCTAAGTGGTATTTTTTCAGGCAAAATCTCCATTAAATGGCATAGACGTGGCTTACGGCCGCTTTCTTTCAGATCAGCAGCTAGTTGAGAAGAAATAGGAAACTTGGTCTCATCTCTGATGTAAAGTTCACCTGACTAGCAGGACTAGTCCACAGAACACACAAAGCTTGTTAATAAAAAGCCCACTTCACTAGTGCTGGGAAAGCAAATGCAGAGTCTCAGGGACCCGTGGGAATCAGATCCTTGTGGATCCTGTTTTAAGAGCCCAGCCCAGGGTCTCAGGCAGAGAAGAGGTAACACCTCCCACCCTTCCCCCCAACCCTAACCCCAACCCTAACCCCACCCCAGTATTCTCTGCTCACCTGTAGACACCTAGCCAGCACTGGACTAGTGAGGAACCTGGACTGAGGTTCACAGAATTGTCACCCATGTTCTGCCCTTGGGTTCAGTGACTTACTGAGCTGCGTGTCTGTGCCTCAGTAGTTTCACCCATAGAACCGGGGGGGTGGGGGCAGGCAGCCTAATTCCCAATGACATTAAGTTCCCAGGGTTTTGAGGGGTTGTTACTTCACTGGCAGCGGTGCTAAGTCTCACAGAATGGAGAAGGCAGACTATGAGGCACGTGTCCTTACTACCTTTTTCAGAGCAGGAAGGCAGGATGGCAGGCAGTTGGGTTTCCCCTGCGCCCACAGGCTTGCATCCTGACTGGCCTGGGAGCTTGAGAACTAGGAGGCAGTAGTCAGTGGGTTCTCAGAGAGGTTCAGTGCATGTCCTGGCTATTAATGATTCGCTCCTTGACTCCTCTTGCTGTTCCTGATAGATTTAAAAATGGGCATGAAGAGATTTGCTTATCAAGAGGGAGCATTAAGAAATATACGGAGGCTGGGCGGTGGTGGCGCACGCCTTTAATCCCAGCACTTGGGAGGCAGAGCCAGGCGGATCTCTGTGAGTTCGAGGCCAGCCTGGACTACCAAGTGAGTTCCAGGAAAGGCGCAAAGCTACACAGAGAACCCTGTCTCGAAAAACCGGAAAAAAAAAAAAAGAAATATACGGCAAGTGCTCATCAGAGTGTTCCGTGTACGGGAGCCTTAGGCCTGCATCTAAACAGGGTGCTCAACACGGTTGTTGGCTTGGTAGTGCAGCCCCCTGACTAGGCCAGCCCTGTCCAAGGCCAGTTCTCAGAGCTGGCTTCCAAGAGGTCCTTTACATTTGTTCTAACCTGATTTCACCTGAATAAAGCAGTGGCGAGTGGGGGTTGGAGGGAGGAGGCACATTGAGTCACCACCCCCACCTTAGGCCCAGAAGAGCCTTGCCAAGCATCTTAAAGGTTTTTGGAGCTAGGTGGAGCAAAGCAGGCAGGCTTCAACTGGAGGATTCGTCTTACGTTCCACGGCGGTTATTTTGTTTTCCAGGTTAAAAATCAAAAATCCCCCGATTTTTTAGGGTACTTAATCTAATCTTTAAGATAACATTCACAAGCAAAGGCTACCTTACCACCTTGAGCACAGATGGGAAGGTCATCCAAATCTAGAAGCTGCTTCAGAACACTGTTAGCCAGAGTATGTGGGAGGGGTGTCTCTGTGCATCAATTACTCAAGTATTAAGGAAAGTATATCTATTTCCCTCTCATTCAGTACTTATCAATATTGTATCATTCCTTAAGCAGTTTTTAATCAAAGAAATAAAATAGTATAGGAAAAACTGAAGTCCCCATGGCCCTGCCTTCTTCCTTCAACACACAAGTGCACACACACAGGCACACACACACACACACCACCACCACCACCACCACCACCACCACCACCACAGTATTCGGAGACCACTTCCAGACAATGTGGAACTGGTTTGCTATTTGGGTGATGATTTGGTTTGGGTTTTTGTTTGTCATTGTTGAGTTTTCTTTTGATTTGCTTGTTTGTTTTTAAGAGAGTCTTGCTATGTAGGTGCTCAGGCTAGCTTCAAAACCACAACCCCCCTGCCTTAGCCCCACCTTCCAAACCGTCATTCTAAGACTGCAGCCCTGGACTGTGACACCCCACAGCTGCCTTACTTTTCCTAGAGTTCCACTGTGGGTCATGAGAGTAGAAGCTAGTGCTGAGACGCTGTCAATGGGAATGTAAGTGGTAAACCACCCCAGGGAGCAGTCTGGCTATGCACACGAAGCTGAAAGTCTGGTTATGGACCCTCTGACCCAGCCTGGGCCTCTCCATCTGCACCTAGAGAACTTGCTGTGCCCAAGCTTGAGCATGGGGAGGCCATGCAGTGTCTTTATTACACAAAATGACACTGAGCTGAGTCTTAGAATGACACTTTAAGAAGGCAATGTGGTAGCAGCTCACACAGCTGTCAGTAACTCCAGTTCCGGGGTACGGGACACCCTCACACAGACATACCTGCTGGCAAAACACCAGTGCCCATGAAAAAAAAGGCATCAAAAGACAATGTGGATGAGACTGTTAAATACCACTGAACTGTATACTTTAACATGGTTATTTGTGTATTTTATGAATTTAATGTCCATTAAAATGTTTAGAGCTCTTTTAATTTATCATTAAAAATTAAAAAGGGAATTTTCAGATGACTGGGATCTTGCCTATAAAAATCCCAAATTCTCAGAGCATAGCCCATATGTATAAAGAAGCTTCATAAAGCAGAGTGTGGTGGGCTAGCCTGTGATCCCAGGACTCAGGAGGCTGAGACTGGAGGATCTCAGCAAGTTTGAGGCCAGCCTGGGCTACACAATGAGTACCAGTCCAGACAGCTACATAATGAGACCTTGTCTCAAACAAAACAAGAACTTTCGTAAATAATGAGTCAGATCACTTTAAGATTGGGCAGATAGATCCCTTTAGCTAGCTGATCCAACCCAATGCCATGTCTTAAATTTTAGTGTGTGTGTGTGTGTGTGTGTGTGTGTGTGTGTGTGTGTGTGTGTTCATGCGAGCCATAACACTAGTATGGAGGTCAGAGAACAGCTTGTAGGACTCAGTTCTCTCTTTCCACCATGTGAATTCTGGGTAGTTGTGAGACAAAACGTTTCCTGGGGAGACAATGCACATGTCTACTCATCCCAGATAGGAAACACACAACAGACCAAAGTTATGGCACCACCGAAGTCCAATTTGGTGAACCAGTAAGTTTTATTGGGGTCATTTACAGAAACATGAGTGAGGGGTTGTTTACAGAACCAGAAATGACTGGTAGACAACAGTGTCACCAAGGCCCACCCCAGCATGGGTGACAGCTCACAAAGCTGAGACCCTGGGGCACACAGCACAGCCTACACGTAGCTCAATACGTTAGCTAGAGGTCGTCCTTTCCTGGTGCCTCAGTTGGTTTAAGCCTCTCCCAGGCAGCTCAACTGTTACAGGCTTCTTCCAGGCAGGTGGTCTAGTCTCAGAGTCTTTGCAACATGGCTCTGCCACTCTGGCCGGGAGGAGCCTAGTGAATCTGGTCAGTTTCCGGGACTTCCTGAAGCTGTTTTGAATTGTTACCTTCCTGTTTATAGAGCTCGCCTGCAGGATGGACTGTTTCAATCTCAGAGGAAACTGTTACAAAGCAACAGTAGTAGGCGCCTTTCCCCCCAGTCCCTGTGCTAGCCTCACCAATGCCATTATTATTCAAAAGACAAGAATCAAGGACTTCAAAGATTAATTAGCTTCATCAAGTTCACTCAGCCCAGTGTGTGACAGAAACCATGGCTCTCAGGGACCAACTGGGTGTCCTCTGGTCCTGCCTTGCCCGCTCCTCCTGCTGTTTTGCACATTCTTAACTAGGAAGAAGGGCACGAATCTTTAAGCCTTGGTTCCTTCTGGCTTGGTTTCTTCTGGCATGACATGAACTTCATTAGCCTTTCAAGAGCATGGAGCGAATAAGTGGGAATGGCCACTCAGCCCAACCAACCAGAGTAGAATAAATGGAAACATCTTCAAGGGAGAAGGAAGTGAGAAAATAAAATGGCAAAAAGCCAAGTAAGGGCATCTTAGGGTCAGAGTTTCCTAGTGCATTTCCTTCCTCAGTCAAGCCTACTGGTCCCTGTGTCCTGCATCAGCCCTAGGGGAGCCCTTCCAGGCAGCTCTGACCACTTCTGGCTTCCTTTCCCCGCCCGTCTGCCAGGGCTCAGCAACTCCAGATGCACCTGCCTGGGCTTCCTCGAGCTTTCTCCTACAATGTGTGCTAGTCTTTACTGATTTCAAAGGTCAAAATGATAACTGCATCAAAAAATATGAGGAAAAAAAAAACAGAAAAGTAACCAACAATCTCTAAAGGAGGCCCCCACACGGGGGCTCCCTCTCAGACCCTGGACTAGGCACAAACCACACCCAAACACCCATTTTCACAGAGAAAGCCTTTATTAAGTGGGGAACTAAAGTTAAAAAAAACAAAACAAAACAAAACAAAAACAAAAACAAAAAAACAACAACGCTGCTTTCTGACTCAGGCAGAAAAACAGCAGCAAATGACCTTGCAGATGCCATTTTTAAGAGGGGGAAAAAGGGAGGTCTGTGTTAGAATGGGCTAGGATGCGGTGGTATGTTTTGATTGGGCATGCTAATTACATGAACTAAAGGAGGCTTTTGATTTCTGAACTTCAATATCTTAATAGCTGGACCTTGGTGGTCAGCCTCAGGAGGCCTAGTGGCCAGATAAGGGAACAGACCTTGATGGCTAGCTTTAGGAATGTAATCTAATGGTTTTTAGCAAGGAAGAGGGAATGGAGAAGAAGGGCAAGGCTGCCTGAGTCACGTGTTCGAGTGAGCTAGTGCCCCTTCAATCTCACCTACCAGGCACCAGCAGTTCTAGGATTACTGGCCTCTTTCAATCCACGAAATCCATTTTCAAACACGGTACCAAGACGCATGCCTCCCTACTCCTTACCCGTGCATTGACCACAAGTCTCCTGCATGGAGTCAACGTTGTTCCGCTGACTCAGGACAAACTGTTTTTGTTAATTCCCCTTAGGAAATCCCATTGTTTGCTTTCAGCTCTGATGCAACTTCTTCTCTCCCTCAAGTGACCCTCTTCTTGTCTTTCCTGTCCATGTGCACCCTGCAGTTCACATCAAGCTCTGTTCCTCTATGTGCTTTTACTTTGTCCTTCTCGTCTATCGCCTTTGTCTTTTGTGTGAATCGCTTTGATTTCCCTTTGTCTTCAGATTCTTGACAATAGCATATTCTGTGTCTTCTAAGGACTTGGGAATGACTTTTAAAGATTAAACTTAATCCCTACATTTTCTCAGGAACAGCTGGGTGGTAGGCAGTGTGTGTGATAAGTTTGCCCCAGAAAATCTTAGAGGACTGAGGCAGGGGTCCCATCACTGACATTCCAGGTTAGAGCCCTGTGCCCAGCAAGTTTCTGGAAGATTCTGTCAGCTAACCTCTGCCCCCAAGAAAGCTTAGCTTTTTGGTTGCCAAAGTCCCTTGGTAAAAGAATAACTTCCCTCAAACAAAGTATCTTTCAAGGTGAGAATAAGCAGGGAGAGCCTGTCTGTGGAAAGCGCAATGGCTTCCTTAGATATTCTAGACTATCGAAAAGAGTGCATGATCTTCCTTACACACTCCACAATTCAGGTACTTCAGGGAGGAAAAATATTCTAATCCTTCTGTTCCCTCTACAACTGGACTGTCAAATAAAGAACAGAATAAACAAATATGGTTTGTGGAATGCAGAAGAGAAATCTGTCTTTCTAACGCCTGTGAGGTTATAGAAGGAAAAGAATTGACTCTTTAATGAAGGGCAGAGGCTCTTAACAAGGGACTGACTAAATGTCCTTATGCACAAATATATGTACCTCAAGTCTATTATGATCCACAAATCCTAGCACTTCCATACAACGTCTTATTTAATTATCCTAACAACTCTGCATCCTCTGTGTTATCCTCATAAAGTCTCATGAATATAAATAAACACTCATCCTTGAAGGCACAGTGGGTCACACCTTTAAATCCTAGCAGAGGCAGGTGGATCTCTGTAAGCTGGAAGCCAACCTGGTATACATTATACATACCAAGTTCCAGGGTAGCTAAGGCTACACAGTGAGACCCTGTCTCAAAATAAATACTCTAAGAGCAGACGAGTTTCACGCCTAGGTCTGTGATGCCAGCCCCACATGTCCCCCACAATGCCAGAATACCCACAGAGGGACAGTTCTGCATTACACCTCTGCTGTCTAACTAATGCATGTGGGTATTCAGTTGACAGGCCAACTCCCCTTCAGGACTTGCCCTGTGCATTGGACAGTTAGCTTTCTGAAGCAAGGACTGTCTTTTCGTTTTGCAGTCACAGAGCCAGCAAAGAGCCTAAAAGGAAGTATTTCCTCAGCTGTGATTTGCTGATTAAAAAAAAAAAAAAAAAGTTGAGTGGAAGTGTGAAACTCTCGCATTTAGTGTGAACATTAATAGAAATTGCCAGTGACCACTTGAAGTCACACCTTTTTGCTGGCAGCCCCTAGAATGAAAGGGAGCCACCTGCTCCGTTTGTAACACAAAAGGGGGAATGGATGCCGGAGCGAACAGCCTGGCACTCAGACCTCCTAACCCCCAAGAGAGTGGGAAGACATCCCACGCCCAGCTCTGAGCTGTCGCAGAGGGTCTGGACAACTGTGAACCAGGACAGGAAATGCCACGGTTCTCCCACCTCTTTCCCACTGAACTGAGTTAAAACTGTGTGTGGGCAGAGCCACAACGGCAATGAGGATGCTGGGCGGTGAGACTGGAGCAAGTGGCCCTGTACAGCAGAAGAACAGGCCTCCATTCTGAGCCCTGCTCGTTGCCCAGAAGTCTACCTGCCCTGGCGCCCTGCCAGGTCCTACGTCTACCAGTCCTGCTCTGCTTAACGGAGTTGGACTCTTAGAAAATCCCATCCAGGCACTGGCCTCAGCTCTCCAGCGAGGCAGCAGAGCCTATTAATCTGCATCCTGAGCAAGAATGCCCTAACATACCAAAGTTTTTCTAAACTTGGGGAGGTGGAGCTGTAGAAAGGAAATGGCTTTGCCCTCGGTCCAGTTCTGAGGCAACCCGTGGCCACCACCAGCTCTGAGGAACAGCAGTTTTGTTTTGGAAACTGGCACCCAGTGCAGGCTCACTCCTGGACATGAACTTGAGCCCCCCACCCCCACTCCCAGCTGCAGCACTCTACTTCTAGCCTCTCTGCCAATACCCCCTTCCAGCTGCCCCTGTCAAAGGCACCATTGTGCCCTCCTGGCATAGCAACAGAGTAGGGCCAAAGAGGAAGAAAACAGTTTCTGCCCATGGGATGCTCTTCAGCAGGTTGTGTGTGCGTGGCTTCAATGCCACATTCCTTGAGCCCACACAATTCACCAGCACTCCATCATCCCTGTCACAGACGGCAGCTCCTTTCCAGGCTAGCTAGCCCACCAGAGCTAGCTGTCAAAGAAAGTGGAGCACACAGCTGGGAGATCAAGGCTGGCCACAGAGGGACATTAGGACAAGAAACTTAAATGCAGCCTGCGGTAGCCTGCCAGAGTAAATTCTAAATTTCAGATCTCTGAACTGGAAGGGATTTTATTTTAACTTACACACTCAACAAAAGAGTCATTCTAGCATATTCTAGTAAGTGAGGCTTTGACCTCCTCCTGATTATTGGAAGGGTAGGAAGCCCTCAAGAAGCCCGTTCATGTCTAGATAGCATGGACATTCAGAACATGCTTCCTGATACTGCACAAGAGTTGTGTGTTCTGTTCCTTGCGATTGATTCCCTAGTTGGCATTTGGCACATTGCTTGGAATAAAAGAAATACACAGTATCTGTGGATGCATGAATGAAGTCCTCATTGCAGGCATATTATTATCCTCCTCACTCTTCTGTGTGACTGTCTTTCATAAGGCTAATGATATATCTTTTACATAGTATCACATTAATTCACAACGAGCTGTACAGTCCCAGTTCTTATATACCTCCATTTATAGATCCATAATTCTACTTTTTTAAAACACTTGTTTTTTTGTTTTTGTTTTTAATTTTATGTGTATGAGGTTTTGCCTGCGTGTATGTCTGTGTACAGACATATGTGTGCAGTATTCCTGGAGGCCGGAAGAGGGTATCAGTCCCTTGGAACTGAAATTACAGACAGTTGTGAATTGCTATGTGAGTGCTGGGAACCCAGCCCAGGTCCTCTGTGACAGCATCAAGTGCTCTTAACCCCAGAGCCATCTCTCCACTGACTGCTCTTGTTAGAGCAGACCCTCCACGTTGTCAGAGGTACCAGCACAGCATGAGCAGAACTCACGCACAAGCTCTTTACATTGCTCTGGCTTCTTGGTCTTGCCACTTGCAAGAAATCTGGTGGTTGAGAGAAGACAAGCACTAAAGAGAAGTTTGGAAGAGAAAGACCTTCCTTAGTTTCAAGTCAGTGTTTCCTTGTGTGCATAATGAGCATATAAATACTGACACGGCAGAGTTAAATGGATTAGATATAAAATATTTGATGCCCCTGGTTCATAAAGTTGCTAAAAATGATGTGCATTATTATATGTGGATGTTATTATCTTACTGCCCACTACAGACATCAGCTCCTAAAATCATATCAAATAGCCTCTCTGAACACAGGGCAAGCCATTGCCTGTAAGATTTACCTACACACCAGACCCATTTTTATATGCAGACAGGTAGACTGTCTTCCCAAGACCACTCTCTCCACTCAATGTAGCAATGGTTTCTTCCCTCACAATACATAGCAGACATTAACTGTGGAAGCACTACTCTTGTTCTTCTCTAGAGAAAGCAAATACAGTGATTTCCCTGGCTACTTTTCTTACACTCAGAGTGAATTCTCTAATTCAGCCATAGGTCCTGCGATAGAAAGGTATGAGCTTCCTTTTGGGTCTTTTTGTCTCTGCCCATCAGTTATCAAAGCTGGCCTGCCTGCTGGTGCATCTCTTCCTGACTCTTTCTGCTGATGCTGTTGTAGCTTGTGATTGGCTATAGTCAGAGCGTTCCTACCTTAGAACACAATTGCTTGCTCTTTGGTTTTGTTTTTCCGGAGGCCTTGCTGGTGAGCGGTTAGCAGCACCTGTCTCCAACACTGACTGAGAAAGCACCTGGGGACCTGGGTCATGTCCTATTTCCACTCCATCCTTAGCTCTAGCATAGATGCTTGATGATTGAGTGAGTGCTTCTGTCTTCTCTGCCTCAGCAGCCAGCCTCCCATGCCTCTTCCTGTTGGGGGTGTGTGGAGGGTGGTACTTTAGCTATGAACAGAGGATTACTTCCTGCAGACTAGGGTTAACATTCACATCTCTCCCTGTCCTGGGCATTGAGTCCACTTTACTTAGCCATCACTGTATTCATCTAAAGAGGTTGGGCAGATCCATCTAGGAAGATTTTTGTCAGTGGTCTCCATGGAACAGCTTGTTTTCCCTTTTAGGAAAACAAGGATTTCTCCACAAATTCTCTGCTTTCGATTCACAGGGAGTTATGTTGAACACCCGACATGGGTTAGATAGGCCTGGGTCTGTGGAAGACACAGAGCCGTGTGGAACACTGGTCTTACCTTCTGTTGAGCTTCGTGTCTCTTGGGGAAATCAAAGCAATGAAATGCAGAGAACTGCTTACCTGCTAGACACTTGGAAGAGTTGTGAGGAGCCACTGCATCTCAGGCAGGTTGGGATGTATCAGACATAAACGGGGTAGTAAACAGACCCCCAACTCTGGCCACACAGAACAATGTAGTCTCTACAACAGGCAGTTCCCGGGACCCAGCTAACTATCATCCTCAGCTATTATCTTCTTGCCAAACCAAAGAGGGCAGACCAGTTAGGGGCAGGTCTTCCCCAGAACCCTGAAATGCCCTCTAGGCTGCCAAGCCAAATCTGCAAGGACCCCTCCCCTCCTGCCACCACTGGCTGTCTTCCCTCGGGCTCTACAAGACCTTGGGACTACACAGGGTGATCTACTGGAGCTCTCTCTGCTTGACTCTTGCTGGTATCCTGTTCCCTCAAAAGAGGCAAAGGAGGGGAGGGTTGCCCAGGTTTATGTCAGTTCCCCACCCCCTGCCCTTCAGGCTTGGTCTGAAGCGGTGAAGCCCAGAGATCAGAACCCAGTTAAAGGTCAGGATGTGGTCCACCTCGACCTCAGCCCTCTCCTTCTACACTGAAATTGAAAGACCTTTTCTATAGATACAGCCCAGTATTTCTCCCTCAGCAGGGGCTCCTCCCTGGATTTTGTCACTCGCTGGGAAAAGGCTCAGTATCATCCTCAGACCCTGCCTCCAAATAGGATTAACCCCCACCTCCCAAAAAAACAAACAAACATGAGATCTCTCAACTAAAAGCAGTAACACCTTCAGACAAACTGGTAATTAGAAAAAAGGGGACTGTTGAGAGAGTTAAGGAATTATGATTGCCATTGAAGAGTGTTGATGACGGAAGTAATTTTAAAGATACATAGTATTTACAGACGGAAAGAAAATGCGGGTCTGCTGTAGAACAAACAATTCGACATGCATGCCAGATATAACCTCTGTGCTGGGTGTTATTTTCTCTCTATTTTCCTGCACCTTTAGAAATACCCATAATAAAAAGATCAAAACAAAGTGAAGGGGGGACATATCAGAATAATGCAGCGGCAGAGTACCCTGGAAACCCGGGGAGCCGGAAGATGAGAGCCGGGAGGAGCCCCCAGAGCTCTTCAGGGCTGAGCTCCACCTCCTAACTCCCCAAGCCGACCCAGCCCAGTGGTGGGTGGAGCTTCGATACAAAAACAATCTGCTACCAAACTAGAGAAAAACTTGCCTGCGGGTGGTGTGGAGAATCCAGGTTAGGGATAACGCAGTCTAAAAACTGAAAGAGGTCGTCAAATAAATAGATTCTCTGTCCCCGAGGACCTGCAGAAAAGGGTTGACAGGGCTTGAATGCAGGAGGCCTCCCCTCTACCTTTTCAGGTTACCGAGGGGGGGGCCGGCTGCAGAGTGCATGATGCTCTGCCTCCCTTCCCTCTGATGCTGTCAACCCCCTCCGCGAAGACGAGAGCTGGGAGAGTCTAGGTTCAGCCCAGAATTGCAGAGACCCAAAGCGGGGTCGGGGGAGAACACCACTAATCCTGAGCTCTTTAGTAATTTGCTCAGCAAGGCCTGTGGCCTCCTAACCTAGTCACAACGACCTTCTCCCCAGAACCATCCGGCTCTGAGGAAGTCAGAACTGTGGGGCCTGGGGTCACAGGGCAGGAGCTGAGCAGGCCTGTGTGGCCCCAGTAGTACCTGCCCCTGCGCCGACTCTGAGCAGCATGACTAGCTGTAAATGCTGGGGCGCTGCAGCCCCAAGCAGGGCTCAGGAGCCGAGCCTGAGAACCCCAGCCTAGTTCAGGGCGTCAGGAAAGGGCCTCTAGGCTCTCCCTGGAGCCGGGTGGGGGGGTGGGAGGGTGACGTCATGGAACACGGCGGATTTAGCTGGAGAACAGGCCATGTCCTGTGTTCCAGTTAGGCCCTCAGTGCTCCATTCCCGGCTCCACTTTCTCAGACTCATTACAGCAAGCCTTGCATCTTCGCGGAGTTCCGAAGGAAGTAGAGACAGGGGCTAGGAGGCAGGTGTGCAGAGGAGCAGCGGTGGCATTAAACTGCTCCAGCCAATGGCAGGGAGCAGGGGGAGGTCAAATCATGCAGGAGTTAGGGGTTGCCTCTGCTCCCACCAAAACTCTATGATCCCCACCTTCATTTTCTAGTTGACTAAAGCTCAGAGAGATTAAGAACCAAGCCAGAATCACACAGCAGTCTTACAAGAGAGCCAGGATTTAAATCCCTCTGTCTCAGAGCCCAAGGGTGGGTAGAGACCTCAGTGTCAAACACCTCAGAATCCTCCCACGTCTCCTGTTTGCCCCACTTTACACCGGATAGAGAATGGAAGAGGACAGTCTACCAAGAGCAGACAGAGGAGGACTGCTCTTCTAGGGAGGCAGCAACCGTGAACACTCCTAGCGGGATATGGCTGCAGACAGACAGACAGACAGAGGACACTTAAGGCTGCTGGCAAGGAAGAAAGGTGCCTATTTGTCAAGGAGAGTGCTGGTGGTCTAGTTCTTTGGTTTTGTGGGTTGTTGTTTTTAAACAAATCTGGCCTAGAGACGGGATTTCATAACACTAATGTCTAAGCCCTTATAAGATAGAACGGCAGTGGGAGATCCAATTATTCAAACAACAGCTGCAAGCTGAATTTTGCTGTAAATCAGCATCAGCTTCACCACCTCATCTCTAGGGTGGAACCTGGCATCCAGCGCCGGCATTGGCAACCTCCAACTACATCTGTGCAATGACCTTGAGCCAGTGCCTCCACCGCCCGCTGGGGCAGCAGTGGTATCTCCCTCACCGCTAGGATCCTAAGAGACGGGGTAGGTGAAGGCCAGCCTGGTGCCCGAGGAAGTCTGGCCAAGGGTCGCTGTGACTATTACTACTTCTCAGAAGGGAAGAGATATTTCAATCAAGGATGAATAAATGGAAGTGCTGTGGAAGTTACTGCAACCAGGAAGGGAAGTAGCCATCGGATCTAGGAAGAGACGCAGGAAAGGGGTTCCAGGCACAGAGTTGAGGAAAGCCCATTCTGAAGTGCAGACAAGTTTTGGCACAGTGGGCCAGAACCTAAATTCCTAATTAGCAATAGCCTAGGAAGAGTGGACCAATAAGAACACTTTCCAAGATAAACTCGCAACAGATCATTAAACACATTGAGAAGGGAAAGGGGTTCTTGTTGTTTCCAAGTCACCGCGACAGCAGCAGAGAGGCCAGGGTGCGCATGCGCTAAGGGGGGTCGTACACAGAGACAAAGGCACCGTGTAGCCACGCCCAGGAGGAACTGTGCAAAGAACACCTCCGACCTACAAGCCTGGCTCTGGGAAGCTGCAGCTGAGAACATGATGTGACGTGAAAAAGCAAAACAACAAACAGGAACAGAATGAAATGTGGGAAGTATAGTTCAGTAGGGCTCTGCCATTCTGGACATTTTCTTCTTTTCCGTACTGCTAGTGGCTTTCTGCTGGTTAGTGTTTATAAACTTGACTTAGACTCGAGGTACCTGGGAAGGAGAACCCACAATAGAGAAATTGCCTCCATCAGATTGGCCTGTGGGCTGGTCTGTGGGGTATTGTCTAGACTGATGGTTGATGTAGGAGGACCTAGCACTTTGTGGGTGGTACCACCCATAAGCAGATGGTCTGAATTGTATAAGAAGGCAAGCTGAGCAAGCCTCGCCCCGGGGAGCAAGCCAGTAAGCAGCACCCCTCCCTGGCCTCTGATTCAGTTCCTACTTCCAGGGTCCTAACTTGAGTTCCTGCTCCGAATTCTCACAGTGATGGACTGTGATCTGGGATATGTAAGCCAAGTAAACTCTTGCCTCCTGGGCTTAGTTTTGGTCAGTGTTTAGCACAGCAACAGAGTATCGAACTCGATCAGGTCCTAAATTAAATATGGGGAAACATGCTAACGTCCCACCATGTCTAAGGTACGGCAATGGAGACCTTAATGGCCTTCGAAAATTCACACACATTTGAGTCCAAGTTGTTGGAAATTCTCTAGATATCATTCAGAAGTCACTCTGATCCATGTAGAAAACAGGAGATTCTGTTCCATGAAAGGCAAAGACAAATGCCACACCACTTTCCCAAAGACAGAAGGGTATACAGTGAAAACTACATATTGAGGCACTTCTCTCTAGTCCCTGGAAACTAGAACCAGTGATTGACACCCAGGCACAGATAATATAGCTGACTAAAGATAGATTCCTTTATTACTTTTCTGATAGAGGTTGTCAGGAAATCATTTAGAAAATTCAATGTGAACTTAGCGTAGTGTCTTCTGTTTTGACAAAAACAAAAACAAGCAACCCCCCCCCAAAAAAAACCCACAAAATCCACAAAATTGAGGTCTGCAGACCTGGATTTCCATCCTGCTCCAAGGTGAGGGCATGTTCTCTTAGGTCCATCTCATCTAAAGCTCTGTGATGCTACCTTAAAATGCAAGTGGGCCAGTAGGAGCAGGGTCCTGAAGATCCTGCACCAGTACAGCACCTCCATGCTAAGATTACCACTATACCATGTCTGACCGAGGGGAGACTTGATCCCTAGGTTTGCCGTTATATAACTTAATCCCCAAATGATGGGAGAGCTGTGACGAAGGTTACAGAGTGATGGTCTGGTTAGACTGGAGGTTGGACCAAGAACCAGATGAAATAACTTAACATAAACACAAAGTGCTGTGTCTGTGCTGTGTTTTTCAATCCTGCCTAAGTTCGAGAGAGAGAGAGAAACACATAGCAAGATGAGAATAGGGGTGACTGAGATCCCACGCCAGTGGAAGTGGTAGTGTCGTCATTTAGCTTCAAACAAAAGAGCTGATGAGGCTCTGACCACATTAAGAAGAAGAACAATGGTAGGTAACATGTTACACCCTTCCAGGTGCTTTGTTCATGTCTTGTTTTATGGGCATGATAATGTGATAGAATTCCAGCCCCAAGAAATGGTGGTGTGATTGCCACCTGTCCACGGAGTCCTGATAGTGCTATTGTTTTTGATGCCAGGGATAGTACCAATTAGCCAGGTAATAAACTGTGGTGTGTGCAGAATAGAACAGTCAAAATAAGAAAAGTCTGGCCGGGCGGTGGTGGCGCACGCCTTTAATCCCAGCACTCGGGAGGCAGAGCCAGGTGGATCTCTGTGAGTTCGAGGCCAGCCTGGGCTACCAAGTGAGTTCCAGGAAAGGCGCAAAGCTACACAGAGAAACCCTGTCTCGAAAAACCAAAAAAAAATAAAAATAAAAATAAATAAATAAATAAATAAATAAATAAATAAATAAATAAGAAAAGTCTGGAAAGGAGGTTCGAAGGACTGGCCACACTCAGCCCAGAGGTTGCCCAGCTAGATGAATGGGAGGAGCAGAAAATAGTTGAGTATTCCCTGAAGTCTGAACATTGTGTGATGCCCACAGCGTACCCCGCTTCCTCTGTCTCTCCGTGCTCCCAGATCCACAAGGAAGGCAGCCATCATAGCTGAGGGGATGGTGTGGCAATAGTCAGTGAGTTTCTTGGGATTTGGGGGTTTTTAGTTTTTGTTTGAATGGGTTTTCTGTTGGTGGTGGTGGTGGTGGTTTTCTTGTTGTTATTGTTGTTGTTTGTCTGTCTGTTTGTTTTGAGACAGGGTCTAGTGCATCCCACACTGGCCTTGAACTCACTATGTAACCGAGGATGTCCTTGAACTTCTGATCCCCCTGCCTCTGCCTCCTGAGTACCGTGCCTCCTGTGCCACGTGCCCAGCATATGCACTGGTAGGGCTGGTTCTGTGCATGCTAGGTTGGCATCCTGCTCCCTGAGCCCCAGCCCCCACATACACCATGATAATGACGATCCTCTCTTTGTGATGTGCTTACTGGACTGGCTGAATGCAAGGAGGAGGAAGGCCATGCCACCTACCTCCAAGAGGGAGGATAGGACCAGTGGAGGAAGCCAGGAGAAAGAATCCATGCCCACTTAAGAGAACGTTGAGAGGATCCAAACTCCCCAGTGGAGAAGTGTGTCCCCAGTTACCAGAAAAGTTCACTGTATTCTTGTTCTATGGTTGGGACAAGTCAGAAGGTGACAGCATTGATTAGGAACTTCAAAGAACTGGGGCGGCGGGTGAGTCACTGTGAAGGTAACAAGCGAACGCAACTCTCTTCCTCCTCTGGCGAAGACGCTGAACGTCGTTAGATTTCCGGGTATTTTAGGTCATTTTCTGTTGTTCCTGAACACCACAAACTGGGCGAATAGTAAGTAACGAAAGTTTAGTTCTTACCGTTCAGGTTCAGGCACTGCGTGTGGCAGGGCCCTTGGCTCCCAGGGACTATGCAGTCTGGAGGCAGCACACACACTATGGTTTCCTTCCCCTTCCAACAAGGCTAATAAGATCACAGGGCTCCATTCTCATCTAATCCTAATTAGGCCCCACCTCGGAATACTGTAGCAATGGAATTAACCCACCATGAATTTGATGGAGGCGGCCAGAACATAGGAGCAGACACCCCAGGTGGGAATAGATGCTACTGTATGTATGCTTTCCGCTGTCCGATGTTCTTCAAAGAAACAAGCTAAAAAAGAAAACAAAAACAAAAACAAAAAACCATGGAGTTTATAGTTTGTCAAATTCCACAAATGTGGCGCTTACCTGTGCATTCTTGGGTATAGGACAACTCTGGGTCCTGTTCATTCTTCTGTAAATGAAATAAATCACCAGTAATCCCAAGGAACGAGAATCAAAGCTAGTACATTTTTTTTTTCTTTTTTACTGCGTGGGTAAGCATCACACCAAAATAGGATTTACAGCTAGGTGAAGCACAGACTCAAGCCCCCCAACCTTTCAAACCCTGAGGGGGGTGGGGGTGGTAGAAACTAGATAAAGAAACTCAGCTACGTCAGCAAGCGGCGCATGTGCCAGAGCAACACTTACACAGCTCTGGGAGACAGGCAAATTGGAAGTTCTCCCAAACCTGAAAGTCTCGCACTTCTCAGCAGGCAGAAGGAGAGGATAAAATCAAGGGATAAAATGAAAATAGTCATTTGTTGACAATCTCCCTAATATTGGTTTCTGGACCCAGTGACACAGCAGATCTTCACTGTGATTAGGAGTCATCCAAACTGAGGATATGAGTTTGGCTGCTGCCTTGGTCTAAATTGCATCCCTAAGCGTTACTGGCCCTTTGGAAGTTTTGTGCTGTCTTTCCTAGAGCCAACCAGGACTAGCCGGCTCCATCTCATGACAGTGGTCAAAGCCTTAAGTGCCGGATATTCAGCTTCTAACTGACAGTGTTGGGGTGGCTGAGAACCCGCCACACCCTTAAGAAGCCCCACCATACACAGCCCCACCATGATCTGCTTTCTCTCTGCTTCGCAGTGTGACGGAGTTGAGGTGGACCTGAGCAATATCTTCCTGGAAGGCATTGCCATTCTTAACATTCCCAGCATGTACGGAGGCACCAATCTCTGGGGAGAAACCAAGAAGAACAGGGCTGTGATCCGGGAAAGCAGGAAGAGCGTCACAGACCCAAAGGAGCTGAAATGCTGTGTCCAAGGTAAGCAAGCACGGGGAGAATTGCTCCAGCCATTGCTCCAGTGACAGACTGTGCTGGCAAGCCACACAGAACCTACAGCAGGCTTGATGAGCCCCTCCCCCCACCCCCCAGCTGCCAAGGACCTGGTGCTCTGGGAACAGGCTGACTCATCATCCCTGGGGTTGGAAAGTTTACAATCTAATTGAGATGGCAAGATTCACAATAACGGAACCCTAAGCGATAGTCAGTAGGCAAACTAGGGCTACCATGAGGTTAGGAGTCAAGTCCTGCTTCCTCCCCACCATGGATACCAATGTCTTCTACATTCAACAATTCTCAACCTGCTCTCAACTCCCAGAGCAACATCAGACCCCATCCATCACTCCTTCCTCTTGGAAACCCTAGGTCCTCATGGCTTCTAGAACTCTACTTGCTCCCAGTTTTCTTGGTCACCCCACTGCTCACTACTCAGTCTCTTTTCTCTCTGGCCAGTTAGCCTTTTTTTTTTTTTTTTTTTTTTAAACCATCCACAATCCAACCACTTCTTATCACCTGCTTTCTGATCACCTGGATCTAAGCCACTGTCTTCCTTCTTCGGAATTACTAAAAATCCTTCTCCCTGGATTCCTTCTTCTGCCCGTGCTATATATAACGTGTGCTCACCAAGTGCGGTGGTGTGTGCCTGTAACGCCAGCGCTGGAGGCAGAAGCAGGCGTGTGAGGCCAGCCTAGGCTATTTACCTGGATCAACCTTCCCAAACAGTCTATCCTCACCACCACATAAAGACAGACTCCTGAGGAAATGTCCAATCATGACACGGGCCAAATCCTGTACCGACTCCAAGTAAAATGCCAACGGTCTTAGTGTGATATGTAGCCTCAAGGGGTCTAGCCTTCAGCTAGCTCCCAGACCTCCTCTTCTGCATTCACTCTGCTTCTGCCACTTGTACAGGCAGTTTGCATGAACCAATTCGTCCTTTCCAGAAGAGCTGGAGAGTAGGTCTAAGAGGCCCTCGGCTTGTATGCTTTCTGAGATGTTCTTAAATGACCTTCATCCCAACCCTTATCAGTCAAGGACTCGGTCAAAGCACCTGGCTGCTGATTCCCCTAAGGATTATTTGGCTTTCATGGTATCTTAGTTGCCTGGAGAGTGGAGGGTGAGAAACTGGGGTGGGGACATTGTATGGGTACTAAGAGAGGATTGGTTTCTAGTCTAGGTATTGCTACCAACCCATTTTTAGGTGTGTGTGTGGGGGGGGGGGGTACCTCAGTTTTCTTTGCTGTAAAACCAGCTTTTCGGGTAAAATCTCCTTAGCTGGGTAGATGGGGCTGAACAAGAAGCTTGACTCCTAAACCAGACTTGCTTTGTGAAAAGGATTCCTGGACTCGGGGCTACCTACCATTGAAGGGAGAAAGCTATCCACCATTGAATGGAGAAGGTTACCTACAATTGAAGGGAGGGGGCTACCTACCATTGAAGGGAAGGGATTCCTACCATTGAAGGGAGGGGGCTACCTACCATTGAATGGAGGTTACCTACAATTGAAGGGGGGGGCTATCCACCATTGAATGGAGAAGGTTACCTACCATTGAAGAGAGGGGGCTACCTATCATTGAAGGGAGGGGATTCCTACCATTGTAGGGAGGGGGCTACCTACCATTGAAGGGAGGAGCTACTTGCTTATTTCACATGGATCATCTGTATTCTCAAGCAAGCTAATCAAGAAACATCTTCTTCATACCTCTGTCCTTTCAAAGAGGACTCAGGAATATTTCTCTCTTGCCCTCTTATGCCCCCTTTATTTCACACAGTAAACTTTTCAATTTGTATGAATTATTAAACTGAGTAATTCATTCCTCTTTCCTCCCTTAGCAGGGGAAGTTGTGGGTGCTAGCCGAGTAAGGGAAATACTGGAGGTTGCATAAAGTTCCTGGCACCCCTCCCCCCATGCTCCCACTGCAACCCCACTCTCACCTCCCTAGCATCCAGCTCTACCAGAACAGAGAAGGAACTGGCAAAGAATTAACCCTCTCCCATATCCACCCTACGGCTTGAGGAAGCTCTTCCTGAGATCACATTCTGCCTTAGGACTCAATGTCAGCTTGCATTTTCTCCTTAAGCGTCTGACCTTACGTCTTTCTGTTCTTTAAGCAAGAGTAAACTGTTGGTCGCTCTTAGCCCCAACCCCCCTTTCCCATCCCCAAAATGCACTTTCAGAGCTGAGAGATGAAGCACTTCCTGTTCTTCGATGGGAGTGTGAGTGGATCAAAGGAGAGGCCCTGGCCTCTGGACTTCGCATAGGCTCAACTCTGAGCCTTCCTCTAGAAAGAGCCATCATCCTGTAAAGTTGAGTTCCCAGTGGGAAAGCTAGAGATTTCCCTTCGCCCCTGGGCTCCCCAACTCTGCCTCTCACTAGTCCGTGGTCTTGTGGATGTCCTTGCACCTTCTTGGCTCTCCATTTTTCTTACCTGTAAAACAAGCAATCTGGAAATCATATTTTGAGACTTCCCACGTCTCCAAAAACTGGCAATCAATGTTTGGTCTATGTGGCCTCCTTGAGCAGAATTGTATGTGTATTTTGTCTTCTGTGTGTTTGTCCCAGGATTTCTAAGGGGGCAGGGAGCTCTCTCTGCAGGCTCTTCATACATCGAGATCCTTGACTCCTTGGCCTCTCTTTGGGACTGGAAGAGAGGGAGAAGTCAGGGCAGAGTGTAGAGAGAAGGGTCTCATCATAGGAAGTACAAGAGGAAAGACTAACCTCTCTCTCGTGGGAAAAGACCCAAGTAAGAAGGTCGCTTGGGATTAACATAGAGTGAGTTCTATGAGGACGCAGTCTGCTGAGAAGGTAACAAGGGCGTGGGGAACCTGCAGGTGGATAACCTGAGTTTAAATTTTGGCTTTATATTTTTCAGTTTTATTAAAATTTGAAATTTATCCCACCTCCTCGGCTTCCTCATCCATAAATTGGGCATAATAATACCTAGTTCCCTAGCTTGTTAAGAAGATGGTGGGCGTAAAAGTGCCTGGACGCAGTATGAGCTCAAACTTAAAGATAACCGCCCTCCATCCTTTTCCGAGCATGGAAGTCTTCAGCATGCGCCACCAATGAGAAAGAGCAAAGTTCCTGCAGAGTTCCACTAAGCCTGTCTCAGCACAGAAAACTCACACAAGCGATTGTACTCACTGCCCCCACCCCCAGACTTCTTAGATCACAAGGACAGAGGCTAGGGATTATGAATCTCTGAAGCCCTACTAACTGTCCCCAAGTATAAAAAACTAAAAAACAAGGGGCTGGACAGATGGTTCAGCAAGTAAGAGTACATAATGACGCCCTTTCAAAGGACCCAAGTTCAATTCCCAGCACCCACATCGGGTGGCTTATAACCGCCTATACCTCCAGTTCCAGGGGACCTGACCCCTCTGACCTCTATAGGCTCTAGCACTCAGCCACACACAGATACACAGACACACACTTAAAATAATATGAAAATAAAAATTTAAAAAACAAAAAGCATTAGATAAATGAGAAACTCATGGCATCAGTTATCATTAGTATTTGTAACAAGAATGGTCAGAAATAATCTTTAATTTTTATGTTCCATTGTAGCCTGCAAGTAATTTTATGTGAATGAATATAAACCTAACCAAAAACCTATGGAAAAGGTTATGTACCTAGCCAAATATCCCTACTTTACGGTTGGAAAAACAAAAACAAAAACTAGTCAGTTTATATCCAGAAGTAGCATTGGAACCAAGACTTGTGTCCATGATTCCAAACCAGCACTTAGAGGATGTGTCCATCTAGAAAATGTACTGAAGAGACTTCTGTGTATGTTGTACAAGCCAGGTTTTCACAGCATGGGTGACAGGTAGATGCAGTCCAATGAGAGGATTCAATCTACTTGGTGACACTCTGATCCTCTCCCTTAATGACTCACCCCTCTAGAACTCCCAACAGAGAAACTAGCTCTGAATTTCCTGGACACTGAGCTTTGCCTCAGCTTCCCTAGAAAACTGGTTGTAGGTTGCCCTGAATTATAGGCTGCATGTTCTCATCATCTCTTTCCCCTATCTGTCTTGGAAAACAAGGGACATATGTTCCACAGTCACTTGGGATAGTGGGCCCTAAAAAGGAGGCAGACTAAAGTCACATTAGATAACCAGCTTTATTCAGAGCATTGGACAGTTTATACCCTGAGGGTTATGAAAGGTCACCTGAGTAAAGTTCTTATGGGCTCAAGCTGTGTACGATCACAAAGACAAGTGGCACATGACAAAAACATGTTTTTCCATAGAGGCACATGAATAGCAACAGCTGAAGTCAACTCACTCCTGTCTGCTGCACCTGGGGGGAGCACGAAAACACATTCCAAGAACAGTTCTGTGTTTTGAAGAAACTGAGGTCGCAAGACTCTTGTTTTCTTGGAGTTTTCTTACAAGCACTCAGAATTCTCACATGATTCCATTCTTGGACTGTGTTTCAACAACCTTTGTGTCCTTTTCACAGCCTACTACCCCAAAGGGTGTAGAGTGTTCTACAGAAGTTGTTGCTGCAAGAAGAGAGAGGAAGGAATCTTGCCTTCAGTCAGCACAATGGGCAATAGACTCTGCAGGGAGACAGGATCAGGCAGGAAGTGAAAATGATGAAGAAAAAGTCTTAGAAAGCATTATATGTGGATATGGGAACCATTAAACGTTCACTTGACAAGTGAGATGTGCTAGCCATCTTTAAATAACTAACTCAAATGCAGCTTAAAGGACTTGCGACTGAGAATCTGTGTGGAGTGGAGGGATGCACCCCTGAGGAATTACAAAAACAAACCCCAAAAACTCAGGCCTCCTCACCTCCACCCATGTGACCTTATAATCTCTCCAAGCCTCCATTTCAGCACTTGACCAAACAGTGATGGGTTCCTCTGGATTGTTGCGAGGGCTGAATTGGATTATCCTTATAGGACACATAGCAGCACCTAGAACTCAATGAGGCCTTGACCAACAGTCATCACTGTCACCGCTTGGTGTTAAGTGACATGAAGGGGCCAATTTAGAAAGCCTCTCTTGACTTCTTCAGAAATTTGACCTAGATTTCCTTAAACCACCTGTGGCTCTAGCAATCCGTACCTCTTGGGTTATTGTTGGGACAACGCTTAAGTGCATTTGGCTGTTGCTGGAGGGCTTAGGAAGACACCTGAGCAGACTGCTGTCCAGACAAGCAGGGGGAAGGACAGGGGTCAGGTAGCCAAGTGAAGCACAAATCTGGGTAAGTGAGTGAAACTGGAAAGCAGAGTCCTTGGAGCTCTGCCATTCCCTTTGGCACCAGCCCAAGATACAATGAGAGACTTCCTACACACTTTCTCATTACCCTCAATCCAGTCTTCAGGCTGGAGCCAATGGTGGACTGCTGATAAGTCACCCCCACTGCACCCCCTGGCTATCTCACATGTGGTTTCTCTATCAGTCCCACTTGAACCACAAATAGAGTGTTCTAGACAAAGTTCTAAGCCAAAAATCTCTCTAGACTATCAGCAGGTAATAATTTCTGCCAGTAAACAAAGCAAGGGTCAGACACTTGTGGTAGAGAGTTTACTCTGAGTAATTCTTACAGTATTACAGATAGGCTTTCTGTCAGATCATTCAGCATCCATGCAAACGCACCTACCAAGCATCAGGCACTAGAGCATGATGGGGAATAATGACTTCCCAGCCCCTAGGGGACTAGCACAGCATGGCCTCCATAAGATAAGCTTGCAATGAGACACATAGGAGTGTGATAAGAGCTAAGAGCTGCATGACTCCCAGGTCTGAATGAGTCCAGCCAGCCAATGTAACATTCACAGGCACACCGGTGGCCTCCCTGGCCTGGTACTCGAGCCTGCTGACCTAAGCAGTCTCCCCGCCCATGCGAATCACCCCTGCTCTCCCAGATTCAGAGGCTCTCTCTAGGAAAGAGAAGCAAACTCCCAGGCATACAAGATCACAGGGTTCTTCTGCTCATTTGACCCTGCTATTTTGCAAGCATGGATGGCTCGCTCACATGTGCATGGTGCCTTGTGGGTTTTCACCAACCATATGACGAGTGCCCTGAGTTCCAAAGCCAGGGCACAGATACCAGCCAGCCATCTCAAACGTTGATACTCCCAAGCGGGAAACCACAGCTCAGTTGAGACTCAGAAATAACGGCAAATCTAAGTTCACGATTTCTTGTGGCTTTCTTCCCATTTGTATATAATAAAGTCATAACAGAGGAGGGCCCAATAGGTTCAGAGATGGCTGAGGCTTTCCCTAACCAGCCTAAAAATGATACATTTCACGGGGGTATACTGCTTACGTTTTGTTTCTGTGATAAAAACACTGACCAGACACCAACTCGGGGAAGGAAAGGGCTTATCTGGCTTACAGGTTATTGCTCTCATCAAGGGAAGCCCGGGCAGGAACCTAGAGGCAGAAACCGAAACAGAACCATGGAGGAAAGCTGCTGCCGGCCTGTCCCCCGTGTCTTGTCCAGGACCACCTGCCCAGGGATGCCACCATCCACAGTGGGCTGGGCCCTTCCATATCCATCATTAATCAAGAAAATGCCCAGATAACATGCCAATGGGCCAGTCTGACGGAGGCAGTTCCTCAGTTGAGGTCCCCGCTTCCCAGGTGACTCTAGTTTGCGTCAAATTGACAATACCTGGCTGGCTTAGATGATCTCTCCTGGGGGTTGGCAGAGAAGGAAGCATGTGGAGTACTAGGTGTGTGCACTGGGACTCTTCTCGGTGCTGGAAAATTACCATGGCAACATGTGTCATCTTGTTAAATGTTTGCAGGCCTACAGAAAGATTTGACTCTGCTCTGCACAGGAAATCACAGCTCTGCCATTCAGTCTTAGCAGCCCACGCTGGCATCAACAAACCCCAAACTAGTCATTATCTTCCCCTTCTACCCATGCTTTTTCTCCTCTCCTCAAGCCCACTGCCTCCCCACAACCACATGGCCCCTGCCTGGTTAGTGTCTCACCTGATGCCCAAGCCAGATACCCAAGATTTCCCCTCAAGCTACCTGGTCCAACTCTCCTGTGACTCCTCCTTTATAGGCCATCTCCCTCACTAGACTGGGAGCTCCTGAGGGAGCTCCAGATGTCATGGTCCCTGTGCTTGGCAGAGTCTCTGAGGCCTCAGATGGGTTTCTGAGTACTAGCTGGCCAAATGCACCCAGAGCCAGGACACAATGGAGGGATAAGCTATGGGGTTGTTGTTTTTAAGTTGATCTATCAGCAAAATGGAATCTCTGTGAATAATGCTGGCATACACAAGGTCCCAGGACTTCTCCGCCAGTGACAGCTTGTGTTACAGCTTGGGAAGCCTGCCTCTGACCTTTCCCCTAAGCCCTGTCTATTCCCAGCTGACTGTCAGGCAGAAACCATGGTCAGTGGGAACTCACAGTGACCACCAGGGGTTGCCCCTCTGGATTCTGCAGGTAAGGCCTGGTGCCTTGTTTGTTGTTGGTTTTAGGCCACACAATGTGGTTCAGTAGAAACTGACTTTTCTATGTAGTATTGAAACTTTACAATCACAGATCTCTTTAAATTTTAGTGATCCTCTTGTTCTCTAGATAAGGAGAAAGAAATAGCAAGGGGAAGTGGTTTGCCCTTGGTCAAACCTGGATTGAAATATAGGTCTTTTAGCCCACAGAGAACCTCAGTCTCCCAGGGGCAGCAAATATTTTTCTATAATAAGACATGTAACTAGGCTTTGTGTGCTGGAGTCTCCAATATAACTTCCCAATTCAGTTCACTTAGCATAAAAGCGGCCCTGGAGAGTAATTAAACAAGTGTGTGGGTCTGTGTTCCAATAAAACTTTATCAACAAAAACAAATCGACTGTATTTGGCCCTCGTACCATGTTTAGCTAGTCTGTGCTTTAGAACCCCAAATGGTCCATGAACCAAGAGGATAGGCATCCCTTGAATGCAGTACAGACACTCAAGGCCCACACAGACACGCTGGAACAGAATCTGCTTGCCCACGGCCTCTCCAATGATGTATGAGAAAGACTCTGTTGCTTGGCCTGGCTGATCCCCCCCCCCCCCAAGAATGTCATGATGAAGTTTTGTATACTAGAAAAGTGAGGTGTGAGGAGGTTAACCAACCTGACCCAGGTCAATTGGTGGGTCTGTAACTAGAGTCTGAGTTCTAGCATTCCAAACATGGGATGGTAGCACCAAATAACCAAATAACCCACCCTAGCTAGCTCCAGCCTGTCACTTTGGGCTGGCCCTGCTGGAGGCGATTGGTCTCCCTTCTTTGGCTGACTTTGGAGCAGAGAGGACTCCAGCTGGGGCTCCTCCCACCCGCCCCTATCTCCTGAGAGCTGGGAGGGGCTGGTGAGGTGGAAATGTTCCAGGGAGGCTGCTCACCATCTGCACAGGGAAACCTGCTCTCCTTGGGTTCAAGCTGGAGCTGAATTCTAGCTTGATTTCTGCCTCCAGCCATCTGCCTCTCACAATAAAAGAGGGAGACTTCACCCTTGACAAAGTGCGGGTGGAGCAGCTAGTCCAGGTTCTTTGACAGGACTAAACACCTTGCTGTTTCGTTTTAATCATTGCTGTTCCATTGCTTGCACCATTTTGGTTTCCAAACCTGTCCCTGTTCTTTGCAGCAGCTTTTAAGGCACTCAGTACTGGGCACTTCCTGAGATCCACCCCCACAGCAAAGCACCATGCTGGCCGCATGCCCAGACGCTGTTGTTCAGATGTCTTGGCTAGTTTCTATTTTGTGCGGGGACTGTGTATGTCTTAGTCAGTTGGGGCTGCTGTAATAGAATACCATAGGCTGAGTGGATTAAACAGCAGAAATTTCTTTCTCATACTTACGGAGGCTGAGACGTCCAACAACAAGATGCCAGGCAATTTGGTTCCTGGTGGGGGCCCACATCCCGGCTTGCAGATGAACACTTCTTGCTATATCATCAGTCACATGGAAAGCTCCTCTCTATATACCTCTTTTTCTAAGAATTTACCCTCATGATGTCCCCAAAGCCTGCTCTCAAATTGAGAGCTGGTGCTTCAACACATGAATTGGAGGGAGAGGCGTGGGGCAGACACAGACATTTAATCCATAGCAGTATTTGATCTCAATTTTTTTGGACAGTCTCACCATGTAGCCCAGGCTGGCAAAGGACTCTTTAAATGCTAGGATTACTGTTGTGAGCTCTCAGCCCTCAGTGTTACGGCTTAGTCAACTAACAAATAACATGTTGGTCTGCCGTTTAGTGAATACCTACTTTGGAAACAAAAGACTCGTATATTTATTTTACTATTTGATTTCATGTCTGAGGAAGCTGAAACCCCGTGGGATTAAAAGACTAGGGTGAAATCACATTGACAATGTATAATCAAGCTGGACTCACAGCTGGCCTCAGGTACTTAAGCTGATCCAGGTACCGCAGAGGCTGCAGTAGAAAGACAGTGTGGTCCAATCCACAATGCCACCAGCATGGTGTTTTGCTACTGGATGGATCAAGAGGTACCTAGCCACCATGTCAATGCTAGTACAACAGGCAAGTGCCATGGAGTAGCAGAGTCAGTGGGTACCACAAAAGTGTGAGACACAAGAAAGAGGAGGAGGTCTCTCCTTCAGAACCTGATTCTTGGCCACTCAGCGCTATGCCATTCACAAAGCAGGTGATCAATTAATATTCAATGGCCAAATGAATGAATGAACGAATGAGATAGAACAGATATGTGCTAGTCCTAGATGCTGGCAAGGATTTGAAGAGACAGAGAATGAGAGAAAGAAGACATGAGCTAATGCAGAATACGGGTTTGCAATTGTAAAGCCTTCATTTGGAAGACAATGGCTGAAGAGAAATAATGGGCAGAACCAAGAGTAGTGGTGGGTAGACACAAGCTGCTGCTGCCATCTTTTGATTATAGATGAGTCCCCCCCTCTCCGCCATAAACTACCACAATTCCCTGCCTCCTCTATGCACCAGCTCAGCCTTGACGGCCTACCTCTTCCTGAGCAGAGGCTTCTGTTGGCAGAGTGGATACTGTAAACAGAGACCTGTGTTTCTCCCAGCACGCTGCCAACTCATATTTCTTCCCATGTTCAGGTCAGCTCACCCAACATTTGTTATGCATCTAGTTATATTTAGCACCATATGCTAAAAATATTTTCCATTCGTCATCTCATTTTAACTCCCTATACGTCCCTGCCTTGGTCCATTTTCTTCAGCTGTGACCCAGACCACAGCTCAGGAAGCTGGGATATCCAAGATGGCAGGGTCATTTCTTCTTGCATAGTCTCACCTCAGCCGCCTGGTGATGTCAGACCTCTTCATTTTTTTTTCCAGGACCTCCTTTCTTCCTGAGAAATCCCCCCTCCCCTGCTCTCCCCACCACTGCAGGTACATGGTTCCTCCCTTTCTAAAGCACCCGCCCCTCTTCACGGAGGTTTAGAAGCCCTCCTTCCCCCACGCAGCACCTTTGCCAAAGCTCTGGCTAAGCTCAGAAGATACAGCCACAGAATGAAGGGAGCCATTTTCTCACCCTATTGCTCACACAGGCAGGCCTACAGAACCCAGAAGCAGCCGTATGCATTCCTATTTCTGTGCTCTCTCTTGCCTCCCCAACACTTGCACTGGACGTTCTATGCTCTGCATGGTGGTGACAGGTGAAGGCCTATCTACTTTTGACCAGTCAGGAAACTGGTCTTCATATTGGCAGGAGAGCTCAAACATGCCTAAGGATCGGTGCATCACCCTAATGAGGGAGACTGAGGCCCTGGGAGGGGACATGATTTCCCTAAGATCGCGCTACTAGACAGAGCCCAGTCAAAGCAGCATTCCACCTCCCACCTGTCAGACCAGCACCTCCCCCACAGCTTGCCCTTTCTTTCTTCTCAGAACCTGGTCTCTCCTACCTATCCCTTTCCTGCCTCAGTGCTGGGACAAAACTGACTTATGCCCTCTGGCTACCTTTGTGCCTTGATGAGGCTTGATGCGTGTGAGAAGCCTAAGGACCAATGTGACAAGCTCATGGCACAAAAGAGGTGCCCTGCAGGGATGAAGGTCAAGTCCATGCCTTTATGCTCCTGGAGCACAGGGAACAAGAGATGGCAAAGTAGATCCCACCCCCACCCTCCCACCCCACCCCCACCTCTGCTCTGTCTCTCTCTGTCTCTCTCTCTCTGTCTCTCTCTCTGTCTCTCTCTGTCTCTGTCTCTGTCTCTCTCTCTCTCTCATGCATGCACAAGAAAGTGAGGGGCGTGGCATCGCAGTTATGATTAGGATACCTGAGGGCCCATTTTAGGCCCTTTTTAGCATAAAGAAAACAAACATGGGAGTGCATCTCCTGTCAAGATCTGAGCACATCCTTTCTAAGGAAACACAAAATCATAGTGACAGTGACTACTTCCTGGGGGCTTCCTTCTGCTGCTCAAATGAGATGGGATTTGTCCAGAGCACTCACTGCCCTGCCAGGAGGATGTCATGCCTACCTTCCAGAGGGTTCACATCAAGTCCCCAAGGAGAAGTGAGTGATTGAGTCACAGGGTTCAGACCCAGGTTTGTGGAGCTCGTGTTCTGCATCATCCCCTAAGGCTGAGAATAAGACAGAAGGACTGTGAGGACTTTCTGTACACAGCAGTGTCCCTTGGAAAAGACCAGGACAGGTCTCTGGGCCTTTCTCCAGGCGGAGCCCTACCTTTCAGGCTGTAGTGCTTGTACACGTGCTTTGAAATGCCTTCATCAGGACCTATGCTGCATCCGTACTGACTCCAGTTTAGGCTCAGGTGAGCCGACCAGTGCCTGGCTTTGTTGGGCGTCGGTGAGCTACCAAGGACGCACAGACCATCTCCCTGGAAACATAGAGGCAAGAGAGGAGCTCCAGGCCACACCTGTCTCAGCCTTGGTGGTTGAGTGTGTAGGAAGGCCTGCCAGTTTCCACTCACCTGTCTAGACAGTGGGACTGCCCTTGTCCCTCTGCCAGGCAGAGGCCATGTCTAGACCATGTCTTTCCTTCTGCAGAGGGAAGGAGGGCCTGTGTACCTACGGCACACATTGGCTTCTTTGGAGCACAGTGACAAGGGGAATTGCTGTTTACAAGAATGCCTTCACATTCTCCAACACATCAAGGCAGGTTCTATTATTACCCCTCTTTCAGGCAGAATTGATCACCAACCTAAGTTCCTAAGTTAAAAGCCCTAAACTTTTGTGGTACATAAGAATGTCATTTCATTGGATACAGTCTCTTTTCGGTAATGTTAGTATATAAATTAATAGATTTTATTTCCTTCCCCCTCTACCACCTTGCCCTGCCCCCCTCTATCACCATGCCCCCCCCTGCTGGTCCTAAATATACCCCCTTTCTGCATGCGTGTCATGTATAATCATTACTGCCTTCTCTTCCCCTCTTCTCTTCCTCAAGATCTCTCCCTCCCTTTCTCATTTCATGACCAGTGTGTGAACACACAGATACATGCAAAAATTTAAATCTGGAGTCCGTGTGTACAAGAAGCACGTGCCATTTGTCTTCCTAAACCTGGCCTATTTGCCTAAACAAAATGATCTCTAGTTTCATCCATTTCCCTGCCAATGGCGTCCTTTGAGCCACTAAGACCATGGGTGTGCCTGTATCCCTATGGCATGCTGGCTTAGCATCCTCTAGGTGTAGCTACCTACAAGTGCTATAGTTGGGTCATATGGTAGTTCTAGTTTTTATTTTTTGAGGAACCTCAATAACGCACAGGTTTGCATTCTAGAAATGGAGCTTTTAAGGCTGTGATTAAGTAAATACAAAGCTGCTAAGATGAGCCATGACCTAATCTTATTGCTGTCCTCATACAATATAAATTTTGGAGCCACAGAGGCAATAGGGATGTGTGTGCACAGAAGGGTGTCTGTGTGGTCAAGACAGCAGTGGTCTGTAAGCCAAGGAAAGGCTTCAGGGGAAGCTATCTGTCTTAGTTTGGGTTCTTATTGCTGTGAAGAGACACCATGACCATGGCAATTCTTATAAAAAAACAAATTTAATTGAGATGGCTCACTTACAGTCTCAGAGTTTCAGTCCATTATCATCATGATGGGGAGCATGGTGGTATGCAGGCAGATGTGGTGATGGAGTTGAGAGTGCTACATCTTGCAGGCAACAGGAAGTTAACTAACTGTCACATTAAGAAAAGCTTGAGCAAAAGAGATCTCAAAGCCCGCCCCCACAGGGACACACTTCCTCCAACAAGGCCATGCCTCCTAATAGTGCCACCCCCTGGGGGACATTTTCTTTCAAACCACCACACCAACCTTTCTGGCACTTTGATTTTTGACTTGGGCATGATTCCTCTGGCTTCCAGAGCTACTGGGAGGTCTGAAGTCATGTCCCCTTGGATACCAGGGTTCTGCCAGCTTTTACCTGTCATTGTTGAGCTCTGGTCCCTCCTTCTGACAGTTGTTAGGACTAAATAAATAAAAGCAAAATGGGGTGGAGATAAGAAGTCGGAAGGAGAGTAGTCGGGTAGAGCGTAAAGATAGGGTGGGATGCCCTTTATCCAAAGCACACCTTGGTTTCTGGACTCTGCATGGAGGTAAGAGATGGTAGGGACCACAGTTTGATGTTATTCTGAGGTCTAATGTTGTGGTTTGAGGACAGCTCTAAGAAGCCGTACAGGTAAGTGCTTAGGAGTGGTAGGGAGAAAGGGGAAAGAGAAACAGTCTATTTTAAGCACCCCCTCTCAGCCAGGTGCTTTTACACACTTCTGGGTGAGCATTCTCCTCCCTAATTTTCGCCTGAGAAAGTTCTAGATCAAAGCAGTCGGGAAGTAACTTGCTTCTATTCTTCACCTGAACTCCTGTGGGCACTTTTATTACCTCAGGCTCAACTTCTCAAACTTGGATGTGTCTTGGAATCTTCCAGAGGGCTTGTTAGAACACAGTCTGCTAGACACAACCTCCAGAATATCTGATTTCACAGAGCTGAGGTGGGGCCCAAGGATGTGTATTTCTAACAAGTTCCCAAGTAATGAAAAGACTGATGATCTAAGACCATGCTCGGGGAACCACTGGCCAGTGGCAACAGAAACTTAGCACACCGCATACACACTGCGATGCACTTTGGAATCACTGAGGACTGTTTCAGAATAAATGTGATGTCTGCATGCCCATACATTTTAATTTAACTGATAGAGGGTACAGCCTGGGCAGCATTGCTTTTAAAAGCTCCTCAGGTTAGGCTAACATACAGCCAAGTTTGGGAACCACAGACATAGCCACATTCCCCTTTAATTTGTATCATCATTATCCACTTCTGCTGCCCATTACTGAGGCCACAGGTAATCTGCCACTGACCAGTACCATTCATTCACAGCACCTCAGCCACATTTCACCCCCTTGTCTCAGAATACCTTTGCTAGAACTTCCCAGGTCTCTTATTTTTCTGCCGTTCCTTCATCTCTTTCCCCATTCAACCCAGACTTCGTGGTACAGTAACTGCAGTTGTAGTCTGCCAACCGTGGACATGACCCCACCCCTCCTGTCGATGACTGTGTCTACATGGAAGACCTTGAGGACCGTCTAAGCCAAACTAAAGGAAGAGCAGTCCAGAGAACTTTCTGGAACTAATGCTTGGTCTTTGTTACCATGAGTAGAAGCTAACATTTTTTTAAAAAAGATTACTTTTTGGTTAACACAAATATCTATTTAAAGAAACACCTAGAAAAGCATAAAGAAGAAATAGAAATTAGCATTAATTTAATTATCCAGGTATTACCATTGTTAAGATTTTGCTGAGATTCGGCTGGGCGGTGGTGGCGCACGCCTTTAATCCCAGCACTCGGGAGGCAGAGCCAGGTGGATCTCCGTGAGTTCGAGGCCAGCCTGGGCTACCAAGTGAGTTCCAGGAAAGGCGCAAAGCTACACAGAGAAACCCTGTCTCGAAAAAACCAAAAAAAAAAAAAAAAAAAAAAAAAAGATTTTGCTGAGATTTGTCCTTTCTTTTATGTGTATCTTCTTACCTAGTTGAGTATATGCTACATAAGTAAGCTTATATCTTGACATAATAATTAAACATCATATAAATACATATGCAGTTATTAAATATGTGTGTTGCGATTTTAAAACAAGGTCTCACACAGTAGACCAAGCTGGCTGGGGACTCACTTTATAGTCCAGGCTGTCCTTGAACTTACCACAGACTTCCTCCCCCATGCTCCTGGGTGCTGAGCTTAAGAACATGAGCTCCCACCCCTGGCTTGTAAATATTTTAATGGCCACAAAACTTTCCATCATGTGGATACCATATTGTTTGTTTAACTGTTCCCATGCAGGAAGAAATATGGCAGCAGTGTTACTTTTATAAATGATGCTACAATGCATGTGCTTTCGAAAACCTGGGTTCTGTCCATAATTTCTCACACAATCCCAAGAAAGTAATAGAAGAAGCAACATAAAACCCTCAGACTTATTACAACTGGACAATTATTTTCAAAACTTTTTCTCCTTGTAACGTCTTGGGTGTGTTATCTGTGTCTTCTTTTGCCAAGCCCTTTGCTTAGTGTCACTAAGGATTGTGAGTCTGGGAGTGACATGGTCAGATGTGCGTTTATAAACTCGAATGCTGGCGGCTGAATAGGTTGGAACTGAGGTGATTGTCCTTGCTGCCCTACCCCTGCTTCACATCCTCCCCTCTCCATTTTCCCACACCACGTCTTCCTTCTCTCCTAGAATGCAAATGTTAGGTGTGAATTCAGCATGCACACCTGCATGCATAAAGCCTTGTCACCAAGGAACACTAAGAACAGGGCTGGAAGGCCTGGCCCACAGGCTATACAAACTTGTGCCTGGCCCCAACATCTCCTCCTCTGGTTTTAGACAACTTTCTGAATAATTAAAATAAACAATAAATAATAATAAATATAGGGGAAAATACTATATACTACAGTTCCATGACATTTCCAAGTGGGTTTATTGCTGAATTAACTTTCCCCTCTGTCCTGTGCCTGTCAACCCCATATAGTATATGCCCGTCTCTGTTCCTGGAATGTGCTCCTATGTTCCTCCCTCCCAACCCAAAACCACCGCTTGATATTCAGCAATCCTTCTGCACCTTTCCCACCCAGCACCAGCTACTTAGACATCCCTGACCTCGCAGTTCAATTTGAGGATCTTCTTCACCAAATTCTGTTTCACCTTCTTAGACAAGACTCCTTCAGCAACAGAGTGCTTTATACTGCCATTTCCGAACACAGCGCCTAAAACGTTGTTGCTAACTCAGTAGCAATTCTCTGACTGAGTGAATGAATTCTGCTTAAGTAAGGTGCATAGACATTCTACCTTAAACATTAATGAGTGGAAGAGTATAAAGGCAATACGATCATGACATGATTGCCAAACTCACTCTGAATCATTGGTACCCAAGGTAGAACAGACACCTGGTGTACCAGATGTCCCAATCCTGGATTCTGTGTTCTGAACACAGAATCTAAACATTCACTGTTGTTTGTTCCTAGACATTGATTTACACTCTACTCTCCTTCATTTTAGTACCAAACGTACTGTATACATAAGTATCTCTGTGGTAGAGGAAGGAAAGAGGGATTAGGTGACGACAGGACTCTTTTTAAGCATGACACAAAGAAAACTGAAACCATGGGCTATTTATAGCTGTCACACAAAAGAAGGGTCTTGATGCTTAGTTACTTTAGGAAGGAATGTAAAATAGATTCCTTTAAGACTTCCTCAGTAGTCATTCTAGAAAGTTGAAAGATAATTAGGCAATAGCAGAGAGGGCAAAGAGCAGCTAAGTCCTGCACTCAGGGTCAGGGTTAGAGTTAGGGCTAGGGTGACAGACAGGAGTCACCTTTGTTATGCCTGAGAAGAGAGTACATAGTCAAAAGTGACATGAAAAGGGATGCTAAGCCCCTAGTCCCTTCCCCTGCATATGTCTCCTCAGTCCCGCATCTGTGCCAGCCCCTCCCCCACCTGCCCACTCCTGCTGATGAGATCAGCCTTCATTACAGCTCTTCTGGAGCCAGGAAGCAAGGTAATGTGTGGGAAGTGATAGCTGCAAGGTAATGTGTGGGAAGTGATAACAACTTTAAAGCCATTCAACGGGAAAATTTGTTAAAAGACGGAGACATTGTAAAGCTGAAACACTTGAGTCTATTAAGTTCCCTGCTTCTTAGAACATTTTGTTACCAGGGCATGTTTCAAGGAGGGAAAACACTGAACCATTGAGCTCTGTCAGATATCAAAGCCTGGTACAAGAGCAGCATTTTCTAAGGTGTCCGTTTCTGCCACTATGCAGAGGAACTTCTAAAAAACTTATGCCTTTGTGTTCTTCTCTTCTCTCCTGTCACAACACAGCTCCCCTGCCCTCCTCACCCCTAGAAGTACTCTGTTACATTTCTCTCTCTCCTCCCTCCTCATCTTCTGCATCCTCTTCTCTTGCTTCCTCGCTCCCTGCCTCCTCTACCTCCAGAGCCTGTGCTGTTTGCATGGGCTCTATTAAGCCAGCACAATAAGCTAAAACTGCAATGATTATTCAACCCTCGATGGTAAGGGAGCTAATTAAGTGACTGGAGATTTAGACATTCATTGTTGATTAGCTCTAAACTCCTTCAGAGAGCCTGGAGTGTTCTCCTAAATAAGCCTTACCCTTTTATGGCTTCTTGTCCCAAGTCTAAATGAGATGGCGAGCTTAAGGAGACAGTATCTTTTCAGGGATGTTAAGAAAGGGGAACTCATGGAGAGTGGAGTGTGAATGGGTGCAGAGGGGAAGCTCTGTGCTTCTCACAGGTGGATTAGGCTCGTGTATCTCTTGGCAGCTAACGTCTCTCAATGATCATCCATTTGGACTTCAGTGTTGACATGATATGGTCAGTCCAGTGCTTCTGGTTAACTGCCTCCATTAGATATACATCCATCAATGGAGTGTTTTTAAAACAAACCATCTTCTAAACAAAAGAATAACTATTTCTTCGCTAATCTTAAACAGCATGTCTTTAGAGGACAGAAGCCATGTTGATGAACAAACAAAAAGCCTTGATACAGTTTTCTCGCTTGTGGCTGTTAATGGAATAGTAGTAACTTGCCTCAGTCTGAGAAGATGGACTCTTGTGCTACTAACAAAGGGAATAGACTGTTCTTTAAAATCTGCGTCTTAATTTTTGCTCCGGCTCTAACTGCACAAACAGTTGCATTTTAGAGTGAGTATGGGACCCAGCCCCCAACATTACCCCTGCTATCACCCTCACAGTGGAAAATGGAGGCAAATACCCAAGCAAAATGGATCACTCCTCCCAGGCTAGAATCAGAAGCCATCACCACCATTGTGGGCCATTGGTGCTGTGATATGGAGCCTGGGATTCATGTTTGTCTACCTCCTTTTCCACTGTGAGCCACAATGGTCTGATGTGGGTGAAATATTCTTCTCCTTTGCTTGACTTAGGCATGGGGTGTCCTGAAAAAGGCCCTTGATCTTCCTGAGGATGTCCATGGAGGATGGTTCATCAGCAGCTAAGGACAGGCCAAATTTGAGGCTAACTAATCATCAGTCATCATTAGCAGAGCCAACATGTTGCTCTGACATTAAGAATAGATTTTAGACTCTTCAACATTTCTTCTTATCCTAGTCCCAATCCTTTAGGTCTCTAGCAGCTAGGTTGGTGAATTTCAGAAACAGCTGGTTTGTCATTTTTGATATTCTATATTTGAAGAGGCTTCTTGATATCAGCCCGTTCACTGGATACATATTAATCTTCTAAATCAAAGCTTTAAAAAAAAAAACTATAACTTGACTTCTGCTCACAAAAAAGGTACATCTATTTCTTTTTTTGAGAAATATGTCTGACTCAGTATATGAAAACACACTTGAGTGGGAGGTAACAGACCTGGGTTGACCATCAAGGGACCAGAAACTTCTGGACAGACTAACCTGAGTGAGAGAGAAGAGTGTGCATGGTCTTTGCTGTTCCCTCCACAGACCTCAGCGACCAGCTCCTTGAAGTAGTGGGTCTCGAGGGAGCCATGGAAATGGGACAGATCTACACTGGCCTGAAGAGTGCAGGGAGGAGGCTAGCTCAGTGCTCCTCTGTCACCATTAGGTAAGTTCCCTTGTTACGCAGCATCTCCTGGGTCCCCCTACCCCCTTGAACATTCAAGCAGATAATAAAATAACTAGGGGGCTACCTTCAGACTTCAGGCTACAGAAAATTGGCAAAAGAAGCTCAGCAGTATTGATAAAGAGTACTTTGACTATATTCTTTAACTGTTACATATGTATTTTTCCCAAATATCTGCTCAGGCCGTGTGGTCATTTGTACATATACGATTTCAAGGATGACCATTTGGTATTAGATAACCAATCGGTATGCCCTTCCCTAGGGGAAACTGTTTCTCCTGTTCTCAGCATTCCTTGGCTGCTGGTGGTAGTTCTTGGTGCAGGGCTGATGCCCCATGACTTTCCCCTACCTCTCCCCACCCCCATCCACAACAGCATGTCTGTTGGCGTCATCCTTGTTCTGGTCTTCTTTAGGCAGCCATGTTGGTGACGTTTCACAGGTCATTGTCATTTCCAGCTTCTCTGTCATTTCCAAAAGACACAATCTCCACAGCAAACTCCCCGTCCCTCACTCTGGCTCTTACAATCATTCTGCCCCCTCTCCTGCTATGACTCCTGAACCTCAGGTAGAAGAATTGTGTTGGGCCAGGAATAATGCTGTCATCAACTAGAGAGTCCATCATAACCTATCCTCTTAAAATTACCTGGTGACATATGTAATAGTACATATGTAAAGTCTGGGGCACCAGAGGTCCACTTCTTTGTCTTTTTCTCTTTATTATTGTAGAACATTAGAATAATGCCAGGGGTCACAGCTGCTCTTCTGTGTGTGGACAGGATACCTTCATATGCTAAACCATTAACATCAACAAACTTCTTGTACTCACCAAGAGAGTAGCAGTTTTTTGGGACATGGATGACACAGCCAGTCACTGCAAGTCTGGACGCTGTAGGGTCTGATAGGAGTTTCTCCAGTTTCAGCTCCCTCTGGTTACATTTTTTCCCCTCAGCTTCTTACCCAACCTGCCTGTTTGAGTTGTCTTCATTCCTTACCTTTTTCTCTCTTGTTACAGATCCTATCTGTTGGGTTTGCCTTGGGGCTCTCTTGGAAGGGCTAGGGGTAAAGGGTTTCCCGAGGCATTTAACTAAAGAACTCTTTCTCCCAGAAACCCTTGGGCAAATGTCAGCGAGAGCACAGTTGAGGAGTCTGTTCTTGGCCCTTCCACCATCCCTCAGTCAGAGCCCTTCGGTGGTCCCCTGAGGGTCTGCTCCACTATCCCCTTGTCAGTACCTATCTCTGTATCATCTGGATCTCCATTCCCAACACCGTACTCCCTCTCTTTCAGAGCCATCGCTGCGATAGGACGGACCCTTGTTTCCAGACCAACCTCTGCAGCCCTTGTCCAGAGCTCTAAAGCTTGTGGGGCCAGTTTGCCCGTAGAGTATTGCAGCCATAGCTTTTGTAGATTGCAAAGAACACAGTATCCTGACTGCCAAGGAATCTAAGAAGTTAAGCGTGAGGGGCACTTTTTCCAGAAGTCAACAGATCTATTTCCAGATGGAAACACGGAGCTGGCTAAAAGCTCCATCCCACTAGGCACTCCTCAGATACTTCTCTATCCCTGAGTATGCAAAGCCTCCTTTCTGCGGATAGGTTGTTTTTATTATTAGATTTATCACTTTCATTGTGAAATATAATGAGTCCACCAGAGAATTATTGTATCAAAATATAGTGCTTTCCCCTCGCATTTTGTAATTTCAAAAGTAGGGAAGCTACCAAGCTCAGGTAAGGGGTTCCTGTCCAGTGGTAAGGTGGTGACTGTTCACATGCCCCTGGCCAGAGGACTACCCTCCTCCCACGGAATTGAAAGACAAGTAGAGTCTACAGAGCCCATATGCAAAAAAAAAAAAAAAAAAAAAAAAAAGTCTTTCCCAAGCAAGAGGGCAACACTTTCTCTTCACTTTTCCTCCTACATTTGGGGTCCTAGATGTCCCTTTCGCAGCACAGCCACGGTGCATATGAAACCAGGGTATCCTGCCTCTTGGAGTTGAGTGCACATGGTAACCTCTGTAGCTCAGAGACATTACCTCCTGGATATGTTGCAACCACTCACTCAGTCAGGAGTGCAGGCCTCTTCCTGCTCCAGAGCAGAACTTGGCAGGAACCACCATCCCCTCTGGCTGGTTGCTGGACTGAGGTGGAACTGCTCAGCAGTGGGGCTGTCGTGTTTGCTGGCCAGGTGTCCAGGTGGCTGTGGCTTTCTGTGTGCCCATGACAGTTTCTCAAAGTGGAGTCTGAAGACTGAACCCAGAGAAATTCCTATAGTAACTATTAAAGCACAGATCTGCAGGCCTGCCTCCAGACCTGCCAAGTCCAGTCCCTGAGATGGGCTGAAGATTATGTTTTCAGAACGTTCCCCTGGTCTCAATGAACCTCTCCTAAGTGAGCAAGTGAGGTCTTCTCCTGTCTATCTTCGGTGGGAGTGGTGATCATTCTCCAACTCTGAGAGTCTCACTGTTGCTTCTTTGCTTTGGGGGTTCCAGGACTAACAAGCTTCTACCGATGCAAGTAGATGGAGAGCCCTGGATGCAGCCCTGTTGCACGGTAAGTTTGCTGGTCTTGGAGGTGAGCATAAGAAGCATGATTTTGTTTTACCCCTTGAAGACACTGACTTGATATAAAATCAGTGCATCTCAACCTAACAGGGACCCTGGAAGATTGTCTAGAATAGCCCCTTTTCTACTTTGTTCTGAGACTTCATCCATGGTACCTTAACAGCCTCAGCTTGAACCTACCCAAGTGGCAGGGTCAAAAGAAAGACTGTTCTGCTGAGGAGCAAGTCCAGATGTTAGAGAATGTTTCTTTATCTGGAGCCAAGCCTACACACCCCAAATCCTACCCAGTACCCAGGACACACTTCCCTTAGTGCACCCACGGCCTTGAAGACCTCCCTGGAAACTCCACAGGAAGGACAGGTTGGTTATCTGCTTTGGTATGATACCAGAACATGAAACATGGTGCCAGACTTGTAACGACAACCCTAGAATGCCATCAGCAAATGAATAAGGGGCATGGAACAGGAAAGCTATAGTTTCACGGGCTGAGGCAGGAGGATTATGAGTTCAAGACTAACCTGAGTTACAGAGTAAGTTCAAGATGGACCAGGGTTACAGAGCGAGACCCTGCCTCTAACAGACTGGGACTGGAGAGATAGCTCGGCAGTTAAGAGCTGTTCTTACACACAACCCAGTTTCCATTCTCCTACCCACATCAGGCAGCTCTCAACTGCCTCTAAATCCAGGTCCAGGGGCATCTGACCCCCTTTGGCCTCCACAGGCACCTGCAGGTACGTGGTGCACGTAAGCTCATGCGGGCACACACATACACATGAACAGAAATAGAAAACAAATAGACCTCCCCCTGCTGTCCAGCTAGACTTACGTTAGTTCCAGTCAGTGCTGCTATGAGAGTTAGGCCCCCTCAATTTGGGGTCGTTCCCCCTTCAGGACCCAGCTCCTGGTTTCAGGGCATCCACTGGGGTACTTCATGAGTAATGCCCTCAATCTGACAGCAAATATGTAATCTCAAAAGAGATAGAAGCTGTCTTCCTGAGCATCTCTACTCTTCCTTGATAATAGGCTCTTTAGAGCCCTTCCAGTATCAAGCTCTCTTTTGTGTTTTTGTTTTTAATGCCTTAAGTGACATCTTCTAGAAAGGACAAAGGTAGACATTTCTTTGCAAATTCTTACCATAACCTTATGGAGGGGTTAACAAAATAAAATAAAATAAACCACACTGTAATAAAAACTAGTACTAGATGCTAGTGAGATGGCTAAGTAGGTAAAGGCACTTCCTGCCAGCCAATCCTCAGGACCCATGTGGTGAAAAAAGCTAACTTCAGAAACCAACATGCCGTGGGCACCCACACACAAAGTGCTCTCTCTCTCTCTCTCTCTCTCTCTCTCTCTCTCTCTCTCTCTCTCTCTCTCTCAGAAAGCAACATACCATGGGCACCCACATACAAAACTCTGTCTCTGTCTCTCTGTTGTAGGCAGATTTTCTGTCCCGCCAGCCATCTCCCAAATAACCACATAGAGACATTATTAATTATAAAAGCTTGGCTGATAGTTTAGGCTTGTTTCTAACTAGCTCTTTCAACTTAAATTAACCCATTTCTATTCATTTATGTGCTGTTGCATGGCTTATGGTTTGTTACCTCTCCTCCTGCATGTCCTGCTTCCTCTGCATCTCATGACATCTCCCTGTAACTCTACCTTTCTGCTACTTCCCAGCCTCCACTTTGCCCCAAAAATCCTGCCTAGCTATTGGACGTTCAGCTTTTTATTAAACCAATCTGAATGACAAATCTTCACAGTGTACAAAAAGATTATTCCACAACAACATGTGTTTTATATATAATATTATGTACAGAAGCTGAATACTGTTCTTGCATAAGAAATCAAATGAAAAATAATAATGTTAAAAGACAAAGTAAATAACTTTAAACACAGTAAAATCTAGGATCTTTTTTTTCCGACAAGGCAAGTGTTTGAAAATCTCATTTTAAAAGAGAAAAGCTGATAGGAATATTAAAGTGTAAAAAATATCTAGCGAATGTAATATAAAGTCTTAATGTATATGGCAATTGGCATTATTTAATTACAAAACAATATGTAATTTTGATTCTAATAAAGCTGAACAAAAAATAATTCAAGGAAATCCAACCATTAATGAAATAGAAAATGCTTTCAAAGACTCATCTACAAAGTGACCTCAAAACAGATTGAACTTAGCAGGGAGGAACTCATGAGGCCCTGAGGATCTATATACAGTTAAAGGTTTCCAGCATGAGGCAAGACATTTTCCTCTGTGGTATAGTCAATGGTAAGTTGTCTGTGCTCCTGTACCTCCTCAATAAGCTCTGGTAAGGAGTCCTAATGAGACCCGATGTCCAATAAAACAAAAGGCCCAAAAATAGATGGGAAATTAGTCAATGAACGTCAGTGGACTGGGAGAGGGCAGGAGGGGGTTGTGGGTGAATGTAACCAAAGTACATTACACACATATACGGAAATGTCATGATGAGGGTCTGGGGGCAGGAGTCGGCCAGGAAAGTGCCTGCTACATGGCATCAGGACCTGAGTTTGGATCCCTGACGCCTGTATAAGAGCCTGGCATTGACATGCATGTCTGTAGCTCTGATGCTGGGACATCAGAGAAAAGTGGGTCCCTGGAACTCTCTGCCCACCCCAGCCAGCCAACCCGTAAGCTGTGAACTCAGTGACAGACTCTGTCTCAATAAGATAAGATAGAGAGTGATACAAAATATGAATATCAGCCGGGCGGTGGTGGCGCACGCCTTTAATCCCAGCACTCGGGAGGCAGAGCCAGGCGGATCTCTGTGAGTTCGAGGCCAGCCTGGGCTACCAAGTGAGTTCCAGGAAAAGGCACAAAGCTACACAGAGAAACCCTGTCTCGAAAAACCAAAAAAATAAAATAAAATAAAATAAAACAAAATATGAATATCAACCTTGGTACTCCACAGGCATGAGTACACACACGCATGCACACTACAAACATGTGTACTATACCTCCCACACACACATATATCCCACATACACAAAAAACTGAAGTAACTGAAAAAAATTATACCTAAAAATAGAAAACTGTAGAACAATGTGACTCAAATTTGAATATGATATAAATATTCAAGCCAACATATAGGAAGGTCAGTAAAATATGTCGAAAGGATCATTCAACCCTTAGGACATATCATAGGAATGAGAACAGAAACCTGCTGTCATTGGTTTAGAGAAAAGTGACATGATAATATAAATAGATGACCAAAGTACTCAGTTACATTCAACATTTTTTAAGATTAATTTTAATTGTAATTATATGTGTGTGTGTGTGTGTGTGTGTGTGTGTGTGTGTGTGTGTGTGTACAGGTGCCCACAGAGGCCAGAAGAGGGCATTGGATCCCCTAGGGCTGGAGTTCCAGTGATTGTGGGCTTCCCGATATAGGTGCTGGGAACTGAACTGGGGTCCTTTGCAAGAACAACAAGCCCTCTCTTCAACCCAGCATTTCTTTTGTTTGTTTGTTCATTATTTTGTCTTGTCTTGTTTTGAGACAAAGTCTCCCTGTGTAACCACGGCCGACCCAGAACTTCTCCATAGACCAGGCTGGCCTCAAACTCACAGAGATGAGCCTGCCTCAACCTCCTAAGTGCTGGGATTAAAGGTGTGAGTCATCATGCCTAGCAATATTTCTTATTTTTAGAGAGATTCAGAGAATACTATGACTTCTGGGCAGTGGTCGCAAACTTTTAATCCCAGCACTCAGGAGGCAGAGGCAGGAGGATCTCTTGAGTTTGAGGACAGCCTGGTCTATAGACCAAATCCAGGACAGCTAAAGATATATAGAGAAAGTTTGTCTCAAACAAACAAACAACACTAGAACTAGAAAGAAATTCCTTCAAAATAATGAAAATTTTGTTAAATCCTAAATAATAACAAATATTTCACTTAATACTAAAATTTTAGTGAAATTCCTATTAAAACCACAGACAAGAAAGAAATTTAACACTGCTTAACAATGCAATATATACAAAAGAGAAAATAAATATAAATACTTGGGAAACAATCAAAACTGTCACTATTGTAAGGGATGGTGGCCATAGAAAGCTCAAGCACTCAGCAGAAAACCTCACAGCATAAATTGTTTCAGGAAAGTCCTATAGAAAAGTAGACAAAAATAACAGCATTCCTATATATCAGCAGTTACCAACCCAATAAGTCTACCAGCAAAATAAACAATTATTGTAAGAGTAGCCACAAGATATAAAATATACAGCTGAATTGTGGGAAATTAATGAGCCTTCCCATAAGGTGTAAAGTTTTAAAAGGTGACTATGGAAGCCACCTTAGTTTCTTTTCCCATTGCTATGATAAAATACCCCGACAAAAGCAACTTAGGGAAGAAAAGTTTTGTTTTGCTCACAGTTCCAGGGTACAGTCCATCCTCATGGGGAAGTCACTGAGGCAGGAGCTTGAGTGAACTGGTCACATTGCATCTGCAGTCAAGAGCAGAGGGTATGCTCTGCGTGCCAGGATTCCTTGGCCCAGGAATGGTGTCATCCATAGTGGGAGGGGCTTCCCACCTCTGTTATATAAACAAGACACTCCTCCACATGCCTACCTGACCTAGACAAGCCCTCACTGAAACCTCATCCCAGACAATGATTCTGGACTATATCAAATCAATAAAACGTAGCCATCACAGAGATATCCCATGTCCTAAATAGAGATCTCCAAATCCCCATTCAAATTTTTTAACCTGACAAAACAATGCAGTTCCTAGAGGAATAAAAAAGGAACTTTAAGAGTTTTCAACCTTGACGCTATTGCAGGGGGAGGGGAAAAGAAAAGACTGTCACAAGATAATAAAATAATTATAAAGTCACAATAATTTCAAAAATATTCTCTTATTACAGTATTAGATAAGTAAATCAATAGTACACAATAGAGTCCTAAAAATCTTAGGGCACATAGGGTACCTAAAAACTTACTTATTTGGATAAATAGGCACTACACAACAAGACTGAAATTAAATTTAAAAATGAAATGTTATTACCTATGAGGAAAATAGATTATTTTAGTTACCTTGTAGGCAGAGACTTTCTATTGAGAAAGTGACATTTTTTTTATTACTAGTAAATTTCAAGCTCTGCAAGTCAAGAATCAATATAGAAGAGCTGGAAATGTAAACTCAGTTTGAAGAGTGGTAGATGAACAACGCCCTGAGTCAGATCCCCAGCATAGCATAAATCCAGCACTCAGGAAGCAGAAGCAGTGAGATCAGCCAGCGGTCCAGGCCATCCTGGTCTACAGAGTGAGTTTGAGGCCAGCCTAGGATACATGAGAAACATCAACAGAAGCAACAAAATAATCCTAAGGGCAAGATGCTTGTAATAGCAATACAAAAGAACAGGCTAGTTCCTATGCTGTAAAAAGAAACTAATACTTGGAATCCAGTAGGGAAAAAGTACTACCGATGTAAGAATGTGCAGACAATTTGCAGGTAAGGTGACTCAGACTATTAACCTGTGGAGTAATATATAATAACACAATTTTTAAAAAGGGGAAAGATTTTTCAAATTAAGACAGTGAGAACACCATGTAACTCTACACATGCCAAATAAGTTTAAGAAAATATTTCTTTCTGCCAAGGATATGGGAAGGCCTTACACTCAGTAAGACAGGAGAATGAGCCAGTCCAGCTTTTCTGGAGTGCAACTTGAACCATGTATCAGGAAGAAACGTGTGGCTCTGCAGTTAAGAGCGTTTGCTCTTCTTGCGGAGGACCCAGGTTTGGCTCCCATCATCCACCTGGTGGCTCCCAACTGTCTGTAACTCCAGTTTCTGGAGATTCAGTGCCCTCTACTTTCCTTTGTGGGTGCTGCATGCACATGGGGCACAGACATTCAGGCAAAACACTCACAGACATAAAATAAAAACAAATTAAAAAAATGGAATTTTCACAAAAGCCCAACATTCAGTGAGGAGGTAGATTTTTAAAAACTTTTGTAAAATTTATTTTATGTGTATGAATGTTTCACCTGTATGTATGTATGTGCACTGTGTGCATGCCTGATACCCTTGGAGGGTAGAAGAGGGTACCAGATCCCCTCTTCTAGATAGAAAGTTGTGAGCCACCATGTGAGTGCGGGAAACTTGAACCCAGGTCCTCTACAAGAGCAGCCAGTGTTCATAACCCCTGAGCCATCTCACCAGCCCTACGTGATATTCATCAAATGGAATCATTTGTAAACATCAAAAGTACAATTTAATAAAATGTTAAGGGCTGGAGGTCTAGTAGTACAGTGCGCAAGGGCTTTCCTAACATACACAAAGTCCAGGATTCACTCTCCAGAACTGAGTAAGAGAAACTAATTAACTGAAGATAAACTTCCATTTTAAAATGAAATTTTGAGGATATTAAAGCACTGTCAAAATAATATCAAATAAAACAGCAGATTTAGATGCTGGTTTTATTTTGGTCAACACATGCAAGCATAGAAATAAATTAAAGCAGTATGCCAAGAAAACAGGTTGTTATCTGGAGGATTTTCAAACTTTAAAATTGTTTTATAAAGCCGGGTGGTGGTGGTGCACGCCTTTATCCCAGCACTCGGGAGGCAGAGGCAAGTGGATCTCTGTGAGTTCCAGGAAAGGCGCCAAAGCTACACAGAGAAACCCTGTCTTGAAAAACAAAACAAAACAAAAGTTGTTTTATAAATTCTTAAAAATGACCAGATATCTGTTTATGTATAAAAACACATAGATATATGTAAAATCTATATTTATTAAGAACGTTTGCTTACAGTGCTGTAAACTAGTATCTCATGCGTCACACTATAATCCCAGCACTGGGGAGGTGGAGGCAGGAGGATCATAAGTTTGAGATAATAGTCAGCTACATGATGAGGTGGAGGTCAGCCTGGGATACATGAGACTCTCTCAAAAAGTAAAATTTAAAAAGAATCTCCTTCTAAAGCTGAATAATAGTTAAATCATTACATTGAAAATGACCACAGTTATTCAATCTGGTGGCTTCCAAACTTGAATAAATGTGAGGCTGGGGTGAGGGTTAAAATTGATGTGACTGGAACACTTCTCAGAGTTCTAACCTAGATGATCTTGATGTCCAGGAACTGGGCTTTCTGACAAATCCAGGGAGATGTTGATGTGTAGTTTCAGGGACCCACGTTTGTGAACCTCTGCTGTAGTTCAACCTCCCCACTGGTCAGTCAGCCTCACTCTTGCATAGCCTAGCTGTCCCCACTGCATGTGAAGCCTGTCTTAGTTTGTTTTTCTGTTGCTATGAACTATTTTAACAGAATCAACTTAAGAGATTTTAACAGAATCAACTTCTGGTTCACAGTTCAAGGGTACAGTCAAGGCAACAGGAACAGGAAACAACTGTCACGTGGCCTCCACAGTGAGGTAGAAGGAACAGATGAATGCACCCTTCTCCTCCATTTACACACTCCAGGACCCCAGCCAAGCTGTGGTGCCCAGGACATGCAGGTCGTACCTCCTTAATGAACATAATCAGCATAGGGTGATTCTAAATTCTGCCAAGTTGGTCTGTCTTCGACTGTCCCTGTTACAAAGGCCTTTTGTGCTAGGAAACGCTCTTGAAAGAGGATTCCAAGATTGTGGAGAACCCACAAATACCTAAAGATTATTTGTTTGTTTGTTTGTTTGTTTTTTGAGACAATGTTTCTCTGTGTAACAGCCCTGGCTGTCCTGGAACTTGCTTTGCAGACCAGGCTGGTCTCAGAGATCACAGAGATCTATCTGCCTCTGCCTCCCACTAGGATTAAAGGTGTCTGTCACCACTCCCGGAAGAAATATCTAAGATTTAAAAGATGATAATATATAATATCTCTTTCATTAGAAGGCCCCCCCTCCTCTATGATAACTTTATGAAAGAAAATTACCTTAGCTTCTCAAATGTCACAGAGAGCATTGTAGATCTTTCGGGCCTAGGCCCTTCCACACTCCAGTGACCAGGAAAGGCCTGGGGCACCTCCCACGTGATTTAGGAAGGCTTCGCACTCACAACTTGGGTCGTGTTTATTAGTTGTAAGCCGTTTGCTCTCTGGTGGCAACATCCAAGAGCTCCCTCCCTTTAGTGCTTCTTTTAAATCATAAAACGCATTGATTTTCAGAAACTGGTACTGCAGAGGCAATCTCTAACCGGAGTGAAATTTAGCATTTTACTTCGTTTAAAGGAGACATCAGTCAGGTGGTGGTGCACACTTTTAGTGCCAGCACGGGGGAGGCAGAGGCAGGTGGCTCTCTGTGAGTTCAAGGCCAGCCTGGTCTACAGAGTGAGTTCCAGGACAGCTAGGGCTACACACACACACACACACACACACACACACACACACACACACACACACACGTCTAGGAAAAAAAAGAAGAAGAACAACTCACAAGCTATGGTGGTCTCATCAAGTTTGAACAATGACAGGGGGTACTGGATCAGTTCATTCTGTAGCAGTGCAGAACACTAACAATAGCCTCTCTCTCTCTCTCTCTCTCTCTCTCTCTCTCTCTCTCTCTCTCTCTCTCTCTCTCTCTCTCTCATTAATTTCCAGCTCAGTTAGCAAGCAAGTTTGAGCTTCGACTAAGACACGTAGGATGCTCTTTCAGTAAGGGTTGACAAAGTGGGTTTATCTCCTCACTGGACTCGACTACTTTACCCACACACCCTTCTAACTTGGGGATAAAGGCCTGATATCCTTTTCACTCAAGATGAGGATATGCTTTTATACATCTCTCAGTTAGCTGCAGCAACCAAATCCTCAGACATGACTAAATGATCGTGTTAAAGAGACATTCCAAATGCCCACCCTCCTGGCCTGGATGTGGCAGAGCCCACTTAGAATTCCAGCTCTCAGGCTGGAGATAAAGGACAATCACCATGAATTTGAGGCCAGCCTGGGCTACATAAGGAATTCTAGGCCAGCCAGGGCTACACAGTGAGCCCATCTTTAAAAAAAAAAAAAAAATTGCAAAACAGATTTGAGTTTCACTTCCTCTGTTAGCCTTGGAGGTGCTAACAGGCAAGTCTTAGTTCAGGCAGAGGCAGAGAAAGAAGCAAGGGCCTTCTCTCGTAATGTAGCCGTGCACAGCTGCCACCAGCTTCCCCAAACACAGCCGTCTCGAATGCCAGGAAAATGCTCTTTTCTCTGGCCTGGTTCCTCCTACCCAGCACATTTTCTCAGCAAGCATCCAGTTGGTTCAGGGATATCTAAGTGAGGAGACAGAAGTCTTTCTCAAATGAGTAGCTGAGCTCAGCAGTGAGAGAAGGCTTATCCCAAAGCCGCGGCTCACAGATCTCTACCGTCTGAGCGTGCTAGAGTGCCGGCCATGGAGAGGTGCTGCCAGCGTCCCCCTATGCCTCACCTCCATAGAGCTGGAGCAAACGTAACAGCTGCAATATGGCGCACAGTACAAAATGGCCTGTGGTGGATTCTTGAAACGATCCTCTGGTGAAGAACCTTACTCTGCGGGTGGGGGTGGGGGAAGCCAACAGGACAGTCATTTCAGTTCTATCACCAGGCTTTGCTGGTTGTCCAGCCTCTTTCGCTTCCATCCTTTTCTTTCTGGTTCCTGGAGGCTTCTAAATGTGAGCCTGACTTACAGTAAAGTCTTCACAGCCTGACGTTCCCACTGGAGCTCCCTCGGATGGCAGCTGTTGAGTAATGACCCAGTCTTTTTCCATCCTGTTTTTCAGTCGTGTTTTGCAGTTTCTGATTACCTCCCAGGAACCCAGGCTTGCCATTCCCTTTCAAAGTCCTATATCAACCCACTGCCCAGCCTCCCACATTCCTCATCCTTTGCCCTCAGCCCAGCCTGTTCATACGTGGTTCCCCTACCCCATACCCTCTTTCTCTCCTTTTCCTTGCCTTCAAACTGCAAGCCCACCCCCCTCCGCCCCCGTTCTCATCAGACCTCTCTTGTTTCTTACCTAACTTCTTTTTTAGACCCCCTGGCTAATCCTACATTAATTTAAAATTGATGACGGGTGTCTCTTCAATAATTCTATTTTTTTTTCCTCTATGGTCACACTGTCGCTCTCAATAGTATGGTAAAAACCCAAGAGTAGGTTCACAGAGTTATAAGGCCCTGTTTCCTTTGGCAGCCATCCCCTCCCTCTCCACTGTAACACCCAGCCATTCACTTCCGCTTTAGAGTTCACAATGGGCTTTCATTGACAGTCTGTCATAAGATCTTTGTGTAAAGAAATAGTATCAATGTTATCCTCGCTTTGAAGTTTGGCAAGCACTGTTCTCCAAATGATAAATTATTTGTCCAAAGTTCTGCACCAAGGAAATAGAAGTACCCGGCCCCACACCCAAGTCTTTGAATCCTAAGTACCTCCTGTTCCCGTATGAGCCACCCACTCTGAACATCTATCATGCTTGATAAATGTCGATGGAATGATAATGCAGATTATTAGTGTGGGAGTGTCACCAGGACACATTCAAATAGGAATTAAGCATTTTGAAGCCATGTCTATAATTAATGGAATGCTTATAGAATAAAATCATAAACCTTAAAACAAAAAAAAATAACAATAATAAGCTTATCCAAGAAAGTAGGGTTGTCTTCGAGTCTAAGATAAGGGGATATTCCTAAGGGACTCATCTAGAAACTGTCCATATGAGGTTGCTTGGCCAGAGGCTACACTGAAGCCTTCAGGTTATCTGGTTGACATATGTCTGCTGCCTGGGCTGAATTGGGACTGGGAACATGAAGAACTGTGCTGTAGCTCTCCTGTCCCTCAGACACCACCCTATCACATGACTTTAGGCTAAGCTAAGTCCCTGACAGAGCTCTGGGCTCCTCTTCCTTATGCATCCTACAGAGGGGTGAATGGGAAGGTTCCAAAGGTCTCCTCTGGCTGTGACATTCTGACAATCTATGAATAGCAAGGACACAAGACAGGTGCGAGCTGATCGCCACGTGGGAAGCTCACACCTGTCTCTCCCCAGTGTTTCCGCCCCTCGCCTCCAGCAGTGCCAAACTCCAGACCCAGTCAGGGTCAAGTTGCCAATTTTGAAACTGTTCAAGGACAGTTGTCCTTCTGCATGGGGCTCCTTTGAGCCCAAAGCTGGCCGCCTTTCTTTTCCACAACTCACTCTCCCCTAAGTTAATGGATTTTGCGTTACCACTAATTTATCTCTGTTTCTTTATTTCAGATTAAAATCACTCACAAAAACCAGGCACCTATGATGATGGGGCCTCCCCAAAAGAGCAGCTTCTTTTCATTGAGGAGGAAAAGCCGTTCAAAAGACTAAACAGTGTGCCAAACAAACACCAGCTCCCCCAAAAAAAGAAAGAAGAATCTACACACACACACACACACACACACACACACACACACACACACACACCTGTAACCAGATGAAGCAAAGCCACCCTTCCAGAGGAAAATGTCATCCTGCCGTACAGTCTACCTATTTTGAAAACGGATCCACTCTTAATAGAGCCAAAACCCATGAAATATTCTGAGTGGACTCAGGGCCCACCAGGATGGGTTGGCTCATACAGCAACTTCCACATTCCCACAGGCCTTGGGTAGACTTTGAGCCTGAAGGAGAAATCCCCTTTTTCTTCACTGCTCCTGTAAGGTTCCAGGCTGTAGGTTTCCTGCCTACAGTGAGATCGGATGTGGCCAGGGGAAAGAGCTCCAACCCAGAAATTTTGCACAAAAGTCCTTCTGTATGGAAACAAAACAGCCTCTAGCTCTCCAAGCAAAACCCTTGGCAGGGCTCAGCAAGCACACGATGGTTTCTTCCTCGTCCTTCAAGCAACAGCTCCTCCCCTCACTTGCTGAGGAAAGCCAAGAAGCTGCGGAAAGCTGTTTCCATTCTTGGTTCTCTGCTGCCCATGGGCACTTGTTCGCTTCCTGAAGCATCTCTTGGTGGCTCTTTGCTCAAAGAACAAACAAGACTGCCTGGGCAGTCTACTTTAGATGTGGTATTTATTTTCATAGTTCTTATGAACCCCTGGGCGGGAAAACTGAGAAAGTGGACTTTATTTTTCAAATTGATGTCATAATATTGTGTAAAAAGGAAAGGGAAAAAAAAAAAAAAACACTCCCAGTACTTCCCACCCCTCACAACCACACAAGCCAAAGTGTGTCTCTTGTTTGAATCCCAAGCCCAGGTGGCAGAGATGATGAGAGGGAGGGGCTTTGCTGGGAAGACTAGGAGACAGCCCATCAGGAGATTGCCTGCTTCTTGGCACTTCCCACTCTCACAGTGTGACAGACGACCTTCTGAGGGTCTTATATATGTACATATGTAGCATATATGTTTATATATTATATAAATATTTATTTACTGCTGGACTTTTCCTCCTTAGAAATAAACATAGTGTGGGAACAGAAAAATGGGGAAGAAAAAAGAAGGGCCCTACTCTCCGACCATCGTTTGATTGTAGAGACACATTTCCCTGGCTGGTTACAAGGTTTACATGGATGATCTAGATCCTGGGGACAACCATGAAACACACACTGTTCAGGGCTGGTTCTCCCATTGGTTGATAAGGAAACTGAGTTGTGGAAAAATTAAAAGGCTCCTCCATGGAATCCTGGCTAATGAAGTTTGGCTGTAAATGTTACTAAGAAGATCATGAACAGACAAAAGAACCCTCATCTGGGAACAGGGTCATTTCTAGTCACCAAGAAGTGGTTGTACTTGGATCCAGGTTGTCAGGGAGGAACCATCATCCTATAGCCTATGCATGGATGGAACAAGCCCACGCAAAAAAGTGGGGACTTGGGCCACTTCCCAAGTTCTCTATGGCTTGTCCTGCCTGGAGAGAAGTTGGCCTGAAGTTGAAGGCCCCAGACAGGTCATCTGACTGAATTCCCATGTCACTCATCACGGTCACCAGTTCTTCTTGCCTTGGAAACATTCCTGGCTACAGATGTGACTTCAGTAAAGAGTTATCTTCTGTAGGATGTTGACAACCAGGACAGAACAGTCTTAGTCATGCTCAGGGGGCTTCATTTAGCTGGTACCAGCATCCCCCTCCCCTATGGAGGGTAGCTCTACACATCATTGGTGGAAAGTCAACTTTGCCTCAGCGTCCTGGCTCACCCGGGCCTTCATCTCTGTCTCAGATTTTTCAAGAGAAAACTTGGGCCCAATGACATCACCCCACTGAGCTGCCTCGAATTTTGCAATGGACAAGGAAGAGAATATGAAGAATGTGTACAAATTGAGCCCACCTCTGAAGGAAGCCATCATCTAGAATCGAGGACTGAGACTTGGGACCACCCTGCTCAACCTAACATGCTTCAGCTGAGCAAGGGGGAAATCCAGGTCACCTAAAGAACATACTGATGGGATGCTTGGCGATGTGGCCAACAAGCTCCCAAATGGCAGCAGGCACTATTTCGGAAGACACAGGTTCAGCTTGAGGGTCCATGACTCTAAGACATTTACAGGAGTGTTTATATGTGTTTCAGCTCTGATTCCCCAAGACTCAGGTTGAGACAGCACCATCGAGAGGTGAAATGGATTCCCGGGGACTCACAAGTCTCATGAAGGGGCCCTGCTGAGATTGAATGTTACCTGAATGACACAGCCCAATCCTTCCAGAGGCACAGAGGACGAAACATCATGGCATTGCTCTTCTGATTTGCTAGTCTTAGTAAGTCTTGTGTTGCTGTTTAACCTTACCTTACAAGTCATCTTTTAAACACCCTGACTGGGGTTTCTCATTGTGTAGTGCATCATCTTAGTGGCCCTCACTCCAAGCTCTAAGGTTAGCCAACTAAGTATTATCATCTCCACCCTTCCGAGAATGGGGCTCTCTAGTGTTCAGTGGCTTCCTAAAGCTGCACAGTCAGAGGAGAGCCTGGTCCCTGATGTGCTAGACTGCTCGGATTTCTTTCCATGCTGCAGACATGTTCTCACCTGCCTTCATGCTTCCACCCCACCAGCAATAAAAACAATGAAACCAGAAACCTTCGGTGCACCTTGTTATCAGTGGGCTGATGGGCTAGGAATCGTGGCATGCTTTTCATGGGGTTTCCCCAGTAAGTTGGGAGTGCAGACAGACTTCGTAGGACGATTATATTCAGGTCACAGACCAGCTCCTCTCAAGAGAGTTCATTCTACAGATGGGAAAAAAAATACATTAAAATTGCCAAATAAATTAGGAAATACTTGGCAGAACCTGTAAGAGCCTCCAGACTGGCATTATATAACATGCATATATATATTATACATATGCACATTATATAAGGTGACATAGTACTTAATGTGCTGTATATATTATGTAAATTACGTATTTGTGAGTAATCACGATAAATATAGAGACCTACTAATCACTTTTTTACACATACTCAGTGACAGATTAGGAAGTTTCTTTGCCAGAGAGTCTTAAAACTTACTCTCTCCTGCTGCTTTGGTTCCAACTCCTGCCAAAAATAATTGCATCAACTTTTCCCATCTCTAGCCCCCTCTTCTCTCAGCCCAAACTCTCAAGTTACCTTCTGTCCAAGCTAGGCTGAACCTTCCATTCAATACTACCACAATCAGGATTTACAAAAATATGGAGTCCTGGGGATAAACAGGGTCTAGACTCCCAGATTCCCTACGTCTGAGGCCTACACCTCAACTTTCTCAAGCAGGTGGGTGGGTATCTGATGTCAACATGAAAGGAAGAGAGAGGGGATAGGGAGGGAAGGAAGGAAGGGTCTACCACCATCTCTCAGGATAATGCTCAGTTACCAGCTCTAGGGTCCAATAGGAATCAGTGAGAACATAACTTCAAATGTTTAGTTAAAATTAAAATCATCTCACATGTCGAAGACTTTACACCCTTTCTGAAACCATAACTTTCTAGAATATGACTCACAGAACACTAGTATTCCTAAAATGTTGCATGAAAGGGCTGAGGAGATTGCTCATGGGAAAAAAAAAAAAACACTTGCCGTGCAAGCTTGCTACCTGAGTTCAATCCCTGGAACCCACACAAAGGTAAAGGAAGAAAATTGACTCCACAGAGTTGTCCTCTGACCCCAGCATGAACATTATGGCATGCATAATATATACACAGTAATAATTATTATTTTAATATCCCATGGGGGGAATAGAGTTTTCTGTTCAAGTACTAGACGCCTTCTAAGAAATACATAGAGAGGCTTGGAGAAAAACATGGAGGAGGCAGAAAGAACATGGAGGGCTAGAGGGATGAATCAGCAGTTAAGAACACTGGCTACTCTTGCAGAGGATCTAGGTTCAGTTCCCAGCAGCTCACAACTGTCCACAACTCCAGTGGGATCCATCTCCCTCTGCTGACCCTGAGGGCACTAAGCATGAATGTGGTTCACACACAGGCAACACACTTGGCTTACTTCTCTGGTCCTAGGAAGAGACACTATGACAAAGGCAAGTTACCGAAGAGAGCATTTCATTGAGGTTTTACTTAAAGTTCCAGAGAGTGAGTCCATAACCCAATGGCAGAACATGGCAGGAGGCAGATGTGGTGCTGGAGCTGAGAGCTTACATCTGATCTGCAAGTTGGAGTCAGAGAGAGACAGACAGATGGATGGACAGGCTGACTGGACTTGATATGGGCTTTTGAAACCTCAAAGCCCACCTCCATTGACACACTTGCTCCAACAAGGCCACACCTCCTTCAATAAAGCCACACCTCCTTCAACAAGGTTACAACCTCCTAATCCTTTTCAAACAGTTCTACCAACTGGGGACTGAGCATTCAAACCTATGAGCCTATGGGGGCCATTCTCATTCAAACCACCACACCATTCATATTTATTAAATAGATAATAAATAAGTAAATGATAAACCATGGAGGTTTTTGTCCCCTAAGAGAACCAGTTTTTATTGTTCTCAAATGAACATGGAAGTAACCATTCTCTGAAATAATAGCCCCAAAAATTATTTTCTAGGAAAAGACTCCATCTCTAAAATGTTTTTTTTGTTTTTGTTTATAAACATTTTTTCCTTTTTTTAACAACGGGGCATAGGGTGATTCTTACCATGTTGCCATGTTGCCAAGACTTGCCTTAAACCTGGCTCAAATGATCCTCCTGACTCAGCCTCCTGAGTAACTGGGAGTGCAAGGTACCAAATAAGAATCTCTTGTTTCTTCTAAGATAGTGGTTCTAGGTACATCTTTAAGCAAGAACCAGGGATCTGGATTCTTTGCCTCCCAAGCACGGAAGGGACTAGGAAGGAGTTTTAAAGAGGGGAACAAGTCAAAAGGAGCACGACAGCTGTCATCTGTGTAGCTCCAGAGAACCAAACCACCTCTAAAGACTGTGGAGAGGGGACACTTCCGGTTTAATGACTACTCCAGAAAGGGCTGCCTTGGGAGCGAGGGAACATATAGCTGTTCTTAGAGAAAGACCTCGGTTGGGTGAGAAGCAAGCTATAATCCCTTCACCTTCCCCCACCCCACCCTATCCCCCCAAAAAAATAAATAAAGGTGCTGAAACTATTTGGTAGGCATCAGTGTTAACTCAGATCTAGGTAGGGTAGAGAAGGGAGTATGAGGGGAAGGAAAGAAAAAGTCAGATTTATTAAAGCCTTTTGATAAATATTTCTTGGAATCCCTTATTTTCTTAAAGAATGAAAAATGATTCCAAGATATATTTCTAGATCAATGGGTACTAACCAGTCAGACCAAACTTACACGTTGGCAGGGCTGGTCTAACACACTGGCCCAATCAAGGGTAGCTGATGGCGACTGTGACCACTCCCTGGCAGCTCTGATAGTCCATTAGGAGTGGACTATACCATTAAGACCAAAGGAGACTGCCAGGTGTGATGGGCACAGAGACAGCAAATCTCTGTGAGTTCAAGGCCAGCCAAAGCTACACAGTGAGCCCCTGTCTCAAAAAAAAAAAAACAAAAACAAAAACCAAAAAAAAAACAAAAAAAAAAAACAAAGAAAGAAAGAAAAGACTACTGGAGACATCACATCACATTCTCACTGGGACCCAAATTCGTAGTTTGAAAATCTCCTAGTTAAAACCTACGACCAACCATAATAACAAGCAAAAGCTGCTATCGGGGCAGGAGGTGAGCATGTGGAACTCAGAGGACAACTTTAGGAGTCAGTTCTCTCTCTCCACCTTGAAATGTAGGGATCAAATTCCTATTAGGAGGCTTGCATAGCAAAGACTTCTACCTGTTGAGCTGTCTTGCCGGCCCAATAATCAAGTTTTAAACCAGAGAGCAGAATCACACGAGCCACTGTTTTTTAGTGTTACTTGGTATCCTGTAGCACGAATCTTAAAAGTTCTTATTAATAAAAACAAACCCAGGGCCAGCTATTGGGGTGAACGCTGGAAGATCAGAGAAGCATAACAAGCCACAGCCACCTTACCTTGCCAATTCCTCAGCTGATCCTGTTTCCTTAGACTGGATGCCTCTGAGTCCTCATCCAGAATGAATCCCAGCTGAACTGCTGCTCAAAAGCCTAAAAGCTTAACCAGCTCTCTCTAGTTCCTGGTTTTCACGCCTTTTATACCTTTCTGTTTTCTGCCATCACTTCCTGGGATTAAAGGCTCTTGTTACCACACCTGGCTGTTTCCAGTGTGACCTTGAACTCATAGAGATCCAGACGGATCTCTGCCTCTGGAATGCTAGGATTAAAGGTGTGTGTGTCACCATTTTCTGGCCTCTGTATCTAGTGGCTGTTCTGTTCTCTGACCCCAGATAAGTTTATTAGGGTGTACAATATTTTGGGGGACACAATATCACCACAGTATCCCACCATATTGGAGTACATATTTCCACACTCTGTTCAAAGGGAGGAAATATAAATGGCCATTTTATAAAAAAGGAAATTCCTATCCATTACCTCACTCGCTGCCTGTTACTACATCAAGGTCTTTTCACTATTATCCCTTATAGTCCTCAAAGCCGTCTAGAATGTGGACATCAGATTCACTTCACAGAGAAGAGAATTAGTGCATAGGAAGAAAAAATTTCTTTCCCACAGAGAGCAGTAGAGCAAGGGCTTTCTATGCTTTCCCACAGGTTTTGTGCTCCTATCATTCTTACCAGAGTGTTTTCAACTCAACTAGTACCCTGAATGAAGTGACCCAGCATTGAAAGACTGATATCCTATCTAGTCAACCTTTGGATAGCCATCTAATCATCTTCTACTAAATAATCTCACCTTTAAACCTATCAGCCTCCATGGACAAGCTAGATCCCCAACCCTCGTCCTGGCTATCCAACTGGTGTTCATCCCTTAATCCTCAGTGTCTTCAGGTTCTACCAGAGTGGGACCCAGAACCCACCTAATAGGCTTTTGTTCTGCTCTGTGAGTAGAGAACAGCAAACAGTCTTTCCAGGCTTAAATGCCACAGTCAACAATGACCAGCCAGCATGAGGAATGAGTGCTGGGTTGTTAAGAGAGCCTCCCCAAAAGAGGCTCAGCGTGTGATCCTCATTAGTGATAGGTGTGGGCTGAGCCATCTGTGTGCCACGGGAACAGAATGGCAGGCTGCCTTTCAGATGCCAAGATATCTAATGGGAAGATCCAAAGTGCTCAGGAAGCAGAGAAATAGCTTTCCTTGTGGGCATCTCTACAAGAGGCAGAGATGCAGAAGGCCAAGGGGTTTGGGAAATGACCTACTTCACCTGCTGGGCATTCTGCTATTGCTACCACTCCATTCTTCATCTGTGGTACAAGACACTAGAGCCCTGCAAGCTCATCCGCTGGCCTAAGTCCCTCAGACAGAGCCATGATGAGCTTGTTTTACCCTGAAATATGAAGGTGCAAAAGCAGATGCATGGTGCAAGGCATCTGCTTGTCAGGAAGACTCCAGGTCTCACGGGAGTCAAGAAAGACTGCAGCTGGGAGGTATTAATTAAGTGAGAGTTGTAATTCTAGAAGAATGATCAGGATGTATGGAGTACAGGAGTGAGTCAAGTGAAGAAATCCGGAAGCAAGGAGCAAATTGCCCAGCCCAGCATCAAGCTTGTAGTAGGTAATGAGTGGATATCTTTTAATGAATAAGTGAACAGCTAACGTGGGTATTTGTCCTTCTGTTCTAGAGTGGGTAGGGGGCAGGGGGATGAAAGCTTTCTAACGAACAGCTCAGGAACTTGAAACCACAGGATGTAGAGGGAGCTCATGGGGCCTTTACCCAGACATCTGTTGAGTGATGGGTACAGCTAAATATGGATCATCAAAGGGCTTTCTGGGTCACATGGAGGGCAGCTTCATGATTCAGAAAATATGAAATTCAGCTTGTGCAGAGGGCATAAATACTTGCAATCTACTTCTTAGAGAACGAGTCAGAAGTGTCAAAGGACAAAAGGCAGCCCTGAGGTAGACTCACAACACAGGGAGAGACCAGTGCAATGAAACACAGATTCGTGAGATGGAGAGACAGAACTAGACTGTTAGGACAATCGACCTGGGCAAGGGAAGTGAACAGAACAATGTCTCCGAAACTGAAGGAAAGGACTTAGAAGTCCTGAAGCGAGCGAGGGAGGGGGAGAGGGAGGGAGGCAGGGAGGGAAAGAGGGCCAGCTCACAGAAGTATCCAGGAATTAATGGAATTGTTATTAAATAACAATCACCTTTTATCATTTAGTCCAAAGTCTATTCCTTTTGAGCTTAACAAGGACCTTACAAAGTCAGGCTATCTCTTGACAATGAGGAAACTAAGAAACAGCAAATCTCAGTAGTAAATCCAGGCTTCAGATGTCTCAGAAGCTGCCTTCAAAGCCATTTTCCCACTGATAGTGCCGCTGAGAGATCCTCAGAGCTTCAGACATAGTGACAGTGACTTTCTACCCCCAAACCAGCTGTGTGTGTGTGTGTGTGTGTGTGTGTGTGTGTGTGTGTGTGGTGTCCTTGCTTTCCAAAATGAACACACGATCCCCTCCTCCCTCTTCTGTAGACCATGTGTAGGCACAGGGCAGACTCTGGGCAGCAGAAAGCTGACATGTACCTTATCCTCTCCTCTACCCTCTCGGGTCCTTACTGCAAGGCACCAGCTGGTCTCTGTCCTAAGACTCTAATCCAGGGGGAAAAAACAGCCAAGAATGGTGCAGAATTCAACCGGATCAGAGTCCTCACACCATACTAAAGGTCGTTTTAAAAGATACATAGAGAGCGCAGTCACTAAGATGGGAGAAATGAGGCTAGGTACTGGAGTTCGATAATTGAAAGGATGGAGAATCAAAATGTCATTTTAAATATCTATCGGGCAAATCATAATATAGATGAATATTGCCTCAAGAATGGTAGATAAAACTGAATATTTTCCTTTCCACAACACAAAATTATTTTTAAAATGAAATCTTAGGAAGAATTACAAAGCGAGGAATAATTAAAATGGAAGTTCTTTTTACCTTTGATAGCAGAAGAGAAAGGGATTTTACACCACCATAGAAGGAGCAATCATGAAAAGTTCAGAAAGTCTGTGTTTTCTGTTGTACAGTTACACAGTAGCACTTTCAAATAAGTATTGAACTTGTTTTTTTCTTTCTCTTTTGAAAGAAAATAATACAGATGATTGATAGATAGATAATGATAGACATAGATAGATAGATAGATAGATAGATAGATAGATAGATAGATGATAGATAATACATACATACATAGGTAGATAGATAGATCATAGATACATAGACAGACAGAGGTAGCAATTGAAAGTCATAAAACTGCACAATCTTTTTTTTTTTTTTGGTTTTTCGAGACAGGGTTTCTCTGTGTAGCTTTGTGCCTTTTCCTGGAACTCACTTGGTAGCCCAGGCTGGCCTCAAACTCACAGAGATCCACTTGGCTCTGCCTCCCGAGTGCTGGGATTAAAGGCGTGTGCGACGACGATGACGACGACGACGACGACGACGACGACGACGACGACCACCACCACCACCACCACCACCACCACCACCACCACCACCACCACCCAAAACTGCACAATCTTGAGGAAAGGAAAAGTAGCAGTTGGACTTCATGGCACACACACACCTGTCTCAGCAGGCTGAGCAGGAGGAATGTAAGTTCAAGACCACCCTGGGTTGGGTGGTGAGGTTTTGTCTCAAGAAAACAAAGTAAAACAGTTTTGCTGGTGAATATATCCTCTCTCCTCGACATCCCTGAGGCAGAGGGATGGAGCACTAGACCTCAATTCAGGAGGTACCCAAGGAGATGACAGAGTGTCACGGACCTGCCACACGGGGTGTGCTGTCAGCACACCCTTTTGGCACCTGGTACAAGGTAATGAGGATGGTAGATGTAAGAGGCTTAGGCAAAAACCAGGCAATGGTGGCGCACGCCTTTAATCCCAGCATTTGGGAGGCAGAGGCAGGTGGATCTCTGAGTTCGAGGTCAGCCTGGTCTACAGAGTGAGTTCCAGGACAGCCAGAGAAACCCTTTCTCAAACACACACACACACACACACACACACACACACACACACACACACCAAAAAAAAAAAAAAAAGAAAAAAAAAAAGAAAAAGAAAGAGAAGGGGGAGGGGCTTAGGCAAGTCACCCCCACCTGCCTTACTCTGCCTCCTAAAGACCTCAAAAGTTAACCACATTTCTTGGAATTAAAACATCAGGGAATCATTTCATGTTCTATGAAAATGTTCACATATACCGTGGCCATGAGTGTAGTGTGCAAGCAAGCATGGACCTATGGCCTAGGCTTAATAATGTTAATACTCTGCCAGAGCCGTGTGCAGGGCCTGAAATCCCTTGAAGTCATAGATTCAACATCTTAAAGCCGAAAACTTAAGCACATATCATCAGGGAGTCTTTCTTAAGAACTACAGATTGCAGACATCATTCACACTGCCAGCGGAAGATTCGAGACATTGTACATACAAATGAGCTCCATTGTTTCTCAGATGAATAAATCCAGTTACTCTCCAGATAAAAATGAATGAGGACATCACTGTTATCTCCCACAAGGAGGAAGTTTTGACTGAAGCCAAAGGTCCTGACTGTATTCAAAACATTTTTTGGTCAAGCTCGAAAGAGGAAAGCAAACAGCATTCTCAGAGGACGTTAAATTGGGGGTGTTAAATGCACCAATGATACCAAGAGAATAAAGCAAAACCCTGAGAAGAACTGGATATCTGTCTCAAAGAAAATTGCATTCTTATTTTTGAAACAAACAAACAAAAAATGTTTAAAGAATTAGTTATAGGGAGGCTGGGAATATTATTATTTTGAAGGGGTAAAAAGAAAAGGACATCCATGTTTGAAGATTTATATATTCATGTAAAAACACAGCCATTGCCCCACCTCGTGAAGAATACGAAACCAGATTTGAGGAGAGGGCAGGCTGCTGAGATATACAGAAAGCTCCTCCCCCTCTACTGAGACACAACTCACCTGGAAGTGTGTCAGCCCCTGAGAGAACGTCTGGGAAGTCTGACTGAAAAGCGTTGCCTCAAGTCTACAGGGTAAGAGATTGTCTTTCAGTGATTAAAATGGAAGAAAAGCACCCATCTTCCCACTTGCTTTGGACTCAGCTGGGGGTGGGGCAGGGACCGACCACAGGTGCCATATAGGGTGGGTAGGACATTTAAATAGTTTGCTTGCAAAGGTCTACGTGTCTACTGATCTGAGTGACACCAAAAGCAAACAGGTGAACTGAGTGAGAGAGAGCAGGATCCAAAAGATCCAGCCTGCCACAGCCATTTAGTGCAATGAGTTTCCCATTTGAGCTTAACCTAGTTAGTAATAACAATTGGAGATAAGGGACAGCTTCCCAGCCTGTGCACGCTGGACCTAACTGGGCACCCTGTAGCTGCTCACACATCACAAGGAAACATTTCCAGTCCATACTCCAAATGCACAAAAGCATACCTTTGGTTCATTTAAACATCACTACGGCCCCTCCCCCACTGCAGGTTTCCCAAGACCAGACATCCCCTTTCCCTTCACTGATAGCGACGCCCGCTGTGAGGAATGTAGGTCTTTGATGACTAGCCTACAAATGGAAATTGCTTCCATCATTCTTAATTTAGGCACATATCTTCCCCTGAGATCGCCCCTCTTTGGAAGAAAACATCTCTTCTAAGCTCCCTCCTCCAGCCTCACCCAGGCCCTGAAGCCTAGGAGCTGCTGACGGTCTTGAAAACACGTGCGCTCACTGGATCTTGTACAAGTGCTCTTGGCAGTTCTCGCAGGTTCTGATGGAAGGCTGGGTCTCTGCACACTTGCATCTGCCTTGTCTTGGCAATGCCAGTCCTTCCTCCTTCCCTGCAGGAGAGAGGGTAGAATGCTGGGGACTTGTTCTATAATGCACTGCTTCTGTGTATAGCCTGACTTTGCAGTTCATTGCAAATAGAAATGGCAGCAGGTGGCTGAACCCCAACTTTCCAGGAGTTTCTTTATATGTCATTACTGGAGAAGTTGGGCGGTCTGACCAGCCATGTAGCACTGGGGGTGTCTGTTCTCCATTAGAATCTTCTGGGACCTTTTCGAAGTTGCCTACTGCCAAGGAGGTACTTCTGATATATGCTGGGCTGGAAATTCTCTTTTCCCAGTTGCCTGGTGTTGAAAGAGAGGAAGGGAAATCCAAAAGCCCTATTCTCTACGCCCAGCCAAGCATGTTATATATATTATTGACTTGACTCGGAAAACTTCTGTGAAGTGGTAAGCATTTTATAGAGTATTAAGCAGAAGGGCTCAGAAAATGGTGACTAGTCAACAAGTAACACGGTGAGTTACCCAGTTCTCTCTCTCTCTCTCTCTCTCTCTCTCTCTCTCTCTCTCTCTCTCTCATTCTCCCAATTCATGTTCTTTTCTTGCAACTAGTATTTTTCCAAGCATGGCCCATGAACCATTTATGTCCAGAACGCCTGGACTCCAGATCCCTGGGCCCCACGTGGACTTCCTTAATTATGCTCTCCAAGAGCTCAACTCTGAAATCTGATATTTTACAAGCTGCAGCTGCAGATAGACTCCCATGCTCCTGGAAGTCGGGAGACCTACTGCATTGTCCCATCCTGGAAGGCAGGGCCACTTGGCAGATGGGAGGCCATCAGGGCATCAGAACTGCTCCACCCAGATAGGCATGCTGGGGTAGAGAAGAGCTGGTCAGGAAGCACGTCTGAGATGGAAGACAAGAGATAAAGCTGTTGGCTTCACTTCAGAGCTGCCCGGTCCCGGTCCCCAGAATTCAGACCTGGGAACAAATCTACACCCTTCTCTAGGCTGAGGCCGCCGTGAGCCAAAGGTTCAAGTTCATACCTGCATAGGGCTACACAGGAAGTGTAGACTTAGGGACTGTCCTACAGTGGAACAACAACTTGATGTGTGTGTGGGGGGGGGGGGGGTGGCCATGGGACCCATAGCTGCCACCCACCTCCCTGTCAGGCCTGGAGATCTGCAGAACCACTGCAGATGTCTCTCCAAACTCTTGGTGCCACAACTGACCAGCCAAGAAGTCACGCCCCGAATCCTCAGTCGATCCTATGTCCCTCTGTCATTCTAAGACAGGGCCAGGATATTGCGCTCAGGAAGCTGACTAAGATAGTATTCTGTGACACCCATTCCTGTCTTCTTCCTCCTGGATCTGCCCATTTCTATTTTGTGCCTCACAGCCTAGGTGGGGGTTTCTGAAATGATGGTTGGGATGTCTGGGGTGGCTCACTGTAAGACAGATACGTAATTACTACTCAGGGGCAGAAACAGAACACTAGAAATAACTAGGCAGCCCACTCCCACAGAGACTCAGCTACGTCTTCTCCAGCGGCAACACTAAGTAGGCATGAAGAGTAGTTTCCTGCAGAAAATGGCCTTCTGAACTCAAGAGCCTAGAAAAACCACTCCTGAACAGAGTTTCACCTAACCAACTCAGTAAATCATTTCAATTAGGAATCTGAAAAGTTGCTCTTAAAAAAAAAAAAAAAAAAAAAAGCCGGGGGGTGGTGGCACACGTTTTTAATCCCAGCACTCGGGAGGCAGAGGCAGGCGGATCTCTGTGAGTTCGAGGCCAGCCTGGTCTACAGAGTGAGATCCTGGACAGGCTCCAAAGCCACACAGAGAAACCCTGTCTCGAAAATTTAAAAAAAAAAAAAAAAAGTGGGAATTGGCTTGAATCTGTGCAGCTACCCTAAACCTGTGCAAACAAGGAAAACAACAGCCCGTTGAAGAAGGAAGCCTTGGGAGCTGGTGTGCTTGCATTTTAAACTAGAGCCCAAAACAAATGGTGCCTGTCCACTTGCTGGAGCGTTTATAGGTCTAACACAGACAACCACGTTCCTGTCCCTCCTCCTCTGAACAGGTTACTGAGCGCCCTTCCGAGCGACAAAACAGCCTTTGTTTTCAGATGCCCCTCCCTCCCACTTGCCATTAAGTCAAACTATCAATTATTACAGAAATAGTTCTGGATCTAAAACCCTACAGCCATTTGTAGAAGGAACAAAAAGCCAGCAAAGTAACCGTGAGAGAAGCAGATCAGAAAGATCAGAGGGAACCCTTCGTGGCCTCAGAAGTGAAGGCGTCGTCGCAGAGAACATTCAATCCAACCTCTCGCCCAGAGGGAGCCTTCCTTAAACACCCATAGGTGGCTGCCTCCCCTGGGAGGTACCCACTGGTGGACAGCTCACTCCCTTCTCAGAGAATCCCATAAAGGCAGCTCTCTGAGCCTTAGATAGGATCCAGTTGCATCCAAAACACCCCAGGAGCTCTCATCATTGGAACACAGACTATGTCTTCTTCCCCTTATGATGTTTGGGAAGCAGTACTCACTACAGCTAACTACGTATGCATGTGTGTACATATGTACGTATTTTGCTTCTGTATGGAACATCCTCCAGATTCTTAAATCAAGCCTTATATATTATAAGTCTCAATCTGTTATTCTTTAAACTTTTTCTGAGACAGCAATAGTTTGTCAAAGTACTTGAAATGATTCAGAACTGAAGACCATCCCCGTGCCCTAGAAACATGTGAACAATCGCAGAGTTGCATCCTTTACTTGGATTATGGCTTTAGCTTTTTGTAGTAATCACATGACCTTACTAATTCACCTTGGTCTTACTGTAATAACATCTCTTAGCCTCTTATGAATTGCAATAATTGCTCTAACAAAATTTTTGAGATTGACTGCTTATAAAGAAAACACATTGTCCCTGGATGGCAGTGGCACACACCTTGAATCCCAGCACTTGGGAGGGAGTTTGAGTTTGAGGCCAGCCTGGTCTACAGAGTGAGTTCCAGAATAGTCAGGGCTGTTACACAGAGAAACGTTGTCTCAAAAAGAAAAGAAAAGACATTGTCTTTGATGTCAAACAGTTCTGGACACTCAACAGTGTGTCACCAGCTTCTCGTGGGAGACCACAGACAACGGCATCACAAGGGGAGGAGTATCTCTGGAGGACATCACACCGTGACACAGATTTCATAGAAAGACTCCAGGATCAAGGACCCTCTGTTACAGCAACTCTCTTATTCAGAAACCAACCAGCCCCAGATGTTCCTTAATGTCTTCTTGGACAACACAACGTAGTGGTTTTCTCTACATTGAAGCATTCCTTCCTAGAGGGAAGAGGCAAGCCAGAAGCAACCAAAATACAAAAAGCTCATGTAATTCAGGAGGCCAGGGAAACTCACAAAACTGACAAGGCTCTGAGAGCCCCTTCCCAAGATTGTATAAACTATAAACAGGAAAGAGAAGACTATTCTGTAGAGATGCCTGCCAATGTGATAGACAGCAACCACAATGATCTAACTACCTCCCGCTGGACCACAGACTCATCACCACTACACTGAGGACAAAATCCCCCAATACAAGATGGATCCCAGGGAATAAGGACCCTTCAGGAGCCTACACATGGAGCTCTACAGCCATGTCACATGATACCTTCTCCACAGTATCAAAGCCAGAAGTCCCTCAAGCTTCTCAACAGTAGCCATTTAAATGATGTGTTGGGCAAACAAAACTCCTGCACATCAAACATTTCTTGTGTGCTTTCCTGTAGATGCCATAGGATCAATGTTCTCTGATCAGTGCCCTACAGAAACATCATACCATGTTTTCATTGCTCTGGAACAGCACTGTCCTATGGAAGCATAATGTGAGTCAATGCATACGTTTAAAATGTCTGATAACCAAGCCGGGCGGTGGTGGCGCACGCCTTTAATCCTAGCACTTGGGAGGCAGAGCCAGGCGGATCTCTGTGAGTTCAAGGCCAGCCTGGACTACCAAGTGAGTCCCAGGAAAGGCGTAAAGCTACACAGAGAAACCCTGTCTCGAAAAACCAAAAAAAAAAAAAAAAAAAAAAAAAAAAAAAAAATCCTATCATTTCAATAGGTAATCAATATAGAATATTAAGGAGACATGGCATTGTTTTTGTAGTAGGCCTTTAAACCCTGGCATGAGCTGACGCTTGCAGTGCTGGCCCACTGAGATCACTTAAAGGGGATGCCTTGGCATTGGGGGCTTACTCATCACAGCACTTTGCACTGCACTGTACTGCTTCCTGATCTGTGGGATCCATCGCACTGGCCGTGGAAGGGCACGGCCTATGTGGTAACCCGTTACACTTCAGGTTCTCAGCATACAGCTTGACATGGAGGCAATAAGCCCAACCAGTGACATCCTTAGCCAGCACAGGACAGAGCTTGGGTCTGAACCTCAGCCTGGCTGATGATAAAATCCATTCTCCCTTTCCTGTCCCAGGTGGCCTCCTGAACTTCCCACAGCCATAAGGAAAGGGCATGATCTTTAGGGCAAACAGACTCGGGTTCATATTTCAGTGAGTGAGCAGTGACTGAATTCACTGCTATGTTTATTAGAGTGGTTTGGCTACATTCTCTTTGACTTAATCTCTGCATTTGTAAAATGAAGATGATATGTTTCCTAAAGAGGACTACAAAGATGGACATAAGATGATATGATCAGTTCAGCATCTTGCAAACATACCTTCTATAAATGTTGGTTTCCTCTGTGTCTAATGAAACAAATAATTCTTATCTGAACAAGGTTTGATTATGAGACAGCTTTGAACCTATCTAGTCACATAAAGCCAACCAAAATGGGAGACAGGGAGCCACTCTTGCTAGCTGCCTCCTATTCCACAGCATACAGGTGGAGCCAAGCAGCCATGCACCGTGCATAATCCAAAGATCCCCTTGCATGCCTAGAGAGGTGCATACTGCAGCTGCTTCCAACCTCTGCCACTGAGATCCTGCCTTGTTAGTGTCTCTGCCCCCACATCTAATAGAATCTGCCTTTGCTTTCCTGAGACCTATAGAGGCTGGAAGCTCTCAAAACCAAGCCAGGTATAGAAGCCTAGGTCGAGAAGGGCCTAGTAAATGTTCAAACATTCACCTACATGAGACAGACCCCAGTCTACTCAACACTGGCCTTTGATCCTGAGACAAAGGAACAGACCTATTAAACCAAGATCCGCACATGAGCTTAAGAAACAGGAAAGTAACCCAGGCAGTGGTGGCGCTTGCCTTCAATTCCAGCACTTAGGAGGCAAAGGCAGGCAGATCTCTGTGAGTTCAAGGCCAGCCTGGTCTATAGTGTGACAGCTAGGGCTAACACAGAGAAACCCTATCTTGGAAAAAGAAAGAAAGAAAGAAAGAAAGAAAGAAAGAAAGAAAGAAAGAAAGAAAGAAAGAAAGAAAGAAAGAAAGAGGGAGGGAGGGAGGGAGGGAGGGAGGGAGGGAGGGAGGGAGGGAGGGAGGGAGGAAACAGGAGAGTAGATGGCCGCCATTGTCCTCATCAGGAAGTCCCTGCCAGGATGGGAAATCCCTTCCCTCTTCACCCCTTCCCTCGCACCTTCCCACCAGTTTTCCTTTGTCGCCCTAGCTGCTACGGCTCCTCTGTCTGCTGTGTCTTCCTTCCACCCTGCCAGCCCTATACCGCCCTGTTACCAACAGGAAGGTTTTCAAACCTTGTTCCCACACCACCATATCACTGTTCGCGCACACACATACACAAGTACATGGACACACACACACACACACACACACACACACACACACACACACGTACCCTACCGCACAAACACGCCAGTTTATCCTTCCCCAGTTTCTCTTTCAGTAAGGGTTTCCTACCTTGTTTCTGACTGTATGACTACAGATATGAGTGCATATGCACACACCATCTACTACCACATTCACACTCACGGTCAAGACTTAAGGTTTTCAGACACACAACCACACAAACCTCCCACTTGCACGTATTCCTCACACACAGGCAAATTCACCCCATAGTACACCCCATACTTTCCCTCATACATGTGCACAAAACACAAACAGAATCATTACCAGCCTCAGAACACCCTTTTCTCCTTAGTTTTGAAGACTCTGCTACCTTGATTAGAGTTATTAATACCAAACGAGCTTATCTCCCTACTTGACCGTAAGCCCCTTCGGGAGTGGCTACTTACTTTCTCATTTCTGGCCTGCACAGTGTTCTGTATGGAGTCAGAGCTCAATATATATTTCAAAGTGAATAAATGGCTCATTTTATCGACCTGTTTGCATGTACAAGACTGAATGAAGAAATGGGGGAGAGCAGCTCCATGTGGCCTTGGGGGCCGTGGGGCCATCCTGGATGGCTGGCCTTGTCTGGTCCTGTTCTGTTGCCTCGGCCTCATTCCAAAGGAAATATTTGTTCTGTGAGCAAATAAAATGTGAATATGTTCTAATCTGTTGCAAAGATACACAGCGCTGCTTTCAGCCCAACGCTTGGATCTCAAGAGCACTTCAAAGGACTGTGAAAATAGAAAGTCCACAGTGGGGTAGGGAAAATGTGCCTCTTTCCTTCTCAGAGAGCAGGGCAAACGAAGACTGGATGATAAGCATCCCGTTGGCCAACTGTAAATAATGCCTGCTGTAGGCCTGTTGAGATCCTGGGCACCACGGGCTCTCCTTTCCCGTCATTCTACATACATAGCTGGAATTTGAGAACGGACACACACGAGACACACACACACACACACACACACACACACACACACACACACATGCGCGCACACACCCCAGATATTGATTTCATTTTAAAGAAGTCCAGCTATCAGACATGTGTGCTGAACCCTATCTTGTAGCTGTGTTCCCATTGGGGTGTCTGTCACGTGACCTGAAACCTATGTGCCTGCTCATGAATAAGCACGCACAACACCTGGAGAAGTCAGGAAGAAGAAACAATTCCTAGACACAGACAATGAGGGAGGTCTTTGATAAACTTTGTTTGTTTCCTACTAGGGAATTCTTAGAAGTTCGGAATCTTCAGTAATAAATTCATTGGATGCACTTGTTTCTGAATCAGGCCTTGGGTTTGATGGCAGGGTTTCCAAACTTCTAAGGGAGGAATAGAAGGTCTCAGTGTTCCCTTAGCCCATCTCTGGCCCTTCTCCCCACTTGGGACAAAGACTATGCTAGCTGTCTGTTAAGGAAAGCCAGTGTGTAAATGAAATCATTTATTCAATGGCTGAGGGGGGAGCCTTAGGATCCCTGCAATGGCTTCTGAAAATGCAGCCCAGGGCTCCCTTCAATCTCTATTTCAGAAGCTCCAGTCAACTGGGTCCTGAGACAGGGACAGCGTTTAGAACCTGACTTAAGAATGAGCCTCATCCATCCCTTAGGCAGATTTAGGTGTTATCGTGCTATTAAGGTGTTTGAATCCACTCAGTAAGTGAGAAATATTAGCATTGTCACTTTTATTTCATAAGTGAGCATTGGAGGCTCAGAGGGGCTGAGCGTCTTGCCCAAAATGGCCCAGTTAGGTTCAGAATTCTATTTGCTGACTCCTCCTTCTACTACCCTGGGGAACTCTTCTACCAAGGATGCCAACCTGTACAGAACTTTACAGATAGCATTCCTACTAGTTTGTTATTCAACTTAATCATAACTGCTCTTCCCTACTTTCATTCAACACATTGTTTTCATTTCACTGGTGTAATTTGATTTTGAAACTACACAATACTAATTTGGCCAATTTGAAAAGCTTTTGGGGACCAGTGAGATAGCTCCTCAGGAAGGGGCGCTGGATGCCAAGCCCACACATGCCACAAAAAGCTGGAAGGAGAGAATCAATCGACTCCTGAAAGTTGTCCGTTGGCTCTACATTTGTACTGGTGGGTATTCATTCTCTCTCTCTCTCTCTCTCTCTCTCTCTCTCTCTCTCTCTCTCTCACACACACACACACACACACTATAAATAAGTAGATAAGCAATAAATAAATCATTTGGGAAGCATGTTTCTTTGAAAAAGAGGGTCTCCTAGATTACAGCCGGTGCTATATCTGCTCCCAAAGGCCACACTGAAAGTGTCTGGGGCAGCCCTCCCTTCGACTGACAGCATTCATTCACAATCTATTCACAATCTTACCTTGATTTAAAATGGGCAGCAGGGTCTGGCCAGATCTACCCCAGCCACATTTCCACTAACAGGCATGGACATGTGTGAGAGAGAAGAGGTAGAGAGCAGTTCTGGGTAGCAAGACTAATCCTCCGCACTTGGAGAACAATTAAGAAAAATAAAACCAGTACAAGACACATTAGGTAAGTCTTTAAAGTGAAGTTTATAAAGAATATTTAATATCCTGGAGATGTGCCTGATAAAATGTGAGGCAAAATGTGAAGTTATACATTCAAAAGCATCTCCATTATGTAAAGCAGCAGTGAAAGAGGAGGAAATATGCTCAAATGTTAACTGTATTCATTTCTAAGATGATGGATGCTTGCTGGTTTGTTTTAAACCTTTTTAAAAGTCTTCCTAACTGTATATAGTACATACGCACTTTGCAATTAGCATTGTATCATAATTTGTATATTATATTGCAAACTGTGTTTTGTAATATGACCTGTTTTAATGCTTTTCAAAGATGAATGCCCTGTCTGGGTTAAAAAGATAGAAAATAACATGGTCTGGTGTAGCAGGAATCCTAATTGGTCTTAATAATAAAATCCCGGAGTCAGATATCAGGGTGAAAGCTGAAAGATCAGAGAAGCAGAACAGCCAGCCACTAGAAAGACTTCTTACCTCTAGGAATCCTCAGCCTGAAAGCGCCTGAGCGCCCCTCTCTTCCTGCCTTATATTCCTTTTCTCCACCCAGCGATATCACTTCCTGTCTCAACCTCCTTAGTGCTGGGATTAAAGGCATGTGTGCCTCCCAAGTACTGGGAGCAAAGGCATGATATCCCAAGTGCTGGGATCAAAGGTGTGTGCCACGATTGCCTGGCCTCTGTGGCTAACTAGTGGCTGGCTTTGCCCTCTGGTATTCAGGCAAGCTTTATTTGTTAGGGCATACACAAAATAGCATTACATTTCCCATTTTTGTCTAAAATAAAAAAGATTATAACTAATATAAGAAAACTATGTACAACAAGTACAATAACTATATATAATATATACAGGCAATAATTACATCAATAATGTCTAGTCCATTAACATTTGATAAATTCAGAGAAAATACTTCATTATTTATTCTATTTTGGTGAGTCCAAAGTGTTATACCTAATTCACTTTCTATCCTAACTTGTATTATCAACCAAAAACCAAACTGTGTTTTGATGTCTCTCAAACTTATAAACCTTATACTTCTTTAGTGAGTTTCTTTTCTGAATTTGTTAACAAAAAAAAAACTATAACTAGCTAGTCTTCAACTCCCTCAGAGACCTGAGAAGGAAATACTATTAACTGAGTAAGTAGGAAGTGCAAGCAAGCAAATTCCAAAAAATGTGAGAAATGACAGAAACAGCTGGCTGCCTGGACAGTCACCCAAGATTCCTCTGCAATGTTGGGACATCAATCTTCGGCCTACAGGCCTAGCATATCTGATAGACTCATCTGTGAAGCAGGAATTTTCTAAAGGACTTTCCTACTGTGTCTTGGTAAGGTTCAGCCATCCTTTTCTTTTGTGGCCTGCTTGTCCATTTGGACAGCACGCTATCAGCAATGGCATTTTCTTGTCTAGTGGCTAACTTTTGCCACAAAGCAAATAAACACCATATGGAGTTTCTTCAATGCCTATCATTTTCTCTGAAGTATATTGATGCTGCCAGGAGCAGACATGTCTCATTGTCATTAAAAAACAAAACAAAACAAAAACTATGTTATTAAAAAATCTTAAATGCCATATTCTGAGGATCTCTGAAGTGTTTGAAGATGACCTGTCTATCTAAAATAAATCTCTGTTTGACCTTGAAAACATACCTAACATGACTACAAATTTGATTATATGATTATAATTACTAACTTGCATTTCTTTCTTTTTTTCTTTTTTCTTTTGTTTTTGCTTTTTTTGGCATTTCTTTATTATCCTAAATAGTTCGTAATAATAACTTTCAAGGACTAGAAATTTGCATTCCATTGTTAAATGAGTTGTATAGATACAATACCTTGAACAAGATTAAAAATGTATATACAGCCAGGCGGCCATTGCGCACGTCTTTAATGCCAGCACTCGAGAGGTAGGCAGATCTCTGTGAGTTCGAGGCCAGCCTGGTCTACAGAGCAAGATCCAGGACAGGAACCAAAAACTACACAGAGAAACCCTGTCTCAAAAAAACAAAAAAAAAATTATGTACAGTATGTTCTAAAAAATTAATCTCAAATTTGTGTCAATATACAAAAATCCAATCCAATGTAAAATATTTAAAACTAGTAGTTGCTTTTTAAAAGTAGATTCAATAATTTACCTTTTTACCTATATCATATCTGTGTCTTCCCTTTTTTCTTTTCAGAGTAAATAATCTACCCTTTATCCTACATTTCTGTATTTTTTTCCAGAGTAGATTCAATAATCTACCCTTTTATCCTATCAAATCTGTATCCCCCTTTTTTCCTTTTCATTTTTTTTTTCAAACAAGAACCCTGAATCTAATCTCCTTTGTTCAGCCTTTTTCCTGACCATTACCAACACAACTTGTAACCAATCACCCAAAACAATGACAAATAACCATAACCCATTGAATGACCAAACCCCACCCACCCCACCTCTTGGGATTGTGGACTTTGTTTTCTTAATTTTACTTCCTGCTGTCTGGGGGGTGATGGTATCTTGGTGGGGTCCTGTAAGAAAGCTTAAATAGTATGGTCTCAATAGAGTAATGGTTAAGACTGTCTGAGACTCTGGCTGGAAGTGTAGTATGATAGACCATTTCTGAATAGTTACAGTTACAATCTGCTCATATCCTAACTAGAACATATTAGTACTAGAGTTAGAATCTTCAAGATAGGACAGCTATTCGAGTAATCTCGGTAATTCACCATTTACCTACGTTCTGGACATTTCTGGACATTTAGCATGTCTTTCTTGTTTGATGTTATTCTTCTTTTTTTTTTTTTTTTTTGGTTTTCGAGACAGGGTTTCTTTGTGTAGCTTTGCGCCTTTTCCTGGAACTCACTTGATAGCCCAGGCTGGCCTCGAACTCACAGAGATCTGCCTGGCTCTGCCTCCTGAGTGCTGGGATTAAAGGCGTGCACCACCACTGCCTGGCTGTTTGATGTTATTCTTGTTGGTTGTTTTTGGTTGTTTGTTTATGTTTACCCTTTGTTTTTCCTGGACAATACTTGATAATCACTCTTATTGTATACAGCTTGCATTAAGTTTAGAACCTTCTTATTTAGACAAAAAGGGAAATGTAGTGGTATTTGCTCCACCCATGACCTTGGGCTATAGCTCAGGAAGGAGGCGGTGTTTCTTGCTGTTCTACGTGACCTCTTAAAAGGAGAGGGAGAAGGGTCACATGCCCCTTTTTCCTGCTCCTGCCTGTAAGGTGGATTCGTTCCTGGTCAGATCAGAGGACGACTTCAGCTCTCTACTCCGTTCTGTATTCCTGAGTGTATTTCCTCAATTTACCTTAATAAATTTCCCTAATACTTTTAAACAGACTCCTGTGGATCTATATCTTTAGTCTGGGGTGTAGTTTGTACAGCGGGCTTGCCTACCCATACCAAAGCCCTCTGTCCAAGATCCAGTACTGCAACATAAATAAATATAATAAAGGGCTGGAGAGATGGCTCAGTGGTTAAGACCACTGGCTGTTCTTCCGGTGAACCCGGGTTCAATTCCCAACATCCAAATGTAGCTTACAACTGTCTGTAATTCCAGTTCCAGAGTACCCAACACTCTCATACAGATATACATGGAGACAAAACACCAATGTACATAAATAAATTTTTTAAAAAAAGAATAAAATAATAAAAATAAATAAATATAACAAAAACAAATAATTTTGAAGTTATCTCCCACCTTAAAAAGTGAGGTTGTTGCTGGATCTGGTGGTGCATGCCTTTAATCCCAGCCCTCAGAAAGCAAAGGTAGGAGGATCTCTGAGTTCGAGGCCAGCCTGGTCTACAGAGCGAGTTCCAGGACAGCCAGGACTATATAGAGAAACCCTGTCTCGAAAAACAAAACAGAGGTTCTTCTTTTTCTGTTTTGTTTAAGGCCAGCCTGGTCTACAGAGTGAGTTCCAGGCCAGAAGAGTGGTTTGTCTGTCTATCCAGGTCAAATTCTGTGCCCGCTCTCTCATACGCTGCTCCGATGTACTTAACACACTTTATGATCAGTACACTTGTCTCTGCCCAATGCACCAGAGCCCTTTTCCTCTGTCACTCACCTCCTCCAGAACTTACTGAGGCTCTCTCACTCCAAGAGGGATCCAAATCTCTTGGCTCTTCAATACATGGTGCCCGTCCAGCACCAGTTCCGCTGCTGCCTGCCCTGTGACTCCAGCCCAGCCCTCCTGGTCCAGCAGATGGTTCTTCAGTGGCCCTCACAAGTTTCATGGGCTAGAAATAAATGTTCCTTCGCTAAAATAGAATAATGGCATCTTGTCCAAATTGTGCTCAAAGATACAATTTTCTCAACGTTAAGTTTGCCCATCAATTTTTATTAAACCTTTGGCATCCGCAGCTTTGCCTATCTCCTGTGAGAACTCACAGATGGCAAACCGAATGATTAAGTCCTCAGTGAATAATCACAGAAAGCCCCAGGGACAGCCCAACACATGTCCTTCCACAGCTTGTGCATTTCACAGACGTGTGCTCATGGCTGTGGCTTTTCAGGCACCTCTGCATTCCCATTTTCTATTAGTTCAGTTCTTCTTGGTTCATGTAATGTATGCCCTGTACTTTCACGATGGTCTTTTCTTCTTAAAAGATTTGATCTTATTTGCAGGCCCGTGTCTGTGTGAGTGGATGGCAAGTATGCTCGGGTGCCTTGCTGCAGAGGCCAGAAAAGGGTGTCAGAGTTACAGGTGGTTGTGGGCTGTCTGCTGTGGGTGCTGGGAAGTAAACTCCGATGCTTTGGAAGAACAGCAAGTGTTCTTAACCTCTGAGTTGTCTTTCCAGCCCTCAATGATAGTTTATATATATCTCACGATGATCTGCTTAGAAAGACATGGTTGTTGTAAGCCAAAGCAGTGCCAACAACTATGGCAGACGCTCCAACCCTTTCCCAGCATGCCACACGCAAATGCACATCTGTGCCCTTTACTATACATTCTGCCCATATCCCCATGCCCCTATCTTACCAAAGAACATTCCAGCATTCTCCAGAATCCCATCCCCCTTGAGGTTGTCTGCCCCTGCATGGATCCTATGGAACCCTTTGCATTTCTTTGGCAGTCAGTGAAGATGAGGAAGAAGGTACAAAAGCGTTAGAGAAAACGTAGCTACGAGTTTAACGCTGAGATAATACTTCCACAGGAAGTGTCACGTGGAGAAGGAAGGTATGGGGGTGCCTTTTTCCAGACATGAGTCTGTGGCGCTATTACCGTATCGCCATATGGATTACCTAGTTATCATTCACATTTACAAGGTGTACACATAAGTGTAAATGAATGCTCCCCACACTCTAGTCAGGAGTGCGTGGGCCAGAACAGGTAAAACATGGATCCTGTAATGAAAAACTACATCTTGTCGTTAAAAGCAGCTTAGCATGTAGGGAGGAAGAGGAAGACCATATTTAGCTTTTATATCCTATCATGACACTGCCAGGCTCTGTCAGAGCAGGCCCTGAGGTCAGCCTCCACATGTAAAGTAAACATTCCTGAGAGGAAAAGTCCAGATGAAACTCAGATAAATATATAGAGCAATGAGGCTATGGAAGGAGCACAGAAAGTGGGGGAGAGCCAGAAGGGATTCCAGTCAGAGGGTGCGTCCAGTTCTCCCAGCGGAAAGTTATTTGATGGGCAGGTGGAACAGAACACCTTGAGATGCTCATCTTTCCTGGATGCCTAAAGAAGACCTTCAGGTGCACTGGGGTCTCTTGGGGAAACCAGGGACATGGGTGAGGACCAGACAAGCCAGGGACCCCAAAGTCCCCTGTTCTCTCCAGGCAAGAGTGGCTAGGCCTTCACTTTGGCCAAGCCCTGCAGTGGGAGGAGCCCTGCAGGGCAAGGAGGGAGCCGCTAGTTAACTGAGTCCACCAGGACGCTGATTCAGTCCTTTACCAGGACGCTGATTCAGTCCTTTGAAACAGCGTTTAGGATGGGAACCGGGCAGGCGACAGTGCATTGAGGTACGATATGGATTCTCTCACATGACTAAAGGGGAGGCTTTAAAGTCTTAACCAAGCTCCATTTCACATTTTGTGACCAAAATGAATTTCACTTTCTCGGGGCCCAGATCTTGCTGCTGAAAAGTGAGGCACTTCCCTGAGTACCTATGTCGAGTTTTTGAAAGGCCACCTTATCTTGTTCCTCTCCCACTATTTGGGCAGAACAGAAAAGCATATGTTAATAAGTCCTCAAAGGAGGGACAGCTGTCCCCTTTCTCGGGCACAGTATTTTGTTGCAGCATAAATCATTCGTTTATTCATAAAGTCATTCAATATTTGGTGACCATCTGCAAAGTGCTGCGTGATGGAGTTGCGAGGTTCAGACAAAACTTCAAGAGGGTCCGTATTGAAGGAATTTCCACCCTGAGCATCATAGATAGCTTTACCTACGAGGTGATCTGTGCTTTAATCAGAAACATGACAAAGGATGTATTCGGAGCCATTTCTAGTTTTTGATGATTGTTTTTAACCTGTGAGATGTAGCCCACGATTTTAAAATGTGAATGATCCTCCCTCCAATACAAGACATCTGATGTCCTGTCATCCAAACTCTGGTTCTAGCCCTGTCTCAGACATGGCTCCTCCTGGCTCTAAAATAAATATCTCTAGTAGCTAATGTCCTACTAGTTAGACATGTAGGAGCAATCACTTGGCAGCCTTGGGACAAACGGACTATTACCAAGCCTGTGTGTGCTTCTCTGTGTTATTTCCTCTACATGGAAAGCCCTTTCTGTCTTGGTAGGTACAGCAAAGCTCTAGTAATCAATTCCAGGGCTGGCCCATATGCCAGCTGTCTCTGGAGTCTTCCTTGACCCTCACAGGAAATAGTTCGTGTATACTGCCGGAACTCACCTCCACGCCTCTCTTATGGTACCCGTAGCCACCACACAGTAGCTATTTGTTCCTTGCCTTTCTCCCACCTACTAGCAGACTGTTAGCGCTTCTCAGACAAGCCCCAGGCTGAGGACGCCAGCCAAACAAATGTTAATGTGAGTGGAAATGAAAGTTACTGCTCTATAAACTCCCATGTCTTACTTCAGAAGGGCCTCTAACAGTGATGCCTCCCCCCCCCCCCCCCCCCCCCCCGACAGAGGGGCCATCAACCTGCTGTGGCCACTTACTGTCCGAGCTCTATAGTCAGTATGGGAGGGAGACCAGGGGACATGAACACAGCACAGTGTTGTGGAATACTATTTTAAGATGTGTTACATTTGTTTATGCTGTGAAATATTTGTTTAATGATGCAAAGATGTGTTGCATTTGTTTAACTCTGTGAAGCTGTGTTACTTTGTCTGTCTAAAACACCTGATTGGTCTAATGAAGAGCTGAATTGCCGAGAGAGAGGGAGGGAGAGATAGGCGGGGCTGGTAGGTAGAGAGAATAATTGGAAGGAGAAAAAGAGCAGAGGAGGAGAAAAAAGAGGAAAAGAAGAAAGAGCAAGAGAACAAGGAGAGGAGGACACTAGGGGCCAGCCACACGGCCACACGGCCACACGGCCACACAGCCACATGACCACACAGCCAGACACCACACACCACACAGCCACACACCCCATGGCCACATGGCCACACAGCCAGCCATGGAGTAAGAGTGAAAGTAAGTTATGCAGAAGTAAGAAAAAGAAAAAGCCAAGAGGTAAAAGATAGACAGTTAAGAAAAGCTGGCAAAAAAGAAGTCAAGCTAAGGCCTGGCATTTATAAGAAAGAATCAACCTCCGTGTGTGATTTATTTGGGAGCTGGGTGGCAGACCCCCCAAAAGAGCAAAAACAACCAACAACGGCACAGTAAAACCTAACATGTAGGTTTGTAACAGCTACATTGTATAAATTTAAGTGTGGTTGTCTGTACAACAAAAAATACACACAGTGGTATAGAATAAACTGTTATTGTGGGTAATTTGAGAAAATTGGATACAGGCAAGAAGGTAACATGGGAGCTTATATCCATTCTATATCTTTTTATGATAAAATTTTGTCAGAAGTCTCTGTCATTTCAAAGAGATCAGAAATGAGAATGAATCCTGTAAATAGAATTTAAATGAACCAATTAAAATTAGGTTGATGTTAACCAAAACACACACACTAGAGTCTCACTAGAATGTGCATAGCAACTTGCTATTTGTCCATTAACAGTAACATGGTCAGGCCAACTACAAACTATTTATACAATGGAATATTACATTACAAAATACAACTGCAACAGGTGACTCTCCTAGACACCATGTGAAGGAGCCGGAATAAAACACGTGCTGGGTGATTCTGTTTCTATGAAGTATAAAGACAGATAAAACTTTAGGAGCTAAGAAGGTGGCTACTGAGACAGAAGGAAGGGAGGAGGAGGAGGAGGATTTGCAGCCTGGTGGTGGGGAGGCTTTCTGTTAGGACTTGGAGGTAAGCTAGGGAAGTCTTATTTCTTAGTCGGCTGTCCTGGTTAGTTTTTTGTTAACTTGACACAATCTAGAGTCATCTAGGGAGAGGAACCTCAACTGAGAAAATGCCTTCATCCGGTTGCCTGTGGGCAAATTGGTAGACATTTTCTTGATTAATCATTGATGTGAGAGGGCTCCCCTCATTGAGGGTGGTGCTGTTGTTGTGAAATAATCTTTTTGTATACTGTAAAGATGTGTTGCTCTCATTGGTTTAATAAAGAGCTAAATGAGCAGGAAGAGGTTAGGCAGGACTTGCAGACAGGGAGAGAACACCGGGATGAAGAAGGGCAGAGTCACAAGGAGACATGGGGAGAAGCAAGATGAACATGCCATGCTGAGGTAGAACATAGATAAGAAATATGGGTTAATTTAAGTTGTAAGAGCTGGTTAGTAACAAGCCTAAGCTATTGGCCAAGCATTTATAATTAATAATAAGTCTCTGTGTGGTTATTTGGGAGATGGCTAGCCAGGACAGAAAATCCGCCTACATGCCATCCCTGGGCAGTTGGTCCTGATGTTGGTATAAGAAAGCAGGCTAAGCAAGCCAGAGGAGCAAGCCAATAAGCCGGGATCCTCTTTGGTCTCGGCTTCAGTCCGTGCCTTGAGTTCCTCCCTTGGCTTCCCTCAGTAGACTATGACTCAGGATTTTTAAGTCAAATAAATACTTTCCTCCCTGTATTGATTTTGATCATGGTGTTGTATCACAGCAATAGGAACCTAAGACATCTGGATAGTGTAAACACAGAGGTCCCTACTTTGTGAAAACTTATTTAGTCCACAGTTAACAATCCATGTACTTTCCTATACAAGCTATACATAATAAAAAGCATATAGGTCAAACAGGCCAGCTGAGATACCTAAGCCTTCTCTTCCAAGAGGCTGACATGGGAGTCAGATGTCAACCTTTCAGCCTCCTAGATATCCAGTAATGGCATGCCATGGTGACTGAGATAACTGATTCTTTGGGGTGCAGTGAGCGCCTGGTTCCTGCCATGAGCTAAAGCCAGAGAACAAGGAAGAAGAAACAGGGGTCTGAGCATGTCTACACCAGGGCTGGCCCAGGGCGGACCTCTCTAGGGTTCTTCATCTTTAGGCCTCGGCTGGCCTCAAACTCACGGAGATCTGTATGTCTTTGCTTGCCAAGTGCTGGTGTTAAAGGTGTGTGCCATCACACCAGGCCTGGTTTGGCTTCTTGATGGGAATGGATGCATAGGAAGGGCAGGAACAAGAGGTACGGAGAGGTTCTCAGATGGTTTGAGTCAATGCTGTCTATCCCTAGAGTCAAAGCACACCCAGACCAAAAGAGAGGGAATAAGATAGGCATTTGTTTCTAAACACTTACTATGGTGGTTTGCTCTCAAGTGGCAATAGATGGGGAGCCTACCTCAGGCTAAAAGGGCAGGCTGGATGTCCCTTGTCAAGTTAAGTAATCATATTCATTGATGGAGCATTTCATTTGGAGGTCCACTACCAGTCGGCCATGGTTAATTTCCCCTTTGTCCAACTCAAACTGCATACAAGTCACTCAATAAACCCAGCAGGACCCAGTGTAGGTGGGTGCTTACAGACCAAGCCAAAAGCCGAAGAACAGCTTGCCTTGCCACCTGCCCTCCAGGTACCACACTGAAGTGGGCCAGCTCCTCCCTTAGCCTAGGTTTTCCAGTAGGTGCTGCTGGGAGATGCCAAAGCCAGACCTTTCAGAGCTCCTGGCAGACAAATTGTGAGATATGCTACTCTTGCTTTGGGAATAAAGTCTGCAAAGGTCAGAGCAAGGCCTAGCCTCTGCCCATCTGAAGCTCACCACCAAGAGCATTAAGGGAAGCAAAAAGAGGACTCTAGGTCGGTCAAAATAGATTTTGCCAAGTCCACACATCAAGTTCCTCTACAGAATCCCTGGAGTAGGCACATCAGACCTCAGTCAGACCCCGGGGACTCTTTTTCCACACCCACCTCCAATGCTTTTGGTTTGAAAGTTTCGAAAGGGGTGGGGGTTGCAGACATGAACTACTGTGCCTGACTTGGTTTGGGGTTTCTAAGCTAGCAGATCAGAGGCAGAAAACTAAGGTGGAGAATCCATGTTTTTAACCGACTACAAGTTCTGGTTGCCAAGCTAAGGTGGGGACGAGCAGGAAAACTCTAAAAAGAAGAGACAGGTTCCCCACAAAAAACCAGTAGCCTGAGGGTCCCTCATGTGGGGCAGGTGATTCTTGTGACCTTTAGAGATAGGGCAGGAAACTTGGCACGTGACTGGCTCCACAAGTAGGCAGGTCTGTAGCTAGAGGTGGGGGAGGGGCTCAGGAGAGACCACTGGGTCCTAGGGGAATGCTGCGGGTGTAGATCCTGTTTCAAAGTGGGCCCTGGTTCTAAAGGCAATGCGAAGCCATTTGTTTGTTTGTTTGTTTTCAAGGTTTGGGCCTGAAGGAGGGCATCCTTCCTTTATCAGAAATCTTAATTGCTCATGTTCCTCCAGAGTCCCCTGATGGTTGATGTTTCATAAGCTCTAAGAATGGAGTGTTAGTAGGAGACAGGGAGGGGAAGGTCTCCGGAAATAAGCCAGGAGAGGGATACGAGTGAGCGCCTCTCAGAACCCCAGTCTGAGGGTCAGGGACATGCAGTCAACCTGACTTGCTGCTTCATGAGAAATCTCAGATATGCATGGCTGTGTGTGTGTGTGTGTGTGTGTGTGTGTGTGCATTGCACAAGCGTGTGTGCAATTGTGTATGCATGTCTAGAAACTAGAGGACATTCTTCAGTGTCATTCCTTAGGCACAATGTACCCTTTTTTTTTTTTTTTTTTTTTTAAGACATGGTCTCTGGCCTGGAACTCAGCAGGTAGGCTAAGCTGACCTGCTGGGGAGCCCCAGGGACCCCTGTTTCACCTCCCCAGAACCAGAAGTACAAGTTTGCTCCTCAGTGCCCTGATTTCAGGCATGTTTTTGAACCTCTCACATTGAATCTCAGCAGCAAACTGTGCATTAGCACTGCCTGTGAGAGAGTTTGGGGACATTGAATGAGACACTGTATGTGAAGTGTTTGGTACATGGAGGATGCTCCGTAAATACAATTTTTTCTGATGTGGGTTTCATGAAGGTATATCCTGCTGGTTCAGGATAATTCAGAAGTCTAGGTGGAGTTTCTGAAGTTCCCAGAAAACTACTCTTTTTTTTTTTTTAAAGGAATTGTTTTTAATTCACTATATATATCAACCACAGATCCCCCTTTTATCCCTGCCCCTGCTTCCCCCCAGCCTCCCCTCCCCACTCACCTCCATCTTCTCCTCTAAAAGGGTAAGGCCTCCCATGGGAAGTCGGCAAAGCCTGGTGCATTCAGTTGAGACAGGACTAAGCCCCTCCCCGCTGCATCAAGGCTGAGCAGGGCGTCCCACCATAGGTAGTGGGCTCCAAAGAGCCAGCTCATGCACCAGGGATAGACCTGATCCTACTGCAAGGGGACCCTCAAACAGACCAAGCGACACAACTGTCTCCCACATGCAAAGGGCCTAGTCCAGTCCCGTGCAGGCTCCTCAGCTGTCGGTCTAAAGTTAATGAGTTCCCATTAGCTTGGTTCGGTTGTCTTTGTAGGTTTCCCCATCACGATTTTGACCACCCCCCAGCCCCCCTTGCTCATAGAATCCCTCTTCTCTCTCTTCGACTGGATTCCTGGAGCTCAGCCTGGTGCTTGGCTGTGGATCTCTGCATCTGCTTCCATCAGTTACTGGAGAAAGGCTCTATGATGACACTTTGGGTATTCACTGATCTGATTACTGAGGTAGGCCAGCTAGTTCAGGCACCCTCTCCACTATTGCTAGTAGTCTAATCTGGGGTCATCCTTGTGGATTCCTAGGAACTTCCCTAGTTCCAGGTTTCTCCCTTACCCCATGATGTCTCTCTCCCTCTATCATGGTATCTCTTTCATTGCTCTCCCACTCTGTCCCTCCCCCAGTTCGACCATCCTGTTCCCTTATGCTCTCATCCCCAATCCCCTCCCCTCTATTTCCCCCCATCCCCAGTTTACTCGTGGAGATCTCATCTGTTTCCCCTTCCCAGGGCAATCCATGCGTCCCTCCTTGGGTCCTCCTTGTTTCCTAGTTTCTCTGGATCTGTGGTTTGTATTCTGGTTATCCTTTGCTTTACATCTAGTATCCACTTATGAGTGAGCACATATCATGTCAGAAAACTACTCTTGTTAGAGTGGCAGATGAAGAGCCAGAATCCCATAGGCAAGATGGGACAGGACGATCGATACACAGAGAGACTGAGCAACACGGTAGAGGACCTGAGAACACGGACCCTGTTCAGGATCTGTGTTCAGCTCCAACTCTTACTAGCTACGTGCCCTTGGAAACATTTCCCAGCCTTTGTGCCTTACTTTACCCACATAGAAAACGGGAGAATGCTGGCATCCATCCATGTCATAGGGTTGATAGGAAGATCGAGTGGGTTGATTTAGGCAAAGCCTTTGCACAGAGCCTGGATCTTCCAGGGCTGGCTGTTGTCTTTAAGCACCCAGCTTCTACGGGACTGGGCTGCATAGCCTGGTGATTATCAGCAGACTCCGGGGAAACCTGTGAGATACACTGTCTGTATGAGTGACTTGTCAGTCGCTGTAACCAAAATACCTCACTGAAACAATTGAAGGGAGGAAAGATTTCTTTTGGCCTTTGGTTTCAGTGAGTTCTAGTCCGGCAGAGCAAGAAGAGCAGCTCTGCCATGGCTCGGGTAGGGCACTACAAAGAAACAGTGGGAGTGGCGGAAGCCAGGGCTAGTCTACCACCCACCTCCTAAAGATTTTGCTGCCCTCCAAAGAGTACTACTAGCTGGGGACCACTTGTTCAAGACATGAGCCACTAAAATTGTAACACTGTCCTGCTCGTTCGGTGCTGGCGCCATGACTGTGTCTGTGCTGAGGCTTTCTCGTCTACAGAAAGTGGGGGTGATCATAGCAGTGCACCTCCCTTAGAAATGACATGGGCGGAAATACTGGTGCTTATGTGGCACTGAGCAGAGGCTGCCTGATAGGAAGTTCTTACTAACTGTCTGATTTCACTATGCCCTGGTCCTAAGGAGCCCTGCGGGCAACAGGATCCCTATTTATTTAAAGAAACATCAACCGTGTAATATTTTCTTTTCTTCCCTCAGGTCTCAGGGCACTTATTTCTAAATCTTAGAAAGGGAGACTGAATTCTTGATCTTTCCTTTGAAGAAAACATCTCTGTACCATTTATCCCTTGTCTTCAAATCCTTTCTTCCACACTATAAAGGAAGAAAGAAACCTGGGGTTCTGTGCCTGCACCCCAGGGCCACACTCACCACAGTACTTCTGATTGGGACAAGAGGCCAGTTGCTGACACATGACCGCTTGCATCAGTTTGGACACCAGCTTCAAGCTAGGTGGCTTGCCTTACTCCAGCTGCCTTTGGCAGTCTTGGGGGACCTGGTAAAAGCAGCCCCCTCTCCGCCCCTCCCCCCCTCCCCCTCTTTGTCTCCTTCAACTGACACTGCACGCTGAATGTGAAGAATAAGAGTCCAGTTTCTCATTGTGACCGAGTTTTGCTGCCGCCCAAGGACAAAGGCCAGATTGACACAAGATGAATGTCCCAGGGGGCAGGTCTCTTTTTGTTTTCTTTTCCAATTCTGTTTCTCTCCTGGAGGAGAAGGAATGGTAATTGGAACACTTGTTCTACAACCCCCCTGTGTAAATATGTTCTTAGGAGCAAAGATCCAATGTACCAGACAAGGACCTTCTCCAGTCTAACCTTAACTATCATATCGGCCGAGATAACAAGAGAAGGGATTGGGTGGGAATGGATTGGAGGAGCCAGAGAGGAGTGGAACTCATTTTGGCCTCTGGACTCTGTTCTGATGTTGTTGCTGGGCGGCTTGCTTAGCCCAGACACCAGTGGGACTCCTGTGTGGGGGCTCGGGAGTGTGACCTCTGTTCTTATCTGCTTTCGACAATGGATGGACTAGCGCTGCGCCTTAGTTTCTCATTTGTAGAATGGAGATATTAATAGTTCTCATTGCCTCACTTACTGTGAGGAATTAGATAAGCTATGGAGAGCTCTGTAACAATGGGCCCTCCAAGGCAACCACTGGATCTCATTCATCTCTGTACCTTTTTTTTTCTTTTTCTTTTTTCCTTTTTTGCCCAGCACAAGGTCTGGCTGAATATTTGGTACAAAATTAAACGTTTGCTGGGTGACTAAATTATTAAATACCAATAGCTTTAATGCAGCATAATTCCCCACATATGATACCATATGATACTCCATCTACTTTCCTCTTTTCTGTGGTTCCACGGCTATAAGTCAGGACTTTGTGCTTCTAGGCAAGTTCTCAATGACAAGCTATCTTCCCAAATTATGATAACTACCCAGGAATGTTGGCACATGATTGCAATCCCAATATTTAGGAGGAGGAGAATAGAGAAATCAAGGTGATTGGGGCTACACAGTGAGTTCCGGGTCAATCTAGCTATGTATCAAGGCCATGCCTCAAAAAGGCAACAAATAAACAAACCGAGTATGACACAACATGCCCTCTCGTCCCGATTAGCCTCTGTTTGTTGCTTCTCAACCTATAAGTTTCCCATCCTCTTTCCAAAGAGGAATGGAGAGCTTTGGTCTGAGGCAAAGGTCACCAGAACCACACTCCAGGCATGAAGTGAGGAATGTGAAGGGCTCACTGGGAAGTTGCCTGCACTGTTTTCCTGTAGTTCAGACAGCAAGCTATGAGCTTTTGGAGGACGGAGGGCCTGAGACAACTAAGCCAAGTGGGGTAGGAAACTCTTGGAGAAAGTCAACCAAAAGGAGGCTGGCCTGGGATGAGAACAGGGCGGGATGGCAGTGGAGAGTGGACCAAGAAGGGGCAAGGCAGGATCTGGGAACTAGTGTGGGCCCTGAAAGTAGCCTGCAGGGACGCCAGTAACAAGCTGGGGTTTCTAAAGGACTAGGGCAGAATCTCCAGTCACCGAGGAGAATTGGTGCTAAGGGAAGCACGGTGCTCAAACAGGAAATTAAATATCAAGGAACTGCTCGTTAAAAGTTCAAAGCACCTTCCCACACATCAATCGGTGCCCTTCCCAGTCTCTGGCAAAACCGATAACTCAGCCCGCTGGGCCTGGGACCAGGTTTCACCCCAGCATTCAAACTGGTCAAGGTCTCCGATCAACACACGAAGTGCCAGCTCTGGTACACAAGTGGAGTGGGCGAAGACCGCGGACCCTCGAAATCCACACCGCGTCCGCCACTGTGGGGGACTCACACCTGTAGTTTAACAACTTAGGAGCCCTTTGCTGAGGCTCCTCTAACTTTGACATCCCGCTCTCCAGCTGGCAGAGAGAACAGAACTCCCTCACTGGCGCCCTAGCATCCTTGGGAAGAGAGGAGAACCGCGGGTGTCGGTCTCGGGAGCGGGGAGCGGGGAGCCGGGCGAGGAGGTGGAGGGTAGAGGATTGTTTGTTTCCTGGAACACCCTGTTAAGAATCTCAGCTATTGCAGTCAGTGCCCGATCCTTTGGCAAGCAAACGCTGCTTCTCCCAGTTCCCAGCTGCACGGGATCTAATTCGCAAATACACCATCTTGCATTCAACACTTAAATGGAAAACAAGCAGCCTGGGAGGGAAGCAAACGGTCTCGCTGCCCGCACGTTTCAGAGGGATTTGTGCTTCCAAGGCCCTCTACTGGTCCCGTGCGGTCCGAGAACCGGATTTCTGGTTGGAGCCTCAAACTTGCAGAGCTCAGAGTCAATTAGCCCGAGGAGATGTGATCACCTCGGGCCTTAGGCTTTGTCAACATGAAACAGCAACTAAAGCCTGGAAGACCTCAGGTTTTAAAAGGAAGATAAGTGCTTATTCTTTCCACTGGAAACCTGGTTTAAAAAAAATTAAAGCCTCTCCTCTTCAAGGTAGCTAAGATTAGAGGGCTCGGTTTCCGTTTTCTGTGTTTCTATGGGTCGAACGCCCAGGCGGGTCAGCGAGTTTCTGTGTGTGGAATGACGAATTCCTCTCGCCTGAGTTCTAAAATGATAACTTAGCTCGCTGCTGCAGCTGCGAACGCCTGGCGCCAAGCGGCCCCGCGCGGGGGTGGCGGGAGGAACGGCGCAGGCCGAGGCCAGCGGGAACTTCGCGAGTGGCCCCTTTAAGAGCTTCACTGACTCAGCTCAGCTCCCCCTCAGGTCGCGTTTTTTATGAATGAAAAACGTCCTTACATTCATTATATAAACAAGCCGGTGCTGATTGGTCAATGGCGCCCAGCGCATAAATTATGTAAAACAGACCTCTGGGGGCGTTGAAAGAGGCCGGCCGTTAGCCAATGGGCGCCGCAGTTGGTGGGGCGGCCCAGCTGGATTTGCCTGAAGACAGGGTAAACAAGAGGTGATGGGCAGCCGGGGGGACGACCGCGGACCAATGAGGACGGGTCTGCTCTGGGCCACGGGCCAATGGCGGCGGGCGGAGCCGGCGGGGGCCGGGCCAGTGCTGCAGCGGGTTGCAGGGCGGTGCAGAGTCCGGAGGCCGGCGCGCGGAGCGGTCCTCAAACCCCGATCGCTGCGGCCCAGCCCGCCACCGAGGCGCGCAGGCGGGCGCGCGGAGTGGCCACTCAGGTGCGGGCTGGTTCCGAGTCCTCAGTCGGGCGTGCCTGGGGTGACTCCAGGAGCTAGCCGTCCCCTCCCCCCGAGGCCCGGGTTCGGTTCGGTTCCTGGGAGGCTTCGGGCGGGGGCGGCTAGCGGTTCCGGAGCGAGCGGAGAAACGGGTTTCCGTACATCGCGGAGGAGGCACCCGGGGTGCTGGAGCGGGTGCAGGGAGCGGGGTGCGGGGCGCAGGCTGCGGGAGCGGGGTGCAAGAACGGGGTGCGGGGCGCGGAGTTGTGGGCCCCCGAGGGCCCTGGGAGGCTCGCGAGAAGAAACGCTCCGCGACTCTTAGGTGGGAGGGGGGCGGGCAGCAGTTTCAGGGTGCTTCTCCAGAACCCCGAGAGTTAAATGACACCGACATGTGCAGCCTGCGGATGCGGGTTCTGCCCGAACTTCTGCGGGCCTGGCAAGTTGGAGACTGGGCAAGCCGACCCCCAGCCCCCCACTCCCTCCTCTGCGGGCTGAGGGTGCCGGGAGCCTCCTGAGCTGCGGCCTGGAGGGGAGAGAACCGGTGCCGAGACGGCCGAGAGTGATGCTGGAGCCTCGTGCAGGATTCGGGGTCTGGCTTGCATGGGGGGGGGGGGGAGAGTGGTTGAGTAGGGGGTGATGAAGGAAGGCGTGTGGGGTCGGGAGTAAATTACAGGCAGTTGGTATCACCCAGCGCCGCACCTCGTTTCTGAATGTGGGTGACTTTTATGAATGAAGCAGGTTTCTTTCGTGGACTCCGAGCTCCCTGAGGCTTTTTTTTTTTTCTCCCTTTTTTTTTGTGAATGAAGCATTGAGCTTTTTTTTCCCCCTGAAACGCTGGGGTGAGGGGCCTGCGTCGGAGGCTAGGCGTGCGTTGGGAGTGGGGGCGGGGGCGCAGCTGAAGGAGTTTTCATGAATGGGAAGGCTGGGAATTGGGTGGAAGTGTGTCTTGTTTTGTGAATGGGGCCCGGCGCGAGGGATCCAGTTACAGCCTCTACCTGCGGTGGCGGCCGCGGCTCGTTCTCCCATTCATAAAACCAGGCCCGCTGCGCGCCTCGGGGAGGGGCCTCGATCCGGTTGCTGCGCCGAGTTAAAGTTTTCCTGGGGGCACTCGGATTTTTTTTTTGGGGGGGTGGGAACAACGACGACAACACAAAGGAAGTGGTTTAAAACTCCAGGATGAACTGGAGCCTTCCCTGCAGGCTTTTAAAAGATACTTTGAACACAATGTTTCCAGCCCTTGAACTCCAAGGGCTGCTTAGAAGGTCCTCGATGCTTCTTTTGGATTCTCTTAGGGCGATTTCTTTTAACAATTTTTTCAAAAGATATTTTTGTGCATCATGAGATTCTAAAAATATTTTACCCTCCGGTTTCCTACACGTTGTCCTCTTACCCACAACAGACATTTAATAATTTCTTAGGCCACAATTTAATCAGATTTTTTAAATACAGCACAGAATTCTTTCATGCTTCTTGACTCTTCACTAAGGTTTTTCAGATTTGGATACTGGTTGGTGACATGAGGGGGGGGCGTGGAGGGGGAGAGAGGGAGGGAGGGGCCTCATTCTGAACGGTGTTTGCACTGTGTGGAAGGCAGGCAGGGGTGTATTTCTAGGAAGCTGTGAACTCTCTTTCCTTTGACTTTGAAAATATCTGATTACTTGGGCCAAGAGCTGGCTGCGAAGGGTTTTCTTGTATCCTGCTCGCTTATGAAAATTTGATATGGTGTTCTCAGCATGAAAAACAAGTCAGATGGAAGGGCTACTGTGAAAAAAGTTACCCTAGTTTGTGTGCAAGTTAAAAGAAATTGCCACTTAGGCCTTTCTATTATTTAGGCCTGGGGTGAATGAATTATCATGCCAACCCCCTATTGTTTTGATCTGAGTTTTTAGTTGGAAAATGAAGTGTTTAGGAAGGTGACACCTTCTAAATTTGTTTATTAGCTCCTCCCCCATTAGAAAAGTGTCCTAACTCTTTTGTTGCTCTCTCCCAAGCCCAGCTCTTACCAGTGTTTGACTGTTTTTGTTGGGAAATTTGACTTCACTGTTCAGTAAAGGGCGTTTTCTTTCCAAGGATCTTTTTGCTTTGAAAGGTTTTTTTTGGGGGGGAGTGTGCTTTAGTAGAGATGCATAAATAGTGAAGTGGAATGGAGCTTCCTTTATCTCTTGCTCTTCTAGATGTTTTATTCTTTTAGAAGCTGAGTTAATGGCAGATAATCTTTGTAAGTTGCCATGGAGATGTTTATGTCATTTCAGGTCTACACACCTGTTTGGACAGAAGGTTTAGGTTTTAAATAAAGAATTGTGTGTGAAGAAAGTATACTTTTGATCATTTGGTCCTGGAACTGTACTGAGTGTTTTTTACCATAGACCCACAAATAGATCTACGAAATACTTTGAGAAACACATGTATCTTAGTTTCTTAATTGCCAATAATTTGGAATACTTAACACTCAGTTCTCTAGTTCTTGTTACTGTACTATCAAAAACTTAATTATCTTAAAAACAAAACCTGCAACAAATATGTCCTGGAAGGTCATTTTACAGTGAAAATAAGTTGAGAGGCTTTGTTGGATGGTTGGTTTTGGTTTATGTGGTAGACAGGCAGGCAATACTATATATACACTAATTTTTTATATATAATTTTTTTTTGTCACTGCTGGGGATTAAACCTAGGGCCTTATGCATACTTCTGGCTAAGTGTTCTACCACTGGAAAACATCCCCCTAATGATCAAGTAAATAGATTTGGCCTAAGTGCCTAGTAAGCTTTAAAAACTTATCCTAAAAGTTTTCACCTTGGGTAGGCTTTGGGAACCTCAGAGAGGGGAGGTGACTTACTGCTCAGGCAAGAAGAAAAGAAAGACCCCACCCGCACCACACTTTAAACGCCCAAATTCATGTTACAGGAGGATCTCTATACGCCCCCAGAAACTACTCAATGCTGAAGCCTTTCACCGTGGTACCAGAGACTTTGGAAGCACCATGGATGGGTTTTGTGATCAGCAAGTCCCTTTTATGGTCCCAGGGGTGAGTTGGCATCTGTGCTGTTGTGTTCTTGATCTCCTTGTGTGGGTCCTCTTCCTCCTGGAGAAGTGGGCGGACCCCCACCCACCTCTTTTCTTGCATTTGAATCTTCATTTGTTGGCCTCTTTCAGAAATCTCGGTCAGAGGAATGTCGAGGACGACCTGTGATGGACAGAAAGAGGAAGTTTTTGGACACTGATCTGGCTCACGATTCTGAAGGTAGTGGAGCCTTCCCTGGCCGCTGTGGCTTCCTCAGATTGCCAGTGTGCTGTGTCCTGTGCTTCTCTTTAGCACAAGCAGGATCCTCATTGTGAATCTTTTTTTTTTTTTAATTGCAGAGTTGTTTCAGGATCTGAGTCAACTTCAAGAGGCTTGGTTAGCTGAAGGCAAGTTTTTTGACTGTGCTGTTCTTCATGTAAAACATTCTACTGTGCCTTTCAATAAAATACAAAGATCTAAAACAGAAATCTCTTTTCCAGCTCAAGTTCCTGATGATGAACAATTTGTCCCAGATTTCCAGTCTGATAACTGTAAGTACCTTTCTGTTGCTGACACATTCCTTCTGAAATTATTTGGTCTTGGATCGTTCCCATCTAGAATACGTTCTAAAGCGATAGCCAGAGGATTTTGGACATTGGTATGCATGTATTTTAATAATTTCTGGCTCTGTTGAAGGCAAGATTTATTCAACGTAATTTCAATAAAATTCCTTTTTACCTTAAAAGCTTGAACTCCAGAATTTTAAGTTAGTTTACTATCTATGATCTTATGTCAAACATTTCCTTTTCTTTTTTTAGATCTATCTGGGGGTGGGAGGTGTGTCTGTAATGTGTGTTGGTACTTGCAGGGACCAGAAGAGGGTGTCAAATCCCCAGGAACTAGAGTTACAGGTGGTCATGAGTGGCCTTTTGTGGTTGCTGGGAACCAAACTCAGGTCCTCTGGAAGAGCAGCAAATGCTCTCAACTGCTAAGCCATCTCTCCAGTCCCAGGTTTCTATAGATTATATATTTTTTTCTTTTTTCTTTTTTTTTTTTTTTTTTTTCTTTTGGTTTTTTGAGACAGGGTTTCTCTGTGTAGCTTTGCGCCTCTCCTGGAACTCACTTGGTAGCCCAGGCTGGCCTCGAACTCACAGAGATCCGCCTGGCTCTGCCTCCCGAGTGCTGGGATTAAAGGCGTGCGCCACCACCGCCCGGCCTATATATTTTTTTCAAATCCTCGTTTGTTTGTTTGTTTGTTTGTTTTATAAACTTAGTCTTTGAGATGAGGATGTAGCTCAGTGGTATAGTACTTGCCTAGCATGTACAGGGTTCTAAACTCAATCAACAGCAATGCAAAAAAGAGTATGCTTACGGCAAAGCCAGTGATGAGTCTGTCATTTTTCTTCCTTTGAAAGGTACAGCACATACTTAATGGAAAATTCCTGTTGATTGTGGTTCCACCTAACATGTCAATTTTGTTTCTTCTAAGCTAATGAAAGGTGGTCACAGAATGACTTGATTGGCTCTTATTTGTCACGTGGTTGCTATGACCTCACTGTTGAGAAGAGTAAAGCCTTTTTTTTAAGTCGTCTTTGGGTGCTCATTCCTAATAAATGCAGTAAGGAGTTCTATAATGGCTCCTCATGCTGGCAGAGCATAGTTAGCTTTGCCTTGATCTTCCTGGGCTGTCCTCAACACATTTGGGGGCTTTATGGTCCAGGCAGAGCTACCAAGGACAAAGCTGGCTGATGAAATTGGAGCAGCCCAGGGCTGCTCTAGAGAGCATTAGTCACTGGCGAATGAGCAGGTTTAAGAGCGGGCTGGAGAACGCTGCCTCTCTTGAGAGTTGCATCATAGAGAAATTCATGTCTCTTAGTCATAGTTTATAATAGCAAGCACCTGAGCCAGACGGAGTTGATTTCTCATTTTGCACCAACAGATTCTTCTCAAAGCTTTGTTTTATCTCTAGGGTGTATGTGTGCATGTGTGTGTAAAAATGCCACTGGGAGAGAGAGTATTTGGGTCCATATAAAAGCGGGGTATTCTGAATCTATTAGATAAAAGAACAGAGGTACCAGCTAAGCATTCTGTAATGATAGGCCTCGTGTTCAAGGCAAAATGCCATGAAACTTGAAAAGAGAATAGGCTGCAACCCATAGATGAATGGCTACCTTAGCTTTGTCACAGCTTGCTGTGGAGATTGTCTATACAAAAGGAAATGCTTATTATTGCCCTTTGATTGCTTTCAAGTGATTGGGAGCCTGCCATTGAAAGGCTAAATAGAGATAACTCGTGGGGGTGGTGTGGGGGCAGTGTTTTCAAGGTCTTGTTTAGGTCTTAGCCACTCAGCCCTGCCTTTTCAGTTCTTCTCCAGAGCAGGGTAAGCCGCAGACTGCTTGGGAGGTGGCTTGTGTGGCAGAGGTTCTTTGAAACGCTTTTATTACAGTTTGGTTCTCTGTAACCCGAAAGAGTTAAAAGGGAGGTGAGACAGCTGAGCTCAGATTGATTGCCTGCTTCACCTGTTAGTGGGGAAGGGCTGGAGGGGGGGGAGGGATGCCAGTGAGTGGGGGCTTCTATCTGCAGAGATTCTTATCTGTGGGAGTAGGCTCCAGCAAAGAAATCAATAAATGTGTCTTGGTGCTCTAGAAATAATTCTTGCTCGGCAAATAGAATGTGCTAGGTTCTTTCATTAAAATACCATACCTTAAGTACAGGTGCTTTGGGAGCTGTCCCTGCTCACCAAATATGATGGGAGTTTTTGTTATTGTTGATGATGATTTGTTTGTCTGCTTGCTTTTTGTCATAACTGCTTAAGGTGGAGCTTGTCTGTATTTTAAGGATAAAGTAGATGGTTGAGTAGCCTATGAAAACCTCGTAATAATTATTTCCTGACTCTGACTGAGGTAGAGCTTCAGGAAGGGTGGAGTCAAATAGATTGACCTGCCCTGAGTGTTGAGGCAAGAGCCCCAGTATGGCTCGGGGGAGCCTGGAAGGAACCCTTCATTCAGGTTGCTGTGTTCGATTGCAATTCAGGTTCAGCCAAGGGATCCCGGGGGGGGGGGGGGGGGGGGGGGGGGGATGATGGAGTCCGGCTATTGTCAGACTACATACCTTGCTTCCCTGTGAGCACTTTCCATGGCCTTGTGTGAAGGACCAGCTCTCCCAACTGTCTTTTGGAAGATCCACATGAAAACTATGTTTGTTGTTTCTTGTTTGTTTGTTTGAAGCACAGTATAGGCTCAATTTCTAAAAGAGACTATGTAATTGTTCCAGATTTGGGTACCTTGCCTGTAGACATCTACCTGTAAATGTGATTTAAAGAAACAAACTGTTGTAAGTTTAACGGAAATGCCCAGCTCACCTCTAGTGATGCAGATTTTGTTTCTGTCTCAGGAATACACACTATACTTGTGGCACAGCTTTCTTACAGTGGTTAGAGGAGACCATGTCGGGGTTGGTTCTCTTTCCACTCTGTGTGTGGGTCATCAGGCTTGGTGACAAGCACTTTTATCCTCTGAGCCATCTTGCCAGCTCCTTGTTGGAAATTTAAAAAATTCAAATCAAGAGAACAGAAAGTGCATCCTCTAGACCAGTGGTTCTCATTCTTCCTAATGCTGCGACCCTTTAATACAGTTCTTCATGTTGTAGTGACCCCAACCATACATTTTTTTGTTGCTGCCTCATAACTATAATTTTGCTTCTGTTATAAATCATAATGTAAATATCTGGAATGCAGGATATCTGATATGCGACCCCCGCCCCCAAAGGGGTTGAGACCCACAGGTAAGAACTGCTGCTCTAGAGCCTAGGAGCTCTGCCTTGTGTGCACACCCCCTCCCAATAATCCCTTGGTGTTGAGAAGTGACTTGAAGATCCAAGATTGTTGGAGCTGGAAATCTCTTGTAGAGATAGTCTGGGGAAAAAAAAAAAACAAAAACCAGCACATAGTTTGGGTGTGAATGGGAAGAATTCAGTGAAATAAATACAGTTTTTAATCCTTAAGGAAAGCCGCAGTCCTGTTACCAGCCTGCTCGGTGGATCAGGACTCATCATTTAAAGGTCCAGAAGGTGACTTTCAGGAGAGTGCTAGGGAGGTAGCTGAGTTTTCAATTTAGGACTTGGAAGAGATGTAAAACAGAAACATTGTTACAATTGACGGAATTCTTTAGTATAGAAAAAGGTGTAAAACTACATGTCCTACATATAGTAAGTGTGTGTGTGTGTGTGTGTGTGTGTGTGTTTTATAATAAGTGAGTATGTCACAGACCACATGTTACAACAAAACATGGGCTCTGGGGTCTCTGTAGGTCTCCCCACCCTTTCCCTACTTCACAGAGTTAAGTCAAAGCCACAGATAAGATTGGAACTCAGGAGCACTTTGGAACTTTGATGTGGGGATGAGGAAGCTGTTATGTTCGTTTCTCTGAGCTGGCTTCCTGGGTACTGATGAGTGTTTTTTAAATGCAGGTTTCAATTCTGATTTTTTTAAAAACATCTCATTTGTTTCAGTGGTGGCATTGTGAATAATTACCAGCATCTTGAGTAACTGAAGTAGTTTATGCTAAGAGGCAATGATAAATCTTATTGTAGAGTCATAGTTCTGTACCAAATACAGTTTACAAAATGGTCTTAAAATGTGAATGACCCCATTTTCCCCTTGAGTTCTTTTTTAGATCTGTGTTTCAAAAAAATGAAAAATTAAAAAAAAAATGACTGCAGGAAGTACAAGTAATTTCCCAAAGACCTGCTAATTAGCTGTTAAAATCAGCTTTTCATAAATTCGGTGCAGTAGATGGCTGAGACTAAGGTTAATGGTTGTATTAGCCCTGGAGCCTCAAACAGCAGCTACAGTAGTGACACTGGGGCCCTTCTGAGGAGAACACAGAGTTCTAGCCATGGGTCTTGGGGAGGGGGTGCTGGTAGCAGCCCTTGCTCTGTGGAATGAGGCCACTTGTAGGTAAAAGGACCCTAGATTTGTTGTTTTTGGAAGATAAGAAAGAAATTTATAATCGACTTAGGAAGAGGAGGCTTGACCAAGTCAAGGCCATTGGTGTGTGCTTCTCAGGGAGCATTAGTACTGAGAGAAGGGGGAGAGTAGAAAAGAAAGCTGATGGAAAAGTGTGAGGAAAACCCTGGAGGAGAGATGATTTGGCCCCAGACTTTATCAGTGACTTCCAGAGACTTTGCTAGCTCGTCCTCTGCTTTGTTGCAGACAGGGCCCTCAATGATTAGCGTCATTCCTGGTTCCGTAGCCTCTAGCATCCTGAGAACTGTTAGTGACCTAAGACCATTGATCTAAACGAGAGCCATATGGTCCAGTTAGGCATGTTTAAAACAGTGGTGGTTCTCTTACTCCTCTCCAGTTGAGCCTGGAAGCCTGTCCAGTCCTTTGTATTTGGTGAGAAAACCTTGAGGAGAAGGGGAATTAATCTGTCTGCCAGGCCGAGCAGTCTTGTAGGTGCCAGAAGTAACAAAATCCTGGCATCCATCAAGAACTCACCATTTAGCCCCGGCATCCTTCAGCTTTATGATACGGGAGCTGAAGAGCTGACAGTCCATGCTGACTGCTGTTTTTTCTGTCCCATAGTATCATTATTGTGTTACGAGCCCCAGAAAAGAATATTCCTGGGGGTGAGGCAGGTTTGGGTGTGTGGGAGACAGTCAGCTGCTGCATTTCTTGAGATTTAATGGCGGTGAAGAAGCAGCCTCCCTGACTTCCCCCTCCTGGGCATACAGTGCCCTTGAGCAGCTTGGGCCCCATCTGTGCCCTGGCACTCACTGCTTCTCCATTTGGAATCCAGGGAGCTCAGAGTCTCGTCATGTTGCGGCTCCCAGCTTTTGGATGGATGCCATGTGTGCTGATGCCATTACCGGATTAGGTTAGTTTTTAAAAAATTCATTTTGTGAACTCATCAAGCTCATTTAACGGAGGCTTTGGTCGTCAGTTCCCACCATTGCCCCTTTTCTAGGCTTCTTTCAAAAGAGTAGCAAGACACTAGATCCCTGGTGTGGGTGTGGCATGTGAGTGTGTGTGGGCATAAGTCCTAACTCTTAGGTCCATTTGGGGGTCTGGTGCATAAGGTGACAGTGGACCCGTGCTCAGCTTTGCTGGGAGAAGAGCCTCTCCCCCCAAAAGGCCCGCCCAGCGAACAACTGAGGCTCCCTCTGCTTAGAAAGAGGAAGTTAGAGAATTGATGGCAGAGGGTAGAGGATATATCTAGAGCAGGCTAAGATCTAGGCCATGAGTCCCAGACTCACCTCCCAAACAGGCAAGGCCTTGTTTGGTGAGGGGACGGGCATTGAGAAGCAAAAGCATAAGACATTCAAAAATAAGTCTGGTATGAAGAAAACGGCCTACAAGCCCCAAATGATCTCATTCGACTTTCCTGAAGAAGTATACTTTTCCTTGAAATCAAGTTTGGTTGACAGACAGGCTCCCTCCATTCACCGTCGGGGTAATTACTGAGTGTTTAGAGAGGGTAAAAAAAAAAAAAAGACCTAAGACACCAAACCAGTTTTTAGCCTTGTACCCTCTGAAGCCTTAGGAGTTTTTTTCCTCCCACTCCAGATCTACACAGTCTTCCCTTTGCTGCCTGGACATCCAGGAGGGTATGCTAAACCCTCCGGGAGCCACTTAGAAGCCAAGAAATTGTTGAAATTCCTAATGTATCCCAAGTTCCTCTGCCCTGGGGAGGAAGCGATGGAGCTCCCCGGGTTGGCTACCAGGGATAAATGGGGGAAAAGAAGTCTGTCAGGGCAAACTAAGCTCTCCGAGAGAGAGCTGCCCCTTACTATAAACCAGGGCAAGGGAAATCGGTATTCTCCCCTGGAAGCTACAGTGATTCTAAATGGAGGCCGAGTAGCCCTGCTTACTCCTTTTCCCCTTTCCCTGAGGGCACTTCTGAACCGCATCAGCCTTGCGATTTCAGCAATAATCCTAGCCATTTGGGTCCTAGGGAGGGTGCAGACCCAGCCAGCGCCCCCTACTGCGTCTGATTTTCTTACATAAACACAGCACACTGGGCGAGCAAGCTTCTCTGTGGCGACAGCTGAGCCCTGGGCAGGAGTAGTAGGTCTGTCCCGGCTAACTGAGCTGCAGACTCTCCCCCTCTTGTGTGAATGGAGCATTCCAAATTGGTTGTGAATGGAGGGCGGGGCCCACTGGCAGACTTTTTCAATGAATAACCAGACCCCATTGTGCAGCCTGTGGAAAAACAACCAACTCCAACAACGCTGCGACTGTTAGAAATATGCGTGTGATTGGCAGCTTGGAGAGCCTCCAGAATTAGTTTCCTTTGGCCTGCTAACTGCTCCCTGCTCTCCAAGCCCGAGCTTAATGGGGTATGAGTTTTCTTTTAAGAGCTGTATTTTAACTCTCTCGCTCCCAGGCCGATGACCTGAGCTATGAGGGCGAGTCACAGTGGATCCGTGAAGCCCTGAGTCCTCCCTCCTTGCTTTGCCTGTCATTTTCTAGAGCGGCTGTCTAACGTAGTGGTAGAGGCCAGGGCGGGCTAGCTTCTCCAGAGAGGCTTGATCTGCGGATGGCAGCCGTTTATTTCCTCCGCGGCTGTGGCGTTCCTTCTCCCCCGAAGATGGCTGCCAGGTCTTCCAGACTCTGCTCTTTATAAACCCAGTCCGGAGGATTGGTGTTTGCAAGGCCGAGGCCGATAGTTCTTGCTTTTAAAAAGACTTTCATAATGGCCAATAAAACTGAACTCTCTCAACCCCTTGGCCTCTCTTTCGTTTCATTTTCATCTCTGCTCAAAAAGTGTTAACTTTAAAATGATGTTTCCCAAACTTCAGTACCTAGCTACGGGCTACCCTCACTGTGGCTTTACTACTTCCCAAACCCCAATGAAAGGGTTGGCCTCTCCAATGAAATACCCAGAGAGTACCAGAAAGAACTCCACCTTGGAACAACTCCAAAGCCCGAGGAACCTCTTCGTACGTGCAGGAAGTATTCGGCTTTAGGGGTACCCAGCTCAATAGGATATACCCTTAAATAGCCTCCAGCATCTTGGCTAACAGCCAGCTCCTGAGACACTCCCAAAGAGCAAGCTAGGCTAGGCTAGGTCAGCATTGTAGGACACTCACTCAGTTAAAGGGCAAAACGTAACTAGTAATGATGGATGAGGTTTCGGCAGGATTTTAAAATGTTCTTCTGGGTGTTTGTCTTTTGTCCTCACAACCAAAATAAAGTTGTTTATGTTTTGTCGTTAAGGGCTTTTTATCCCGAATATTTCCCTGGCAGCTGACCTTGTACCCCTCCCCCCCTTTTTTTCTTAGGAGAATAGACTTGGGTAGATTGTCCTTTGCCAAAGTTGAAACCTGTTAGGTTGCTACACACACACACACACACACACACACACACACACACACACACACACAATGGCTGAGGAGGCTGTCGTGGACATCAGCATTTCAACTGCAGGCCGGGAAATAATGGTCTAAAGAGTTATTCCCAAGGGTCATGGATGTACACCAAAGAGGGGGTGAGTATGTAACAGGTTGATCCCACCAGCCAGCTCTCAAACAATGACATGGAGACGTCTTATTAATTATTAATTAGGTTAGGCTTGTTCCTAACTAGCTCTTTAACTTAAATTAACCCATTTATATTAATCTATGTTCTGTCACGTGGTGTTACCTCTCTTCTGTATTGTACCTCCTGTCTCCTGTCCATGTGGCTGGTAACTCTACCTTTCTTCTTCCCAGAGTCCCTCGTCCCCCGGCCCCAGCGCTCCCCCCCCCCCCCCCCGCCCTCCCCAGAAGTCCCACCTAACCTCTTCCTGCCTAACTATTCTCCACTAAGCTCTTTATTAAATGAATTAGAAGATACATCTTCACATTGTCAACAAATATTCTGCAACATGGGTGTCTCCTGTACACAGTCACCCATAGTGAAGGGCAGATTCTGGAGCCTGCCCAAATTTCCTAATCTGAATCTTAATGGAAAACAGTTGAATGGAGATCATCGCCCCTGTTACCTGAATACCCTGACATTTTCCAGTTGTCCTCTAGTCCTTTGTCTTCTCATTCCTTCCTCAGAAGCCGTAGAGTTTTATTTCTTGAGCGATGCTGAGAAAGCAGCATGTGGGATTTTTAACCTGCCCTTTATTTTTATGAATATTAATCTTAATCCCTGCTTCTCATTTCCCATTCCTGTTCACACTGAGAATTTCCTTTAGTCTCCAAGTACCTCCAGCAGTACAAAAGTCCTGTAATGTTTCTTGATATGTTCCTCAGCCACAGACCCATGCTCTGCAGGGTCAGTAGTACCTGGTTCTGTACTTAGCACACAAGCAGGGCATCTGTTTCGTCCTCTCCCCACCCCACCTTCCAGGGCTGGCCTCCCAACAGTAGGAAGTAACTCTACAAAGAATCCCAAAGCCTAGGTTCCCATGATGACCTCAGAAAGAAATGAATTAGGGCTAGTTCTTATTTCCTGTTTCCTCTTTTAGATGCATGTAGTAGTAAAGTGTTCATTGGTGGTCTAGGTTGAGCAGCTGGTTCTGTGCCTCCCAGGAAATCTGCATATGCTGGAGAGGCAGTCCCAGCACAGGTGCCCGGATGGGCTGCCTCCAGAAGGTGGCAAGTGACAGAGGAATGGTTCTAGGGAGAGGCCGCTTGCCTAAAGTCAGACCCCAAAGGTGAACTTTAAATATAAAGTTGAAGGCTAAGAGTTTGCACAGGCCTTAATGCATTTCCAGTACCTCTAACATTCCTCCCGTCTGTTTTTTGTTTTACTGAGATGGTCTCTCTGCATTGCCTGTTTTTAATATTTCTGAAATTTACTCTGTTAGTTTAGATGAGAACTATGTAAAGTGAGATAAAATTATTGAGACAGTAATGCTAAAAGTTCAGTTTGGGCCCTCCCACTCTCTCAAAATGATGCTCTATGCCTTTACCCTGCTGGGGCTCTCTGCCGGGTGTGACTTCTGCAGTGGTCAGTGTGGACACACTAGAGCCTGGAGAGGAAAACTGCAGGCCTCTTTTTCTGTCCTCTCATACTGGTAGAGGTTGAATATTAATATTCTGGGCTAGTAGTAAAAGAGTCTGCAGGACGCTCAGCTCCTCTTTGAGTGTTCAAACTAATCAGTCACATTGTTACTCTACAGACACACTAAATGGTTGGCTGGGCTGTTTTAGGTCCAGAAGCTTGTCTTGTCTTTCCCTGGAATCGGCTCTGTTCAGGTGGACAAGCCCTTTCCTTGAGTATTAAAGCGTTTTTTTTTTTTGGGGGGGGTGGCCTATATGTTCTAGTAGATAATTTTCACTCAGGAGTGCTTACTCTGCACAAAATGTTTCTTAAAGATTTTTATTTGTGAGTGTGTGTGTGTGCGCGTGCGTGCGTGCGTGCGTGCGTGCGTACACATAGAGGCTGAAAGAAGGCATGGGATCTCCTGGAGCTGAAGGGATAGGAAGGAGGCTGTGAGCTGCCTGACTTAGGTGCTGAGAACTACATTTAGATTATCTGGAAGAGTGTAAGCACTAAGCCGTCTCTCTCTGGCCCCCAGAGTAAGAGACCCGTAGCGTGATCCCTACCTCAGTCTGGGCCTCTGTTCTGATCTTTTCCTCCTTTCAGTTCTAACTTTCGGGTTTGAGGTCTCTGGAGTCCCTCTCTTAGAGTGAGAAAGCACCAGGTTTGCGTTGTTGGCATAGACACGTCCTTTGACCAACCAAAAGGAACCTCACAGATCCCAGCGCTTTGAGAGGGATGCTCAAGTATGGCGATGAAGGAAAGAATCTGAAACCAGTTCACCTGGGTTAAAAAAAAAAAAAAGTGCTGTCATTGGCTTTGGCAACTGTAGCCCTTGGCGTCCAGTTTCCTTCCTTATTTGATAACAGGTTTTCTGTTTGTAATTATAAATGATGCAATTTGATATCAAGAGTCAGAGGCAGCTGGTCGGTGTTAGACCGCTGGACGCTCCATAGCTCGTGAGGTCTGTGAATAAGAGGTGCCTGGCTTGGAACCTGTGCCCAAGGTGGCCTCCTCTCACTCCGAGACCAACTTTTGGGAGAAGAAAGGGGGCTTTAGTTGATACAGTGAATCTTTCCATTTAGCTATGCTTTCTTTGAAAACACTGTCATTGTTGTTAGTACTGATAAGAGTCAAAGAAAGGGCAAAGCCAGTGTTCTCAGACCCATGGCAACCTCGGGTAGACGACCGCAGACAAGCCTGGCCAGTGTTTCTACCGTCACTGCTATAGGTACTGAACCCAGAGTCTCACCTGTACCAGACGAGTCCTGTGTCTGAGCTGTTGCTTAGCCCCTGATCCAAGATTCTGTTTTTTCCTCAAATGAAGACTCCAGGCTGGTCTGGAAGTAATAAGCTCAAGGTACCCTCCTGTCTCCAACTCCTTAGTAGTGGGACCACAGGTACATGCCACCACACCCTCCTCTTCGAAGAGCTTTGAACAGTGGTCTGTGTGTCTGTATGTACAGCCCAGTAACTCCAGTTCTTTCTGGAACCCTCTCATGCCTTGGAGCAACTTCCGGTCTCATGCAGCCGATGAGGAAGACGGCTTTGAGGACCGCTGTGGCTCTTCCTAGCCAGGCTTTTCCCCTCTGTGTGTTCTTCAGAACATGGGAATCATTGTGTCCTTGACCACATGTCTTGCTTTCTAGAGAGGGAATCCTTGAACTCTCCCCGGAACCACCACGGTTTCCCTGGTCGGCCGTACTGTCCCTTCTGAGGGGTTGCACATCACACAGTGGTCTCCTAAGTTGATTTTCATGGGCAGCGTTTAGTTTTTTACCTTCTGGGTTTGATGATTTAATTATGGGATGTCAAGTGCTCCAGCCAGCTGCTAGATACTGCATTATTGAACTGAGCCTACCAGGAACAGACCTCTAAGCTGCCTCTCCTCCCCCATTTATATGTAGTTAAGAGCTAAAATAAACATCATAGTTCCCGAAATGTACCAGTACCTATAGCAGGAATCTTAGAAGGTCTTATTAATAAAATCAAACCTGTGAGCCAGGTATTGGGGTAAAGCTGGAAGATCAGAGATATAGAACAAGCCACAGCTAACCTCACCTTGCCAGTTCCTCAGCTGGTCCTGTGTCCTCAGACTGGAAGCCTCTGAATCCTCATCCAGAATGAATCTCAGCTGAACTGCTGCTCAAAAGCCTGAATGCTTAACCAGCCAAATGCCTCTAGTTTCTGGTCCTCACACCTTATATACCTTTCTGCTTTCTACCACCACTCCCTGGGATTAAAGGCTGCTTTCTGGGATTAAAGGTGTGTCACCATGCTTGGCTGTATCCTTGAACACATGGATTTCTGCCTCTGGAATGCTAGGATTAAAGGCGTGTGCTACCACTGCCTATCCTTTATGTTTAATATTGTGGCTGCTCTGTCTCTGACCCCAGATAAGTTTATTAGCATGCACAATATTTGGGGGAACACAATACCACAAGTACCTGTCTAAAGCCCCTTGTCATGCCAATGTCCCTGCCCACAAGAAACTGAAATGGCTCTGTGAATGGAAAGCCATTTCTATCTTACCCTGCTTCAGTCATAGCCAGGAAGTTGTTCTGGGGGTTAAATGGCAGTTCTAACCCAGAGCCCCCAAGGCCGGCATCACCCCGTGTGCTAGGGCATCTTCGAAACTAGACTGACTTCTCTGTTCATTCCGTCTCCTTCCTCTTGTAATTGTCCACACTTCCCGGAGCAGTAAGAACATAAAATAGTATAACATGACCTCCACACAAACCAGAGTTTGAAATGCTGTCCCAGCCCGTGTACACTCTTGGCACTGAAGCTTAACTCCATACCCATCCAGCATGTCCCCAGAAGCATATGCCCTGCCAGCCCAATGCATCATACATGTTACAGCTTAGAGCCGCTGTGCTGGTTTCGGGAGTCCACAGCCTAAATCTAAGCTTATTAGAGATAAACAGACATTGAGAGGAAGGTTTACGCAGCAGGGTGTCTTTGTGTTACCCTGTCTGTGTGACTGTTCAGCCTAGTGGAGGAAGGTCTGTGAGCTGTTAATTCCTGTGTCTTGAGAGAGAGACCCTTCTCCAAGGCGGCTTCATGGAACTGTCTGAGAATTTTAGAGCTCAGTTCTCTTACTAGCTCGATTTCCTTTAAAATTCTAACTCAAGATTCCCTGGGCTTATACCCAAAAACCATTGCTCCCAAAGGCCCTGGTTCTTGAAGTTCCAAAACCTTGATTGGACAGAGTCTGTATTCTTCCGTCACTCAGTTCCGCTCTGACCTGCTCTCGTGCCTTTGGTTATTTCCCTCTGGTTGAACCCCGGCTAGTTTGTCTTTCAAAACCTTGACCCTCAGTCTTAGGTGGGTCCTGTGCCTGCATAGCCCGGGGCCCCACTTGTTCTCGTTTCCCATAGTCCATGTCATGGTTTTACATTCAAAGCCTTCCTTACTTTTTTTTAAACTTTTCTGCATATATTACATCCCGACAGCAGTCTCCTCTCCCTCCTCTCCTCCCAGTCTCTCTTCCTCTCTCTCCCTCCCTCCCCAGATTCACCTCTCCTCTGTCAAAGCCTTTCTTGCTGACTGTATTACCTGGTTTCTAGATCTGAATCCTGACATTTTTGTTTTCTCTCCATACACTTAATTGCTAAATCTGTTTCTGCTGACTGTAGCAGTGGGAGCTGACTCCTGAAGTCAAATGATCTGGGAACCAGCTTTATTGGTTCTTGCTTTGGCCATTATTTATTGTACAGAGGGTGGTACTGGCCATATTAGGTCAGTACCTATCATATAAGGTCTTCTGTAGTTGTTCATTGATGAGTTCTGCTTCCTCGTGGTTGATCCTACATCATGAGATCCTGAACCATAGCACCAGGGTGACAGTCCTATGGTCCTCTCTGAAATGACATACAAGACAAATAACCCATCTGGCCACGGTGGCAGACGCCCATAATCTCAGCATTGAGGAGGCAGTTGCAGGAGGATCACAGAAAATTTGAGGCCTGCCTTGTATATATAAAGAATTTCAGGCCAACTAAGACCACATAGTGAGACTGTTTGGGAAGGAGAGGAAGATGGAGAGGGAGAGAAACATATAGAGAATATGAATATCCAGAATATTTATCAACGCTAAAATCCCCTCACATCGCCGTGGTTGATCACCAGTCTAAATAACTGAATAATGTGACCAATTCTGAACCAGCCTTTCCCGAGCACACAGATGGAAAATTCTACCCAGAACAGAAGCTGTACTTTCTTGATGTAAGACTTTGCCTGGCACAGATATATCTGCCCTTGTAGTTTAAGACTGCAGAATGAGCCTCCCTTAAACCTCAGCCCCTGTGTGACATACTGTGCCAAGGGATTGTCCTGTCTGCTACTGTGTGGAGAGCGTCGGTGCCATGCCAGCATTCTACTGCCCGCTTTGCTTCCTCCGTTGTAAATATTTCCGGAGTGGCATACATATTATTTTGGTTTGAGGGTGTGTGAGACAGAATCTCATTTTGTAGAACCTGGCCTGGAACTCACTATGTAGCCCAGGCTGTCCCCAATTTGCACTTTTTTTGCCTCAGCCTCCCATGTGCTGGAGTTACAGGCATAAATTGCCATGCTCAGCTTAGCATACTTTTGTCTTTGTTTTTGTTTTATTTATTTATTTATTTATTTTGGTTTTTCAAGACAGGGTTTCTCTGTGTAACAGCCCTAGCTGTCCTGGAACTTGCTTTGTAGACCAGGATGGTCTCGAACTCACAGAGATCTGCCTGCCTCTGCCTCTTGAATGCTGGGATTAAAGGTGTGCACCACCACCACCAGGCTCTTCGATCTTTGGCCTCACATCTTTTTCTGATCCCCCAGCCTGGTGCATTAGGGTGAGCTAACCAGAGTCCTCAGAAATGCTTAAGCCCCAGGCTTGACCTCTTTGCTCTTCTGGTTCTGGCCCTGCTCAGACTTCATGAGCAGAAGTGGGGGCCAAGGCAGCTACTTGGGAAGAGATTGACTAGGAGAACTTGAAGGGAAAGATTTTAGATTTTCAAAGTCTTTTTAATTGTCACAGGCTGCTGATGGCTGCTTTGTGCTCCCTTGAGGACTGTGGGCATGAATCTAATGAGGTGTCCAGCTGGTCTGGTGCTGCCGAAAGTCTGTTGTGTGTATGTATGTATATATATATTCACAAGGAGAGGAAATTCTCTCTGTTCCCCGCCCCCCAAGAATGCTTGTGGTTCTGAGTGGGACATATGCTTTAGTTCCTGCCCTATGTGGTTCCATATGTGTATGAAATTACTGATAGGTTTTATTTCAGTCATTCTATTCTCTGCAGCAGGCAGCAGAGAACAGTGGGGACAGGGACAGTTTTCGTCTTGCCCTCTCTAGGTGCTAAGTGGGTCAGAGCCAACAAAATATTTGGGAAGCCCAGTCTTAAGCATTAGGACGCGATCAACGTTTGTTCTTGTGTGATTTTAGATTCCCATGCTTCTGGTTTGGTAACAGGCCGAGGTTGGCTTTCTTCATAGGTCAATGCACGGCCTTCAAGCGAGCCTGTCACCCCAGTGCTGAGGGGGTGGAGATGGAAGGGGGTGTGTCCTCCCCCCACTCCCCCCACCCCCGTGGGTGTGGATATGCCTGTGTGCGGGTGTACATGCCCACACATATGTTGGTGAAAAAAAAAAAAAAAGAGTTCAGCATGAGCTGTCTTCCTCTGTGGCTCGCTACCTTATTGATTTATTTTTCTTGAGACAGGGTCTCTCCCTGAAGAAGCTGGACCTCATCAGCTGGCTAGAGCTGGGATGACAGGTGTGTACTGCCACACCTGGCTTTCTGATGGGTGCTGGGGATCTGAACTCAAGTCCTCCGAGTAGTACGGCAAACATTTTACCTAATGAGCCATCTCCCTGTCTCCAGGTTCGAAGTTCCTAACTTTTGACCTGTTAGGCAGCCACAGATACGAGATCCGTTCTGTCCCTTTCTTTGAAAAAGAGAAGATTCTTGATTTATTTTTAAAAGCAGATCACTACGTTTTTACATTTGTTCATTGCGTGTTCTTTCTCTTTTCACCGAATCGTGTAGAAGCAGGCTGTAAAAACCGTGACATTTCACCTCCAAAATACTTTAGTGTACATTGCCAAAACTTAGGGAAATTCTTCCCTGTAGTCCAAGGAAAGTAATGTGGTCCTATTCCAAACTCTCAGGTTTTCCCTGAGGATTTTTCTTAGCATTAATATTGACATTGCTTCTGATTTAGAATTAAGAATCACCCACCCACTGCATTTGTATGTGTGTGCCTCACTGGACTATTTAATCTGTAACAGTCTCCCCTGATTTGTTTCAGTTTGTTTTTGAGACGGGGTCTCACAGATCCCAGTCTGATCTCCCTACTCCACCCACCCATATTTTCCCGTATAACACCGAATATTTTAAAGACAGGGTCTTGCTGTGTATTGTAGGCTGGCCTCAAGTTCATGATCCTGCTGTCTCAGGATGGCAGGTGTGTGCCACCTCAGAGGGTTTTAAATTGCTTTGTAATTGCTGACCCATTTTAAGGGTATATTTAAAAAGAGTGTGTAGAAATGAAAACAGCATGTGGAAATGCTAATCTTGAGCTTGGACATCTCTACTGCTGATCCTCGCTTGCACTCATGTTACTGTGTTGAACTTAATAGCATCAGATGTTGATATCATATCAGAAAGGGCTTGTGCATGCTTGAGGAGAGGTCTTTGGGCAAGCTCATTAGGGATTTTAGCACAAGGCTAAGGACATTGCTCGGCTTGCTGTGCAAGCATGGGACCTGAGTTCAAATCTCTAGCACCCAAGTGAAGCCAGGTGTGAATGTACAAGACTGTGACCCTGGTGCTGAGGGGATGGAGACAGGAGGGGGTGTGACTGTGTGAGCCTGTGACCCTGGTGCTGAGGGGATTGGGGGGGGGGTTGACTGTGCATGCCTGTAACCCCAGTGCTGAGGGGGTTAGAGACAGGAGGGTGCCTGGGGCTTGTTGGCGGCCAGTCTAACTCCAGCTTCAACGAGAGAGTCTATCTCAAAGGAATAAGGCGTAGAACAATAGAGCAGGAGCCCTAGGATCCATCTCTGGCTTCCCCGTGGGTGATGGTGAATATATACATGCATAGATACCACACATCCATAATCAATTTTTAAAAATTAAGCATAGCTCATCTAATAATTGATTTCACTGTATTCTATTTGAGAATTTGTTCTTATAGAAGTTAGCTATATTAGATACGAAAATGGGGAGGACCCCTGTACTTCTTTGATTTCCACTGTTGGAACTTGTGCCCCCTAACTATAATTGATAATGTTCCTAGGTTTTTTGTTTTTTTTTGGGGGGGGTGGTTTGAGACAGTTGCCAGACAGAGTGGTCATCAGCCATTCTGCACATCTGAACGTGTTGCCTCTTACTGGATTTGGGAATCTTGGATACCTCCTTTTCCCAACATCCCCTTCAAGTGACAGAGTCTGTCTACTTAGGTCGTCCTCCAGTGCGGGGAGGTGCCTGCCGTCTCCACCACTCACTGATGCTACCGCACCCCACACAAAGTATGTAGAGGTGATGATAATGATGTTAGGTGGCTGGTGCACTCAGGACCTCACAGCAGCTTTGGGTATCTGCCCAAGATCTGCACAAGAGAGATCCAGCCAGTCAGTGATTCTGGCTTGGGTAAGGGAAGGGCTCACAGGGCCTCACTGCCAGCTGAGGATCTGTTGGCAATGATGGCTGCAGCGGGTGGGTACCTTCTTTGGAGGAGTAGCTGCTGGTAGGTTACCGGTCCTCACACTGGAAGCACTAATTGGATTCAGTGGATTATTATAAAAACAAAACATTGGGGGATCTGGGATAGGGCGAGGAGTGGCGGGGCAATTAAAGTTGAGTATGATCAAGATGCCTTATATGTATGTATGAAATTGTCAGAGAGAGAGTGTGAGTGAGTGTGTGTGTGTGTGTGTGTGTGTGTGTGTGTGTGAAATGCCTGAGTTGAATTTCTAGTCTGCTCATTCCTAAAATGGAGAACTATTTCTGACTGTTCGGGTGATACAGCTGAGAAACAAGCCACCTCCTAACTCTTCACTGCTAATTCGCCATGTGACCTGTGTCTCCTTTCTAACATTGAGCTCCACAGGTTAGGTTGGTCTCTCAACATGTTTTTGTATGTAGATTGATACAGTGTGTCTACCTTTATGCCTTGCTTATTTTGTTTGGCTTGTTCTGAGAGTCACCTCGGTGAATAAACGTGACTGTAATTTACTCATTCTAATCTCTGCATGGTGCTGAGGTTTTGTTTAGTGTTACATTGAACCTATAGATAAATTTGAAGACAGTTGATGTCTTTACATTGTCAAGCCTTTCAGTTCATGATACATCCTTCCATTTATTGTCTTTAATTTTTGCTAGTGCTTTACAGGTATTTCTTACTAGATTGTTTTTAGGTAATTGATATTTCTGTTGCTGTTAAAACTTTCATTGCATTTTAATTGTCTGGGGGAGGGGCACACGCCACAACATGCATTGTGGCAGTCAAGCAACAACTTTTGGGAGTTGGGTCTCTCCTACCATATAGCTCTTGGGGATCAAATTCAGGTTTTTGAGCTTGTTGGCAGGTACCTACTGAGCCTTTTCACTGGCCCTAGATATATTTTCTTTAATTTTTATTGAATTCATTCATTTTTATGTATGTTTTTGTAGGCATGATTTTTCTGTCCCACCAGCCAGCTCCCAAATAACCACATAGAGACTTATTAATTAAAAATGCTTGGCTGATAGCTTAGGCTTGTTACTAACTAGCTCTTACATCTTAAATTAACCCATATTTTTTAATCTATGTTCTATCACATAGCTCAGTACTTTTCCTCATTACTGTATGCTCATCTTGCTTCTCCTCCTGACTCTGCCCTTCTTCATCACTGTGCTCTCTCCCTGTCCCCAAGTCCCACCTAACCTCTTTCTGCCCCGCTATTGGCCATTTAGCTCCTTATTAAACCAATAAGAGCAACACATCTTCACAGCGTACAAAAAGACTATTCCATAACATGTTTTGCCTGTATGTATGTATGAGTACCACATGCATTGTTGCTCTTGGAGGTCAGAAGAGGGTGTTGAATCTGGAACTGGAGTTACAGAGGGTTGTGAACCACCATGTGGATACTGGGAATCAGACCCAGGTTCTCTGCAAGAGGACCAGGTGCTCTTAACAACAGAACCACCTCTGTGTGTGTGTGTGTGTGTGTGTGTGTGTGTGTGTGTGTCTATCTGTCTGTCTGTCTGTGTCTCTTTCTCTCCAGCCCCTTAAATGTATTTTCTCATTTCATATTGCTTTGGTTACCAGCAGTAGATAGAGATCTTTTTGTATATTGATCTTGTAACAAATGACCTTGTCAGATGAGCCTATTAATTTTTATTCTTTGTTGAGTATATTTATGTTTTCTTTGTACTCACCCAGCTCATCGGTGAAGAATGACAGTTCTTTTCTAATCTCTCTGTGTGTATGGTTTTTGTTATTTTCCCATCCTCCATTGTTGAGGACCAGCTGATGTGTTGATTAATCCTGTGCTCCTTGTGAGGAGTTTCCTAGAGTGATATGACAAACAAGGTTAAATTGGTTGATAGGTAAATACAGTATCTAAATTCAAAATGGTATTATGGTGGGCTCTGAGGCAGTGCTGTACTTTTTAGTGTGTGCCTAGATGTGGGCTTAATTAAATGTTATTGTCTAATTTTTTACCTGTATTTGGGCCTAGATCTTTATTAGAGTTCTTATGGTCAAATAGGAACCTGGGGAGTGGACTCGGTGTTCTTGCCTCAGAGGTGGTTTAAGAGGGGGTTGGCAAGATCCAGGTCTTCCGGTGTGTTGGCAGTCGTCTGAGTGAGCAGAAAGCTTTGGCCAACTGGACTGTGGAAGGGAAAATGAGACCTTGTAGGTGGAGTACTGGAACAGAAGGCATGGATTGCAAAGAATGAAGGCTGTAGGCGTGGGGAAGGTTAGCTTCACTGGGAGTGAAGGAGGATCCTGGACATTCTGTGGGGTAGAGGAGGGGAAGGTGTCTGTTCCCAGGGGGATTGCGTCAGGGGTACCCCATCTGGAAAATGCATAGTAAACATGAGGCTACAGCCTTCTGATTTCACAAAAAGAATTTTCTCATATTTTTCTGATTAGACTTGCTTTTCCATCTTTTAAATTGTTTTTTTTTTTTTTAATCAGCCTCCCCGGAAGTAGGCTCTTACTTTGTAGCCCATGGTGACCTTGAACTTACCTCCTAGCCTCTGAGCACTGGGATCACTGGCACATCCCACCATGCCTGCCGCTATGACTGCCTTTCTTTACCATCTTTTTTATTTATTTATTTTTTATTTTTTTAAATGAGACATGGTTTCATATGGCCCAGGCTGGTCTCAAACTTGCTCCATGGCTGAGGATGGCCTTGAACTCCTGAACTTCCTGCTTCCACCTCCCACTTCCAAATTCTGGTATTAGACACAGGACCAGCTCCATCCACTTTTCTAAGTAGACCTTTTTTCTCTGATTACCTCTGGGAGATCCCAATAGGCTACCTAAGAACTGCTTGAGTAGAAATCCTGGCCACCTACTGGTTGAGAGACTGTAGCCAGCTCCCTGAGCCATGCTTTCCTATCTGTAAATGGAAAGAGTGCAAATGATATTTTCCCATTGGGTTGGAAAGACTGAATGAAATAAAGTAAGCCATGGCGTCTGGCACATAGGGAGTGCTGAGGGAGCCTGCCTGGTTGCCTCTTCCATGGTCTGTCTCCTTTGTTCTTTTCCAGAATTGTTGGCTCTTCTTGTCCATTTTCCTTTGTTCAGGAGCGTTTTGGGGGGTGGGGGGGATGGCTCAGCAGGTAAGAGCACTTGCCGAGCGAGCATGAGGACCCAAGTTCAAACCTCCAGTGCCCAAGTCAAAAGCCAGATGTGTCCTCGATGCTGAGGGGATGGGGACAGGAGCGTGAGAGCCAGGTGTGCCTGTGTTGCCTGCCACCCCAGTGTTGGATACGTGTGCAGCGGGGCAGGGTGGGGGTTAGAGATGGGAAAATTGCTGGGGTTTTTAACTGGCTGCTAGCCTAGCGTCTGGTTCAATGACAGATTCTGTCTCAGAGAACCTCAGAGAAATGAGAGAGTGGTTGAGCAGGATACCTAATGTCCTTCCTCAAGTCCCCACGTGCACCCATGTATACGTGCACACACAACACACACATCCCCTCACATATACACACAGAAACACTTTCAACCAGGTATAATGTGATACTTCATTGTTTGCGGGAGGGGGCATGTTTATGTCCTCTATTTCTTTCTAATGGATAAAGTAGGTGATTGGAATCTCCTGTTTCAGACCATGCAGTACAAGGCTGATAGAGTGACAGCATGGAACTGTCTCCTTTGCACAGCAACTCTAAGTCTCGGACAATTCCTTCAAGCCCTTTGGGCCTCAGGGTTCTTATGTGTAGGGGATTGAATGGGCCTCAGGGTTCTTATGTGTAGGGGATTGAGTGGGCCTCAGGGTTCTTACGTGTAGGGGACTGAATGAAGTACACCAAGGCCCCAGACAAGCTCTCAACTGCTTCGCTGAGAAAACCACTAGAAATCCTCTAATGTATGTGTGCCATGAGGAGAAGATCTTGTTGTTTTACTCACTCTCACACTGTCAGTATTTGGAGAGTGTGGTCTCACAAAAGATCCGAGAAAGGAAGGTAGGAGTGAAGGGCGGTCCATTTTATTGTCGAGGCAGTTGACTTTGTGGGTCCATCTCCCTTTGAGCACAAAGATTTCTACTTATAGGTGTTTATCAGCTCAAATAGCCAACACTTAGAACATCTCAGACTTCTTAGGCGCTCATGACCCTTCTCCAGTCTAATCCAGCTCCATCCTTTACGGCTGGAGCTGTCTGGCATCGTTTGGTAGGTCCACCGTGGAAAGGCGAGCACTCTAGTTTTTAAAGCACCAGATAAAATTATGCAACATCATGGCTCCATCTGAGTGTCATGTTCTTCACTCTTAAAGAAGGAGCTAGTACTTCATTTTTCTGTAGGTGGAAGTTTCTGTCCCTCCAGCCAGCTCCCAAATAACCACACAGAGATTTATTATTAATTAAGATAGTTCGTCCAATAGCTTAAGCTTGTTTCTGAGTAGCTCTTAAATTAACCCATTTCTGTTCATTTACTTTCTGCCTCATGGCTGTATTAATTACCTCATCTCCTTAGTGTCCATACTGCTCGCTCTGCGTCTCATGGCATCTCCTCTTGACTCCTCCCTTCTTCTTCCCAGCATTCTTTCTACCCCAGAAATCCTGCCTAGCTATTGACCATTTAGCTTTTTATTAAACCAATAATCTGAGTGACACTTTTTTACAGTGTATAAAAAAGATTGTTTCACATTATTCACATGGATGGGGAAACCCAAATCACAGAGCATTCCTCCTCTTTGGAGCTCCTGACTTAGGTGCACTCTTCCCTGACTGGCACTTGCCAAGAGTAGACTCGTACCCACAGCCCTCACCCGGCAGGACTGTGGGGAATCGAACTTTCCTCTCATTGCTCTCAGGCCTCACCAGCTCTCCTGTCAACATAGATTTGTGAAGCTTGCCATTGTGTTTCTGCCCTGCCTTTTCTCTCAAGATGGTTGATACGGGGTGGGGTGTGGGGTCTTTAGGGCTCAATCGTACCTAGAATTAAAGAGTAAATGTGGACCTGGCCTTTAGCATTAAAAGCTGGTTGGTAATATAATCGATTTATAATGTATTGTAACGAGGGGATGGTTTGGATTTTTTTTTTTTTTTTTTGATAGGTTTTACCACATACCCAGTCTGGCCACAAACTTGTGGTCCTCCCGTCTCCCACGTACTGAGATTGTAGGAGTAGACCACCATGCCTGGCTAGCCTGGCTATTCATCCCAATGTCTTGATCGCTGCCTGTCTCCATCACATGCGAGCCTGGCTGAGGTGGTACAGCAAACGGTCTAGATTCCCTCTTGAAATGGATTACGCCTTTCCTGAAATCATAATGAAGTTCTCTCTGGGAGACTTTGGTTTGCATTCTCCAGTTTGCCTTGTCAGGAAAACTGGTAATTTTAATAATAATATTGTAAAAATGAAGATATTTCTAAAATTTGAAATGAGAAAATTTAACATTGCCGTAATCACTTACTTTCTAAATTTAGATAAAACTGATGATAAAATGACAATTTTTTAAACAAAGAAAAGTTAGACTTTTAAGGCTACACATAATTTTTCCTTAAATTGGAGTGTTGATACTATTCTGATTTTTTTTTTAACCAAAGCTTTGACAGCAGGAAAGTAATTTAAAAAAAAAAAAAAAAGGCAATGGCCAAGGGGGCCATTCTGATGGCTGCCAGAGTTTCTCATTTATTAACAAAACACAAACACAGAGAAGCTTAGCTGCTTTTTGTGACTGAGATCTGAAAACATTTGATGACAATTGACTCTCGGCTGCCATGATGTCACCATCAAAAACCCATGACAGAGACTCTAATATTAGACTTCTAAATATAATCCGTTAGTTCTCAACTTATTTCATGGATTCAGGAAAACACAGTTGGTGTTATGTAAGAAAGGAATTATGAAAATCGGTCTTCTCCAGTCTGTTGTTGGCAAGACAGCCTTTTTCTTTTCTTAATATATTGTGTGGGGTGTGAGGGGGAATGTACACACATGGATGGGGTGGATGGGGGTGCATACATGTGTGGGTGTGAATGCATGTGTGTGCATGTGCATACATACACAATGGCATTTTTGTGGAGGTCAGAGGGCAGCTTTCAGAGGTCAGTTCTCTCTGTCCATCATAGGTTCTAGGGGTCGGATTCAGGTTGTTGGATTTAACGTTATAAGAGAAACTGGTTGTCTCAGTCTTAGTAGATAGAAAAGGATAATTATGTAGCTAATTCTGTCTAGTATAATCACTAGAACTTAGCCAGACTCCTAAAAGTATTTTAGGAGCAAACATTGAGTCAAGGAAGGTTTGGGTGGGTCACCAGAACACTGACTGTGGTTAGTTCTTCATGAGTTAAGTAGTCCTCGGAGAAATGTGACCTCATCCTGCACCCAGGTAGCTAGGCAGAGGGTAGCCATTTTAAATCCTCTCTAGAAGGGACAGCCCTTGTGGTACAGTATCTTTGTTAAGAGTTTGTCCTTTAGAGAAAAGGGCCTCTCTGAAACAATTTAGCATCTAGGTAAGACAGAAAGGGCTAACTTAGTGTTCTGTGCTCGGGAGTGTGGAGCCACTGTACATAAAGCGCCTTCATTTTGAAAAGTCTTACTTCTTTGCCCTCTCAGAATCTTATGTGGAATCTCTAGTAGGCTTCCAAACACAGCCCTAGCCACATGTACTTACCTCGTGAATTCAGGAGAAGCTGTTGACATTGTCTTGGGCCATCTTCTGTCGCTGTAACAGAATAACCCAGACTGGGTAATTTATTAAGAATACATAAATATATTGCATAACTATATGTATGTGCATATATGTAGTCTCTGAAGTTTATTTTGGTTATGGTTTTGGAAATTGAGAAGTATTTGGTGAAGCCTTCATGCAAAACATGGGAAGAGACCAGACTTGGAAGCGAGGCACACTGGAAGGAGGGCTCTTGTGGTTGCTAATTCAGCCCTTGAAGAACATCTTTCCTTCATTCCTCCTTCCATGTGGAACTGTCATGATCCAGATACAGCCAGCCCTTCACGGCCATTACATTGGGAAACAGACAGCAGTAGGAGTTTCAGGGGGGCCAGAACAAGTCCAGACTGTCACTGGGGCCCATGTTCTGAAGCACTGCTTATGCAAACCGGCCCTTCTTGATTGGTTGCTGGGAAAGGCCGGGAGCAGATACGGTGGGCACAGAGTCCTCCACAGACCTCAGGTTGTTAGTCTTTCCCCAGGGCCGCTCAGTTGTTTTATTCCTTAAAGTGTTTTGTAATTCCCCTAAACCTGAATGTTTCTTATTCAGAACTAATATTTAGAATTACTTGAAAAAGACTTCAAAAAACCACATTTAATTTGAAAAGATGATTCTGAATAAGAAATGTATTGCCATGTGGTGGTGGCAGCGGCGGCACACGCCTTAAATCCCAGTAGTAGGCAGAGGCAGGCAGATCTCTGCATTGGAGGCCAGCCTGGTCTACAGAGTGAGTTCCAGGACAGCCAGGGCTACACAGAGAAACCCCATCTCAGAGAAAGAAAGGAAGAAATGTATTGCTGCAGCCTTTGAGAAACTAACGTGTAATGGCTGCCACCACAGTTTGTCTTCTCCTTTTTGGGGATAGAATTCTTGGGGTCCACCCTTGGTACTCTGTTGCCACCTCTATTTTCTTCCTCATCACCTCTAGTATTTTTCAAGACTTCAGAAACTGGGAAACAAGACCCATGACTAAAGAAATAGGAATGGGGGTTGTTGCTCATTAAGATGTCAGGCTGACTTTTCTTCTTGGGAGAAGTCTGACTATGTATCCCAGGCTAGCCACCAACTCACCCTATGTGTCAAGACTGCAGCTGTGCACCACCCTACCCTGCTGAGGAACTTGAATTGTTTTTTGACAAAAGGTTGCCTGTAGGTGTGGCAGTTTTCCTTGACCTTGAGGTCCAAGAACGATCAGCGCTGACATTGGTTTGCAGAAAGAAGCCTGAGGTATTGACGGCTGTCTTGTCTTTCTCCCCTGTTCCTCTTCTGATTTCAGTGGTGCTTCACGCCCCGCCTCCCACCAAGATCAAGCGGGAGCTGCATAGCCCCTCCTCTGAGTTGTCATCCTGTAGCCACGAGCAGGCTCTTGGTGCTAACTATGGAGAAAAGTGCCTCTACAATTACTGGTAAGTGTTGGGGGTGGGGGAACGCAGGGCGAGGCTGGCTGGAGGGTGGGGTGAGATGGAGCTCAGAAAGGCTCTGGGAGTGAGTTCCAGGTATTATCTAGCATGCCCTGGGGCAGAGCCTGCCCGCCTTGCAGTGTGATCTAGGTGGAGTGTGTTCCACCGGGGCCATTATATGCTATGCATGAAAGGCAAAACTTTCATTAAAACGTTGTGGCTCCATAGGGAACCAAGACCAGCTAGGGAAAGAGCCTGGAATACTGGGCCATTTGATCTGCGAGACAGGTAATATATGCTTCTTCCTGTCTATCATATGTTAATGTGAACTTTAAGCACCAAGGAAATAATCTTCAAATCAGAATAAACAAAAAAGCCCCCACACTTGTGCCCTTTACTTAAGAATATCCAGGCCCCAGGAATGAGGCTTTAATTTTAATCATTCTTTGCACTCAAAAGGTAAACACAGATCTGCCTGGGACCAGCCAAGGCTTGCTTAATTCAGGTGCTGTTACCTTCCACAAAGGTTTTGACCAATTTCTGGGAGCCCTGGAATATTTCGAAGAGGGGACCAGAGAGAAGGTCCGTAAATTCCCAGCCTCACCCATCCACCCTGCATGCGCATACACAGAGAATTCTTTTAGAAGGAGGGAAAAAGGAAACCGGAAGCAGAAGCTAAAATTATCTTTGAGAAAAATCACTAGAAGTGTTAAACAAGTCCTTTGACGCAGAGTATCTGTCACATTTCAGAGGTACAAATATTCCCCCGGGGCTGGAGCAATTTAACTATGTTAATGATGTCATTTCCTGGCAACAATGGGCTGCACACTGGTGTTCTGCTGGACCTGGTTACCATGCAAATGCTTCACTGCAGCTTAATGGATCCTTGTCTCTTTCTTTTCACAGTGCCTATGCTAGGAAGCATCCCTCTGGGTTCAAGCCATTAACCCCTCCGACCACTCCTTTGTCACCCACCCATCAGAATTCCCTATTTCCCCCACCTCAGGCAACTCTGCCCACCTCAGCTCTTGCCCCTGGAGCCGGCCCAGTTCAAGGGGTGGGTCCTGCCCCCACCCCTCACTCACTTCCAGAACCCGGATCACAGCACCAAACATTTGCGGTCCCCCGGCCACCACATCAGCCCCTGCAAATGCCAAAGATGATTCCTGAAAGCCAGTATCCATCAGAACAGAGGTGGGTACTGCTCTGGACTTTCCATGATGCCCTCCCTCATGGGTTCTTTTCCTCATCAGGAGAGAAGCCGTTAGTCGTGTTGGCCAGCTACCTATAAAGTTACCCCTCCACTGAGGCGTCAGTGAAGCAGGGCCACCGATAGATACACTGTGGGTATGGGCTGGTTATGTGCCACCCTGTTCCTGGGGTACTCAGAATGGTTTAGAGGATTGCAGCATCCTTGGGAAGCTTGTCCACCCATTTCCAGCCATGAAGACGGGTGACTTGTCCAGGATGCACAGTCAGTTGACCTCTCCGCCCACAAGTTTCTGGGCTCCTCAGGAGATAACTGCCTGTGAGAACTGAACTTTAGTTTATGCTCCTTAATTAAATTATTATCATTCTGTTTGCATCCTGGGAAAATTCTTAGTTACAGGAGGCATTATTTATTATTCATCAGATTTTAGCATATTTCTGCAATAAAATGAACTAAGGATGTTACTGATAACATCTGCTTTGGGGGTATAAATTTCTTGGTTTCCCCTCTAGGTAGTTTTATATTTCTAACAGTTAAAGCATCAGGGGAAATTGTCTAGAGTTCTTCATTCATCAGCAATAAAGGTAGAAAGGGAACCTGGCTTTCTAAGTTCATTGTCTGGCAGTGGTTCTCAAGCTTCCCAATGCTGCGACCCTTTAATACAGTTCCTCGTGTTGTGGTGACCGCCCCCCAAGCATAAGGTTGTTTTTGTTTGTTACCTCATACTATAATTGTGCTATTGTTATGAATCGTAATGTAAATATCTGATATGCAATCCCTGTGAAAGGGTCGTTTGATCACCCCCAAGGGGGTCATGACCCACAGGTTGAGGACTGCTGCTCTGTGGGAATCCAGAAATTTAGCTGGTTGTAGACTTACTGCGTGTCAGATGTTTTTCATCTATGTTGGATCATGAGATAACAAGATAATGATTGATCAGTGGTATTACCAAGGACTGCAAGATGGAGGCCACTATTCTTTATATCTATCACACTGTGGGGGCATGGGCGAAGAGAAGGGAAGGTGTAGATGGGGTCTTTTCTTAGCCTGGTTCACCCCAGTGTCTGTTTGGAGGATACTTTACCGGGTTATGGTTCCGTCCCCGCTTACTCTGACCTGCATGATACAGCTGGTTGACGGTCATTCCCACAGTCAGGCCAAGAGTCCCGAAAAAGCATTTGTGCTCTATAGGGGTGATCACCAATTTGGGGATGGGGTGAGATGTGTGATGGGGCAGACACACTGGTTCGTGAACTTCTGTTGCCACAGAGAGCCCATCTGAGAGAGAGCAGCCGCCACCAGGCTTCGGCAGTCGTCATTTTCATAACCTCGTTCTTTTTCATTTGGCGGTCATCATAATCATAACCTCGTTCTTTTTCAAGAGAATTAGTGTTTTTATGGAAAACGGGTTTTTGGGTCAAAAGTAGGTGGGCTTTTGCCATTTTTATTTTACTGGTTTGGGCGTTGTGTTTTTAAACAGCATCTCACTGATTTCCTGCAGGAGTTATTAGTGGGGCAGGGGGTGTAGTGAATCTTTTCGGGGTTTGAAATGCCTAGCAAATGTAGGCAAAGGGAAGTTGCCTTGTAAGATTGTTCGGTTAGCACTTTCAGCCCTCGTTTCTTACCCTGAGCAACGTGAAAGCTTCTATGCGTCGATCACAGAGCTGAGGGAGAAATAGCTCACCTGGCTCACTGTCGTCTTGTCACGATGGCTGACGAGTGTCAGTTGTAGAATAGACGCGTCTCCTGGCTGCCCACCCTCGAGAAAGAGGATTTAGATCCCTGGGATTTATGACTGTCTGCCCTCGGGTCCAGAGGGAAAGCACATAGGTATTTCTTTTCCACGATGAGTCTTTTGTGAAGTGGCCTATCTGTCTTGAACTTCCTGCTTTTCACCCTTTGCCTGTAGTTGATGATGGTTCTAAAACAAGTAGCCCTCGTCGAGGTGACAGAGACGTGAGGACACTGGGGTGAAAGGTGAAGTGGTGGGCTTCTAAAGTGACAGAGTGAGAGCCGTGCTAGAGTGCTCGGGTCTCCCCTAGCGCTGCGGTCCTCAGGCTGAGGGTCTACGGGAGGCCCCAGGAGGGAAGAGGTGGAGATAAAACGCAGATTCTAGCAGATTCTTGCCATGAAAGCCCAGAGTTGGATTCTCAGACTCCCATGTGAAAAAAAACCACAAGGAATGGTGGTCCTCGCTTGTCATCCTCCTGCTGGATGCAAGGACAAGCAGATCCCTCGCTAGCCAGCCAGTGTAGCCTGCTAGGTGAGGTCCAGGTCCAGTCAGATACACTGCCTGGGGGGGTGGAAAGGTGAACAGAACCCGAGGGACACACGAAGTTGACCTTCTCTGTCACCCATATTGTGTGTGTGCACGTGCGTGCAGGCAGGCACACACACAGATTCCTTGCTCCACCCAAGACTGAGTTCATGGATCTTCGGCATGACTCTCTTATGTTACCCTAACAGTTTGATACAGCGTGAAGAATGCTCTCTCCTCTACCTCACCTCAGCCCAGCATGGCTTTGTTAAGTATAGGGTTTTTTTGTTTGTTTGTTTGTTTTTGGTTTTTTGTAGCATACTAAAGGGAGCACAGCTCTGTGACCACAGTAGAATTTTGTGGTTGTTGGTGCTGCTGTTTTAAGTTTACAGTGAGAAAGCAAAGCATGACATGCCATTTGCTTTGCTTAGGATCCTTGTTGAGTTGCAAGAATCCACTGCAAACTGAGTGACCTCGATGAGACCATTTTGTCCTTGAACCTTGTTCCTCTCTTAAATGGCAGTCCTTGGAGTTCCTGCTTTATCTAGTCTAAGTCCATAGGACAAGATGTCTTTGTTTTGTTCCTGATGTGCCTGATCTGTCCAGGTGATGAGTCTGACCTTTTCCATAAACTGCACCGTAATTGTCCCCAGTATGGTTGTTGATAGCGTTGGTCATTTGCTATGGTCATGCTTTAAACAACTAAAATATAATATAGTCAAAGTATATTCTGAATGTTTTGGATAACCTGCCTCTAGAGTTCTTCACAATTCAGTTTATTTTTAGAAGGCAAATGGTATATGTGAAAGCTGTGTCTTACATTGGTGATTCCTTTCACATGGCGTGGGAGGGGATTGTCATGTATTTGGCGAGCTCCAGCACATCTCCATTTATGCTCCTTGAAGAAGTGTGTTTTCCTTTCAGCCAGGCCAACCTTGATGGTTATAAGTGCTGAGATGTAGAAGCTGTATTCTATCCACAGCGTGGCTGCATGTGGTTTTTGTCCTTCCTTGTATCATATCTCATGGTATCTCAACTTGAAGAAAGCCTCACAATTTAACTGAAGAGATTTCACTGGGGGAAAAAAAAAATGTTCCATCTAAGAATTTTGAAGTACTGTGCTATCTCCCGTACTTGACATCAAGAAAAATGGAAACTCAAGACAAAACTTAAGAAAATGTTTCTCTAGTAGGAAAAAAACCCAAACTGCTTTTGAGTAGTGTGAAAGAGCATCCATATTACAGTGTTCAGTGACCATCTGTACTAGGGACCAGGTCAGCCATGTTGGTTCTGCACAGCCATGTGGGTCAGTACCTTTAGAAAGAGGAACGTGCCAACCTGCTGAGGGCAGTGTCCTGCTGTGTGAGCTGGGTAATCCAGGCCCAAAGCCTGGGCTGAGCTGTTTTCTCAAATTTTCATTTCATAGAAAACTATGGTGCTTGATAAATTACAAGATTCACTTCCTCTTGGAGTCCATCCCTGACAGACTGCCATTCAGATCTCGTGTGGTTACAGGAAGGGGGTTGACGAGTCACATGTGTTAACAGCCTGGGGTGTAGAACGTGCGTGCCCTCGCCACATGTCTGCCTAATAGCACGTTGTGTATGGCAACGTGGGTTCACTTTAGTGACTCAAACCAAGTTTCTTGGATTCTGTTTTGTTTTGTTTTGGGGACAGGGTTTCTCTGTGTAGCCCTGGCTGTCCTGGATCTCACTGCCTGCCTCTACCTCTGGAGTGCTGGGATCAAAGGTGTCCACCACCCGCCGCTGCCGCCGCCCCCAGACATTTGTTTTGTTGTTTTGTGTTTCTTGGATTCTTAATTCCTTCTTTGACAAACTGAGTAACTTTCTCCTGACAGTTGAAGTAGAGGGTGTGCTGACTCTTACAGCTAGTTCCCAGCATTTCACTGTTTGTTATATTTTTTTGTTGTTGTTACCTTTTGTCAAGGTAAAGGAAATTTCCTTCGACCCCTCATGAAAAGTTAACGTCTATCAGGGTTGAAGTTCGTCAATGCTTCTGTCTCTAGTAAAGTGATCCAATTATTTTTCTCCTTTAAAAATGTACATTACGCTGATTTTATGAAACCATCCTTGCACTCTGTGACAAACCCAATTTCTCTTATTTCTTTTTTTACTTTTTTTTTTTTTTTAATGTTTGTATTTCTGTGCTTGTGTGACACAGCATGTATATGGAGGTCAGATGCCAACTTACAAGGGTCAGTTGGCTCCTTCCACTGTGGGTTCCAGGGATGACTCACCATGTCAGGTTGTTTCAAGCTCCTAACGGCTGAGCCCCCTCCTGGCTCTGTAGCTGGCCGTCTGCAGTTGCTGAACTTGGCTTCTCATGTGAGCTTAGGACCTGGGCATCTTAATTTGTGATTGAGAATAAGGTGGTTTTTCATTCTTATGGGGACTTAGTTAGGTTTAGCTTTGAAGTTGTGCTTATCAAATGAATAGAGGATGTCTTTATATTTGGAATATTTCATGTAAAATATGAATTAGTATTTGAAGTTGTTTGAAGAGTTTACTGGTAAAGTTACTCTAGACATTCTTGTGGGAAATACTTAAAATTTTTTTTTACCTTTTAGAGTTTTGCTTTAAATTTCTTTTTAGTTTAATCTAATGAAAAATTTTAAGATAATTTGCCCATTTATGTGTTTTAAAATTAATTGGCACAGAGTGGTCCATAATATCTTTTAAAAATGGGCTTATCAGGGTTGGGAATTTAGCTCAGTGGTAGAGTGCTTGCCTAGCAAGCACAAAGCCCTGGGTTCGATCCTCAGCTCAAAAAAAAAAAGGAAAAAAAAAAGGCTTATCTGTCATTATCTTTTTTATTTGGAATTTTTAAAGTCTTGCCGACTTCTCAGGGAAAACATCTAGCCTCACAAGTCAAGTGTTGTTTATCTTACTTAGTTTCACTCTTTCTGGACCGTCTGGTTCTGTTTTCTATAAATGTGCCCCCATGTAGACAGACAGCTACCTTAGTCCTAATTTTTTACACAAGCCCTCCTTTAGATATATTGCCTAAGTTGAGATTTGTGGTGTTTTTGTCATTTGAAGTGTTTGCTATCATAGTTTTTAGTCTTAAATTAAAAAAAATTTTTTTCTTAGTTTCTAAAAATGGGCTTTTCTGGTGCACGTCCAGTGTGGTTTGTATTAAATGTCACTAATAGAGTGTTGAAAGCTGTTGTAGGAACAGCTTAGGTGAGGCAGGAGAGGCAGCTAAGAGCACAGGTCCCAGCCTCCAACATCAGCTTATAGTTGCCTGCAACCCCGGCTCTGGGAGATCGGATGCCCTCTTACGGCCTTCAAGGACATAGACACACACACATAAAAAATATTAAAATATATCTTTAAAGAACAAAAACTGGCCGGGCGTTGGTGGCACACACCTTTAATCCCAGCACTCGGGAGGCAGAGGCAGGCGGATCTCTGTGAGTTCGAGGCCAGCCTGGACTACAGAGTGAGTTCCAGGAAAGGCACAAAGCTACACAGAGAAACCCTGTCTCGAAAAACCAAAAAAAAAAAAAAAAAAAAAGAACAAAAACTGTAGACCTGTAGTCCTGGAGTTATATAGACTGAGGGGCTTGGAGTTGAACCCCAATTCGGATACTTGGGGGTGAGTCTGGCAGTGCTTCCCACGTCCTGCGACTCCGCAGGCTGTATCACCATGCCTGGCTTTTTTTTTTTACTTACCCTCCCCCCCCCCCCCCCACTTTTCAGATTTAGTTTGTGAGGATGGGAAGTAGTTGTGGAGCCCCAAAGCCGACAGAGTCAGACCTCTCCTTCCACTGTGTGGGTCCTGGGGAGCACACTCAGATGGTCAGGCTTGGGAGATGTCTTTTCGCTGAGCCATCTCACTGGCTCTACATTGTACCTTTTAAACATCACTTTTGCGCCAGTGAGATGTCACAACAGGCAAATCTGTGCCACACAGCCTGACAACCTGAGCTTGGATCCCTGGAACCCAAGTGAAAGGGGGAGATCCTGTAGGTCCTGAAATTTATCCTCTGACCTCTGCTCCCACGACCCCACCCCCTCGTACATACCCACATAATAATAAATAATTTTTAAAAATATAACATTTCTATAAACATACTTTTTACAAAAGGATTCTTTCCTAAAATGTGGCTACCACAAGTGTAGAGACTTCAGTTGCTGTGTTTTTACAGTTTTTACAATGTGTCTGTTCATCGGAGTTATGCTTGTGTGTGGATACTGCGGAGTTATGCTTGTGTGTGGATACTGTCCCAGCTGATGCCCTTGCAGCATGCCGAGTCTGCCTCACTTTTCTTCCCAGGTAGGCATAAGTGAGTCACTCAAGAATAAAACCCAACATTCTGTCTCAAAGGGGGACTGGATATCGTGGACACCTCGTGGGCCTTTCTTGGATAGGCGTATATGGCTATCACCTGACGCCATGAGGTCTTTGTATTTGTGTAGCTTGTGAGTCTTGCTGGGAGACTGAAGGTCTTGCATTGGGAGAACTTGGCGTGCTCCGTCCAGTTCCATGCATTATCTTATGTAATCTTTAAACAGACCTTTGGGGCAGGTGTCCTGGTCATCCTTATTCTGCTGATGTGAAAACTGAAGGCTCAGAGCTGTTGCATAACTTGCCTAAAGTCACGCGGGGAGCCGGTGGTAGAGACTGGCTTTCAGCTCAGCTTGTTCTGACCTCACAGCCCAGGCTCACAGTTGCCTCTGCTGTTTCTGTTTTCCATCATGTTCTCTCAGCTGTTAAGAGTGAGATTTAAGTGTGTGGTGTAGTTCCTGTTCAATCTTACCTATCGTCGCGGAGATGACCTCTGAACTATCATTGTTTCACCGGCCAAGCCTAGACACTGAGTGCCCTGCGTTGAATCTGCACTTTTTCCCTTTGATTTCTGTTACCATTATGTTTACTCTGTGTGCCGGCAGCTGAGACCAAAAAGGAAATGCAGAAAAAGAATCTAACAGTTTTCATAACGTAAACCAAATGTTGGTGGTGTGGGCGTGCTCTTGAGAGGAAAGGCGCTATATAAATCTGACAAATAAATAAATAATTTGTCCTTTAAATAAAGTGGCACTCAGAAGCCTTGCTCGGTAGTCTGCCTCCCTTTGCTCACTGAACGTGAGTTTGTCACCCGTGAGCAGCATTGGGTTCACGGGTGGGGTGGGAGGAAGAGAGACTGGTCCAATCGGGCTGCTGCTCCTTTGGGGCCGATCCCAACAGCATCTTGGTCGTGGCTGTTTTATGTGGACAACACGTTCTTAGATGCTTCAGAAAGATCACCTCTGAGAGGGGGATGAGTTTCAGATGGAGGCCAGTGAGTAAAGTTCACAGGATATATTTTGAGGATGAGAACTGAATTACTTTATTAATCTCTGCAAATAGCAATTACAGCGGCCAGCTCTGAACCATTCCTTTTTTGGGGGTATGTTGGTCTCGTGACCTCCCCCAGGAATCCTTTTCCACCACCCACCACCACCACCACCACCACCCCCATTCTTGAAACATGCAATGCTGAGCAATGTTAGTGAAAACCTCTGACCTGATCTTTGAGATCTATCCAGGCCTTGGCTTCATGGATCCTAGGACTCGGCTGTGGGGTGGGGAGGGAATAGTTGCTGGCTAGGGCTCATGGAAGCATCTTTTCCTAAGGAGGCCATCCCAGGCCGACTCTAGAGTTACATTCTGGAAGGTGAGGAGATGAGAACCAAGCGGAAGCAGGACCATCCGTCCCGCCAGCTGCCGAGGCTCCGGTTACAGAACTGAGTGGTGCGGGCCATCTTGGAGCCATCAAAGGAACTGACTTGTGGGGGTCACCTCTGAAGGTGCTACTATGGTGGCAGAGGGGCTGTCCTTGCTGCTGTTTCTTCCAAGTGACCCAAGGGGTTTGGGTAGCTAGTAAGAGTAAAGTCTCTACAACGTCCTCGTGCTTTTCTGAAAGGCTCCCATTCAGGTTTTGAGCCCCTGGCTGATGCCTGTATTTGAAATGTCAAGCCCAAGCCTGAATTGCAAACGTGTGCTTGTTTGGAGACCCCTGAAAGGTTTCCTTAAAGCTCAGGTGTCTGCTGGTGAAATTGTGCACCTTCCTGTACTGAACTTCACAGTGCTGGGGTGTGTTGGGTCTGGCAAATGAGAGTGCTTTTGTGTCTGGGACAAGAGAATGTGCATGTGTAAAGTTGCTCAGAGATGATGTTATAATGTGGTGATTGTTATGGTGCTTCTGGCGGGGGGGGGGGGGGGGGGGGGGAATGGTAAAACTCCCCCAGGAGCAGTGCGTGCTGTGCGCTGATCTCACGGTGTTATCTGTACCCAGATCTCTAAGGTGAAGGGTTTAAGTTCTGATGCCACTGTAGAAATCTGTTAGCCACCTGTTGACACAGATTGATTAAAATCTAAGCCCCGTTGTTTGGTTAAATCTATTAACAAGAACCATGTCTTTTGTTTTCTAACTCTTAGCAGCGATTCTGACTGGAGTTGAGATGGAATCACTAAGTAGTGTAGTTTGTGTGGTTTGCATTCCCCTGATGGCTGAGGGTGGCCAGCATCTAAAAAAGTCTTCCTTAGCCACATGTGTTTCTTCCAGCCCATGTTTTAACGGGATCATTTGTTTTCTTGGTGTTTAGTTCTAGTTTAGTTTTTAGTTCTTTGTATATTCTAGATACTAATCCTCTGTCAGATGTAACCTAGCAAAGCACCCCCCCACTCCCTACCGCCCCCCCACCCCCCATTTAGGTGGCTTCTTCTGTCATTAACAGCTTCCTGCAGTACAGAAACTTGTTTCATCCAGTCCCTTTTGATGGATGGTTTTGTTTCCTGGATGGTTTTAATCTTATTTAGGGAGTTCTTATCTATGGCTGTATGCATCTATAAGTGTACTCCCTACTTTTTTTCTTCTGGAAGTTTCAGAGCCTTTCTCCAACAAGGCCACACCTCCTAATCCTCTAAAGCCTGCAGGTAGTGCCCTTCCCTGGTGACTAAGCATTCAAATCTATGAGCCTATGGGGGGCCATTCTCATTCAAACCACCACGCTGAAATGCTGACCTTCAGGTGCTTTTTAAAAGCTATGGTGATACTCACCTGGTGCATAGCTAAAGACTGGGAAGGCTAGGCAGGAGGATCTGGAGCCATGTATTTACTTCATAGTATGAAATCTTTTGTCTATATGAAATTTACTTTAGAATGTAGCATAAAATGAAACCTAAACTTCCTTACAAATTTGAAATGCTTAATTTAACAGGTAATAAAAGTATATGTTTGCAATTTAACAGGTAATTAAAAAATTTTTTTTATTCAGTTCCTTTGATCTACCAATCAGCTTTTCATTTCTTATATTGTAATTATGGTAGTTTTATGTTATGCATCCATACCAAGTAAGTCATTGGTTCTTTTCAAAATTAATTCATGGGCCAGTGAGATGGCTCAGCCATTATTAAAGGTACTTGCTGTATAAGCCTGACATGACCTGAGTTCAAGCTTCGGAACCTATGTAAAGGTGACAGGAGAGAAATGACTCCACAGAGCGATCCTCTGCCCTTCACGTGTGTCCATGGCACATGTACCCACCCACGCATGCGTACACACATACACACACACACATTAATAATGTGTACCCACCCACGTTTGCGCACACACACACACACATTAATAATAACATTTCTGTTGTTGTTGTTTTAGAAATTAATTCATCTTTTTAAACCAGATGTTGTAGCGAATCCCCCATGCTGAATCATAGTAAGTACTCATTTTGTATTAAACAATACAACTCTCTCCTTCTTCCAGATTTCAGCGGCAGCTGTCCGAACCCTGCCACCCCTTCCCTCCTCAGTCAGGAGTTCCTGGAGATAACCGCCCCGGCTACCACCGACAGATGTCAGAACCTATTGCCCCCGCAGCTCCCCCACCCCTTCAGGGATTCAAGCAGGAGTACCATGACCCACTCTATGAACATGGGGTCCCTGGGATGCCTGGTCCCCCAGCACATGGGTTCCAGTCGCCAATGGGAATCAAGCAGGAGCCCCGAGATTACTGCGGGGACTCAGGTTAGCATAAACCCATTGTATTGATGTCTGTATTCTCACATTCATCTGCCTGATGAGTGTTGAGTGTGCTGTCCGCAATCATTTGGGGAATCATTGTATAAGAATTGCCTTCAGGGGTTGGGGATGTAGCTCAGTATACAGAACAGAATGTCCTGGATTCCATGCCCAGCACTACCAAAAACAAACAAACAAAAAACTGCCCTCAAAGAACTTAATGAATTAGTTAAAGGTATTCAGAAATGTATAAAATACACCTCTGAGTCAAGGCTGAAGATTGCTGGGCCCACACTTGGGTGGTGCCCTACCCTTAATTTAAGTGCACTGGATACAAGGAACACAATTTGGGTATTTTAGTTTTGTGGCTTTGTTTTCAGTACAGCAGGACCCAATATAATAAGGAAAAGAGTTCACCTCCCAGACACAGTTCTGTGACTGAAATAATCATTCTGAGAAGTGCCCGATACCCACAGATGTACAGAGTACTGGTTCAGATTCTCCTCTCTCACAACTACAGTGGGCTGGTGCTTATGTCCTGCAGAGGCTGTTAGCCAACCCAGGCAGAGGCGGAACCTGTGAGGGACCCTGCTGTTTGCCTAGCAGCTTCAGCCATGAAGAAGTTGAGGCTAGTAGACCTCTTCCCTCTGTGTCTTGTGGGTCAGACCCTTTGAGACCCCAGAGGAAAGCAGGCCTGGAACCTGGCACGCTGGAGGTGTAAGGACTCGCTTCCTGTCGTCACTGAAACGCTCCCTGTCCTTCCTTACAGTTAGGACTACAGTGACCCATGAGTGGTTGGGTGGTAGGTGTTCTTCCTTTCTCTGTGGACTTTCTTAAGCCCCTTTTGGAAGGATGGAGCAGTCTGAAGCTGAATGGCTCTTGTGGGTGGAATGGGGTGTAGAATCTGCTCTTGGGTTTTGAGATAACACATAGATTGTGCCATTTGGATAGAAACTAGTTTGGGGAATCTGAAAAGGTAGGCCAAGGGAGAAATTTACCACATTGTGATAGAAAATAACTGCTGATGACCCATAGCAATTTTCACTGGAATATTTTTCTCAGGAGAAGTCATAATGGTAACATTTTTTACTTTTAAGGTTAGCATTGACTTTTATATACATATATATATATAATTTATTATATAGAATTATTTTATAATTAATAATATGATTTTTAGTTTAGTTTAGTTATACGTATGTATCAGTGTATACGAGTGCTTCCAAAGACCAGAAGAGTCAGATCCTCCTAGAGCTGGAGTTACAGGGGCTTGTGAGCCTGATGTGGGTGTTGGGAATTGAAACTCGGGTCCTCTGGAAGAACAGTATGTGCTCTTAACCACTGAGCCATCTCTCCAGCCCCCCAGCATTGACATTTTAATCTATCTCAACCACCTTTGGTCATCCCATTCCCTTGAAGAAAGGCACTCCAGAAATGCTCCCACCAGAAGCCTGGCCCCGGTGTGCACCCAGTTCCCTCTCTTCTCCTGGGACCTGAAGAGGAGATGGCTAGAGTGTGGTTTAGTTTCAGCAGAACAGATCCAACATGGAGAAAACATGCTTGCCAGACTACAGTACCCACCCTGCCAGTTCTCATCCTGGCTTCAGAGCTTTAGTGCCCCTAATCCCTTTGGCCTTAAATACCCTCATCTCTGGCAACAGAATTGGATGGGACCATCAGTGGCCAAAGGAGCAGACTGGGAAAGATCTAAAGCGATCGTCTTCCCCCACTCCACCCCAAAGCCCTTTTGAAAGCCAGTTTCTCGTGTTACCGCCAGCCATCTCGCCAGATGCATTGTTAACTGCTTTCTAAAATGAGTGAGATCGAGACAGAGAAGCGGGGCTCCTCTTTCTCCTGTGACTGTGGATAAGAAGGGTCTTGCTTGCAGGTGGTGGGGTCTAGTGTTTACCATATTGTTTATTAGCGTGGTACCCATCCACAGAACAAGGCCCCAAAGACTTTGTCGTAGGTTGATTCTTAGTTGCTGTAGTAAAACACTCATCAAAAGCACCTAGGTGGTGCAGGTGCAGAGCTGGGGTTGAGGGTCGGGGATTTGGCTGAGGGATTGCAGTCATCATTGAGGGGTGCCAAGGCAAGAACTGCAGCGGAGACTGCAGAGGAGCGCTGCTTACCGGCGTGATTTTTACCCCCATGGCTTGTTTAGCTTGCTTCCTTACACACTTCCCCGACGATCTGCCTCAGACACACACTTCCCGTAGTAGGCCAGGCCCTCCCGTATCAATCATTAATCAATAAAATGCCCCACCGGCCAATCTGAGAGAGGCAGTTGCTCTGTGGCGGGTCCCTCTTCCCAAGTACCTCTGACTGGTGTCAAGTTGTCAAGAACCAAAGCAGCGCCATGACCTTGGAGGGTGAGGTTTAGGGGCATCGCTGCCCGGCCTCTCCCCTGCTGTTCTGCAGGAATGGTTAAGAGTGTGTGCATCTGTAAGAATGCGTGCATCTCTGCTTCCCTTTCAGAAGTGCCTAACTGCCAGTCGTCCTACATGAGGGGAGGGTATTTCTCCAGCAACCATGAAGGTAAGGGGCCAGGAGCTTACTTTTGCCCTTTGAAAATTCGTTTGTTTTGGGGGCAGGGGCTGTATTCACCACAGCACACGTGGAAGTTGGAGGATTTCCTCTTCCTCTTCTTCCTCTTTTTCTAAAGAGTTTTTTGGTAATGCATATGCTTAACTTAAAATTACCCTGTTTCTAAACTGAGCTTTGAGGTCAGTGGTTCGGCCTTCCGTAGCTCATGAGGACGAGAGCTAAGTAATAGTAATCATCGGTTCCTTTGCACATAGGCTTTGAGCCAACAGCCGGCTAAGCACCGAGGCGGTCATCGTTTATAAATGGCAATGGCCCTAACTTTGCCGAGTCCCTAGGACACTGTGAAGAAAAGGGGAACTTGGTTTCTATGTTTCCAGCTGTGTCAGCCTAAATTGGGCCCTCAGGGCTTAGATCAGGAAGTTTTACATGGGTCCAAGGACATCTTGGGAAAGAATTTTAGGACGAGTTTCTGGTTTTCACCTAGTTTGGGTGGGTAGCACATTGTTGTAAGGATTATGTAATGGGCGATTGCTGAGTTTAATGCGAGAGGGAAATCACAGGAGTTCTTCACTGGCCTTGAGAGAGCTGGAGAGGAAGAGAGCTGGCATCTGATGGAAGGGAGGGGGTGGAGATAGGAAGGTTGCTAAGACTATGCAGAGGTATACTGCATACAAAACACTACAGGACTCAGCAGAGATGTTTTCTAGTTGGATAAACTAAGGACGGCTATGAGAAAAAAAATTATGAAGTGATTTGCCCACAAGCATGAACTAATGTCTTGATGTTTATTGAATGAATGCACATAAAGGTTTAGGGATAGAGGGAAGACTCAGTACTTGCTGCCCAAGAATGAGCCTCTGACTTGAGATTCCTAGGACCCATGGAAGAAGCTAAGCATGGCAGTGCCTGCCTGAACCCAGCACTGGGAGGAAACAGAAAGATCTGGGACTTGCTAGGTAGCCAGTCTAGCCAGTTGGTGAACTCTGACTTGAGTGTGAGACCTTGTCTCAAAAAATAAGGTGAAGGCGGAAGATACCTGACATTGACCTCTGACCTCCACGTGTACTCACATGGTTTCATACAACCATATACACAAAATATGAGTGCTGTGTGCTGTCTATTCAGGTTCTTATGCACACACAGTCCCTTTAGAATCGACTAATTGATCAGATGGCTGAGATACTTAGAATTAGGAGCAAGAGCGATGGGCAGAGTTGGGCCTGTGACCTTACCTTTCATGACATCAACCTAATTGGACTAACAGTAATTTAAATCCACCAACATGCTTGGCTCTACCAGTACCTGCCTGCCCAATCAAGGAATTCTGTGTGAGGCTCTCGGCACAGCACATAACCAGGCACAGAGGCACACATGCCTATAATCTCAGCACTGGGGAGGTAGAGGCAGGAGGATCAGAAGTTCAAGGCCATCCTTGGCTAAAACAGAGTAAGGGTTAGCAATACGGCTCAGAGGTTAAAGATTCTGACATGAGTTTGATCATCAGGATCCACGTGGTGGAAGAAGTGACTCCTACAGATTGTCCTCTGACCTTCAGTGCAGCTCACTGTATGCCCTCTAATGTAATGAATAGAATTCTTAAAATGATTCATAGATCCGGGCGGTGGTGGCTCACGCCTTTAATCCCAGCACTCGGGAGGCAGAGCCAGGCGGATCTCTATGAGTTCGAGGCCAGCCTGGGCTACCAAGTGAGTTCCAGGAAAGATGCAAAGCTACACAGAGAAACCCTGTCTTGAAAAACAAAAAAACAAACAAACAAAAAAGATTCATAGATGTTCTCTGGCATGTAGTCTCAAGGAAATGGTCAGAATGGAGCTGGAACCCTAGAGAACCTTTCTTTGCTTTTGTGCTACTTTTTGTTCACAGTGCAAACCTTCATAGCTTCGTCTTTATGTAAGCAATAAAAACAGATTACACACAGCTTAGAGATTATAGACAGACACCAATATAAAAATCAGATTTCACTATCCAAAGGGAGTCGCGAACTTGCTTGTCTGTGCATACATCTGGACAGAACTGTACAGATCATACCAGGATTCCTTTTGTCCAGTCTCTTAACAGGAGTCATTAATTCACTGCATGTTTACTATGTTCCAAACCCTGTCCTAAGCTCTTGACTCACATTCAAGCTGTTTAATCATCCTGTCGTCTGGTAAGATAGATGTTATTAGCCACTGAGACTCCAAGAGGTCAGAAGATTTGCTCTAAATGATATGGCTTGGAAGGTAGACCCAAAATTCTGAGACAAGCCCCCAAGGGCCCAGAAACCAGCCTTCATCTGTCCACATGTCTGTCCAGTGTAATCACCCAGATCCCCCATTTCTCAGCGGCTTTTTCCATAGTGGCTGCATAGTACTTAATGTGTAGGGATTCATTTGGCTAGGATCTTCTTGCTAAATTTTAAATAATTTATAGATACCTCACAAAATAATTATAAATGGACATTCATTTAATTAGATCTTTCCGTGTTTCCTTGATTACTTCTTGAAGCTAAATTCCTGAACCTTCTGGGTTAAAGGGATAGGACATTTTGGGGGTGTCTACTGCCAGGTTTCTTGAAGGCCAGCATTTTGTTATCTGTTTTCAGTGTGTAGTTGACAACTTTAAGTCTTAAGGACTTGTTTGAAGAAGTAATTGGATGGGAATCCAGAGGAGAAGTGGGGCACAGTGTGGGAGGAGGGCAATTGAGCTGTCAGAGCTGCAGGGGACATCTGCAGAATGCCCAGCTCCTGCGTGAATGGATGACCATGGCAGAGCACTCAGTTCATGTGATGGGAAGGAGCCCAGTGGGGTCTGAGAGGCCTTGAGGGTATGCAGTGGGCTACAAGTTACTCTTCTAGGCAGTTTGGTAGGTCAGGACCTTGTTTCCAAACACTGGGATAGGGAAGAACTTTTCTGTAGAGTGGGTCCCTGGAAGTATGTTTCATTTTCTGTTAAACACATCTGTCCCCATATATTAGAGCTCTCTGACTCCCCCAAACCGATGGCACCAACTTCTCTTGAAACTTGGATTGACAAATTTTCAAGAGCTGATGTCTTAATTAAGGTGTCTATCACTGCAGCAAAAACACCATGACCAAAAAGCAAGTTGAGAAGGAAAGGGTTCGTTGGGCTTACACTTTTACATCACTCTTCATCACTGGAGGAATTCAAGACAGGAATTCCAACAGGGCAAGATCCTGGAGGCAAGAGCTGATGCAGAGGCCGTGGAGGAGTGCTGCTTACTAGCTTGCTTCCTGTGGCTTGCTCAGCCTTTTTTTTTTTTTATAGAACCCAGGACCACCAGCCCAGTAATGGCACCACCCACCATGGGCTGGGCCCTCTTCCATTGATCACTAAATGAGAAAATGCCTTACAGTGGGATCTTACGGAGGCATTTCCTCAACTGAGACTCCTTCCTCTCTGATGACTAGCTTGCGTCAAGTTGACACACAAAACCACCCGGTACAGCTACTGAATCAAAAGTTCCAACATGGAGCCCAGAAGTCTCTCTTTTCAAGTTTGAAAACCACACTCAACCTCAGCTGTACCTTAGGCTCACCTGAGGGTGTTTTTAAATTGAAGTTTTGATGTGAATGAAGCTTTACCCTAAGTGGTGAGACCCTCAAATTCCAGCCTCACGTACCTGAGGCTGTGAACCCCCATCTGTAGCATTTCAGATTCTCAGGAAGCATTGGTTGTTTCTTACAAGTGACTATGGTTGCAGCTGAGTGGTGATGGCGCACACCTTTAACCCCAGTACTCAGGAGGCAGAGGCAGGCGGAGCTCTGTGAGTTCAAGGCCAGCCAGGGCTACACAGAGAAACCCTGTCTGGAAAAACAAACAAAAGCAAGTGACTAGTTGGCTAGAGTGGTTTTTTGGGTAGATGGCTCCCCCCTGGCTAGGCAAGACCAGTGCTGCTCCCCTGCTGTGCACCCTGTGATAATCTCAGTGAATGAGCAGGCCGGCTGTCTACTGGACCGCTGGCTGTGTAGACACAGCTGTGCAGGGCTGCTTCCAGACTCCTCACTGTTTCTACAGAGGCAGTTCATGTCTGCAGCAAGCACATGTTGGAAGGAACAGGGAAGAGAGGGAGGCAAACATTTTGTATAATTACAACATTTAGCAAAGAGCATGCTCTTAAGGGAAATATTTTTAGTAAGATTTTGGGTTGCTTACTACACACAGAACCATCTTGTGAAGCCACCTCCGCCCTCCAACCTATTCCTTTGCCCAATTGACCGCACACATTGGAAAAAGTAAATTTCAAAAAAAGCCTGTGTGTTAAACTGCTCTAAATTATCTTGGCCCGATTGTTTTCTATCCTTCCTTTCCGGTCTTGACCACAGATGCCTAGGAAACAGCTATCAAAACAAGCATTTCTGATTGGCATCTCTGATTGGCATCTCTGATTGCTAAGATAGCTGTCCCGCCTCGGGTACTCACCTGGAATCCTCGTGTGATATTTTGAGCCTTTCATTTCCACTGCCTGTCAAGCAGGTTCTTCCTTCCTTCCAGTGCCTTTATTTGAGTGGTTCTGGCCACAACTGAAGTAACTGTAGATGCAAACTCAACTGGCTTTATCACTCAAACCAGAAACATCTTCCAGGTGTCCTAGAGGACCCCGTGTGGCAATAACTAGAGACCACAAAATGTTCCCAAATGATGTTCCTTATAAGCTTTTGAAAACCAAAACAAGAATTTATTCTTGCGGGATTGTGGATGAGTGATCTTTCCCTTAGAGGACAGCGTTGAAAATAACACCGTGGCACGTTTGACAGATGTATAAACTTTCAAGCGGTTTGCTTACAATGACTTTATAACGAGACCATTTAAACAGCACTGGAATATTAAAACACATAGGGAAGGTGGGAAATATATCACCTCCTGGCAGCTAAAGGGGAAAAAGCGTGACGCATGAGGAATTACGTCTTGCTGATAATGTGGAGTACACCAGCTTGTCATAAAAGTCAGTTTGCCAGGTGTTATGCACTTGGGAGGTGAGGGTTCCAGGAAGATCGGGAGTCTGAGGTCATCCTCAGCTATATGGCAAGTTCAGGGTAGACTTATACTACGTGAAACCATGCCTTAAAGGAAAGAATGTCAACATTCTTTGCTTAAATTGTCAGGAGATCTTGTACTTCAAATATTGATGGAACACTTAACTATAGGCAAGGCGCTGTGAGAACACTAAGATGCATAGGACAGGACCCTTATCCTTGAGAATATCGGACTCCATGCAGGGGGTGTCGAGATGACAGTTCTCATACTATCATTCAGGGTTGGTTGTTGTTTGTGTGCTTGTTTGTTTTTGAGGCAGAGTCTCACTATTACCTCTCTGTAGACCAGGCTGCCTGGAACTCAAAGGGATCCACCTGCCTCTGCCTTCAGAGTGCTGGAGTGGAAGGCATGAGCCACCACACCTGACACAGCATCATACAGTTTCTTTTTTTTTTTTTTTTTTTTGGTTTTTCGAGACAGGGTTTCTCTGTGTAGCTTTGCGCCTTTCCTGGAACTCACTTGGTAGCCCAGGCTGGCCTCGAACTCACAGAGATCTGCCTGGCTCTGCCTCCCGAGTGCTGGGATTAAAGGCGTGCGCCACCACCGCCCGGCTCCGGCTCAGTTTCTTAATAGTGCTTGTCACAGTACTTACTCTGTTGTAAAGATAGAGCAGTGGCTGGTAGAGTAGACAGTACATTAACTATTCAATCCTCATAACAGTACCAGTGAGGAAACTTGAACACAGTGGAATTCATGTATTCAGAGTCACACAGCTAATTGGGGTCAACCTGTCTCTCACTCTGGCGCCTGCACTCTTTAATTCCTATGCTATACTAATCATTTATTGCCTGTTCTTTTACTATCTGCTTCCTGCTTCAAGTTGAGATGTAAACACATAAGAACAAAGTCCATGGCTGCGTTCTTACCTCCTACCCACATCAGCAAAATATGTGGCCTAAAATTTTAATTGAATCAATCAGAAAAAAAGCCAATAAAATATACTTATTTCTTAAATTGTGTATATGGGTGTTTTGCCTGCATGGATGGCTGTGCACCATGTGCATTCAGTGCAAGGAGAAGCCAGAAGATGTCAGTGGATTCCTCTGGCACTAGAGTTACAGACAGTTGTGAGCCGCCATGTGGGTACAGGGAATCAAACCTGGGTCCTCTAGTATAGTAGTCAGTGCTCTTAACCACTGAGCTATTTCTCCATATATGGTGTTGTTGATTTAAATAACAGAAAAATCATGCCTGAGCCTAAAAACAGAAAGGTGAATGACCTAAACATCAAAATAATCTGTTGCATGTTGCACTGAGTTTTTTTTTTTTCTAGGCCCTGGCATCTTAAGATGGTGCCAGGCCTGCCAAGACATTCCCTCACCTAAACTGATTACAAAGAAGCCAGGGATCTCAGGGGAGGGATCACATCCGGGCTCCTTGACCTGTGGGGTTTTCATGTTGCAGAGAGTCTCCTGTCTCTCCCCTCTGCAGACCTAGCACACATAGACTAGTAGTCTTCAGCCAGGTGAATCAACCAGGAACAAAGCCAGAGAAGAGCCGGGGGTGAAGGGCTGTATACCAAGTGTAATACCTGTAAGGAACAGAGCACGGGGTCCCCATCAGGGAGTTGTTAGCTGCCTTGGGTTTGAACCACAGATCTTGTTGAGGTCGGGACTGCATACAGGCCAGCTTGTGGAGAACATCTGGCCGTCTTTTCCCGTGTCCTCTGCTTTGTGCCTCAACTATTTCATCCTTGATGTATGTCTTCAGAGCATTCAGTTCCCATTTCTTGACTCCCCTTCTATAACAAGTCTACCACGAGGAAGGCTTTAATTCCTTCCGCTGTGTCTGGGGACAGTGCTCCAACTTGTTTGAGTGTGCCGCTCATCCCAGTCTCCTGTGGGCCTGCATCTTCTTTTCCTTCTATATATACTTGGCTGCGGCACATGAATGAGGTGTGTGGATAGCTTGGACAAGTCTGCCGGGAAGGTTGAGTTACTATTAGCTGAAAGGAAAATGACAACTCTATACACACATGAAACAAAGCTAGCTACTTCGGCCGACCAGAATAAACAGGTTAGTCGTAGCCACACTGGCCCTGCAAACTTCCTAAGATTTGAGGGAACCTTTGTGACTCAGCAGCGCTTCCTGCAGCCCGAGCCCTGATAGCACGAATTGATTCAGCCAACGTAGTGACATCAGAACTTGAGTGCTTGAGTCCTTTGGAAGTCTCTGAAGATTCAGTCTGGCATAGGTACAACAGTGGGACTTAGGAACCAGAAATGAAAAGTTATGGGCCGGTGAGAGGGTTCCACCGGCAAAAGCGCTTGCCGAGAAACCCTGACAACCTGAGTTCGGTCCCCAGAGCCCTTGTGAAAGGTAGGAGAGGAGAACTGACCCCAGAGAGCCACCTCTGACCTCCACATGTGTGTGCCCCACACACATCATGCACACACGATAATAGTTGTTTTTAATTTATGTTAAAGAATGCCTCTTTAGTCCTTAACTCCATAGTTCTTAGTGCAGCGCAGACTGTTAAGCAGTGTGGTCTTTCTCTTTCAATTCTTTCAGGATTTCCATATGAAAAGGATCCCAGGCTATACTTTGATGACACCTGCGTGGTGCCTGAAAGACTGGAAGGTAAGATGCCCGTCCAAGACTTGATGCTGAGTGAGAGGGTTGATGATGTCAGTCCCAGCCCGTTCAGTGACTAAGTCATCAGCAACCACTGCTTTTTGTGCAAATCCCTGAGAAACTCCAACCTCAGTTAAAACCTCTGTACCCCTGTCCCACACAGGCAAGGTCAAGCAGGAGCCCACCCTCTATCGAGAGGGGCCCCCTTATCAGAGACGAGGCTCTCTTCAGCTGTGGCAGTTCCTTGTCACCCTTCTTGATGACCCAGCCAATGCCCACTTCATTGCCTGGACTGGCCGAGGCATGGAATTTAAGCTGATAGAACCCGAGGAGGTGAGTCTGGGTGTCTTACTTTAATGCTGCTATAATGAAACAGCGTGACCGAGGAAACTTACACAAGAGTTTGTTTAGACTTCCAGTTCCAGAGGGTTGGACTCTGGCACGGTGGGGAGCCAGACAACAAGCTCCTAGCTCAAGTACTAGCATAGAAGCAAAGAGAGCAGAAGCGCCGGAAATGGCTCGGGGGGGGGGGGGGGGGGGGGGGGGCGCTTTGAAACCTCAAAGCCCAGGACGCACTTCCTCCAGCGAGGCCACGCCCCCTAGACTTCCCCAAGTGGCTCCACCAACCCACTAGTGTTCAAATGCCAGAGCCTGTGGGGCACGTTTGTTCTTTAAACTACCACAGTCGGTGCTGGATGTGATGAGTGGGGCTTTTGTGTTTGAAGTGTGCTCTGCTTTCTCATTTTCTTTCCAGCTGGCGGGCTTGGCAGTGTTCTTCCTGTCCGTAGGACGGTTTTCTGCACATGACCAAACGAACAGGCAGAGTTATCCGTTGTAGAACATTAAAAGTGTTGTAACACTCCTAGGGAGAATAAACAGAAGTAATGGGTGAAGCCATGAAGAGTTAACCCTGATACAGGCTGTGCTTCCTGTTAATGTTGTCTGTAACACAGACTCGACCCTGGTCTGTTACAGCCTGTGGCCGAGGCTGTATGAACAGACTGCATTTACCCTACTCTTTACTACTTTTCCTTTGTAACCTTCATTTATTTAATGTGTCTGCATGCACATGCACTAAATTGGTAAGTCAGAGGACCACTTGTGGGGATTGGTTCACTCCTATATGTGGGTCTCAGGGATCAAACTCAAGTTGCCAGGATTAGTAGTGGCCGCAAGGGCCTTAACCTGCAACCTGCTGAGCACATCTCACGGACCCCACCACGTGATTCACGTGGCTCTAACTTGGAAAAATAAAACCACCGAAGCTAAGTCTTGAAGCTTAAATTTTTTTAAAGTATGTATTTATTTTATAAAAATGTATGTGTGCATGCTTGGGTGTATGTAGGTGGACCGTGTGTGTGTGTGTGTGTGTGTGTGTGTGTGTGTGTGTGTGTGTGTGTGTGTGCAGTGTCTATGGAAGCCAGGAGAGGGTGTTTGATCCGCTGGAACTGGAGTTACTAGTGGTTGTTAGTGGTTGTTAGCTACTATGTGGGCGCTGGGAATCAAACCTGGATCTTAACTGCTGAGCCAACTCTCCATCTAGCCCCAGAACGTAAATGGTTTTCTTTTTCTAAGTATGTTATGTAGGATCCCGGTTGTCATAGTAGTTAGAATTACTATTGCTGTGTTGCTATGACCATGACCAAAGCAACTTGGGGAGGAGATTTTTTTGTTGTTTAGTTTGGTTTTGGTTTTATGGGATGTTGTTGTTTGTTTGTTTGGCTTTTGCTTCCACATCATTATTCATCATCCAGGAAGTCAAGGCAGGAACCTGGAGGTAGGAGCTGACACACAGGCCATGGGGGAGTGCTGCTTACTGGCTTGCTCAACCTGCTTTCTTATAGGACCCAGGACCATCAGCCCAGGGGTTTCCCTACCCACAATGGACTGGGCCCTCTTATGCCAATCACTAATTAGGAAAATACTCTACAGCAGTGTTTCTCAACCTCCCTAATGCTGCAACCCCTTAATGCAGTTCTTGGTGTTGTGGTGACCCCAACCATAAATTTATTTTCATTGCTGCTTCATAACTGTAATTTTGCTAATGTTATGAATCGTAAATATCTGATAGATAGTCTACCAATCAGATCAGATGTGCAGATCATTTAAGGAGACCACTGTGAGAAGGTCATTCAACACCTCTCCCAAAGGGGTCATGACCCATAGGTTGAGAACCGCTGCTCTACAGGCTTGCCTATCCGCCTATAGAGGGAGGCATTTTCTCCATTGAGGCCCCCTCAGAAAAGGATACATTGTTACCATCTCTTTGCCCAGAGCTATCAACAGAAAAACCTAAGGCAGAGAACCCCCACCGCCTTGTCTTCAGTGAGGAAGATGCACCCATAGGACCTGAACATACAGTATAGAGAATTAAACCAGGTTATTAGTATATCCCATGCCAAAGGGAGTCATCTTCATTTCTCTTTGGTTTAGGGTTTAAAAAATTGTAGTTGGAAAAGATACAAACACATACACACACTCACTGGCTGACATGCGCTTCTTTAATAGTGCGTGGTTAGGCAACACTGCCCCTGAGTTGGTACAGTAGAAATGGGAACAGCCCTCTGGGGAAGCATTCCATTAAGGACTGCAGAGTTGGCAGCAGAAGGCAACAGCCTGACACTATGTTTGGAAGAAGGACATGGTCTGAAAGTTGAGATATAGGATAAGGAGGGGGGAAAAAGTGGAATGAAATCTTGGGGTGTCCTGCGTTGGTAAAATAAGGCAGGCTTCATTTAAAGTAGTATAAAACATACGTTCCTGGGGCTAGGGAGAAGGTTCAGTCAGCAGAGCGCCTGCCACGTAAGAATGGAGATTCCATTGTGTATCCCCAGCACCCATGTGAAAGCCAGGCTCGGCGCCACACATCTGTAATCCCAGCGTTCCGCGAGTAATGACGGGCAGATCCCTGGAGCTCATGGGCTGTCCGGCCTAATCAAATGGATGAGTTCCAGGTTTAGAGAGGCTTGATCTCAGAAAGTAGAGAACAGTTGAGGAAGACACGCAACTTGGATCTCTTGCCTCCATGTGCACATAAGGCCACATACACACTCGTGTACACACACAAATATGTCTGTGCCATTCCCTGTCTCCTGTTCACAGAAAGGCTGTCAACATGGAGCACTACACACAGCCTCCGATTGGGCTCGGTTGTGTAGAGATGGAGGCTGAGCTCCACTTGTGCTGGGGGGCGGTCACTGCTTTCCTGATGATGCGGCCTGGCTTATGTGAGGCTTGGTGAGGGGATGGTACCTTGACTCACCCAGGCTTTTGGAAATGAAGGTAAGCTTGTCTTGTGGGCAGCCCTATTGATTCATCTCAGTCCACAAACAGGAGCTTTTATGGCTTTATTGCCACCGCCTCGGGCCTGAGCACAGGCTGTCCAGCTGCAGGTAAACCTGGTTATGAGCCTCTGTAAGGCTGTTATTGAATCTGCCGCTCTCCTACCAGCGGTAAGGAAAATGATGAACAGATGGCAGAGGGCCCCTGCTTTCTTACTTAATGAAGGAACTAATATTAACCCAGAATGCTCATAAATGCCAAGCGGCTCCAAGTCACACATGGGAAGCCATGGCAGCCCTGAGCCTCTCTCTTGATTGAGCAGCATTTAATAATAATAATAATATAATAATAATAATTATTATTATTATTATAGTGTTTTTATTATGGGGCAACACATCCAAGTTTGCATGTGCTGCATCAGAAGACAGCCCACAGGAGTGAATTCTCTCCACCATGTGGGTCCAGAAGATCCAATCCTGGGAAGCAGATGCCTCTGCCCACGGAGCCACCCCACCACTTCCAACATTGTTTCTTTAGGAACTGCGTTTTACTCCCTACCTTGAGGTCTCTGGAATCCTCATGCTCCTGAATGCCGGGCCCTTTGAAATCTTGGGAGCACTGAGCCTTGGCCTGCACGGTGCTTGACTTTTTCCTCTTCTGTTCTTTGTGTAACTGTGACAGCCCTGTCCTTATTAATGTCAGGAAGATACCACCAGCTCCCGGGGAAAGCTGTAAGAGCTTGTCACAGGGGAGCTTAAAGGGTGAAGCAGAGGAGGAAGCTGTTGGGGATGTAATTGTAGGCAGCTGTGTGGCTGAGTAGTGCACTCTGGGTAATTATCCATAATATCCATTACACTGTGCATGGAAATTGTGGTTTTAGAACTGCGTTTTGGCAGGCCCCTAATCAAATGTCTTTTGATAGTCATCCAGCTTAGCACCCTCTCAATTATGACTGACTCGGCTTTAATCTGGAGCCATTTTAACTGTGAATCTGCATTAATATGAATATTTGTTGGGGGGGGAGCTAGGGTTGTTTGTTGAACATGTGGCAGATAAATGATGCCATGGGAGGTTTTAAAGGCTGGGCTGCTAGAGAGAGCCACGCCTTGTTCTGTGACTGCTTGTTCTTTGAAGAGAAATGAGTGCGGTCGTCGTCGTTGGCCCCCGTCCCCCCCCCCCCCAGCCTCAGCTCCCAAAGTGTGTATTCTATAACTTAGTACTTGAGCAGAAAGAAGGAGCGAGCTGGCAACGTGCTCTCGCCTGCTCTTCCTAACACCAAATAGGGGCTGCCCGAGTCTCCAGCTGCATCACGCATTGCTGTGGAGGGAGGAGTGTGGCGAGGCCACACTGAATCATAGGGCACCAGCCTGGAGGATGAGTCAGTAACTATCGCTGCCGGAGCAGCTTTGCAGTCTGCACATACACAAAACCGCTCTCCAGTAAGCTATTGCATGTGCTGGCGGCAAAGAGTGGACACCACTGAGGCTGAAGACCAGGCAGGTTGTTTTCCACCACCCAGGGGAGGAAAGAGACGGAGCCAGCCGCCCTGACATTCCCCGTCACTTCTGGCAGACAGGTTGGCAAGTAGCTTCCAAGTGTGGGTTGCTGTCCAACCTTGCAGGACTGAGATTAACTTAGCAAATTTCTCTTTTTACCAGTATTTCCATTGATTGGAAGTATTTCTCTTTGCCAGATGGGTTAGTGCACAACTTGAATCCCAGCACTTCAGAGGCCAAGACAAGTAGATCTCTGTGAATTGAGACCAGCCTGAGTTCTAAGCTAGCCACAGCTACATAAGATGACCCTGTCTCAAGTAAAAAGGACTTCTGGCCTTTGGGCCCTTTTTTTTTTTTTTTTTAATTGATTAAAAAAAAAAAAATGGAGCAAAGGACAGCCCCAAGATCCGTGGTTGCCTGAGAGACACTAAACAATAAGCGCAAATTGAGCTTGCACGGGATTTCTTGCAGGGCAAAGTAGAAACGTAGCTGGTGGATTGCTCTGATATAATTAGGACCGATGAGTTCTTCCTTCCCAGATTGTCTCTGGTGTTTGCTAGAGGTCATTTTAGAATCCTGAATTCAGGAGGAGTTTCTGCCACACCCTACCCTTCACATAGCTGATGGGATCTGCTGTTTTCTCTTCACCTTCCTCTCCGTTTAACCTTTAGCTTTCTCAGCTGGAGTGTGTCTGTGTGTCTGTCTCAAAAGAGCAAGTTGGGGTTGGTGTTGCATGCCTGTGATCCAAGCAACTGGGAAGCAGAGGCGGAAAGATGAGGAATTTGATGCCAGCCTGTGCTATATAGAGAGATCCTGTCTCCAAATAACACATAATTTAGAAAACCTTCAAAAGGATGTAGTTAGGTGGTCTTTTTTGAAGTTTCTAAAGGTGACTAAAATGAAGACGTCAGACAGCTCACGTTTCCACAGTTGATCTGCCTTGACAGCCACCCTCCTGAGTGGGATCGTGAAAGTTTAGATGCTAGAGAACAGAACTTGCTGCCCTGATAGCTGAGTGGAGTCTAGGAGGAAACTCCTCCCCCCCATAACGCCTTTGCCCAAAGCTCCAATTACATCTCCCCATCCCTGCACCTCAAGTCGACTGGGTTGCTGTAATGCCCTTTAGAACCATGTGAGAAGCCCCGTTAATTTTTCATTAAATGGATAATGGTGCTGGGCGCTTTACTGTCCATTCTGTGGGTCTGCTGGGAGTGAAGGGCTGGTTGGCAGCAGGCTGAAATGATCTGAATCCCCCTTAGTCCGTGAGCTGCAATAAGTAAACATCTCCCAGCCTCTCTCCAATCTTATTAGAATTGAACTTCTGCTCTGCAGGCCCATTAGCAACTCACTAGCATGTTCCTAATGTTTCAGGAATGACCGTTCTAATTATTCCTTATTGACTGCTACAGAAACCATAGCACTTAATGGCAATATGTTAATGGTCCATGAGTATTGGTCAATAATTCATAAATGGAGAAATAGTAGAGGGCCTGTATCCTCTGGGATGCTAACCAAGTCCTCTACAGTCTTACAGTGTTAGGAGTCTTCTACCCCCAGATCTCACCCCCTAAGAACTGTAGCTGAATCATCACCTTTACTTAATATTTGATCTTGAGAGAATTAAACGCTTTACTTTCCAAGTTAGAGAAAATAATCATTATAGAACATTCACTCAGTGTTTTCATCTATGCTGTCTTGTCATTTCAGGTTGCTCGGCGTTGGGGCATCCAGAAGAATCGGCCAGCCATGAACTATGACAAGCTGAGCCGCTCTCTACGCTATTACTATGAAAAGGGCATCATGCAGAAGGTGAGCAACTTCAGATGCTTAAATCCCTCTGCTGCTTTCAAGGAATGTCCCTAACTTCTGTAATAAGGCCATTTACAGTAACTAGAAGAAAACATGAGCCTCATAAGTGAGTCTGGTAGAAAAGAACCTGGGAAATACAAAAAAGACAGGAATTATAAGACAGAGTGACATATACCTATAGTGTCGGCCCTTGGGAGGTAGAGGCAGGAGGATCAAAAATTCAAGGCCAGTTCACCTACATATCAAATTCTAGGCCAGCCTGGGCTACATAATATCCTGTCTCCAAAAACTTAAAAAGGAGACAAGTAGGATATTTAAAGTCCTTTTAGAACTGGAGAGATGGTTCAGCATTTGAGAGTTCTTGCTGCTCTCGCAGGGCCTGACTTCAGATTTCAGCACCCGTATCAGACAGCTCACAGCCTTCTGTAACTCCAGTTCTGAGTGATCTTACGCCATCTTCTGGCCTCCATGGGTATTGTACACATGTGATACACATACACACACTCAGGCCCACAAGTGTACACACTTAAATGAACAACACTTCTTTTTTTAAAGTGCTTTTAATGTTGTTGAGTCCATGCCTGACAGAAGTTGCATGTGAAAGACACAGGAGGAAATTGGCTTCCTCTTTCCTTAAGCTGCTTCCAGATACAAAAATCTCAAGCACTTAGGCCAGCTATTGTTGTATATGTAAAGGAAGACATGAAAATCAACTTAAGATCTCTAATCTGTAGAGCTTGGCATCTTAGTTGTCAAAACATTTGGGGCACAGCGATCTTCACTGTCCTCACAGTGAGAAACCATCTCAAGGAGTTAGAAGAATAAGAAAATCTATTTCTCTCTTAAACCTATACAGCTTGGAACTTCAGAGAGCCCAAAATTTGTCATACAGCAGCTGCTGTCATTCAGTAAGAGTCTTTTCTTTGCAGAATAGAAGATGAAGCTTCTTTTGAAAAAGCCAGTATAGAGTCCATGTTAGGACAGGGGTTAAGGAATCTCAGCCTTAAAATCCCATTAGTAAGTGGAAGATGGACTGATGCACCTTTCCTCAATGCCTCGTATATGCTGTTCATCTCCCAGATGAGTCTAGCATTCACACACTGGGGCAGACTTTATGACACAGGTTGTATATGCTTCCCTGAAATGCTTAGAATAAGAAGCATTTAACATTTTGAAGTTTAATTTTAAAAAAAATTTAGAGTATTTGCATAGACTTTACCAGTTAATCTTTGCAGCTGTCCTGCAGTCAATTTTGTGGGATTTTTATCCTCCTCTCCCCCCCCAAAAAAAAACCCATACTCATTAGCATTTACTTCCCATCCCCCCAACCCACTTACTGTCAGACCAAATCTCAAATACAGGAGAAAGCATCATTTTATTAGTTACTTTTCTGTTGCTCTGATTAAGACACCATGACCAAGCTGAGCAGCAGTGACACAAAATCCCAGCACTCGGGAGGCAGAGGCAGGTGGATATCAGTGAGTTCAAGGCCAGCCTGGTCTACAGAGCCAGTTCCAGGGCAGAAACCCTGTCTTGGGAAGAGGAAGAATAAAAAAACAAAAACAAAAAAAACCCACCATGACCAAACATCATGTAGAAGGATTTATTTGGGCTTCTGGTTCCAGGGGTTTAAGAGTCCATGATGGCAGGAAGTGGCAGACATTGCAGCAGGAATGAGCTCTGAGAGCTCACATCTAGAACCACAAGCCAGAACTGGCACAGGGCTTTAAAACCTCAAAGCCCTTCCCCAGTTAAGTACTTCCCCCACAAGGCCACACCTCCTAAGCCTCCCCAAATAGTGCCACTAACTAGGGACCAAGTTGTTCAGATGCCTGAGATTATGGGTGCATTTTTCATCCAAAATGTCATCGTTCCAACCTTATTCCCAGAGCTCCAGATCAAATATGAAGGAATATAATCCAAGGCACAGTGGCTTAGAACTAAGAAGGAAGAGTTGTCCCTCTTACTGACTTTTGATTTTCGAGTGTGAGACAACCCGGAAGTGTGGCTCTAGCAGGTTCTTAGTTGGTAGCCTGTTTGGTCAAGTAACTTCTCATATCCCTTACAGGGAAAATGCAGCACCCTGCCGTAATTTCAGGGTAATACATCTGAAAGTATCTTAAGTAATAATAATGTGCTCCCCATTGCTTTATTATAACTGTGGCTGGATGAGATGGTTTAAAAGGTTAAACAGCCTGTCGGTGTCACAGATGGTTCATGCCCTCAATTGGTAAGGGAAGCAGAGGTAAGACTTAGTGATGGCACCCGTGATGGGAGCCAGGGTGCTTTTGGGTTGTTGCCATGCCACCCACACAAGAACTGAACGTACACAGAGCCTGCATTGGTAGCACAGGCATGTGGTCCCTTAAGAGGCTAAGGCAGGAGGATTTTAAATTAAAGGCTAACCTGAGCTCCATAGGGAGTTCCAGTTCAGCTTTGGCCGCATAGTGAAGACTCCCATCTTAAAACCAATAAATCGATGGATGAATGAACAAATGAGTCGTCGTCGTCGGGATGATCAGTTATGTACATCTGCTGCCCCCCGAAGCTTGCTTTGGTGCTTGTGTTCTCTGTGCCGATAAGCCTGGCTCCCTGATTCCTAGTGACTGCAGCAGAGTTAAACACAAGACCTGGGGAGCAGGGGCCAGGCTTCAGTTAACACTGGGATGTGAGATCTCAGCAGAATGACAGTTCTGGGCTAGCCCAGCCATTGGGGTATTTTAGTCTTCACGCGCTTGCTTACGTAATCGGGAATTGTAGCTGCTCTCCTTACAATGCCTGACAGTTAGATTTGCCTGTCAGGAATCTGTCCCTTCTCTCGATGTTGTAGAAGAGCCGACAGAGCCTGGGTAATCACTGAGCTAGCTGACTTGTCAGCTGTGTGACAAGGTCCTTGAATAATCGTGAACGATCATCAAGTGTGAATGTATGTGGACACAAAGGTAGGGGAATTTTAAATTCAAGACCAACCTGAGCTGCCTCGTGAGTTCCAGTGCAGTAGACCCGTGAACAAGCGGAAGTGGCAGGCAGATATGTCAGAAGCAGGGTTTTTTGGCTTGGAACATACTTAAGTTCCACAGAGGCTGTCTTAATCACATTCTTAACCCAGGCTTGGGAGATTGCTCAGTGGATAAAGTTTTTTCCATATGAGAGGGCTGGAGTTCAGATCTCCAGGTAAGTAGTACGTGGGTATAGGGCTCATCTGCACTTCCAGCCTCGGAATTCAGCTGAGTCGATCTCTAAAGCTACTTCAGCAAGCTCTGGGTCTGATGGAAGAGCCCCTGCCTCAAAGAATAAGGTGAAAGAGGGGTGCCGTGGGCCTCTGCACATAGTGCGCGTGCGCACGCGCACACACACACACACACACACACACACACACACACACACGCACATGCGCGCGCACACACACACACACACACACACACACACATTTAAAAAGAAGAGAAAGAAGGTAGCAGGGGGCTCTGAACCCCTCCAAATAGCACTGCCATCCTGGGAAAACTGTACACTTGGGAGGTCACTGGAAATGCGGTCTGGCATCTGCATTGTGTCTTTACGTCCCTGAATCAACCCTAGTGCAGCCAGGCTGTCTGAGCTGTCAGTGTAAGGCAGAGTGCGGCTTGCTGCTAAAAGCCAAACTGGCGTGTGTTTGAAATTCAAATGCCGTCTTTTTAAAATACTGAGCTGTGGTGTCAACAAAACCCTTGGCAGGTAACAGGTCCCTGAGATGCGATTGGAATAATCAGCTACTAATTAGCCCTTTGGTTCTTGACTCAAGATTGGCACCTTAAAAATTCTTTGCTCCAGCCCCATACCTTGTTCCAGCTGAGCCTTGTGTTGTGTGTTCCCGTGCAGGTGGCTGGGGAACGGTATGTCTACAAATTTGTCTGTGACCCGGATGCGCTCTTCTCCATGGCCTTCCCAGACAATCAGCGTCCGTTCCTGAAGGCAGAGTCTGAATGCCCCCTCAACGAGGAGGACACCCTGCCACTGACTCACTTTGAAGACAACCCTGCTTACCTCCTGGACATGGATCGCTGCAGCAGCCTCCCCTATGCTGAAGGCTTCGCTTACTAAGTTTCTGAATGGCTGAGTGGCCAAACCCTAGCGCTAGCAGGTCCCATTCAGGCAATTGAGGGCAGTGGTTTTGTTTGTGTTCTTGGCTGTTCCTAAAGCTTGCCCTTTGAGTATTATCTGGAGAGCCCAAGCCATCTCTGGATTGACACCCTTAAAGACAAATACCTTGGCTAGGGAGTGGGGAACAGGGAGAGACAGAAGAACCACCAAGTGGCTGGTGATTCTGATGAGAGTCCTGGGAAGAGATGGAAGTGGAGCCTCCTTGCCATCATGGACAATATGTGCAGAGCAATACCTTGTTCAGGTTAGCGCCCACGAAAGGGGACCGAGTGTATGACAATCTGCGTTGAGCATGTACTACTAAATGCCTTTACATAGAAGGGCTTTGACTTGCACAATCCTTTGGAAAGAAACCACACACCCATAGGAAAGTGGAAAGGCTGGGTTGGGGAGGCTCAGATTACTAAGGCTTGAATTTTGCAAAACTCCTGCATCTCAGTGTGGAATGTTTCCCCTTAGTCCAGAACCGGGGCGGCCAGGACAGCTGTTACCCACTCCGTGGTTCTCTGACCACAGCTCCTCTCGAGCCTTCCAGCCAGAGTGGTCACCATGTAGATCAAGCCCCTCTCCTCCCCGTCACACGGCTGAGTGTAGATGGCTTTCGTTCTAGAAGAAAGGTGAAACACTTGACAGTATTTTGTTTTGCTTTGATTTGGGGGGATCATTTTGTTTTGGTGGTTGTTTTGGGGGGAAAAAACAGTTTATATAAACTGATTTTTGTAGTTTTGGTATTTAAAGCAAAAAAACAAAAACAAAAACTTTTTGGTAACTGCACTATATCCCTTATGTAGCCAGGGCCGTGCCCACTTCCGAAGACGCTGCAGCTTGAGAGGGGCTTTGCTGGGGCTTCCCTTCGCCATGTAGAAGCCTGCTCGGTGCCTTGGGCACCAGACAACCTGTTGAAACACTTACACCTGATTTGTACATTTTTGAAGTGTACAGGGCAGCCTGGACACAGCTTAGATTCCATGTGTATAGCTCTCCTTGCTCACTAACTTGCCCTCTCTGGGAAGCAGATGTACATACTACATGTCATGTCCATGTAACACCTGGTCACCTGGTGGGAACCTAATAGACATCGGTTTCTGTTTTTTTTCTTTCAGTTTTGGACCTTCAACCTTGCATAATGGTTCCCTAGGGTCTGAAATTTGCCTGTCACTGACAGGTAAAACAGTGCTAGCTAGCATTCTGGCTTCCTGCTACTCTCTTTTCTTTTTTCAGTTTTTATTCTGATTGCTGTATTATATTGGGAATGTTTTAAACAACCAAACTTAAACTGGATTTAGAGTGGATGCAAGTCACCAGGAAGTGCCAGCATCTTGCTGGCGCCCAACCTGTTGACGAGAGTCTGTGCTGTCCTTGACACTCCACACACATGAAGAGTGTTCCTCGTGTGCAGGACACAGAGCTGACTGAATGTGGGACCGGCTTTGCTGTCCTACAGTGAGGCACTCCACAGCCCTCTCATGACCCACAGCACACTCGTGAAGAGGTTCACAGGAATGAGGGGTGCATTTTGTAACTGGGGAACTTAGGTTTTTCCTCCTGAAAGCTAGTCAGCCCTGAGGTGTCAAGCCTGAAGCTTGGGCCTTAATGAGCATTGTACTCTAATGAAAGGACTTTTTCTAAAGCATATTTATAGCTTTCTAATCTACACATAGTCTATACATAGATGCGAATTTTACCCAGCTGGCTAGAGATTTATTTGTTGTAAATGCTGTATAGATTGGTTTTCTGTTTGTCTGTTCGTTTGTTTTCTCTTCCTCTCTTTACTTATACTGGTTTGGGGTTTTTGTTGTTTTGTTTTTTAATGAATTTATGCTGTTTTACTGGGTATGAAGAGAACCTTCTGTGACCTGAGCTGCCCTTGCCCTGCTGTGTGACTGACTGCACGGCTCACACTGTAAGGGACATAGGACAGCAGCAGCGTCACTTTGCATTCCCATCTGACTCATGTACCCCCCAATAACTGTTTCCTTCAGGGTGTGGGGGTTCTTTCCTTCATTTGCTTCTTTTCCAGAGTGTGGAAAGTCTACAGTGCAGAAAGGCTTTAGCCTGCCCGTTGACTTGAGATACCCACCCCCCTGCGCAGGGCTGTGTACATCCTGCCAAGCTGCGTTATATTCTGTACTGTGTACAATAAAGAAGTTTGCTTTCCTTTATACGCTCCTGAAACCTGCCTCTTTCCTGCCCTCCGTGTTTTAATTTTCAAGCAAGCAAGAGCATGGGCTTCCTCTGAACTCCTTCCCCCAACCCCAACCCCTGCTGTCTCCAACATTTAGCCTTACTAATGGGTGATGGAGTAGAAAGAAGTGAAGGGTTAAAAATCTCATCCATGAGGCCAGCCTGGTCCACAGAGCAAATCCCAAGACGGCCAGAGCTATACAGAGAAACCCTGTTTTGAAAAGCAGAAACACAAAAACAAAAATCTGATCCAAGGGGTTGGAGGCAGGGATCCTACCCCAACACAAGGTGAGCTAAAATTGCCCCCAGGACCGCTTAGTAATTCTTTTCTCCTTAAAGCGTGATTCATTTGAACCTTGGATTGTGTGCAAAGATTAACTAGGCAGGGGTTTTTTTGAGTCAGAGTTTCTTTCTGGCTCAGCCCCTTTGGTTGGTACTTTGAAAACTGGTAAGCAACAAAGATCATTGTCCTGATTTTCTCCCAACAGGTTTTGCTTTGGACACATGAAATACTTTATTGATGATAGTCCCTCAAAAGAACTAGTTTATATATTTTTTTTCTGGCATCTTTCCTCCATGGCTATCTCTTGGGAAAAAAATACATAACAGAATACACACACGGAACACTTGAGATGTGGAAGGAAGTCATTGATAGAGCTGTGTAGCATCTTGTGTGCAGGGTTCCTGTTTCATCCTTGCTCTGCACATTTTATTTGGGGCATTCAAGACTCCTGTTACTGTGTAGAGACAAAGTAGAGCCTCTTAGAACAGAAGGCTTTCTGTAAGTTATCTCCTATCTTTCTTTTGCTGTTTTACAAGCCCTTAAGTGTAGAAACATCCAAGACTGAATTGGTACACAGCCACTTCAATGGGAACTTGTGGGGAATGAGTGTCTGCCACATAAAACCCATTAGCTCCCACAGATGAGGAAAAGATGCTGGGGAAAGGGGGCAGGGTGTGCAGGACAAAGGGGCTCTCCTCTCAGATTCCTGATGATAAAGCTCTGACAGTCATCTCTCCTTTGTGTGCAGGCTCATTATCTAGCCTAGGCTCAGACCCAGATCATTAACCTAATGCCGGAGGTCACCTAACACGGTTGCCCTGCTAGTGTTGGATGCTGGGGTAAGAAAGCCAGAAAATGCGAAGTTTATTCTCCATGGGGTCCCCTTTCACGATCCAAGTTAGAGGAACAATGCCTATTCAGCTGTTAGATGACAAAGAGGTAGTCTGAGGGCAAAAGAATGTGATTCGAAAGCCAGAGCTCAAGTCTAAATTGTAATGCAGCTGGGACTGAGTATGGAAGAAAAACACGCAGACAGTAGGGGAGTTTGGGAAGAGCCATTTGCCCAGCAGTCAGGTAGTTGGAGCATAGTGTGTCTCCAAAATGCAAGCTAAGGGGGTGGGGGGGTGGAAGGAGTCCTGAAAACCAATCCTAATACAATGTAAAAGAAACACTGGTTCTCTGGGGTGCAAGTGCATTGTGCTTCCTATAGATGGAGGGATTCACCGCGGGACACAGGAAGTTGTGTCCTGGTGCTGGCAAATACACAGACCCTACGTCCAGCCTTTCCATAGCCCTTCCAATTGAAGAGCTGGCTCTACACCCAGGCTTCAATTTGTTGACCTTGGCAGTGATCCTCAGATAGCTAACCATTTGGTAGCACTTTACAGTTTACAGAGCACTTTTTTTTTTCTTTCTAAAGTCTCCATTATCTTTTTGGCAAGCTTTCTTAAATGGAAACACTTGGTTGAAATCAAATCTGAAAATACGGCTCTTGGCCTCCAGGATTATTCTCTTTAGAATGTTCACAGTGGCTCCCATTGAACCCAGACTAGCCTCTGGGAGGCTGGACATGTAGGTTCTGGCCCCAGCTGGGTGATCTTGGAGGGCATCCTAGGTCAGTGAGGGCACTGGTGAGGTGCCACTTCCCAGAACTCCTAGGAGGAGGGGAGGAGGAGGAGGCATTTCCCAGAGAATTTAAGGTGTATGTGCACTTGGGGTTGAGGGTAAATAGGACAGTTCAGAATATCTTTGCTTCACCTTTATATAGCGCAGTTCTCCAAGCATACATTGTTCATTTTCTAAGCATCCACTGAGTGCCTACTGAATGCAGTCACTTGCTAAGGGCTTTAGAAATAGTAATTTCAAATGAAAGGTTACTCTGTGGCATGGCAATGCTTAAGATGACCCTTCAAATGTTTAATACGCTACTTGCCAGCTCTTAAACACTGTTCCATCAGCTGGGCGGTGGTGGCACACACCTTTAATCCCAGCACTCGGGAGGCAGAGGCAGGTGGATCTCTGTGAGTTCGAGGCCAGCCTGATCTACAGAGTGAGTTCCAGGACAGGCACCAAAGCTACACAGAGAAATCCTGTCTCCAAAAAACAAAAAACAAAAAAAACAAAAAGACACTGTTCCATCATCTTATTCTGACCATCTTGCCTTGATGCTGGACAGTTAGCCACTAACCTTTACCCCTATTAGTTGAATGTTAACCCCAGAATATTAACTCCTTGTGTACTCTCTACCAGGATCAAGGGGGCGGTAAGTACAGGGACTGGTGTGCTGGGAACTCCCGGCGGGTGCAGCTTACTCAGGTGGTCTCAGAGCATCAGTGGTGTCTGCTGTGTTGCCCTTTAAACACTGAGTAGGTCTCTCCCCGGTGGTCCTGTTTCCATAGTGAAGGGGAATGCGTCTGGTTTCCATCGCTCAGTTATGTCCAGGTTGCCAATTATGTGACAGACACTTGGATATGGGAGTGTTACAACGGAACCCACCCGGGCCTTTCGAAGCTCTCAGGCTACTGACAAAACTTTTCTCTAGACGAAACTAGAACATATGACACACTGTCGGCATCTGATAAGTAGCAGCATTCCATAGCAGGTGTTACTCCAGGGTGTGGAGCTGAGGGCAAGTGAATACAATTTTTTGCGCTTGGGACTTTATGTGACAAAGGGGGAAAATGGCGAAAGGAATAAACAACTGCTAGCCTTTGCCAGAAGGTGTTAGCTACTGTGGGAAGGGGTCCCGGGAGACCCTGAAGGTGGGGTGGAGGGTTGCAGCTTTAAATCTTGAAGTCAAGGAAGGCCTCACGGTTGAGCAAAGACTTGAAAGAAACTAGTGCCAGGTAGAAATCTGAACGCAGAGTGAAGCTGCCTGGGGATGTTGGGAAGGGCGTGGACTGAATTACCGGTGGGAGTTGGGTGGTCCACAGTGAGAGATGAGGAGCAGTCCTCCACGGGCCACACAGACATTCAGGATGCCCCGGTTTGCTTCGTTCTCGCTTAGCTGTTAAGAATGATCTGAGCTCAGAAGTGAGCTCATCAGAAGTTTACTTCAAGAAGTGGTCTTTTGACATCTAAAGTTGAAAGGGACTGGAGAGGACAAGGAAGGAGGCAAGAGACCCAAAAACCTGCGGCTGCCCAAATGCAGATGGCTGGGCAGGGGAGGCATACCCAGTTGCAGGTTTAAGTTGGCACCAGTAAGTTTTGAACAGTTGTTGGGGCAATGGTTTGGGGCCAAGGAGGGTTGAAGTTGCTGTGAACTGAAAACAAGAAAGAAACCTGAGGAGACATGATTTGTGGTTGGGGGAAGAGCTGGCCTCCACCCAGGACATAATTTATCTTATGCAGCCATTAGAAATCAGATGGGGAACTGGAGAGTTGGCTCAGTGGCGAAGAGCGCTGACTATGCTTCCGGAGCACCTGAGTTCAATTCCCAGCACCCACAGGGTGCCTAGCAACTGTCTGGAAGTCCAGTTCCAGCGGCCTGGCACCCTCTCTGAGGGCACAAGGCACGCACACAGTGCACGTACATACATAGCAGGCAAAATATACACATAAAATGTAAAATTAGAAAAAAAAGACCAGATGCGGGACATCAACTGGGATGCCGAGTCCGGGAGTTTAGGGAGGAACTCCAGGCGGGAGCTAGAAATTAGAAGTGTGTTTGGTAGCCCCGGGGAGCTGAGACTGGATGGAATCCCTAGGGGAACAAGCATAGAGAGAGGAGCTGTGCCCTCTGTCACTCCACAACTAAGACATGGGAGAAACTGGCGCAGGAAGGGAGGGTGGCCGCCAGGAAGCATCTCCTGGAGGAAGGCAGGGTCCGCTCGCTCGTTCAGGTGATTCTAACGTGACCTGACGGAAGAGGGCTGGCACTGGCAAGAATAGTCTGGGTTGACTTGCGCAAGATGTTCCTTGGTATAGCAGACCTAACAGCTCAGCATGGCTGGAATTAAGGCCAAGGGAAGCCCGTGGATTTCAAAACCTTGGCTTGAACTCAACTCAGGCCCTTGCGCGTCCTGCTGCCTCCAGGCACAACTTCTGGATGGGTGGCCGGATCCTTGCCCACAAGTTCATAGAGTGAAAAGGCCTTTCAGAGAGGAAGGAAGAAGGAGCAGGGGCTGTTGCTGGTACCTTCCCACCCCTTTGGGGTTCTGTGTATTCTTGTTTTATGTTCTTAAAGTGCATTCCTACTTTTGGAACATTAAATATTTGTAATTACCTTCTTCATATTTTATAATTAGCGCGTGTTCTTTGTGAAAAACTTGAAAAATCTATAACCAAAACTTCTTCAAAAATTCAAACTAGAGATCACGTTTAACACCAGTGTGCTTCTTTCTTGGTGCTGCTTTTAAAATACACAAGGTTGGGCTGGCAAGATGATTCAGGGAGGAAAGGTGTCTGCTGCCAAGCCTGACGACCTGAGTTTAATTCTGAAAACCCACCTGGTAAGAGAGAATCAACTCCCCAAGTTGTCCACTGCCCTCCACTTGTGTGCTGTGGAATGTGCTTACTTGCACACACATGCACATTGATTAACTGACTGATTAATTAGCTTGTTTTTGTTTTGTTTTTCAAGACAGGGTTTCTCTGTGGAACAGACCTGGCTGTCCTAGAACTCGCTCTGTAGACCAGAGCTGGCCTCAAATTCACAGAGATCCACCTGCCTCTACCTACTGAGTGCTGGGATTAAAGGCGTGCGCCACCACTGCCCGGCTTATTGATTAACTTTTTAAAAACAAAATTGGCCATTACTTCATTGTACACAACCTTGTAACTTGTTTCTTAAATATTTTAAAATCTTTCTTATCAAAAAACAGTTGAGGAGATAGTTCAGTGGGTAAAGCTCTCATCCAGTCTTGAGAGCTGAGTTCAAATCTCCAGAAATCATGAGAAGTCGGATGTGGAATCACGTACACCTGTAATCCCAGAACTCCGGCAGGGACAGAGAAGTCTCTGGAGGTTCATAGGCTAGCTTGTCTGACATAAAAAACCAGGCCATGGGGTGGGCAGTATTGGTCTCAATCAAGGTAGAGGTTCAGACCAACATGCAAGGTTATCCTTTGGCCTCCACACATGTGCTGTGACACCCTTGTGCCCCCATGCATACATGCAATACATATCATATACATACATGTAAAGATTTAAACATTTTTTTACTGTACAACGCATGCATGTTGTTCCATAGAACATGTTTAAGGAGTCACATTTGCTGGGGATAAAGGTACCACAAAAAGAAGCCAAGTATCGGCACCCACCAAGATCAAACAACAGTAACCAACTCCTGTCAATGTTACCTCCTGAGTACCTCTCAGATCTGTCTCCGTCGTCTGTCCCGTAACTCAGCCCACCTGGACTGTGTGGCCAGCACTTAGCAGGTCTCACGTCCTCCTCCATTGTCCCACCCCAACCTCTTGTCCATAGTGTACTGAGTGATTTTTTGTTTTAAGGCTCTAGACATCCCCACGGGCAAAGAAGTTGCGGTTACACCGCCAGATGATACTCCGTCTACAAAGTGGGAACTACACACCCTGCACCTCAGTGATCTTAAAAAGAGAATAAGTTGAAAATATATAAATGGCAAACAATATCGCATAGTTCTATTTACGTGAAGTCTTAAATAGACAAAACTAAGCTATAAAAATAGAAATCAGAAATCAGTAACAAGGCTACAGGGTGGACAGCCTGGACACGCCTGCCCGGCCCCAGGACCCACAGTGTTACACCACCTCCATCCCTGACCTCTAACCGCCATGACGTCCACGTGACCACACCTCAGCCAAGGAGAAGATACTCCATGAATCTTGCAAAACACTGATTAATCAATCCCATGTTGTTTGCTGCTTTTAGTGGTTACAACTTCTTAAAGTAGAACTTCTCACTGCTTAATTATTTACCCATTTGCAAGATTATTTGACTGTTTTTCCCAGCAGAGTATAAACTCCATGAAAGCAGAACGTATTTATCTGGCTAACTGTGTTATCTCTAAACAGAAATCCCTAACTGAGGGGCTGGAGCGATGGCTCAGCAGTTAAGAGCCCTGGCTGCTCTACCAGAAGACTTGAGTTCAACTCCTAGCACCCACCTGGCAGCTCATACTGTCTACAGCTCCAGGCTCAGGGGATCTGACTTGCACACATGTGGCACACAGACAAATGCAGGCAAAATACTCATACTCATAATGAATAAATAAAATGTTTAAAAATAGTTTTTCAAAATATCTAACTCAGTGGACATGGAAAATGAGCATCGTTGTTCCCTGGACATTAGGGATGTGTGCAGGGTTCTGCCCCCTCTGGTTCATCAGCTACCTGCACACATGTGGCTTACACATACACATAGATGAATAAAATTTTTTTTAATTAAATCTTTTTTTTTTTTTCTTTTTTTTTTTTTTTCTTTTTCGAGACAGGGTTTCTCTGTGTAGCTTTGCGCCTTTCCTGGGACTCACTTGGTAGTCCAGGCTGGCCTCGAACTCACAGAAATCCGCCTGGCTCTGCCTCCCGAGTGCTGGGATTAAAGGCGTGCGCCACCACCGCCCGGCAATTAAATCTTTTTTTTTTTTTTTTTTTTTTTTTAAAGATTTATTTATTTATTATGTATACAGTGTTCTGTCTGCACATATCCCTGCAGGCCAGAAGAGGGTGCCAGATCTCATTACAGATGGTTGTGAGCCACCATGTGGTTGCTGGGAATTGAACTCAGGACCTTTGGAAGAACAAACAGTGCTCTTAACCTCTGAGCCATCTCTCCAGCCCGCAATTAAATCTTTTTAAAAATTATATTTATTTGACAATAAGGCTCTATATTTTAAAAATCATGTTATATGGACTGCCTGTGATCGTAAGTTCATGTTTATCAAAAAACAAAGATGTAACTAAATCTGACATACAATTATTAAACAAAAATCTCATAAATGAATATTTCAGTGAGCTCCATGGGAGAATGACTGTTTTTCCATTAGTCTGAGCAAGATGATCCTGGGCTTGGTGTCGGTTCTATTCCGACTTAGCAATTTTGAGTGAAGTAGTGAAAAATATCCAAAGAGAGATTTTTTTCTTCTGCTCGGTTAGTATTAAGACTGTAGCCAGATACATGACGGCCCTGTGCTTCCCAGCATCCTTTGCAATGCAGCTGTGCCTATTATTAATATACAATTAATATAATTATTAATGGCTTCTCAACTCAAATTCACCATTTTTTTTTCCTTTTGCTTTTTTGCATCTCTGAAATGGTTGAGTCCTTGAGACCTTCAAACATTTTCCTTTAGTGTCTGGCTCCGTCAGTGGAAGATGCCAGCCTGAGGTAAAGAGAAAGGATTCGCTTCCTGTGTCCACGATCCTGTGACGAGTCGTCTCGCTTCTCCAAGACCTGGCTGCCGTAGCGCACAGAAGGCAACCGACTTTGAGTGGCTCTGCAGTAAAGTGCTTCTGACTCCTGGGCAGCGGGCAGCCTCTCCGGTGCCTGGCTCCTGCCACGCAGTGTCCAGAAGCACCCAGCACTTCCCTCCCTGGCAGATTTATAACAGAGTTCCTGATCGACTTCCCCAATGGCAGATTTCTAGTAGATTCTACCAGCAAGGCACTTAGGGCCTTCAGCAAGCCAGAGTCATGGCCTCTTGTCAGTAAAGGATTAACTCATTCTGCATTGTCTAAACATTGCACATTCCACAAAGGTTTGGCCTCGACCTGGCTCCTGGAAAATAATCTTTAAGCCTCTGGGATATCCTGTGTGATAAGACAGTCTTTACTTACCTGGGACCTTGAGCTGTACCAAAGAGCCTTTACTAACAGTGTGGTTCTTGGTGGGGTCTTTAAACTGTGTGGCATGAATTGGTCTCTAGAGGACCTAGGAACCAAATAACTAAAGACCAGTTATGTGGACAGACAGTCATATCTATGTGATTAACCTCAATACATCTCGGAACATCAAGTCTCACCAGACTTCTGTGATGGACAGCACTTCATTAGTGTCCCCGCACATCATTGCTGAAAGAGTTCAATGTTGTTTGACTCCACAGGGGGACAAGTGGAGGCTTGTACCCATGTCCCCCAGACACTGCTATGTGCCCTGCCCTAGGGTGACTTCAATCTGTATCTCTTTACTTTAACGGGCCTCGACCCTGCCTGTCTCCACTTTTCTGGGTTCTTTCTTTCTCACAAATGGCTGAGCCTAGTGGTGACCTTTGACCCTCAAATACACCTCTCCAATGAAGCCTGGGTCTTGAAAAACAATGTAAGGACTCTTCTCAAGTCCTCTCCTCTTCTGAGCGCTGCTTGCCCTGGGCTTGGGGACGGCCACTTGTGCTTCTCAAGTCCCTGGGAGCTTAGTAAGTCCTCATGTGAGACTGGTCCTATGCAAATTACTTTGTGATTTCTTTAGTTTGGACCCAGATGGATACAGTGGTCATGTTAGTCGCTTCTCTCTAATTAAAGATAAGCAAAAACAAGACGTGTTATCTATGGTACAGGGCTATGAGATGAACGTGCGCTTCCTCCATATGTCTTTCCATTTGGATGGAGATGGTGGCGGGACCCCAAGCGTGGTGGAGCCTGAGATGGAAGAAGCCTGGGCTTCTCACTCACCACATGCTCAAGAGCCAATTAAGAAATAACAGTTCAGCTTACCCTATCTAACACACTTCGTTCAGTTAAAAAACCTCTCTGTCTCTCTGTCTTTGTCTCTGTGTGTGTGTGTGTGTGTGTGTGTGTGTGTGTGTGTGTGTGTGTGTTAGTTTGAATGTAATTGGCCCCCATAAGCTCATAGAGAGTGACACTGTGAAGAGGGAGTTGAATAAGTGTGTCACTGTGGGGGTGGGCTTCGAGGTCTCCTAGGCTCAGGACACCGCCCAGGATCTCAGAAAACTTCATGTTGCCTGCAAGAAGTAGGACTCCCAGCTACTCCAGCACCATGTCTGCCAGCACACTACCATGCTCCCCATCATGATAATAATGGACTAAACCTCTGAAACTGTAAGTGAGCCAACCCAGTTAAATGTTTTCTTTAAAAGTTCTGCTGTGGTCATGGTGTCTCTTCACAGCTATAGAAACCCTAAGACCATGAGTGTTTTGCCTTCATGTCTGTCTATTCACCTGGTGCCTGCAGAGGTCAGAAGAGGGTATCAGATCTCTCCGAACTAGAGTTACAGATAGTTGGGAGCCATCATGTGGGTGTTGGGAACTGTACCCAGGTCCTCTGCAAGAGCAGCAAGTGCTCTTACCTGCAGAGGCAGCCATCTCTCCATCCCCACTGTGCGCGTGTTTAATAGTAATGCCACTCCAGCATTAGATGTCTTTCCATGAGCTGGACAAGTGCGCTGTCACTGACGGGCATCGCCAGCCCCAGGAGCTGCTTTACCAGTGATTTACCAGTTCATAGCTCTTCTAGGTCCTTCCTCAAATTTGTTGAAATAAGAAACTGGAATTCTGGGGAGTATACCAAAGGGTCTTCACCAGGACTTAGCTATCAAATGACTCTACATGTTTGGTTGTCAAAGGGTAGATTCCAGGCAGGTTCCAGCAACATCCAACACAACTTGTTAGAAGGCAGACCCTCAGATCCCAAACATGAGAGATCAGAAATTCTAGGGAGATGCTGGAGCTGGCCAAACTACTTAGGAGGCTGAGGCAGGAAGGTTACAAGCTTGAGGCTAGCCTGAGCAACATAGAAATACCTTTGTCTGAATATTAAAATAATAATAATAATAATAATAATAATAATAATAATAAGCAGGGCGGTGATGGCACATGCCTTTAATCCCAGCACTCAAGAGGCAGAGGCAGGCAGATCTCTGTGAGTTCAAGGCCAGCCTGGTCTACAGAACGAGTTCCAGGACAGGCTCCAAAGCTACACAGAGAAACACTGTCTCAAAAAATAAGAATTAATAATAATAATAATAATAATAATAATAATAATAATACCAAACCCCAGGATGAGGACCAACAATCTGTGTTTTAGCAGGTGATTCAAATGTGCTTTCAAGTTTGAAGATGATTACTACACATTGTACTTGTAATTCCATCTCCAGAACCCCACTTAATCTGACGGTTTCAAAATCATTTCAATATTGCGATGTTCATTTCAACATACCTTTGCTGTCTGTAGTAGTTATCGATTGGTGTATAAAAACGCCAGCTCGAGGGCTAGGTAGCTGGTCCAAAGGAAATGAAGAGGGCTTGCTGTGAAAGTATGAGGACCTGAGTTCGAATATCAACATCTACTTAAAACGTCAAGCACAAGAGTAACTGCCTGCCATCCCAGCAATGGAGAGACGGAGTTTGTGGCCGGCCAGCTGTGCTGAGTTCCAGGTTAGGTAAGAGACCTTGTCTCAAAAACCGAGGTAGCCAACAATTGAGGAAGACACCCAGTGTCAACCTCTGGCCTACACTACACAGACACACAGACACACGCACACGCATACACACACACACACACACACACACACACACACACACACACACACACACATATACAGCTCAAACCTTGCGACTTAAAATCATATATTATTTTCTTCCAATTTCTGTGGATTTGTGCATGGTTTGACCAAGTCCTCCACTGTGCAGTCTCCAGAGGTTACAGCCACCATGTCAGAAAAGACAGATGTTACATCTGAAATGCAGCGGAGAGGACTGCTTTTACACTCACAGTCAGTGGCTGCGCCTGTTCTTTGCCAGCTGCCAGCCAGAGGCCACCCTCAGCTCCTTGCCATGAGGCTTGCCAACAGTGCCACTCACTTCTTCAAAGCCAGCACAGGACACTTTCCTAACACAACTGGTGTTACGCCAGGCATAGCGGGGCACATCTGTCATCCCAGCACTTAGGAGACCGAGGCAGGAGGATCATGAGCTTAAAGCTAACCTGGAGTCCATAGTGACAGTTTGTTTAAAAGAGAGAGAGAGAGAGAGAGAGAGAGAGAGAGAGAGAGAGAGGAAGAAGAGGGACAGGAGGAAGTGAAGGATGGGAAGGAAATGAAGTAAGGCAAGGGATGGGAAAAGACAAGACCGGTCTTATGTTGTGGCACCCGCCTGTAATCCCAGCACTACCGAAGCAGAAGCTGGAGGGTCGCTTGTTTGAGGGCATTCCAGGCGACACAGGGGGATGCTATCCTGTAAACAAACAACAAAAAATCCGGTATTATAATCTCGTGTGACATAATCACGTACATCTCATCGGCCGTGCAGGGTGGTGGTGACAAGCTGGCCATGCAAGCAGTGGAAGAATTCACCAAGACACCAAAAGGCAGAAATGGGGGCTTTATTAGATACACTCCAGGCCAGCCACAGCAGACGGCAGAATGAAGCTGTGCAGAGACATCCTAAGGGGCTGATTTTATAGGGCAGAGAGGTCCGTGGAACACCAGGCAAGTGGTGTTTCAATGTCAGTGTCCTGGAACAATTGCACCTGGGGCTTATTGCAGTTCGCAGCAGCCTGGCCATCCGTCCTAACCTGGAGTCCACACTTAGCTCTTGGTAGAGCAACAGTGTCAGATTTTTGACATTTGAATGACGGTCTTGTCTTCAGTAGCTTAAGTTGAGTAGGAATAATGTACTGGCCCTTACCTATTACTGTTGGTCTGCCGGAAGTAGAACAGTGATGTCTCAAGGTCTGGGACAGGCAAGACGGGCCTCTATCTTTCTTGTATAACTATTTGAAGCCAAATTTGTTGAATTTTAAAGAAACAAACCTGATAAAGCTGCTGAAAGGCAGGAACCAAAAGCGTAGAGCAAACATACAAAATGTTACTAGAGGGGTAAGATAGGCCAGTCATGGCTATTCCCATTTTAGCCTGAGAAGGGCAATGGCGGCAGCAGGCCTGCTGTGAAGAAGCTGTACCCACAAGGAGAGATAGCAGGAAGACATGAGCCCACCATGCCATGGAAGGAGAGGCTATGTGTGTCTGTGTGTGTGTGTGTGTGTGTGTGTGTGTGTGTGTGTGTGTGTGTCTGTGTGTGTGTGTGTGTGTGTGTCTGTGTGTGTGTGTCTGTGTGTCTGTGTTTAAAATCCCTGTGAGGCAGAAGCAAAATAGAAGACAGGCTTAGAGGGATTGGGGATTTAGTTCAGTGGTAGAGGCCCTGAGTTCAATCCTCAGCTCTGAAAAAAGAGAAGAAAATAGGCTCAGATATCTCCAATTAGTGTGTGTCTATTGTCCAGTGATGCTCCAGTGGGCCTCTGGGGTCTGAGACTCATGGGTGGAGTTAAGGATCTGTCAGGAAGCCTGGGGCTGTACAGGCCTGCATGCCTAGCCTGGGAATGAATGACAAGCCCTGGTAGGATAGAGATTTTCTCTATCAGTAATAAAGGAGACATTAAACAGAGAACTGGATTTTTATTTACTCAGATCCAGATAATTAGTTATGGCAGAAGAACAGAATATCTTTAAATGATTTTTATGGGAGTTGAGATTTGACTGTGAAATGTCCCCCATAAGCTGGGAGTGGTGGCCCCGGGCTTTTAACTCCAGCACTCAGGAGACAGAGACTCACAACAGTCTGTAACCCGTTACAGGGGGTCTGATTCCATCTTCTGGCCTCCAAGGGCACTGCATGCACATGGTAAACATACATGCATATAGGGAAACACTCATACACATATAATTAAAGATAAATGTGTAAAGTTTTTTTGTTTTTATTCATGTGTAGGTGTGTCCACATGTGGGTATGTACATGTGAACTCAGACAGGCATTGGGTCCCCTGGATCTAGAGTTACAGTTGTGAACCATTTAACCTGGCTGTCAGGCGCTGAACTTGGGTCCTCTGCAAGAGCAGCCAGTGCTTTTAACCACTGAACCGCCTCTCCAGCCCCTGGAATTCTGTTGCTAACAATACCAATTATTTTATTCTGTCATCATGTGTTCCTTTTGCGTGTTTAATACTGTGTAAATGACCAAAGCACAACCATTTTCCTTTAACTGTTAAAGTCAGTCAAGACTCCTAGGGATGGAGGAGGAACTCGGGCTCCTTCATTTTCTCCATGCGTTGTGCCATCTGCTGGGATGGGTCAGTCTTGCTGAAGATGTGACTTTCCATCGAGGCACAGGGGACATTTCCCTCTAATGACCCACCTCTTTGTGAGGGTGTGCCCTGGTTGGAGTCCCACCCTGGGAGTTTCCATGGCTCTCTAAGCAAAAGGGCAGGGGACTTACTGGGGTTGCAAGGCACTATTACAGAAGATTTATCATGCCAGGGTCCTGGCTGACTTTGGAGGTCAAAGGCCAAATTCTTGACTGTTTTTGACTTAGACCTCCAAGCTTTGATTGTCCAATACCCAAGAAACTGCAACAGAGGCACTCTGAGAGGCTGGATCACCTGGACCACCTGTTTTCAATGGTGTCTGGTCCCCTTGTTCTGAAAACACACAAACTTTTTTTTTTTTTTTTGGTTTTTCGAAACAGGGTTTCTCTGTGTAGCTTTGCGCCTTTCCTGGAACTCACTTGGTAGCCCAGGCTGGCCTCGAACTCACAGAGATCCGCCTGGCTCTGCCTCCCGAGTGCTGGGATTAAAGGCGTGCGCCGCCGCCGCCGCCGCCGCCGCCGCCGCCGCCGCCGCCGCCACCACCACCCGGCGAAAACACACAAACTTTTAAAAGGTAACATATGTATCCGCATTAACACAAGTATGGAATGTGTGGTGTGCACAAGTCAGTTAAAGATGATTTTTTTTTTGTTTTGTGTTTGAGCAGGGTAAAAGACATCTGTCAACTTTATAAGTCCGTTTGGACTGTATTACCAAACTGTAATATAAATCTCTATCCATGTCATATGAAAGGATGGCATGTAATAATAAGTCATGAGGACTCTGTAGCCAACAAGATTTATCATGTCTCATCTCGTCTCCAAGCTGTTCCCAGGCAGAGGGATCAGCTTACATGCCACCTGTCCTGTAGTCTTTCTTGACTTCCTCCCCCAAATCTGTAGCCAAGATACTCAAGCGGTCTCCAATGGTCAAATCTGATCTCTATTGACCTGAAAGGAATCCACAGACTTTTATTTTCTGTGGAAACAAAAAGCATAACCTCTTCCCAATGCAATACATTTTTTTACTTCCATTTTAAAGTTAAGGCATTCCTAAAGTATGTAGGCTGGTTTAATTCAGGAGTTCCTTCCACAGTCCAATGTCTCTCAGCAGCTCTTGTCTGTTCATTAGCATTCAAAAAATTCAAAATTAACAAAGCTCCTTATAAGGTCCAAACCCCCTGTGTTATAATATTTCCCATCCTTATATGGCTTGTTTTTTTTTAATTACTTCTATCTTTAAAAACTTTATTATTTTTAAACTATTTTTTATGACTGTCTATATCTTTTTTCTTTTTTTTTTCTTAAGCCTACATACATTTGTTAACCACACTGTAACCTGTTTAGAGATTTTTTTTCTGTCTGAACTTGCTTTACTGCATATCTGTAATCTTTTCTGTCTGCATGAGCAAAACCTTAAACCGCCATGCAGCTCAGCTCATGGCATACTGGCGGCTCAAGCCTGCAGGCAATAGCCCGGAGACATGTCTGTGTACTGCAGACCACATGAGAGTCTGCAGGATGCCGTGTTTGGCTCCATTTTTGTGTGTTTGGAACTCTTGTTTAAGCTTTCTCGGGTCTTATGTGGAAATATATGGCCCCACATTGTATGCCATTTGTACCAAGTCTTTCTCTGTCTCACCAGCTAGCTCCCAAATCACGACATGGAGACTTATTATTATGAAAGCTTGTTCGATAGCTTAGGCTTGTTTTTAACTGGCTCTTATAACTTAAATTAACCCATATCTTTTAATCTACCTTCTTTTCCACAGTTTGGTTATTTCTACTCTGTAATGCTCATGCTGCTTGATTTCCATATGGCTGGTGATTCTGCCTTTCTTCTTCCCAGCGTCTTCTGTGCCTGGAAATCCTGCCTAGCTATTGGCCATTTAGCTTTTTATCAACATCTTCACAGTGTACAAAAAGATTATTCCACAACATTTCCCCCTTTTTTTTGTCTAAATAAAAAGGAAAAGTTTTAACTCTAACACAGTAAAACTATATACAATAAGAGCAATTACCAGTTAAGACTTCACAAAGTCCAGTTTATTCAAGAGTCCCAGTGTTAAATTTCCACAAGAGTTTCTGGTGAGAAATGGCCTTGGACAGTGCATTGTTTTGGTTTAAGCAAAAAGAGAGGAAATGCCTAGAGATGGAATAATACGTTAGCCCTGGGATTGCCATTAGACAGCAAATGGCTACTTTTCCTGAGATACAAAGGAAGAGTGTCCAGTGGTACAGGCTGGACAGGAGACTGGGTGTTGGGTCTACTGGTGGCAGGCTGGGCCCACAACATTTACACTTTAGAGTAGGTCAGACATGGTGAAGAGGGTGCTTTCCCAGATGGTGTGCAGGGCCCCACTGGCCACCTCACGAACTGGAAGAATGTTTTCTGAAGGACAGAAGGTAACTTCTCCCTACTTTCCTGAACTCCTGAAGTTCCTGAAAATGTGTGTGAGAAAGGGAGTGTTTCCGCGTTAGCAGGAAGAGTGATTAGAGAGAGCCGCACAGGCCGAAGAAAGAACAGGAGGAGGAGAAGCCAAAAGAGAGGGAAGTCAGGGTAGGTAGAGTTGTCGGGTGGAATGGTGTGTTTTGTACCACCTGTCATATGAAATACTATGAAAGCGTAGAGCACCATTGTGCACGCCCGGAACACCAGTATTCAGGAGGCGGAGGAGGCGGGAGGATCATGAATGAGTTCAGAGAAGAATACATAGAGAGGCCTTATAAATAAGTAAGATCACTAAAGCAGCTAAACCTGATGCAGATGGAATAATCTATCAAGTTACCAACACAAGATGACAATGGGGACCTCAATACAGTTATCCAAACTGTAAAATTGACTCAAGCTCTGGATTATTATTATTATTTATTTTTAATTTATTTTATGTGTATGGGTGTTTTGCTTTGCCTGCAGTGGTCATAAAAAGATGTTAGATCCTGTGGAACTGGAGTTACATTCAGCTGTGAGCCATATGTGAGTACTAGGAATCAAACCCTAGTCTTCTGGAGGAACAGCCAGAGCACTTAACCACTGAGCCATTTCTCCAGTCCTTTGGGCCGTGGGTTATTATTAATGTGACGGGTGATGCCAAAAAGAAGATACCTCTTTGACAAATGGATGTTCCCGTGGGTTGTGAATTCTGGTGGTGAGCTTTTAGGAATAATGCAATTAAGTTATTCATTTAAAAAGCCAAAATAGCCTCTTTAATTTCATCAGACGTCGTGATTAAATTTCCCATGTAGTTAATGAAAAAGAAAGGTATATACTGCTGAAAGTAACTAGCCAAGCAGCTAGCATATAATCTTATTTTTTGTTAATAATCTGAAATGAGTATCAACTATAATTATAACAAACATTTCCTAATACGGGCTGATAGAAAGGGCTGAATGATGCACAGTCTAGATGCGCTCATTTGAGATGTCCGTATGGCATGTACTCTGTGAGCATGTATTTCATTTCATTAGCTCAGCCTGGTAACAACTTCAAACCCATGAAAAGCAGAAAAAAAAAAAATAGCATCATGAGCACTAATCAGCACTTGGCTTTAATTCTTGCAAGCTCCTCTCTGCTCACCTTGTTTATGAACTTCAGCTCCTAGATGCAAGTATGTTCCCCAGGCTTATGGTTGAGTAGATTGTCTTGTAAGCTGGGCTTGTCTACCACTCTCTCATGCTGGGATACTGACTCGGTGTGTTTGGCAGGGATGCTCCCAAAGAGTTGTCGTGCGCGTCCCATCATCATACTATTGTGACAGCTACAGATGGCATCACTAGCAGGAATGCTGCCTTTGATGACTTTGCTTTTGGTTCTATGAGTAGCTGCTCCTGTGAACTCAGCTGAGGTGTCTAGCAACAGGTTAAAAAAAAAATGTGGTGCCGGGCGGTGGTGGCGCACGCCTTTAATCCCAGCACTCGGGAGGCAGAGCCAGGCGGATCTCTGTGAGTTCGAGGCCAGCCTGGACTACCAAGTGAGTTCCAGGAAAGGCGCAAAGCTACACAAAGAAACCCTGTCTCAAAAAAACAAAAAAAACAAAAAACAAAAAAAAAAAAAAAAAAATGTGGTGCAGATGCACAATGGAGTACTATCTAGCCAAGTTTTCAAGTATTTTATTTATTCCTTGTGTGTGTGTTTGTACTTGTGTATGTGGGGGCCATATGTGTGTGGAGGTCAGAGCACAACTTGTGGGAGTTGGTTTTCTCCATCATGTGGGTCCTAGGCATCAAGCTCGGTAGCAACCATCTTTGCCCTCTAGGTCATCTTACCAGCTCCAGACATTAAAAAAAAAATAAAAATTTAAGTTCTGTCTTATTTTTTTTTCCAACACAATGGACCTGGAGATCACAATGTTACCTGAAATAATCCATGACAGAACGTCAAATGCTGCATGATTTTCACTAATATGTGGACTCTGGAGAAGCTGAGCGCAGGGGTGCAGTGTGGAATAGTAACTACCAGAGACCAGTGAGGGTAGGTGAGTGTTAAACACTTACAAAATCATAGCCAGATAAGGGGAATGCTCTGGTGTTCTACCCCACAGAAAAGCAACTCTAGTCATAAGCAATATAAATATTTAAAATCGCTAGAAGGGGATTTTGAGCATTCACATCACAAAGACCGCTAAATGTTTGAGATGATGGACAGCCTCAGCACCCTGAGTCATACACAGGATGTTAATGTGCTGAAACAGCACACTGTACCCATGCAGATGAACAATTTTTCTGGCCAATTCTAAAAATAGCGAAAGAAATAAATAAAATAACTTTTCTCCTATTGCTTAATAATAACACATTCACCAACTAAATATCACCTGATTTTTATTTTTGGTGGGGGGTGTTTAGACAGGGTTTCTCTGTATAGCCTTAGCTGTCCTGGAATTCACTTTGTAGACCAGGCTGGCCTCAAACTCACAGAGATCCACTTGCCTCTCTGCCTCCCGAGTACTGGAATTAAGGACATACACCACCACTGCCTGACTCACCTAAAGGGTTTTTTGTTTTGTTTTGTTTTTTGTTTTGTTTTGTTGTTGTTGTTGTTTTTTCAACATAGGGTTTCTCTGTGTAGCTTTGGAGGAGAAGAGGATGCCAGGGGCCAGCCACACAGCCACACAGCCAGCCATGGCGTAAGAAGGAAAGAAAGACATATAGAATAAAGAAGATAAAAAGCCCAGTGGCAAAACATAGTTAAAGAGAAATGGGAGGGGCTGGAGAGATGGCTCAGAGGTTAAGAGCACTGGCTGCTCTTCCATACGTCCTGAGTTCAATTCCCAGCATCAATATGGTGGCTCAACAACCATCTGTAATGAGATCTGGCGCCCTCTTCTGACCTGCAGGCATACATACAGGCAGAATACTGTATACATAATAAAATAAATCTTTAAAAAAAAAAAGAGAAATGGGATAATTTAAGTTAGAAAAGCTGGCTAGAAACAAACCAAGCTAAGGCTAGGCATTCATAAATAAGAATAAGTCTCTGTGTATTTATTTGGGAGCTGGGTGGCGGGTCTCCAAAGGGTAAAAAAAAAATAAAAAATAAAACCCAACTACAGTAAACACCTATAATCTCAGCATTTAGGAGGCTGATGCTGGAGGATCTATGCAAGGACAGCTTGAACAAACAGGGAGAGTGGAGGGTGTGGGGGCGGGAGGCAAAGCCAACAGCTCTCCACTGCAATGGATCATTTCATTAAGATGCTTAAACACCGCTTAAGCCATTTAAAAGACTAAGATTGTAGGATAGAAAGTGAAGCCAGACATCCACACAGTCTTTACCTCAAATTCATTCCATATCCTAATTTATATATTGATAATAAAGAAAGAAGAAAAGCAGGTTATACAGCCCTAAAGAAAAATGAAATCATGACATCTGCAGAAAAGAAATAGACAGAGCTCAAAATCATTATGTTCGGTGAAACAATCCAGTCTCAGAAAGACAAACATTTTTTTCTCATATGGAATATCTAAATTTCATATGTGTACATAGGTGTTTGAAGGTCACAAAACTAGAAAGGCAATCATGAAGAAAGGAAGAGATCTTAAGAGGGGTGAGAAATAGGGCAATAGAATACACTGCCAGGAAAGCAGAAAGAGGGGGTTACATAGGAAACAAAAGAGATCAACAGAATGGGAAGAGGACGGAGTGTCGGAGAGCTAGTGAGAATGAAGAATTATGACCTGTGTGTATGAGATGCCAAGACTGAACCTGTGTTTTTGTATGCCAACCTAAAGTGAATAAATAAATCAGTGGGAACACAATATCATCATTTTTATAGATGTTAAAAAATTAATAAAATTTAGAGAACAAACATTTAAGTCACTAATGCTCAGCAGTAAAGAGCACTGGCTGCCCTTCCCGAAGACCCAGGTTCTATTCCCAGCACCTTCATGGTGACTTGCAACTGTCTGTAACTCCAATTCCAGGGGACAGACATCCTCTTCTGACCTTGACAGGCACCAGGCAAGCATGTGGTACACATATATACATACAGGCAAAACATTCATACCAATAAAATAAATATTTTAAAGTATTTGTAGATAAATCACTAATAAGCCAGGCAGTGGTGGCACACACCTTTAATCCTAGCACTTAGGAGGCAGAGGCAAGTTGATCTCTGAGCTCAAGGCCAGCCTGGTCTACAGAGTGAATTCCAGGACAGCCAGGGCTACACAGAGAAACCCTGTCTTGAAAAAAGCTAACAAATAAATAAATCACTAATAAACATGGGATGGATGAGGATTTAAAGTGGCTATTGTAATAGAATTAACCCTAGCTAAGAATCATCAATAGACACTGAGTGAAAAGTCTGAGGGCTGACTAGATGTTTTTAAAGTCTCAGAATCACTCTCCAAACATAATCATCAATTATGAAGGACACAGAGGTGTCTTTACAGTACCAGTACCATAAGTACTCAATATAAGATCGCTGGTTGCTTTAGCTCAGGCTGCTACAACAACACACTACAGCCCGGGTAGCTGATGGAGAGCAGAAATGTATTTAATTGTAGAATTTGAAAGCATGAGACCAGGGTAGAGCATGGTGGGGTTCTGCAGGCTTCTTCCAGTGCTGTCCTGAAGCAGATAAAGGGTGAAAGAACTCTGACCTCTGAAGTCTCCTATACAAGGACATGAGTCCGAAGGGCTCCATCCTCGTGACCTAATCATCTCTCATAACCTACCTTCTAACACCACACACGGTGTCTTAGTTAAGGTTTCAACAGCTGTAAAGAGACACCATGAACTCAGCAACTCTTATAAGGAAAACATTTAACTGGGGCTGAAAGTTCCGAGGTTCAGTCCATTGTCATCATGGCAGGAAACATGGCAGTGTGCAGACAGACATGGTGCTGGAGAGTAGCTGAGAGTTCCACATCTGGATGAGCAGGCAGCAGGAAGAGAAAGAGAAAGAGAAAGAGAAAGAGAAAGAGAAAGAGAGAGAGAGAGAGAGAGAGAGAGAGAGAGAGAGAGAGAGAGAGAGAGAGAGAGAAACTGGGCCTGGCTTAAGCATTTGAAACTTCAAAGCCCATCCCTGGTGACACACTTCCTCCAACAAGGCCACACCTACCCCAAGGAGGCCACATCCTGTAATAGTGTCATGCCCTATGAGCTTATGGGGCCATTTTCATTCAAACCACCACGGATGGTTAGGATGCCTATATGAATGGGCGGGAGGGGAGGCATTCAATCCGTAACCTAACAGTGAATAGAACAAATGAACGGCTTGTCCTGACTGACACAAAGCACTGAGGGAAACAGTGTAGTCCCTTGACTCTCCTGAAAAGAAGCTGAATTATGCTGGGTGGTGGTGGTGCACGCCTTTAATCCTAGCACTCAGGAGGCAGAGCCAGGCGGATCTCTGTGAGTTCAAGGCCAGTCTGGTCTACAAAGTGAGATCCAGGACAGGCACCAAAGCTACACAGAAAAACCCTATCTTGAAAAACCAAAAAAAAAAAAAAAGTCGAATTATATTCCAGTCATGAGGAAGCATCAGGCATGTTCAAACTGAGGGAAGGATGAAGGAAGGGAGAGAGGGAGGAAAAAAAGAAAAGAAAAACAAATGCTAGCCTCACAGAAGCTGAAGCAGGAAACCCCGAGTTCAAAGCCAATTGGCCTCTATTCTTTAACAAAGTCAATGTTAAGAAACACAAAGTAAAGCTAGGGACTGTCTCAGATGAAAAGCTGAACCATGACAGTCAAACACAAACATGATCCAGAATGTGATTAGGGAAATGTATAAGCCATTAACAGTCTCCTACTGCAGAGAATATTATATAGACGTAGACTTCCTGATTCTGATTGTGGGGGTGGGGCTGAAGAGATGACTCAGCGGTTTGCTCTTGCAGAGGATCCCAGCTCTGTTCCTGGCCTCACAAAAAGGCAGCAGCTTACGACCATCTGTAGCCCTGCCTCCGTGGGATCTGACACCTTCTCTGAACTCATGCTGTGCACATACTCACACACAAACACATATATAGGTAATTTTTAAAATCTGAAAGAAATACCCTGAAGTATTTAAGGGTAAAGAAGAATCCTGTGTATAATAGCTCAGGAATACACACACACACACACACACACACACACACACACACACACACACACACTACACGTTTTCTGTTTAGAAGGGGGGGTGGGGGGGGTAATTTGTAGTAAAATGTAATATTTGGTAAGTCTGGGTTAAAAATAGTCGGGAACTCTACTGTCCTTGCAAATGTCTGTAAGTATGAAATTAAGAAAGTTTAAGTTACAAAGAAATTGGTATAAAATTTTTAAATCTCTTTTAATGTAATAAAGAAGAGAGGAATAAGTCGGTCAAAGGATTTTGGTTTGAGCAAAACAAGAGAGGGTAATGGAATATATGTGTCATGAGAGCAGATGGCGGGTGGCGGGGATGGGGGGGTGGAGGGTGGGGGAAGCTATGTCAGGGGGAGGGGGAGGGGGACAGCGAGTGTGGGGAGGGAAGGATGGGAGAGGCGGTGCAGGGCAAAGGAGAAGAAACCGTGATGACAGCATCAGAAGAAAGCATCACAATATCACAATGAAACCCAGTGCCAAACAAAAATAACGAAGAAAAAGGCTTTGATCGGGTTTTAGTTTAGAAACATCAGCATGCATAAGTACACGTGGAGAACGGGCTGAGGAGCGCCCTTCGGTCGGGAGACTAAGGCTGACAGAATACAGAAAGGAGACCAGCAGGCCAGGGATGCAGCGCCCTTGGTAGAACGTTTCATTAGCATGTTCGAGACTCTGGGTTCAGTCTACAGCAGCAAATAAACTTGGTGTGGTGGCCGATGCCTGTAATCCCCGAATTCAAGGTCATCCTTGTCTGTCCAGGGAGTTTTGGGTTTTTTTTATTTTTTTGTTTTGTTGTTGTTCTAAGATCCTGTCTCAATAAACAAATAAGCAAAAGAGAAAAAGGGAAAGCTGTGATTATTGGGGGGAGATATGTTCAATGCAGGATATGTAGAACTACTTATAAAAGAATGCAAAGCACACAGCCAATCACCATGGGACAGGAGACTCCCTAAGGAGAGGCACTGGGGATGGGCAGGCCCGAGAGGGTGGCCGGGACTGCACAGACAGGAAAGACACCTTCAGGATGGGCTTCTCACTTCATAAAAGGGGACACTGGAGCTCAGACACATGAAATTATTTTCTGTGTACAAAGAAGCTAGTTAAAGAGATCCATTCTCTGACAGATCCGACCCCTTTCACTGGATAGGGTCTCTGCTGGCATTTCCAGTGGTTGCTCACGGGGAGGTGCTGGCCCAAAAAGCAATGGAAGATTTGGGAGTCTTTTTAGTAGGTTTAAGACAAGGGGGTGCTGTTATTTCGTGAATGAGACCAAAGATGTTAAACTTGCCTGCTGGGATGCAGGTAGCCCTGCCCACAGAAGACAGCGTTGCACAAAATACAAACAGCGGCCCTGCAGAAAAAAGAGCTGTGATCCAAGTCCAGCCCACCCTTGCCGATGGGGTTGAGTGGCAGCCAAGCTCCAAAACCAGTGCTCTACACCAGACGACAACATTCTGTCATATCAATGTTGTTGGCACCTCTGAGGTCAGCAGAGGTCATGAACACGTTGACACAGGCAGAGGGACTAAAAGCCGGCCATTTTGTCGTTCCCCACAGCTGAGCAGCCTCATGGGTGTCCTAAGCCATGATCTGTAACATCTTGAATAATAACTAGGTTCTTTGCGGGGGAAACCTGGGTTACAAACAGTTTTCACTTACACCTTTTCATTCAGTCTCCGCCTTTGGCCCATGGAGCAGTTACTCCAGCTTTACAGATGAGCTGTCCCAGACCTTCTGGTCAGTAAGGGATGTATAGAGCTATGACAAATCTTTGTCTTCTAAAGCTAAAGACCAACTTCTTCTTAGACCATCTGCTGCCCCTGGGGCACACGCCTGTCTTGGTCCTACTCTGTCTTTCTAGCCTCCTCTCTTCCTTGTCCTCCTTCCTCCTACAATTCATCTCCCTGAGATGAAAACTAACTAAAGAGTAAATAGTGGGGCCTCAAAGTGGCCCGCACAACAAAGACTTGAAAGGGTGTAGGCTTTTGGTTGGGTGTTGTTGGTAATAAAACCAAACTACCGATCAACTTTGAAAATGTTAAAGTTGTGGTGCGTCCTGCAGTAATCAAAAACGTGCCAAGACTTAAATTTTTGTATAATCAAGCACATTTGTTTTTGTTCTCATAGTATTCAAAATTGCTTTCCTCTTTAATGAATGGAAAACATACATATGGGGGGGGGGTCCGGAGAAGCTGTGATCGTGAGGCAAAGATGATTCCTGATTCAAAACTGAAAAGATCCCTACGGTCCTTTTCAGATGGGTGAGCAGAGAAGTCGGTGCCTAGGGAGACAGCGTGGTTGGAAGCGTCCAGGCTGAGTCAAATCAGGAGAGGAAAATAAAGGAAGGAGACTAGAAATTGGAACGTGCTTGTGAAGACGAAAGCAGATTCTTCCCTTCCAAGAAAGAGACTGGAGCCCCAGCAGGGCCCGGGAGACAAACCCAGCTTCTGCCTGGAGAGGAAGTTAGGCAAATGTCAGCGTTTCTCAAATAGCCTTGCCCAGAAAAATGTGTCAACAAACACCCAGCCAAACTTCACGGATACAACGCAAGGCAACTCGGCCGAGAAACCGGGGATGCATCTCCCGAGGGAGACGCGCTTGAATTGAGTTAAAAATACATTAAATTCACAGTCACTCAAGAGCTAAAGACCCAGAAAATATCTCTGGACTTCAGCTTTGAAATCCTTCGATTTCCTTTAAGGTAGGTGTCCAGGGTTGTTTTTCCAGCATTATCTGGGTTTGCCTGGGGCAGAGGAGGAATGACCCTGAGATGGGAAGCCTGATTTCACCTTTGAGTGGAGTGATGTTCCCGACTGTAATTCCAGAGGGAATTCTGGGAATGGAAACCAGGTCCAGAAAGCATCTCTGCAGCCTGGCAGGCAGCAGCAGTTAAGAGTTTCAGGTGAAAATCGAGCTTCTTTTTACAGGAGCCTATAAGATGCCTTGGAACCCTTCAGAAATCTTAACTCCTGTCTCCAACCAAAGTAGAAAGACTAAAGTCTTTTTAAAATAAGTTTGAAAGTTGTTTGAAAATAATTCCTTCTCACACTTGTGAAACACTGAGATCCAGATGTGCCAAAAGGAAGGGAATAAGTATCTTGATTCTCTACTGCAAAAAAATGAGCATTTTGTTGTATTTATTGCATTTTAAAGTGTTTTAATTTTAGGGTTAAAACCAATCTTAGATATTTGTTTGTTTGAGACAGTTTTATTCTAGGGCCCCTGGCTAGCTTTAAACTCACAGTTCTCTGCCTCAGCCTCCCAAGCACTCAGATTACAGGGGTACCTGGTTTAATTTTGGTTTTTCAAATGGTTCAAAATTAAAATGCTGTAAAAATAAAAAAAAACAATTTTTGAGAAGTGAACATTTTTAGTTGTACCTTCCTAATATTCCCTTATACAACTACAAGAACAGACACAAATTTTTTTTCTTTAAAATTTTTTTTTTAGCCAGGCTTGGTGATAGATGCCTTTATTTCCAGCACTTGGAAGGCAGAGGTAGGCAGACCTCTATGAGTTCGAGGCTAGCCTGGTCTGCAGAGTAATTTCCAAGACAGCCAGGGCTACATAGTGAGGCCCTGTCTCAAATATTATAGTAATAATAATATTTACTTCTATTAATTTTATTTGTTTGTTTGTTTTGAGACATGGTCTCATTGTATAGTCCTGGCTGTCCTGGAACTCATTATGTTGACAAGCCTGGTCTGAAACTCACAGATCCACCTGCCTCTGCCTCCTGAGTGCTGGGATTAAAGGCTGTGCCACGACATCCAGATTTTATTAGTTTTAATTATATGTATGTTTATGTTCCTACATACAGGTATGGGCACGAGAGTCAGGTGCCGTGAGAGGCTGTGGCGTCAGATCTCCTGGAGCTCAAGTTACACATGGTTGTGAGCCACCCAACATGAGCGCTGAGAACAGAGCTGGAGTTCTCTGAAAGAGCAGCAGGTTCCCTTCACCACGGAGCCATCTCCAGCCAAAAGTGATTTTCTTTAAAAAAAAAAAAAAAATTAATTGTGTGTGTGTGTGTGTGTGTGTGTGTGTGTGTGTGTGTGTGCGCGCGCGCGCGCGCGCATGCAAACATGCTCATGCCATAGTGGTTAGGGACAGCTCTCAGAAGTCAATGTTGTCTCTCTGCTTCGCTGTACACTCCAGACTCACTGGCCCATGAGCGTCTAACAAACACAGATTCTTATTTCACACTCTATTGCAAAGAATGGCTTTTGGCAATGCATCCTACTGCATTCATCTTTCAGGGGTTTATGCAGACAATGACTTTTTACTGACGTTAGACCAGACTTCTGTAACAAATGTTTTTTAACTTAAGGATTTGTGTGGACATTTATGCTATCATTTTCAAAGGCTATGATGACAGGAAAAAGCCCTGAAATATTACTATGGCTCTCTGCCTCACTCAGGATAATCTCTGGGATAGGAAAGAAAAATACTGCGGTCCTTGAAGTGCCAAGGCCTTGGATGACTTCAGGCTTAGCCAGGTACCAGCCATATGAACTTGGGTGCTGAGCCACAAATCCCAATACTTAGATGCTTCTCACTCACTCTTCTGTTCCGGAGCTGTCATGAGAATGAAAGAGATGATTAGGGAACAATCACTTGATGTGAGGCAGTAAAGTACTAGAATATCCATATAACTGTGTCATATGCTCGTGGCTATACACACACACACACACACACACACACACACACACATACACACACACGGGTGGGGGGTGCTTGTGTTCTGAAAGGACACAAGCTCTATTTGTTTACTTGTTTCTTCAGTAAACATCTTTACACAAAATTTTTGTTTTCTAAGAACATTTCTATTATTGTACATTTCATATAGATGGAGGAATTAGGAAAAGTAAATAACCAAAAAGGATAAAACTGAAGTAATCCATAACTTATTTGCAAAAATCCCTCCAGATACTTCATAAGTACATGTATGTATATGTGCAATTCATGAATGGTTCCTATGTTACATAATTATTCTTGTAATTTCCTCATGTCATACACAATATAGGTAATCTTTCTAAATTCATAACAATAATCTTTATCATTATTAATAGTACATAGAATTTGGTTTTAGTAGTAAACATACAATGCTTTTTCTAGGCATTCTATTCCTGTAGGATGCTTAAGTTCTCTGGAGATTTTTTTTGCTATCATACGCAATCTGATGAGGCCATTTCCATGTCCAAATATTCCTATAACTCAGAGCTTGAGAGATGGCTTAGTGGGTAAGAGCTTTTCTGAAGAACCTGAGTTCTTGTCCATGTCCATGTCAGGTGGCTTGTAACTGTCTCTGTTTCTAGCTCCAGGGTATCTGACACCCTCTTCTGGCATTCAACAGCACCTGCACACAGAGAGTGTGCACACAGATGGCATACACACACAGAGACACACTCACAAACACATAAATGAAATTACATCCTTAAGAATTCCTATAACTTACAGAAATCCGTTTAGAATAGGGGTCTCTGCTTTCTTTCATTCTCTCAACAAATGCTCTTAAGCTCCTACTGAAGGGGCTCTGGCCAGCTTGAGCATGGCGTACATGGCTCTGGCAGGCTTTGCTCTTCTCTCCCATTCCTTCTGCCTTGCTAAAAACCATTAGATCACATTCTGGCCATCTAGGTCTGTTCCCTTATTTGGCCACTTCCTCCTCCTGAGGCTGACCACCAAGGCTCAGCCATCAAAGTATTAAAATCCAGCAATCAAAAGTCCCTTCTGATTGACACAATTAACATGCCCAATCAAAATACACCACCATATCCTAGCCCATTCTAACACAGACCTCCCCCTTTTCTCTGCTTAAAAACTACACCTGCAAGGTCATTTGCTGCTGTTTTTCTGCCTGAGTCAGAAAGCAGTCGCTTTAACTTTTTCTTCCCTACTTAACAAAGGATATCTCTGTGAAAACAGGCATTTGGATGTGGTTTGGGCCCAATCCAGGATCCAGGAGGGAACCTCCGCTGTGTGGGGGTCTCCTTCACCTACCATTTGCTATGAACTGTACAGAGGTTGAAGTTGCAGACAGGAATCTGACACAGGAAGTATTAATCTAGGAAAGGATATTGAAATAAGCCTGGTTATATTTTGAGCTCACTCATCTCCCTAGGATTTTGCATATGCCTGGCAGGACATAAATCTTACAACCCTAAGCCTTCCTTAGGCAGCCCCACTCCATTCTAGCCCATAATGCTGCGGAATGTTTGTTTACACCATAAAGATGTGTCTCTGCCTAAGGCACCTTCTGATTGGTTTAATAAAGAGTTAAATGGCCAATCGCAAGGCAGGAGAGGACAGGCAGGCCTTCCGGGCAGAGAGAGAACTCTGGGAAGAAGAAAGGAGGAGTTGCCAGCCAGACTCCAAAGAAGCAGGTTGGGCAGTATGGAGGTGAGGAAATGAGCCATGTGGAAGAATGTATGTAAAGTTCTGGTCCTTAAAGGCTATTATTACAAACTGTTTAAGATAATTAAGAAACGTAGGTTAGTCATCTGAGTGCAATCAAAATATCCCACAACAAATGTAGATTAAAAAATATGGGTTAATGTAAGTTAGCTTTTATAATAATTAATAATAATAATAAGGCTCTATGTCATTATTTGCAGACTGGCATCCCAACAAGGAAGTGCTACTACACTACAACAACCCTTTCTCTGTATTACAAACATGGACTCATCCGTCAGAATCGAGTGCAGATAGCCTCTGCTCTGTGGTGGCTTCCCGATGCCCCGGAAGAGAATGAGATGCTCCTGGAGTATGACCCAGAGTCCTGTCAGGGTCCCCCTGTAATTATCCATATGCCATCCTACTTTATGGCCCTCCCCACTACAGGCTTCTTGGAGTTAGAGACGTTGTTTTACTTTATTTCCAGCTGTGCTCAGGAAGATGAATATAATGTAGACTGCTCTTCCTGAGCATGCTCTGGCTGAACTGCCAACAACATGTGCTTAATGAAACACTGAATAAAAAAACTGAAGGGGCTGGGGAGATGGCTCAGCCGTTAAGAGCACTGGCTGCTCTTGCAAAGGACCTGGCTTTGGTTCCCAGCACCCACATGGTGTCTTACAACTGACTGTACCTCCAGTTCCAGGGGATCTGATACACTCTTTAGGACCCTGAAAATACCAGGCACACACACGGTACAAAGGCAGACATGCAGGCAAACACTCATACACATAGTTGTTATTATTATTTGGTTGTTTTGACAGGGTTTCTCTGTGTAGCCCTGGCTGTCCTGGAACTCTCTATAGACCAGGCTGGCCTTGAACTCAGAGATCCACCTGCCCCTGCCTCCCCAGTGCTGGGATTAAAGGTGTTCACTACCACCTGGCTACATATATTTTTAGTCTTTAAAAACAGGGCTGGAGAGATGGCTCAGCGGTTAAGAGCACTAGCTGCTCTTCCAGAGGTCCTGAGTTCAATTCCCAGCATCAATATGGTGGCTCACAACCATCTGTAATGAGATCTGGCTCCCTCTTCTGGCCTGCAGACATACATGCAGACAGAACACTGTATACATAATAAATAAATAAATCCTAAAAAAAAAAGACTTGATATCTACTGAAGTATGCTCTATAAAAAAAAAAAAAATGAATGTAACAACTGAATCTACACTGTTGGCAGAGGCGTGTTTACAAAGAATCGTGATCAATAATTAGCTGAAGGGAAAGTTCAGAAGTCCTGGCTCACAAACTGAGCTACATGTTTCAATTTTCATTGATTGATTGATTGATTGGTTCTTCCTTCTTTCCTTCCTTCCTTCCTTCCTTCCTTCCTTTCTTTCTTTCCTTTAGTGTGTGTGTGTGTATGTGTTTGTGTGTGTATGTATGTGTTTGTGTGCATGTGTGTGTGTTTTCATGTGGGGGGGCTGTGTACCATGGAGAGGTGTCAGAGAAGTACTCTCTGGGATCAGTTGTCTCCTTCCCCTCTGTGGGGCTTGGGAATCTAACTCGGGTCATCATACTTGACAGCAGGCACCCTTATTCATCTTTTTGTTTTGTTTTTCTATGGTTTTTCCTTTGTCTCACTCCACCATGACGACTGAAGACCTAGACTTCTTATTTCAGCTCACGTACGGAGCCAGAGGGCACTGGGGACACCAAGAGAGAAGCCTAACACTTTTACAGGTGGGCAGACTCTTTTAAAGAAAATATTCCAAGTCATGAATACCAGGTTGAATACAAAATATTATTTATTTCAACCAAGAAAGTGAATGGTAAAAACTTAATGAAGTTCTTAAGCTGGCCAATACTATAGACTCCAGCAGCCTAACATACCTCTCCAATCATTTTTTTTTTAATCTTCAGTTATTCTAAGAAAAAAAATGCATTAACCTAAACTTAAGAAGTATATAAGGGGGCTGGAGAGATGGCTCAGGGGTTAAGAGCACTGACTGCTCTTCCAGAGGTCCTGAGTTCAATTCCCAGCAACCACATGGTGGCTCACAACCATCTGTAATGACATCTGGTGCCCTCATCTGGCCTGCAGGGATACATGCAGGCAGAAACACTGTATATGTAATAAATAAATCTTAAAAAAAAAAAAAAAAAAAAAAGAAGTATATAAGAAATTCAAATGTCTTTCTCAACGGTTATATCTGTAGCAGAAAATACATATGATGAATCTGTGGCATCTTCTGGTGCCAGAAAGCAAGGAAGCGGGGGTGGTAATCTTCCACGGAACTCAGGAGCTCCCCCAGTTCTCCCAGTGGCCAATGCTGGAAACAATTAAGGCAGCACAATTAAGGAGCAGTGCACTACAGCCCACAGGAAAACCACCTGAGGACCACACTTACATAAACGACTCAGGAGAGGTGAGGGGGGTGAGAAGAAGCAGGGGGAGGACGAAAGGGGGAGCTAGGCATAACCCCACGTAGTGGCAATCCTAGCGCTGGGAAGGTTGAGGAAGGAAGATCTCAGGTTCAAGGCCAACCTAGACTAACAGGGTCAAACTTTGTCACAGAGACGGGGAGAGAAAGGGAAGGGGTGGGAAGGGAAAGAGAAGAGAGACGCTGTCACAACCCAGAAGAGCCTATGGATACATGATAACTAAATATACTGTAGGCTTCTGACAAAGGTCATGAGGAACATGCTAAGAGTACAAACTTTAGTGTGTCCATATTGGTTCATCTACTCTGACGTGTTTGTTACCAGCATGTCCTTCCTGTCTAGGAGAAAACAAGGGGCAGGATATGTGGAAACTCCCTGTACTATCTTCACAATTTGTCTGTAGATGTACAATTTTCCAAAAATAAAGTCTGCCAGGAGAAATGGCTATCAGGTTAAGCTGAATTCATAACTGTATACATGTAGGTATTCTCTTTCTTGTTGGTGCTTTCGAGACAGAATCTCACTCTGAAGCCTGGGCTGTCTGGCACTATGTAGCCCAGGTTGGCCCTGAACTCACAGCAATCCTATTACCTTAGCCTCCTAAGTTCAGAGACGGTTTCTCTGTGTAGCCCCGGCTCTCCTAGAACTTGCTCTGTAGACCAGGCTGACCTCAAACTCAAGAGATCCGCCTGCCTCTGCCTCCTGAGTGCTGGGATTAAAGGCTGCCACCATCACCCGGCAGTATTGTCTTTTTTTTTAAGGTTTATTTATGTCTATGAGTGTTTTGCTTGCATGTATGTCTGTGGACCATGTGCATGCCTGGTGCTTACAGGCCAGATGTCTGTGAGCAGCCATGTGGGTTCTGGGAATCAAACCCAGGTCCTCTGGAAGAAGAGTGAGTGCTCTTAACCAGAACCATCTCTCCAGTCCCCTAAATTATTCTCAAATTACAAAACTCAATTTGTAGGTCTAGCATAGGGCCAAATACCTTTAATCCCAGCACTCAGGAGGCAAAGGCAGGTAGATCTCTGTGAGTTCAAGGACAGGCTGGTCTACAAAACGAGTTCCAGGCCATCCAGGGTTACACATCAAACCCCTTTCTCAAACAACAACAACAACAACAACAACAACAAAAATCCTAGTTTAACTTGTTAATTAGTATGTGTTGGATTTTTCTCCCACTTCTTTGGACTATTTTAACGTATCAGGAGAACCATCCCTTACCCACTTGCATGGAAGGCCGAATTGTGTCGCAGTCAGCAGCCTCTACACTGTGCTGGGAAGCGTCCTGCCTCTAGAACAAGCAACATACCAAGAAGTGTTGCTTTGGCTCACAGTTTTGGAGGTTCTAATCCACAATTAGGCGGCCCCGGTGCATTCAGGCCTCGAGGGGTGCCAGGTCACAACAACAGGAGGCATGTGGCATAACAATCTGCTTACCTCACCTCCAGGTGAGGCCAAAGAGAAACAGGAAATGACAAGGCCACACAGTCCCCTTCAATCGCATTCCCCAGTGGCTAGAGACCGGCCCACCACCAGGCCCCGCCTCTCAAAGGCACCGGCACTTCTCAGTACCACCACCCGGGACCATGTGTTTAACAGATGGATCTATGGGAGACATTTGATCCAGAGTATAGTGCATATCTTACTTGGAAGCAATTAAAAAAATATAATAACGGGTAAATGTGAGCTATTCCAGGAGAACTAAGTTTGAACTGGAGTCCAAAAAACTGATACCATCTCTCCAACCTTCCATGGCTTCCAAAGGCCTCTCTAGCGCTCTGATGAGCAAGTCAGCTCACTCATCCAACAAACATCTGTGTGTGCTGCTGAGAGAGCTTTGACATGTCTCTGCCTTCTGTCTGAAGTGATCTGGAAGCCTGTGGCAGAAAGGAGTAGTTCTCAATCCTTTTGAATCACCAGGAGAGCTCTTTAAAAAAAAAAGAAAGAAAGAAAGAAAGAAAAAACAAACAAATCAACTCTGGCCTCTTCTTGACCAATTAAACAGAAATGCTTGATGGACATGATAGTGTGTGCCTGTGATCCCAGAACCAGGGAGGCTGGAGGAGGAAGATTGAGGTGAGTTCAAGGACAGCCTGGGGTACACAGCGATAGTCCATCTCAAAGCAATCAGAATCTTCCAGGGGTTCAAATCTCCCCCAAGAGATTTGAAAGTAAAGCGTAGACAAGACTGAGACACCCAGCTCTAAAATGGGTGGTCCAGGGTCTCTGCCATCATGGAACTGAAAAAAAGGGCCCAGGAAGCCCGGAAAAAGGAGCGGTGGCAGCGGAGTTCCTAAACTGAAGCCGAGCTGGTGCTGGGAGGAGTGGGCGAGGGGAGGGTGACGCGGAGCAGTGGTGCGCGGCAACCCACGCACTTGCTCCTTTTAGAACAAATCAGCTCTTCTCAGACATATGTACTGAAGCAGCCGCCTCCTGGAAATTTCCAGACAGAGCTGGGGACTACTCCCAGCATAAAAGTATTCAGCCTACATTCTGCTTCTCTTGATGCAAAGAACCTCAAGGCTGTGAGGTCCTTAAGGGTCACCAATCACCTCTTTCTTCTTCCTCCTTCCTGCCTCCCTCTCTTTTCTCTCTTCCTCTACCCTCTCACCTGCTCCTTCCAACTCTCTCTCCTCTCTCTCTCTCTCTCTCTCTCTCTCTCTCTCTCTCTCTCTCTCTCTCTTTCTCTTTCTCTCTGCCAGGAGCTGTGAGCATTTTAGAACGGGTTCTCTGGGAGTGTTTGCATATATCATGCCGATATCTGACCTACCATTTTTACACCACAAATAAAACTCAGCATAAGGAAAAGCCGGGAAAACATGACTTAGGGGTAAAGAAAGGAAGAGCAGACAACGCAGAAGCCAAGCACGAAACAATTCCCCTTCCACTCAGACCTTGAGGGAAGGCTTCGTCCTCTTCCCTTCACTGATGAGGAGCCCGCTCTTTAAGCAGAATGTCTTCTCAGGGCCCTTCAGCTCACGAGAGACAGGCAGGACAAGGACTTACTCCACCTTCACAGTGATTTTGCTCCTGTTTCCAAATGAGAAACCGGGGTGGGGAGATGGCAGTAGCAGATCACCAATCAGATGTTCTGGGGTCTACGTGGAGAAGGAGCCAGGGCTCTCACCTCAGAGTCACAGCTGCCTGTGGGTCTGCAAGACACCATCTGCCCCACACACAGCAGGGAGGCTCCGGAGAACTCTCTGTACTATCTCTGCAGCTTTTCTATAAATGTGAAGTTATTCTAGAATGGAAAGTCTATTTTAAAAAGGCACATAACGGTGGCACACACACATGTGATCTTAGGACTTAAGCGACTGAGGCAGGAGGATCACTTTGAGTTCCAGATCAGCGTGGGCTACATAGTGGATTCCAGGCCAGCCTGAACCACATAGCCAGATTCCGTCTCAAAAACAAACAAGTCACACGACATTGTAGTTCTCAAGACTTTCTGCATATTATAAGTAAGCAAAATAAGATTAATTTATTAGGGGCTGGAGAGATGGCTCCGAAGTTAAGAGCATTGGTTGCTCTCATAAAGACATCTGGTAGATCACAATCCCCGGAACTCCAGTTCCAAGGAATCGGATGCCCTCTCCTAGCCTGCTCATGCACCCACATGCCCCTGAGCACACTTTCATACACACTTTCACATTCTCTCTCTCTCTCTCTCTCTCTCTCTCTCTCTCTCTCTCTCACACACACACACACACACACACACACACACACACACATACACACACACACACACACACACACGAGTAAAAATTAGAAATATTTTTAAAGATTTTTAATATTGGCCTTTTATCTATGTATTTCAATGTCTATTTTCTTGTGTGTGTGCTTTTTAATGTACATAACATTTCAATTCACTAACGCTTATATATGTTGTGTTCAATTCTTAGAGCAGCCATATAGTCTATATGGCTTAAAACAACAGAAATGTACTGTCTCACAGTAAAGGTCAAAAGTCCATAGCCAAGGTATTTGTGGACCATGGAGCCTGTGTGCTTCTGCCTTAGCTTTGGGTATTGCCAGTAATTCTTGGTATTCCTCAGTTCACAGATACATCACTTTGATCCGTGTTCACTGGCACCCCCCTATGTTTTTTGGTTTCTCCTTTTCTTACAAGACCAGTTACATTGGACTAAGGGCCTACTATACTCCAAAAGGACCTCACAAATGCTTTAACCACACCTACCCCCAAGTAAGATCACATTCTGAGGTTCCAGAAAGAATGTGCATTTGGGGAGAAATACTGGCAAAGTCAGAATAGTTGGGTTCCTGGCTTTACAAGATTCATACATGTGCTGGCTATTCTTGGTTGTCAAGTTGACTACACCTGGAATTAACAAAAACCCAAGGGCTGGGTACACCTGTGAGGGATTATTTTTTTAATTAAATCATTTGAAGTGGGAAGACCCACCTTTAGTCTGGATCTTTTGAGATGGGAAGATCCACCTTCAATCTGGGCCACACCTTCTGCTGGCAGCCTATATAAAGGACATGGAAGAAGGAAGCTTTTGCTCTTTGCCTGCTTGCCTTCACTCTCCCTGGTAAGTCCATTCCTTCACTGGCATTATAGCCCACTTCTTTGGGATTCCAGCATAAGCTGAAGACCAGCTGAGACATCCAGCCTTGTAGACTGAACAACTACTGGATGTTTGGACCTTCCATTGGTAGACAGCTATTGTTGGTATACTAGACCACAGCCTGTAAGCCACTCTAATAAATCCCCTTTATATATCTAGATCGATAGATATATACGTATATCTACCTATCTATCTATCCATCCATCCATCCATCCATCCATCCATCCATCCATCTATCAGTTCTGTTCCTCTAGAAAACCCTGACCAGCACAGATTTTGGTCTTGGGAGTGGGGCTAGAATTACAGAAGTATAAGGATGAGTTTAAGTTCCTGAATAGGCTTTCCAACCTGCTGGCACCTGCAGTTACTGAAGCCTCTCCTAGAAGCTTGGAGAGCACTGAGAGCCCATGGCATGAACAATTTCACAAATGTATTGAGACAAATGCATTTGATTATCCCGATTCAACAGTTGTGAGAGGAAAGGAATTTGGTGGCTCTGTATATAAAACTTTTGACAAAGTGTGGAACAATAAGGACAACAATGATGCAGGTTAGGTGGTCCTGGCATCTCTCGGTAAACTGACAAAGGAAAACAATAAACTCTGTGATAACTTTAATCAACTTCTAGCATCTCAGAATACAGTGAAGGCCAACAGTGAACTCAGTGATAAAACTGACCACCTCCAGATGCACATAAACAGTCTAAACTTCAGACTTCACAGGTTTCTAAGTGCACCCTGGAAGAAAATCTCCTCTCCAGCTGCCACAGAGCTCAAGTTGTGAAAAATCAAAGAGAAGCCCTCGTTATAAGGTAGGCTGAATTACAACTAAAATTCAAGTCTCGAGAGTGGCGCTCTTGCCATCTTGCGCCCCCCCCTTCAGCCTAGCCCAATCACCTTTTCCCTTTCTACACTCTGTCCCCCCATTCCCCGCCCTCCTCCCTGCCCATCATGTCCTGAACCGCCACCGCCACAGACATGGTGCCATCTCTGTCCCCTCTCATTTTCCATGCGGACACGGAGATGTGCCTTCACGTGTCCTTAAGCAGAGACGAATAATACTGCAGCTAGCCGGATGTCTACGGCCACGGCCACGTCAAGTAGTGGAAGAAATACAGGGAAAGCTATAAGCTTTGCTGCAGAATTGCAGAGCATGGTGTTTTCTTCAGGTGATGCTAGGAGGCCTCTCCATGAAACAGCAGTTTTAGTAGAAGAAGTGGTTCACACACAACTAATTAACCTGTTACAGCCAGTCTCTCAGCTGTGGGGAGCAAGGGTGATCTCTGATGAAGATCTTCTGTTCTTGGTGAGAAAAGATAAGAACTGAGAAGACTTCTGAAATACATGGTTATCTGAGACCGCAAATCAAAGACCATCAAAGGCCTTGACGAGGATGACCTCCTGGAAGAAAAACTGAGTGGCGGCAGCAGTACAAACAAGGGACAGAAGATCACTCAGGACTCGATCAACTCTACGGACCAGACAGGAGAGCTTCTGGCAACGTTTGAAGACAACGAACTCGACGATGTTAAACAGGAAAGGATGGAGAGAGCAGAAAGACGGACTCGAACTGTGGATTCAGCTCAATATGCAGAAGTCTGTAAAAGCCGACAGCTAAGTTTCTCCAAAAATGCTTCCAAATTTCGAGACTGGCTGGACTGCGGCAGCATGGCGATGAAGCCCGATGTTAACAGCGATGGAAATTCTGGCATATTTAGCATATGAAACAGTAGCACAGTTAGTGGATCTGGCTCTTCTCATGAGGCAGGATATGGTATCCAAGGCAGGGGACCCCCTGAGCCATGCCATTTCTGCCACCTCCATTCAGTATCACAGCTCTGCTGAGGGGGCCTGTGTGAAGTCCTGCCCACACTCTCTCGAGAACACACCGCCTCCTACACCAACAGCGCCCTCTTATGGATCACAGCATCCCGGGAGAGTCACATCCGGATCCCTGGGGAATGGGGGTACAGGACAAGACTGGACTAAAAGCAAGCAGAGAAAGAGGAAAAAGAGCACCTGCGGCCTGTGGTGTTGAGGCTCACGGCGATGCCATCTAGCCCTGCCACATCAGAGAAACCTTTCGACGCTAGCCACAAGACTGGCCCTCTTTCCCCATTCACAAGTGCCTGACGGAGGTGTGGGATGGCTTTCCTGGCCCGCTGAGGGGACCATGGCTGTGCCTGCTGCAACGAGAGGGAATGGTACACCGAGGCCATTCTTCCCTGTCTTGGGCTGAAAATAAAAGGCTGAATATACCTTCAAAAACAGAAAAAATTCAAGTCTCAGCCTTGGAGAGTGTCAACGGTTAAAGTAACGGCATTAATTGGTAAAGAGTGAGATTCTGTAACTTGGAATGGCAATGTGGGAAGACCCCTGTAGTTGGTTGTTTTTGCACTTTTGGGGGGCCCACCATCCAGCTCCTAAATAAATCATGCATAGAGATTTATTCTTAATTATACATTCCTGGCCTTAGCTTGGCTTGTTTCTTGCTAGCTTTTCTTATATTATTCCATCAACCTTTTGCCTCTGGGATTTTTCCTTTTCTTTTGTATATCACACTTTCACTCTTACTCCATGGCTGACTGTGTGGCTAGGTGGCTGGCCTCCTCCTTAATCGTTCTTGCTCTTTCTCCTTTTCTCCCAGATTTCTCCTTCTATTTATTCTCTCTGCCTGCCAGCCCCGCCTATTCTTTCTCCTGCCTCACTATTGGCCATTCGGCTCTTTATTAGACCAATCAGGTGTTTTAGACAGGCAAAGTAGCACAGCTTTACAGAGTTGAACAAATGCAACATAAAAGAATGCAACACTTCTTTGCATCATTAAAACAAATGTTCCACAGCATAAACAAATGTAACACATCTTAAAATAATATTCTATAACAGACCCAACTGAAGCTGAGAACTTTGAACCTTCAGATTCTCAAGGGTTTATCTCATTGAGGAAGTAGTCTCACCACCCTCAGGAGAAGATGTACTCCCACCCCACCCCCTAAAATATTGCCTTTTCCACCTTTAACAGAAGAAATTCACACTTTGTCTGCTAAACCAGCAATGACTTTCCCTTAAGGAAATGCCAGACAAGACAATACTGATGTCCCTCAGGGTTCACCAACAGTTGCCTCTAGACCTACAAGACTAAGCAGGCTTCTAGAGGAGAGATAGAAAGTGTAGTCCATGAGGAGGTACACTACACTACTAAAGAGCTTAATGAGTTTGCTAGTTCATTAAAGCAGAAGTCTGGGGAATATGTGTGCGAATAGATTTTAAGAGCATGGGATAATGGTAGGAAGAATATAAAACTGGATCAGGCTGATTTTATTGATATGGGCCCACTGAGTGGAGATTCTAGGTTTAATATTGTAAGAAGGAACCTCACTGAAGCCATTTTGGGTAGAATTTCCATTTTGAATAAGGGTCAAATAAAGTTTAAGTTCCCAAGACCTCGCCAGACCTCCCTGGGAAACTGACATCACTGACATCGGCTGGCAAGCTGAGGCATGAATGGTGGGCAAGCTGCCCCACCACACTTGAGTGAACCAACCAATGAGAACAAGGCAAGTGTACCACAGAGCAGTGTTCCCAGGAAAGTCCCCTGTCCCTGAATCCTGAAGGGTGGAAAACGGAACTGTCACTTGGCACAGATGTTTGTGGGTTTTAAGCTTAAAAGCTGTACCATTCTGGCTCAGGTCGCAGTTCAGCTCCCGAGTTCAGATCAGTTCTGCGACCTTGATCAGATAAGTAGTGGCTTGATTGTACTAAACTTTCCTCGGCTGTACTGACTTGGTGTATGAGATGTGCTGGCTCCTAGTGGACTCCATAATACGGAAGCTTGCAAAGCTGAAGAAGAAGAAGAAGAAGAAGAAGAGGAGGAGGAGGAGGAGGAGGAGGAGGAAGAAGAGGAGGAGGAGGAGGAGGAGGAGGAGGAGGAAGAGGAGGAGGAGGAGGAAGAAGAGGAGGAGGAGGAGGAGGAAGAAGAGGAGGAGGAGGAGGAAGAAGAGGAGGAGGAGGAGGAGGAGGAGGAGGAGGAGGAGGAGGAGGAAGGTGTCAACAGTTTGTTTGAATGTTGACCAAAGCATTTGTCTAAAGCTGGCCTACTGAAAAGGAACAGGAGATGCCTGATATCCCTTGGCCTAGTGTTGATGAAGGGGTTTGAAGGCTCAGGGACGCTGCAGTGCTAGGGTGGGTACTCTGTGTAAAACCTAATCTTCCACAATGGGAAGGCCCAGAAGACACGCCCTTCACTCATCCTATAAGACACAAAATGGTGAGAGGGCAGCAGCACATCTGAAGAGTTTTGTTGTCACCCTTTTCCTGTGTCAGACCTGAGGGTTGGAGACGCTGCTGCTCGTTTGAATGAATTAAATGCACTGGGTTTAACTGGGCCCCAAAGTAACGGGGGCCAGGGGGCAGCATAGAGTCACCAAAGGTGAGATGATTGTAGTTATCGTAATGGGCAGCATGGACACAGCAATGTCCATAATGACCTGATCTGTAATGGTCAGTATAGGCAGTGATTTTTATGGTGGCATGACTCATATGGTACTGGCTAATCAATCATGGTGTTTCCAGGCATGAAATAGATACAAAGCCTACTGCATTTTTGTTTTATCTTGTAAGAAAAATTTCAGACTAATGAAAGGCTATATTGATTGTTAACAAGGGGAATCTCAGCCTGTGGATTAATTTCCAGACTTGAGCCAGCCTGCAGATCCAGAACCCCTTGAGTTGAGGGAATGCCAGGTCCCTCTGAGGAAGGACTCAGCTAAATGCCTAAGAGTTTTCCTGTTAGCCTTTCTCCAGTCCTTTCCCAGAGAGACCTATGACCGTTACAAAGGTAACTGTACACTGGGGGAAAGGAAGCAATCAGACTTCCTGAAGCCTATTGTATACTGGTTCAGAATTGACTCTAATTCTGCGAGACCCCAAGATTCACTGTGGCCCTCTGGCTAAAGTAAGGGGTTATAGAGGTCAGGTGATCACGTCCAATTCACAGTAGGTCCAGTGGGTGTCTGAACTCACCCTGTACTCCTTTCCCAGTCTGGGGATAGACACTTGCGACAGACATACTTAGAAGTTGGCAGAGGCTGGGAGGTGGTGGTGCATGCCTTTAATCCCTGAACACTGGGAGGAGAGGCAGGTGGGTCTCTGAGTTCAAGGCCAGCCTGGTCTACATAGTGAGTTCCAGGACAACCAGAGATATTCAGAGAAACCCTGTCTCAAAAAACCACATGCACAAAACAAAACAAAAAAAACAAGCCAGGCAGTGGTGGTGTACACCTTTAATCCCAGCACTCTGGGGGCTGAGGCAGGTGCGTCTCTGAGTTCGAGGCCAGCCTGGTGGTATACAGAGTGAGTTCCAGGACAGCTGGAGCTACACAGTGAAACCCTGTCTCGAATATATGTACACATATATGTACATATGTATATATGTATATGGTGGGGAGTAATCTCTTCTTTCCTAAGAGGTACGGACTTACTATATAAAAAAGACAAATGGATCAAATCAATATCCATCCTGCTGAGCACAGTACTGCATAGCTGTAATCCCAGCCACTCTGGAGTCTGAAGCAGGGGGATTGGGAATTTGAAGCCAGGCTGGCCACACAGTGAATTTGATACCATTCTGAGATCAACTTAGTGAGATCCTATTTCAAAATGAAATTTTAAAAGATGGGGTGGGAGGGTAGGCTCAGCGGTAGAGCCTTGCCTAGCATGCATCAAAGCCCTAGGCTCCATTCCCAGTACTGCAAAAATAATTTTAAAAATGAATAAAGTAGAATCACTCCTACTTGGATGATCTGGTGGCTTACATTTGATTTATTTCCACATACACACAGGATTTACTTTTGGTATTTTACTAAGATTTCACATTACGTCTGTACTACATTTTTGGGAAGAAAGGAACACAGGAAGATGCACAGCGAAGTCTCCTTGCTCTGTGCAAGCATCTGCCAGGGCCGTGTATTTCTCAGCCTTGCCGAAGAGGCTGTTAGCATTCCGTGTGAGCTGACCAGCAGCAGCTGGTTCTGGGATGGGGAAGGGTTTCTAAGAACAAAAGGTGGGGCTTCTCAGGTGGAATTCCCGGCCTTTCTTACAGCACATCTTTCTTTCCTTCCTTCCTTCCTTCCTTCCTTCTTTCCTTCCTTCCTTCCTTCCTTCCCTCCTTCTTCCTTCCTTCCTTCCTTCCTTCCTTCCTTCCTTCCTTCCTTCCTTCCTCCTTCCTTTCTTTCTTTCTTCCTTTCTTCCTTTCTTTTCTTCTTTGGCTGACTACAAATGCTAAGCTCTGAACTATATTGTCACATTTTATGGAAGGTGATCACATACATAACTCCTTGAGCTGAGGCACCCATAGCTATCAGTGTCCTTTTCCGTGTTAAAATCCTACAGGCTGCCTGTGGTGGTGCACACCTGCAGCCCCAGCGCTTGGGAGGCAAAGGCTCTCAATGAGTCCAAGGCCAGCCTGGTCTACACAGTCATTCTAAGCCTTTCGGAGAGAGATAAGATCCTGTTTCAAAAATAAATAAAATAACACTTATTTTATTTGTTAATGTAATGCCTCTCCCAAATTGATGTAGACTTCTAAAATTTGTGGTTCTGCTTTCTGTTTTGAGACAGCTTCATAGGACCTAGGCCACCCTTATCTTGCTATGTAGCTGGGGATGGTCTCAAACTCCTGATCCTGCTGCTTCCCCCTCCCAGGAGCTGGAATTACAGGGATGTACCATCACACCCAGTTTTATGCAATGCTGGAGACTGATTCCAGGGCTTTGAGCATGCTAGACAAGCATTCCACCAACTGAGCTCCATCCCCAGACCGTTAAATATAATTTAAATATTTTTCTATGTATTATTAGGATATGTATGCATGCTGTGGCACATATGTGAGGACATATGTCAGAGGACAACAGTCAGGAGTCAGTTTACTCCCTCCACCCAGTGATCCACCGTATGATCAGCCAAGTGATCAGCCTCGTGATCCAGGGATCAAATTCGAGTTACCAAGCCCAAGAAGCAAGCACTTTTACTATTGGGCCATCTTACTGGCCCCATAAGTATAACTTAGATTTTTAAAAAAATTCTGTTACCCTGTATTTGATTTATTTTTTCCATCTCCCCAGCAATAAAATTAACTGGGCCATTTTATTGCTGTTGCTACTTTTATTTACTCTGTATTTGTTTTATTATTATCTTTTTAAATTTTAAGAACTTCATTTATGCATATAATGTGTTTTGATCAAATGCATCGCTTTTGTTCATTTTTGTTGCTATTTTGTTTTGTTTTTGCGACAGGGTCTCACTGTGTAGTTCCAGGTGACCTGGAACTCACAGTGTATGTGAGGCTGACCTCAAACTCACCAAGAGATCTGCCCACCTTTGCTTCTTGAGTGCTGGGATTAAAGGTGTTTGCCAGTAGGCTGGAGCTCACGCCAAACCTGTTCCAGAATGTGCTTCCCAGCTGCAAGACCTTCCCGACTCTGGGCAGCAACAGGCTATCGGAGATGAGTCTCAGAGACAGTCCAGTATTTATGATGCTTCAGAGACTTTGACCCAGACTCGTTGCAATAAGTCTTTGCATGTAAAGCTGTTTGAGGAAAAAAAATGCACTGTGTGACACAGCGGTTTATAATGCCGCTTTAATAAATGAATCCTCAACAGAGAGATGGGAAAGATGGTTGAGTGGGCCCTGGAGCTTGCACAGGTTCTGCCCTTGAACTCACTGCCCAGCCACAGGATCACCCTGACGACTCTGAGCAACAGCAAGCTATCTAAGGTGAAGAATGGTTCTTTTTCTGGATTAAACCTTCTAGAAAGAGCTCCATGGTCCACACTGTCACGGGAGGCCACACTGCGTGATCTGTGCTGCCTCCATAGGCTGTGTTGATGTCCATGGTCCGTGTTGCTTCCAGAGGCCACATAGATGGCTATAGTCTGTGCTGCTGCTGCTGCTGAAGGCCATGTCGATGTTCGTGATCCATGCTGCTGCCAGAGACCATGTTGAGGTTCATGCTCCGTGCAGCCGCTGGCTGTTATGGGCAAAGAAGCATCTTTTGTAGTGGCATGGATGACTGCAGATTCATAATTGAGAATAAGAGACATTGAAGGTTTCTGTGACAACCTCCTTCCTCCCCTCTCCCCCCACCTGGCAAAAAAAAAAAAAAAGGGAGAGAGAGAGAGAGAGAGAGAGAGAGAGAGAGAGAGAGAGAGAGAGAGAGAAATAGTCCAGACAGGAAGCTATTGAAGAGAGTCATTAAGAATTGTGATAAAGATGCTGAAATGTAGCTCTTCACAGTTGATGGCTTTGGATGGGGAGTGGCATGACTCTGTTACTTTAAGGGGCTGGCCACTGGGAGTCTGACCACAATTCAATGACTACATGGGTAACACAAAGTAGACTTGGTGTTTTTGGTTTTTGTTTTTCTTTTTGGGGGAAGGACACTAGGATGGAAGGGCAGACCTGGGATGAATGGGAAGTGAGTGTAATCAGAGTATATTGTATGAAATTCCCAAATTTTTAATAAAAATATTATATTGTGTGTGTGAGTGTGTGTGTGTGTGTGTGTGTGTGTGTGTGTGTGTTTGCCATCACTTCCAGAAAAATCCATGTAATTTAAGTTGTGTTTCTCATTGCACTAGGAAGCTGAAGGTAGAACACCCTAAGTTTGAGGCCAGGCCAAGCTTCATAGAAAACACCATCTTAAAAAAGAAAGGAAAAAGTCTAGGTGTAGTGGTCCATGCCTTTAATCCCAGCACTCAGAAGGCAGAGACAGGAGGAGGATTTCTGTGAGTTCAAGACCAGCCTGGCCTTCATGAAGAGTTCTAGACCAGCTAACGCTACATAATGAGACCCTGTCTCAAAAAAATGGTGGGGGGAATAAACAGGAAAAAGAAACATCAACGTTGTCTTAATTAGGGTTTCTATTGTTGTAAAGAGACACCATGACCACAGCAACTCTTATAAAGGAAAACATTTAATTGAGGCTAGCTTACAGTTTCAGAGGTTCAGTCCATTATCATCATGGTGGGACATGGCGGCGTGCAGGCAGATGTGGTGCTGGAGAAGAATCTGAGAGTCCTACATGTTGATCCACAGGCAACAGGAAGTGAACTGTGACACTGAGAGTAGCATAGGAGACCTCAAAGCCCACCACAATGGTGACACTCTTCCTCCAACAAGGCCACACCTACTCCAACAAAGCCACACCTCCTAATAGTGCCACTCCCTTTGGGGGCCATTTTCTTTGAAACCAGCACATCTATTTACAAATAAGTGGTTGTGGTTGATGATAGAATATTGAAAATTGGGGTGGGGCTGCTGCTTATTTGGGAGGGTGCTTGCTGAATCTGTAATGCTGTAGGCTTGATTCTCAGCACCACATAAACTGGGCGTGATGGTACAACTTGTGACCCCAGAACTTGAGAGGTAGAGATCAGAAGATCAGACCTTCAGGATTATCCTCTGCTCATAGAGAACTTGTGGCCTGCCTTGGATATGTGAGGCGTTGCCTTACCAAGAGCTAGATGGAGTAATTCACAAAAAAAGCAAAACAAAACCTTATTTACGTCTTTCCAATAACTTGCACAATGAATATATTTTTGGAGTTAAAATTTGGTAATAATGGTCAAGTTTAATTATTCAATGAGATGCTTTGTTTTTGAAAAGTTAAATCAAATCACAGTTGGATCAGTAACTGTAGCAACCATCCAGCAGCCAGCTCCCCTCTGGTTGGACCGGGCATCCTCTGCACATGACTGTTTTTATTACCTGGGATGCAGTCCATCTCTGTGCAACTTTATGAAATGTGTTTTGGCTTGGAGCACAGAAAACCCATTTAGACATTAATAGTCTAGTTGCGAGCTGTGTTACTCATTCATAAGAGTAACAACAGTGCGCTGGGATTTTTTTTTTCCAGCATTTCCCCTTAACTTTATTGGCTAATAAAAATCCAAACACTGCGTCTTTTGCCCAGAAAGTGGCACCGAAGGAAAGCAGCTGCCCACCCAGGCCCCAAGGGGCTCTCCTAAAAGGACCAGAGTCCTGGATGAGGCCCAAGCAGAGAGAAGGCCTGTTCTTCAGCTGTCAGGCTCCCGACAGGGTCAGCCAGGAGCTGTCCCCATTCCCTCCCGACTGGAGGAAGAAAATCCACTCCTCTTCCCTCTACTCAGAATTGCTATTTGAAATTCAAAAAGGTGGCATCAAACTGTAGAATGGTCCCCGAAAAAAATCAGTTATAGGAAGATGATTCATGATCTCACTTACTTTATAATCTCAAGAAGCTGAACCCATAGATCCAAGGAAGAGTGTGGCAATGTCCAAAGGCTAGAGGCAGGCAGGGTAAGGGGGCTAGAGAGTCACAGATCAAATTGCCCATTTCTACATAAGGGGCATGTGGTTTTGAGATCTAATGCACAGCAAGGTGATGCTGGGGAGCCGTAATATGTGTTGGTTTTATTTCTTTAGTGTGCTTGTGTGTGGTGGTGGTGGTGGTAGGTGGTATATGCACGTGAGTGCAGGTGCCTGTGAATGCCAGAGGCATCAGATTTTCTCTGGAGCTGGACTTACACAGGTGGTTGTGGGCTACCAATGTGGGTGCCAGGAATTGAACTTAGGTCCCCTGGAAGAGCAAGGAGTGCTCATAACCTTTAATCCCAGCACTTGGGAGGCAGAGGCAGAGGGATCTCTGTGAGTTCAAGGCCAGCCTGGTCTACATAATGAGTTCCAGGACAGCCGGGGCTATGTAGAGAGAGCTGTCTCACAAAAGAGAGGAGGGTAAGGAGAGGGTTAATCCAAATGCACCTGTCAATCATCTGCACCGGAAAATACCCTAGGGCAAGCTGCCTGTTCAGAGACTATATGAAATAGTATAGGACAGCACAGCTGGAGCTGCAGTCCAGAGCACCTGCTGCTGTTCCAGGAGATCACAGCTTGATTCCCAGCACTCCTGTAGGGTAGTTTACAGCCACTCATAACTCCAGCTCCAGGGGATCTGGTATCTCTGGCCTCTGTAAACACCTGTATTTACATGCACTTACTGCCCCCCCCATACACACACACACACACACACACACACACACACACACACACCTGAAATAAAATAAAATCTTTTTTTTTTTTTTCTAAATCTAGACATGGTGGCACACATCTTGGATCCTAACACTCAGGAGACAGAGGGAGGCAAGTCTCTGTGAGTTCCAGGCCATCTAGGTCTAGATAGCATATTCTAAACCAGAGGCATCAGCTTCCCCTGAAGCTGTAGTACAATACAGGCATGTGAGCTGCCCAGCTGGGAAACAAACCCCAGTTCTGTGCAAAACGCAGCAAGCATTCCTAACCACTGAGCCACCTCCCCACCGCAACAGCAAGTTTCAAAGGCATCTTGGGATCTCTAGGCTCATTATTCTATGTTCATGCTTCCTAATCAGCCCTTCCTCTTCACAAACTCATCTCTCTTCGCCTTCTTTTTTTCTTGGCCTGCTCTAAGTCCTTCTTTGAGAAGGCTGCCATAGGTCAGCTGTGTGTCTGGCATGTGGAAGGCCCTAGGTGTGCTCTCCAGCAACACAAAAGAACTAGGTCTAAGATCCTAATCCCCTCTTAACCTCCCCCAGCAGTAAAAAGTATATTGTTGTGGAATATTAGCTTAAGATGTGTTACATTTGTTTAGGCTGTGGAGTATTTATTTAACGATGCAAAGATGTGTTGCATTCTTTTATGTTGCATTTGTTTAACTCTGGGAAGCTGTGTTACTTTGCCTGTCTAAAACGCCTGATAGGTCTAATAAATAGCTAAGCAGGAGAAAGGATAGGCAGGGCTGGCAGGCAGAGAGGATAAATAGAAGGAGAAATCTAGGGTAGAAAAAAGAGAGAGGGAAGAGGGAGAGAGAGAGGGGGAGAAGACGCCAGGGACCAGCCACCCAGCCACACAGCCAGCCACGGAGTAAGAAGTAAAGAAAGATATATAGAACAAAGAAAGGTAAAAAGCCCAGAAGCAAAATATATTTAAAGAGAAATGGGATAATTTAAGTTAGAAAAGCTGACTAGAAACAAGCCAAGCTAAAGCCAGGCATTCATAATAAGAATAATTCTCCATGTGTTTATTTGGGAGCTGGGTAGCGGGCCCCTAAAGAGAGGAAAAAACAATAACCAACTACACTGTATCCTACCCATTTTTGTGACGTGAGAAATGTTTTTCTATCAAAGGCAGTCAGCCCACCAACAGCAGTATTCCACAAATCTCCACAGAGCTACAGCAGTCATGTACATGAGTGTCAAGGAAGCCACAGACCTAGACACCTGTTTGTAACTACGTTGGTGGGACAAACACTGGAATCGGCTTGATTTGGAAATTCAGTCTTTTGATGTGCCTGTTTTCCCAAACTCTGCCACACCCCTCCCCTGTGCCACGTGTCAGACTGTGACACCAACCGCCCACCAATAGGATGAGGCACAGTCACCGCCTGTGTTAGGAAAAAAAAGTCAGAGGCCTTCTTGGCCTCGTGTGCTCTATAGCCTGCTTTGGGGAATGGCACACGCTCTTTTTCAAAAAGAAAGTGTCTTTCTGGTTCATTTCTGCTTTGTTTATGTGGGATTTTCATGTGTGTGTGTGTGTGTGTGTGTGTGTGTGTGTGTGTGAGAGAGAGAGAGAGAGAGAGAGAGAGAGAGAGAGAGGCAGGCAGACAGACAAAGAGACAGAGAGAGAGGATTTTCCAACATGACCATACCCCTTTACCAACCTTTACCAACCTCAGTCATATTATGAAAAGATGCAAGAGAGGGAGTATGAAGAAACCATTGTCTTATTAGACTGTTAGAATGGAAACAACATTTTTTATTTCCTCTTCTGTTTGTTTTGTAACTTTAAAAGAGCAAAGCCAAAGCCAACCCCTGCATAAAATTTCACAATGACATATAAATTCATTCTCTGAACATTTAGATTCTATATAAGAGGTAGAGGGTTTCATTCTATGGATGTTATCACAATTATCATAGAATTATAGAACGTTGCTTTTAAAACTGCAACAGTCGTGCATGTGAGGAAGAAGCCTCAGATCGAGACACCTATTTGTAACTGTGTTGTGGGACAGCACTGAGTGAGATAATATACCCAAATGTCTGAAGGTGCTGGCCACCCGCACACTTCCACCGTGAGCAGCCATGAGTCAGTCTGAAGGGCCACACTTGGCAGAAGAATACAAGATTCACCTTGGACTTGACCCAAATTCATCTGAGACTTTGTTTTTTCCTGCTGTCAATAATTTCTCCAAATGTTCCAGTTTCATGGTACGGTTTTTAGAGGAATTAAATTTGAATGGTACAAAATTGTATAATTATGTTACAACTCCATTGCAATAATTATTGACAGAATCAAGTCTGCCAGGCCATTATTAGGTAATAATGATGGTGATGGTAATGAGAGCTGGCAGCCATAGTCTGTTCCCCATGTGCCAGATCCAGTGCTAAGCAACTGCGGAGATGACTGGTCCACTAGCCTGATACTTCCTCTGTCCTACTTCTTCAGCATTTAAAAAATTCCAAGAATTCAGAACTACAGAGACCAGAGGCAGATGCGGCACGATTAGCTTCTAGACTGTATATATTGGTGAATGGGCTCACATGTCACACGGCAACAGCGGGTAGAAGCCCTTCAACAGGGCACTTCCCAGTCCACCGCAGTCTACCTGCTCACGATGGGGTATGTCGCCACTCAGATGTCACGCCTGTCTTCTATGCATTCAAATGTCCAACTCCCACACCTGATACTAGGCCTGTGAGTCAGGCATCTACGATTACACGGCACAATGCCAGACAGAGGGCTAGCAGAGAATGGCTGCTGGGGTGGGGAGGTCATTTTCCTTTGAAGATGTGGCCACTGGTAGGGCCACGCTCACACGGTAGCGCTGATTGGAAGAGGAGGGGAGGAGGGGATCAAGATGAGAGAGACAGAGTGGAGGGAGGAGCTGGGGGTGGAGATCATCAAGACACATTGTATATGCATATGAAATTGTTAAAGAATCTATTTACATTTTAAAAAGAAAGAAGGGAAGGGAGGGAGGGAAGGATGGAGTGAGGAAGGGAGGGAGGAATGAAGGAAGGAAGGGAGGGAGGGAGGGGGGACATTGGCAATCATTTAGCCTAAGTTTCACCATTCATGTAACAATAGTGAAATCTTTCTTCTAGTAAAATCCTCCACACGAGCCCATTTCTAAACACAGAAGAAGAGCTCTTCTGACTGAGGGTGGGAAATTCCAGGAAGTACCACTTGATTCTCCCCTGTAGCCTATGGCATTTTAGGGAAGCTGGCAACACAATCGTGGCCCTCGGTGAAAAGCACAGGGCACAAACAAGTAAAAAAACAAAACAAAACAAAACAAAACAAAAAAACCATCTTCAGCCACACAGCCAAGGTGGAGCACCAAGTCTGTGATAAATAATCCACGTTTGACATTTCCCTCCACTGAAGACACTGGAACAGGGGCAATAGCTTAGTTGGTAAAGGGCTTGCCTTCAAATGTGAGGACATGAGTTCAACCCCCAGAACCTACATTTAAAAAACAACCAAGCAAACCAACAAACAACAGACGAAGCAGGTGTGGTGGCACGTGCTTGTAATGCCAGAGCCGGGAAGCAGAACCAGGCAGACCTCTGCGGCTCACTGGTGAACCAGCAGAGCTGGAGCAGAACCAGGCAGACCCCTGCGGCTCACTGGAGAACTAGCATAGATTACTTACAGACAGTGCCTGAAGAACAATGCCATTGGTGGTCCTCTGGTCCCCACAAGGACACACACACACACACACACACACACACACACACACACACACACACGTTGAATATACAGAAAGTAAAACGCAGCAATGACCAATGACACAATTACCTGTCTGTTTCAAGCCAGCAGCAAGTATGAACATTTAAGAAACAAAATGCAAACCCACTTTTGTTATTGGCTCCTAAACAGAAAATTATTCTATCCAGTTGCTGTGGCGGTTTCTAAATGCTACTTCCTGTTTTCTTTTCTTCCTTTCTTTTCTTTTTGGTTTTGGAGGTTTTTTATATTTTATTTTATTCATTCTATTTTTTATTTTTTGAGGGTTTTTTGGTGTAGCTCTGGCTGTCCTGGAACTAGCTCTGTAGGCCAGGCTGGCCTCGAACTCACAGAGATCCGCCTGGCTCTGCCTCCCGAGTGCTGGGATTAAAGGCGTGGGCCACCCCCTGGCACTACTTAACTATTTTCGTATTCGTCCCATCTTGTACCAGTAACAAAAACTTCGGAGACCAAGCCAGAGTTAGGCAAAAGAGCACTCTGATGATTGCCCTTGAGATCAGCAGGCATGTTCCTGAGGTCACTGGTGGGAGCAGATACTATTTCCCGACACTTACCATTGGTCTCAGTCAACAATTTTGAAAATGTGGCTGTGGTGTCCAGTGTTTTGGGGCCAGTCTCCTGACAGTGTACTACTCAGATAAGAGCTGGACAGCTGGGCCTGGAGAGATGGCCCAGTGGTTAAAAGCACTGGCTGCTCTTCCAGAGGACCCGGGTTGGATTCCAGCACCCACATGGTGGCACAAAATCACCTGTCACTCCAGTCTCAGGGGATCTGACACCCTCTTCTAGCCTCTGGGGACATCAGGCACACATGTTCACAGACATACATGCAGGCCAAACACCTATAATAAATATATGAAGAGCAGCATGAGCTTCAGAGGATACAGGGTCTGTGAAATGGACTTGGAAGTTGGGAACTATATCCAGGAAGAGAAGTTAAAAAAAAATGACAAAAAGCTGATTTATACTTTGATCTAGAACCATAGGTCTGCCTGGAACGTGAGGCATGGTTTAGAAGGGAGTCAGATCCACACGGAGGTTTGGCTACTGACCTTCTGAGGAGGGTATGCATTGAACTTGGGTGGTAGAAGAGCAGATGAGGATGTAATCTCAAGAGTGATTGAGGGGAATTGGTTCCTGACCGGATGTAGGTGGCGAAGGGCAGGGAGGCATCCATAGTGATTCCCGGGTCCCAATTTTGTCTTAAAAAAATTGAGACAGCTGGTAGTTCTGTTTACTGAGGAGGTGGGTTAGGAGTGTGGAGCTGAAAACAATGAGTGTGTGCCTAAAAGGCTGCACGTGAGCCCTCCGGAACCTGCTGCACAGGCTCTGTGTGGTAGTCTGTAAAGTGGACAGCTCTGTCCAGATGTTCATTCATCAAACCCCAATGCTAAAAGGGCTTGGCAATCGTAAAAGGATTTATTGAGAACTTTAAAGCAACCTAGGAAAAACATACTGAGCAATATTAGGTAAAGTAATAAAAATGCAAATTAAAATGAAGTAAAAAAAAATCTATGCTTATTAAATTGGCAGAAATTTTTAATTAAAATCTCCAAGACTGCCAAGAGTGTGGGGAAGCTGGCATCCTCACACCTCGCCGCTGGTGGCTATATAAACCGGTACAAAACTTTTTGGAAGAAATTTGGCAAAATGTATTGAGAATCATAAACTAATTTGTACCCTGTGACCCTGAAATTCCACTTGTGGAAATCTATGCTAAGGGTTTAACTCAAAACGGGGTGGGGGGTAGGGAGGTGGGTAGGTGGAGGGAAGCACTTCACATACAAAGATGTTTATCACAGCAGAAATTAGAAATAGAAGCAGTCAACGATAAGACACCAGCTAAATAAACCAGGGTGAATTTATATACTAGCCTCTTGTACATAATGAAAACTATAGCTACAAATACTGTTCCATAATGAAGAGTGTTTGTGTTAGCATGTTAACTCTGTCTACTGCTATACCAATTATGTAAATGATTTCCATGAGCAAAAGATTAGACAGCAAGGATAGTAATCATGGGCTAAGATAATAAATCCACAGATAACCTCAAAGTTATCTCCTGAACAAACTTCCCACATTTTATTCTAAATGTTTAAAAAGTTTATGTAGCAGCTGGGCATGGTGGCATATATCCTTGATCCCAGCACTCATGGACCAAGAATGGAAAGGAAAATAAGTAAAAGAAACGATTAACTTGCCTGCATAAAGAATTTTCAAAATTCCTCATTGGAGTTGAAATATTATTTATGAAATTGTGTTGGCTTCAGTCCGTTTACTTAATTTCCCAAAGTCCTCACAAAGCCATGCTCGTTTCTTAAGACTTTCCTCGCTCCTGACCAAACACTGTAGCTGCTTCGGAGAGCCACCATGGCACTGGCTTTCAGCCCTGAACTGTAGAGTGCACCACACTGGTGGTGATCATTGGGGTGCACCTGCGTGTGGCATTCAGGAGCTCTAGGATAGACTCCGAGAAACCGCATTTCTATCAACTTCCCAACTGATGCAGTTACTGCTATTCTGGGGACCTCGTTTTTAGTTTTTGTTTTTGTTTGCTTGCTTTTAAGGAGGTTAGTGCTTCAGAATTTCATACACACGCATATGATGTGTTTTGACCAAATCCATCCTCTGTTCCCTCCCTTCCAACTCCTTCCCTATTTCTCGTACTTTTCCCTTCCAACTTCACGCAATTTTTTTAACCCACTGAGGCAATTGAGGGTGGCCTGTGTGTATATGGTGTGGGACCATCTCCTGGAGCATGGCCCGCATCCTTAAAGAAAGTTGGACTCTCCCAGAAGCTCCCAATTGTTAGTAGTTTCTCAGCTAGAGGTGGGACTTCATGAGCCCCTCCCTGATCCATGCTGGGATTGTCGCTGGTCTGTGCAGGTCTTGCGTATGCAGGTCCCAGATGCTCTGAGTTCATGTGTACAAAGGCCCTGTCACATCCAGCAAACACTGTTGCCCTGTGGGCCTCTACTCTTTCTGGTTCTTAGAATCGTTACTCTTCCACAGCGATCCCTGAGCCTTGAGGCCGAGGGCATTGTGATATAAAGGTCCCACTTAGAGCTGACCAACCCACAGTCTCTTATTCTCTACAGGTGGACATTTATTTGTGGTTCTCTGCATTAGTTGCCATCTACTGCAAAAAGGACCTTTTTTTTTTTTTTTTTTTTTTTGGTTTTTCGAGACAGGGTTTCTCTGTGTAGCTTTGCGCCTTTCCTGGAACTCACTCGGTAGCCCAGGCTGGCCTCGAACTCACAGAGATCCTCCTGGCTCTGCCTCCCAAGTGCTGGGATTAAAGGCGTGCGCCACCACTGCCCGGCAAAAAGGAACTTTGTTTTTAAATCAGGGTAGAGAAACGCATTGATCTGTGGTATAAAGATAAGAACATATGTAATTTATTATTATGTCTATTTAGTAGAATAAAAGTGTTAGTTTCTCCCCTGGTGCCTATGACCTAGCCAGTCATGGGTTTTTGGCCCAATTAAGGGTACTAGGTAATGGTTTTGTCTTGTGGAGAGGACTTTAAATCTAATAAGAATGTGGTTGGTTATTCCCACAATACTTGTACCACTATTCCACCAGTGAGCACACATTGGCAAGCTGGTTGTTATTGTAGCTGCAGGGGTCACAGCTGGGTAAAACTTCCCTAACAGTGTGCACAGAAACTTTCAGCATGCACAGAAACGTCCAGCACTTTGAAAGCTATCTAGTAGTGATTAAACTTCCCATTTAGCTTGACTTCTCCCTGTTCTGTGACTTCAATATGTGGTGTCTCTAGCAACAGACTCTTACCGTCAAATTCTAGAGGGTAACCGAAAGCAAAGGCAGTAACTTGTAATATTCTTTTTTGACGAGGGGCTGTGGAACCACATTGACCAACAACTTGAAAAGAGGTAACTCATACTTAACACTGGGCTTCTTATTTGGTAGTCTATGGTGTCTGGGGAGAGGCATTGTCCCCCATTACAGGGTAGCTACACAGAAACCCCGTTCATATATATGTATGTATTTGTTTAGGGGAACTGCTACAGTAAGGGTTTCCACATGGCTTTTTCAAAGGTCTTTAGTGCTGGCTATCCTCCCCCACCCTGGCCTTCCACCCCCACCCACCCCTCCTGTTCTGTTGTTCCTTGCCCTCTTCAGACTACCTTCATTCTATCCCCCATTCCCTTGAAACTCCCCCACGGCCCCTTAGTACTTTGCTGCTGTCTATGGATACTCCAATTTAACACACAAGTCCAGAGTGTTTCAAAACTAGCATCTAAGCTGGAGAGATGGCTCAGCAGTCATGAGCTCCAAACGTTCATTCTTCCAGAAGATCAGGGTTCAAGTCCCAGCACCCACATGACAGCTAACAATTATCTGTAACTCCAGTTCTAGGGGATCTGACAGGTTCTTCCTGCCTCTGGGGGACTGCATGTGTTTGGTGCACAGACCGAACACCCAACCACCTAAAAGTAAAATACATAAAAATCTCAAAAAATGAAAACTAGCATTCACATATGAAAGAGAACATGCAGTGTGGTCTTTTCAGGTCTGGGGTACCTCGGTCAGGATGATCAATCCAGCTTCATCCATTCACCTGAAAATTTCATAATTTCATTTTTCTTTATGGCTAAATAATATTTCATAGTGTATATGAACTCCATTTTTATTATCCATTCATTCATTGATGGACATCTAGGCTGATTCTCTTTCCTAGCTGTTGTGAACACAGCAGTAATGAGCATGGATGAACAAGTACCTCTGCGGTAAGATATAGAATCCTTTGGGAATGCCCAGAAGTGACATATAGGATAGTGGATCATATGGTAGATCTATTCATAGCTTTCTAAGGAAACTCTATGCTGATTTCCGTAGTGGCTGAACCAGTTTGCCTTCCCCTTGAGAGTGATTAAGAGTTCCCCTCTCCCCATATCATGCCAGCATTTCATACCGTTTGTTGTCAGTTTTCAATCTTAGCCATTCTGACTGGATGACGACGAAGTCTCAAAGTAGTTTTAATTTTCATTTCACTGATGACTAAAGATGCTGGATGTTGAAAAAAAGTTTCTCAGCCATTTGTATTTCTTCCTCCCTCCCTCCCTCCCTCCCTCCCTCCCTCCCTCCCTCCCTCCCTCCCTCCTTTCTTTCTTTCTTTCTTTCTTTCTTTCTTTCTTTCTTTCTTTCTTTCTTTCTTTCCTCACTGTTTAGTTCCATGGCTCAACTTTTAATTGGGTTGTCTTCTTGGTGCTTAGTTTTTCAAGTTCTTTGTATATTCTAAATATCAAGCCTCTGTCAGATACATAGCTGGTAAAGATTTTCCCCATTCTGCATGCTACCTCAACATTCAAATGGTGGTATCCTTTGTCACAGAGGAGCTTTTTAGTTTCTTGGGGTTCCTTTTTTTGCTGTCAGTATTAACATCTGTGTTATTGGGGCCCTGTTCTGAAAGTCTTTTCCTGTGCCTATAAGTTGAACTGATTCCCTGTGTCCTCCTCTATCAGATTTGGGGTTTCAGGCTCTATGCTGAGGTTCTCAATTCAGTACTCTGTGTAGGTGAGCCCTAAGGATCTAGTTTCATTTTTCTACATGTTCCTATCCAGTTTGGTCAGTACCGTTGTTGAAGAAGCTGGTTTATCTCCAATTTTTCCATCTTTATAAAAGCATCAAGTGACTGTAGAAGCATAGTATATCTATAGCCCAGATATAAGCATGGCTGGGTCCTCAATTCTTTTCCATTGATTAATGTGTCTATTGCACGCTAGTACCATGCTGGCTTTATTGCTATTTTATTTTATAACTTGAAATCAGCCAATCATTCTTTCATCATTCACGATTGTTTTGTCTATCCTTGATCTTTCGAATTTTCCTTCAAAATTTAAGTTTTTTTTTTCAACTTCTGTGAAGAATTATGTTAGAATTTTCAGGGTGTGGGGGTTGGCACTGAATCTATAAATTGCTTTTGGCATGATAGCATTTTCACAATATTAATCAGATGGATCCATGAGTGTAGATATTCTCTCCATATTCTGATATCGTCTTCAATTTTTTTCTTTGGTGACTTAAAGTTTTTATTGTATGGGTTTTTCACTTCCTTGGTTAAATTTATCCCAATATTTTTTGAGGCAATGGTGAATGGGATTCTTCCCCCTGATTTCTTTCTCAGCAGGTTTGTCGTTGGGATATAGGAAGGGTGTTAATTTTTGTGTGTCCATTTTGTATCCTGCTACTTTGTGAAATGTGCTTACCAGCTGTAGAGTGGAGTCTTTAGAGCCTTTTGTATATAGAATCGCATCATATGCAAATAAGGGTACTTTAAATATTTTACCTTTTCCTTTTCTATTTGTTCCCTCCCTCCCTCCCTCCCTCCCTCCCTCCGTCTGTTTGTCTCTCTCTCTCATATATATATATATATACACATCCAACTAAGACTCCAAGCACTATATTGAACAGTAGAGGAAGTAGACATCTTTATCTTGTTCTTAATTTTAGTGTAAATGCTTTGAGTTTTTCTGCATTTAGCATGATGTTGCTGTGAGCTTGCTTGCTGTAGAATGCTTTTATTATATTGAAGTATGTCCCCTGTGTTCCTAAAATTCCCAGGACTTTTATCATAAAGTGATATTAGATATTGTCATAGGCTTTTTCTATATCTAACAAAATGATCATGTGGTTTCTGTCTTTGAGTCTATTCATGTGGTAAGTGATATTTATTGTTTTTGTTTTGTTTTGTTTTGTTTTGTTTTGTTTTTTTTCGAGACAGGGTTTCTCTGTGTAGCTTTGCGCCTCTCCTGGATCTCGCTCTGTAGACCAGGCTGGCCTCGAACTCACAAAGATCCGCCTGCCTCTGCCTCCCGAGTGCTGGGACTAAAGGCGTGCACCACCACTGCCCGGCTGATATTTATTGATTTATGTGTGTTGAGCCATCTCTACATCTCTGGGATGAAGTCCAGTTCATAGTAGTGGATGATCTTTTTGATATTTTCTTAAATTCAGTTTCCAAGTGTTTTATTGAGAAATTTTGCCTCTTTGTTCATCTGGGAGATTGACCCTTACTATTCTTTTTCTGTTGAGTTTTATCTGGTTTGGGTATCATGATAATACTGACTTGGTAAAAATAATTTGGAAGTATTTCTTCCTTTTTTATTTTAGATACTGATTTGAGGAGTATTGATGTTGGTTCTTTGAAAGTCTTAAAGGATTTTGTGTTAAGTCCATCTGGCCCTAAGCTTTTATTAGTTCAGAGATTTTTTTTTAAGTCATTTCTCCTATCTCATTGGTTGTTATGTGTATATTTAAATTATTTTACTTCATCCTTGTTTAACTTTGGTAGATCATATGTATCCAGAAATCCATTGATTTCTTTCAGATTTTCTAGCTTGGTAGGAAATTATATTTTTTTATTTTTGAAATTATAATCACATCACTTCTCTCTTCTATTTCCTCTCTCCAAGCCCTCCCATGTACTCATCCTTGCTTTCTTTCATATTTCTGGCCTTTTTCTTATTGTTATTACATGCATATATATGTGTGTATGTATGGATATAGATATGGATATAAATATTGAGGCCTTGTAGGCTCAATTCACTTTGCCATGTCTTTGGTATCCTCCTTGTTCAGCTCATGCTTAGGTAGTCATGTTGATGGGACTTTATGAGTGTAGCATCTGACATTAGTAGGAGATGCACTCTCACAGAAAACTCCTTGGTCTTCTGGCTCTTACAACTTTCCACCCCCTCTCCCACAATGTTTCCTGAGCCTTATTTTGGGAATGTTTTGTAGACATATCCACTGGGACTGGGCTCCACAATTCTGCATTTTGACTGGTGGTGGTTTTCTCTAATGGTCTCCATCTGTTACAAAGAGAAGTTTCCTTGATGAAGGGTAAGGACCACACTTATCTGTGGATATAAAGATAAATGTTTAGAATGTTGATAGGGATTATGCTGGTCTAGTCAAGTGGTAGCTGTAGGTTCTCTTCCAAGATCCATCACTTCATTAGGACTGAGTTGTTGGCTAGGTTTCCAGTACCAGGCATGGTTTCCCTCTTGTTGTATAGGTCTTAAGTTCAATTAGAGAACTGTTGGTTACTGCCATGGTAAATGTGCCACTACTGCACATTTAGGATATCATCATGTCATGCTGGTCATTCTTGCGATTCAAGGTGTCTTATCTGGGTATAACTGTAAGTTGCTTCCCTCCTTTGGAAGCTTACATGGTGCCTTCTGTTACCATGAAAACTAGTCCTCAGGGAGGCGGGGTTCAGGTTAGTTCCAGTGAAGGAGTCTCTGGCCCTGTTTCTGAATACACGGTGTCTTATGCAATAGCAATAGGGACGTCCACCTTTTGGTAGATAACCAAGGGCATTAGTAGTAGTCTGTATGTGTTGGGAGTCCCTTGGAAAATCCTGACCAACACATCAAAAGAGAGCTTTTCTCGTCTAGTATTGAGGTTTTTATCAGGTGGTCTTTGGTTCCTGGGGGGTAATTTTCAGCCCCAAAGTTCATTTAAGCTATATATGTATATTGATACACAGAATTATATGTATTGTAAGTTTTTTGTTTTGTTTTGTTTTGGTTTTGGTTTTTTGAGACAGGGTTTCTCTGTGTAGCTTTGCGCCTTTTCCTGGAACTCACTTGGTAGTCCAGGCTGGCCTCGAACTCACAGAGATCCGCCTGGCTCTGCCTCCCGAGTGCTGGGATTAAAGGCGTGCGCCACCACCGCCCGGCGTAAGTTTTTTTTAGGTAATTAATAGTATGATTGCTTATGACTTTTTCAGACATTCTTGTTGTTATTTTACCAGCCTCCCTCCTTTTGTGTTTGCTTCTTCTAGCCTTCCTCCCTATAAAGCCCCCTTTTCCCATTTCCCCAATCAGATCATTTGTACCCTACTATAGTATATAAATTTTTAAAGTGTGTCCTTACAATTCTCTGAATTTCCTCGTATCATTATAATGTCTCCTTTATGTTTCTAATTTTACTGAGTCTTCTTTCTCTTTCTTTCAATTAATAAAGTTAAAGAACTTTTTGTTTCTTTGATTATTTATATTTTTAAATTTCTAGTTCATTAATTTCACCCCTGATATGATTATCTCTTCCCATTTCCTATTTGTTTCTGTTTTTCCAAAGCTTTCAGATGCATCATTAAGTTATTAATTGTTTTGATGAGAACTTTCCCCTTAGAACTGCCTTCATTATGTTTCATAGATTTTGGTATATTGTTTTTATTTTCATTTAATTCTAGGAATTTGCCGGGCGTTGGTGGCGCACGCCTTTAATCCCAGCACTCGGGAGGCAGAGGCGGGCGGATCTCTGTGAGTTCGAGGCCAGCCTGGACTACAGAGTGAGTTCCAGGAAAGGTGCAAGGCTACACAGAGAAACCCTGTCTCGAAAAACCAAAAAAAAAAAAAAAATTCTAGGAATTTTTGAATTTCCTTTTTGATTTCTTCCTCGACCCAGTTATCATCTGGTGGTATGTTGTTTACTCTCCATGCATCTGTTACTTTTTGTAATTTTTTTTTTTTTTTTAGTTTTTCAAGACAGGGTTTCTCTGTGTAGTTTTGGTGCCTGTCCTGGATCTCGATCTGTAGACCAGGCTGGCCTCGAACTCATAGAGATCCACCTAACTCTGCCTCCTGAGTGCTGGGATTAAAGGCATGTGCCACTACTGCCTGGCAATTTCTGTAATTTCTATTGCTGTTGATGTCTACCTTTAGTCCACTGTGGTTCAATAGGGTGAAGGATGTTATTTTAGTTTTCTACATTGGTTGGGACTTGCTTTGTATCCTAATACATGATTAATTTTGGAGAAAGTTCCATGGACTGCTGAGAAGAATGTACATTATTTGCTATTTTAGTGGAATGGTTTGTAGATGTGTTAGTGTCTTAGTTAGTGTTTCCATTGCTGTGAGGAAACACCATAACCAAAAGCAACTTGGGGAGGAAAGGGTTTATTTGGCTTACTCTTCCATATCACAGTTCATCATCCAAGGCAGTCTGGGCAGGAACTCAAATAGGGCAGAAACCTAGAGGCAGGAACTGAAACAGAGGCCACAGAGTGATGCTTATTGGCTTGCTCTTCATGACTTGCTCAACCTGCTTTTTTATAGAACTCAGGACCACCAGTCCAGAGCTATTCCCACTCACAATGGGCTGGGCCTTTTCCCATCAGTTACTAATTAAGGAAGTGCCTTATAGGCTTGTCTGCCTACAGCCCAATCTTATGGAGGCATTTTCTCAATTGAGATTCCCTCCTCTTGAATGACTTCAACTGTATCAAGTTGACGTAAAACTAGTAGGACAGTATAGTGGTTTTGAAAGAAAATAGCCCCCAAGGGGAATGGCACTAATGGGAGGTGTGGCCTTATTAGAGGAAGCATGTCACTGTGGAGGTGGGTTTGGGGTCTCATATATGCTCAAGCTACATCCAGTGAGACAGACCACTTCCTGTTCAAGATGTAGCCAACACCATGTCTGCCTGCTTACAACCATACTCCCATCTGCCATGTTCCCTGCCATGAGGATAAAAGACTAAACATCTCAAACTGTAAGCCACCACCTCAATGAAGTGTTTTCCTTTATGAGAGTTGCCATGGTCATGGTGTCTCTTGATAGCAATAGAAACCCTAAAACAGACAATTAAGTTTGTTTGATTTAGAATACCATTTAACTCTTATGTTTCTCTGTTTAGTTTCTGTCTAGATGGCCTGCCTATGAGTGACAGTGGGTATTAAAGTCACTCATTGTCACTGTGTTTGGGTTAATCTGTAGTTTTAGTTCTAGTATTATATATAAAATCTTTAAAGATTTATTTTTATTATTTTAATTATGTGTATGTGTGTGGGTATATGCACATGAATGTAAGTGCCCACAGAGGTCTGAGGTGAGCATTTGTAAGCCATCTGATGATATAGGTGCTGGGAATAGAACTCAGATCCTCAGGAAGAGCAGTATGTGCTCTTAACCACTAAGCCATCTCTCCAGGCTCATAACATTATATTTTTTAATGAAGTTGGGTTTGGTCCATATGTGTTTAGAATAGTAATGTCCTCTTGGTGGAGTGTTCCTTTAAAGAGTATGAAGTGGCCTTCCTTATCTCTTCTGATTAGTTTTGTTTTGAAGTCTGTTTTGTTAGACATTAGAATAACAATGCCTGTTTGTTTCTTGGTTCCATTTGCTTGAAATACCTTTTCCATCCTTTTACCCTATGATAGTATCTATGATTAACTGACAGTGGGGTGTGAAAGGACCAAGCAGATGCCATAACAGGCTGCTCAGTCTTCTCTCAGAGATCAGTCCTCAATTTCAGTTTCCTGAGACTTGAGCAAGCAGTTTCTGGGAGGGCCATGAACAAAAGACAGTCCTTGCAGTAGCTCCCTTTCTGCACGTACTCTGACTGCTCAAAGTTCAGCCAGATGTTTACTTTCTGGGGCCCCTCACCAACTTAGAGTTATGTGCAGTACGTGCTTGGTCAGCCAGCCCTCATGGTGGCTCAAGGACAAAGCCTGGGGCTTGTGCTGGACTGCCCCCAAGGTAATAAATTGTAACCACCAACCAGTAAATTCAAAGGTTACATACCCTCACCCAATTAAAAGAGAACAGAGATAAAAATAAACCAATCCGAGTTGCACCCGTGCAAAACTCCCCCAACCCCTCTGAAGGGCTTGTGGATTTTGCCTTTAAAAAGCTAGCCACACAAAGAAAAAGCAAGTTCCTCCTGGCCTCAGGACTACAAGTGAGTGCTTTGGATCGAGCTTCCCTGCCCGCGGCTTGTAAACAAACAGAAATAAACCATGCTGTTGCATTCTGAACCTAAAGTCTGTGGTGAAGTCTTTGGGGTCCCAATCTGGGCATAACAGGGTGTGTTTCTTTTCTTTTCTTTATTTCTTTTGTTTGTTTGTTTGTTTTTCAAGACAGGGTTTCTTAGCCCTGATTGTCCTGGAACTCACTCTGTAGACCAGACTGGCCTCAGAGATCCACCTCTGTCTGCCTCCTGAGCTTAAAGGGATTAAAAGCATGTGTCACCACACCTGCGAGTGAGGTGTGTTTCTTGGAGGCAGCAAAAAGATGGATCTTGTTTTCTAATTCTTTTTTTTTTTTTTTTTTTTTTTTTTGGTTTTTCCAGACAGGGTTTCTCTGTGTAGCTTTGCGCCTGTCCTGGAACTCACTTGGTAGCCCAGGCTGGCCTCGAACTCACAGAGATCCGCCTGGCTCTGCCTCCCGAGTGCTGGGATTAAAGGCGTTCGCCACCACCGCCCGGCTCTTGTTTTTTAATTCAATTTGCTAGTCTGTGTCTTTTTATTGAGGAATTAAATCCATTAATATTAAGAGTTGTTGTTGGAAGATATGCATTCCTGTCATTTTGTTGATTCTGTGGTTATTTTCCTAGACCTCTTTTGCTTACTTGTCCTGCGTTGTTTATTTCCTGTAACTTCTTGGGTGTGTTTATTCTTCCCTTCACACAGAAGTAATCTTTCCAGTATCCTCTGTAGGGATTGTTTAGTGGTCATAAATTCTTTTAGTTTACCTTTTTTTTTTTTTTAAGATTTATTTATTTATTATGTATACAGTGTTCTGCTTACCTTCATGCCTGCAGGCCAGAAGAGGGCACCAGATCTCATTATGAATGGTTGAGAGCCACCATGTGGTTGCTGGGAATTGAACTCAGGACCTCTGGAAGAACAGCCAGTGCTCTTAACTGCTGAGCCATCTCTCCAGCCCTTTAGTTTACTTTTTAAACTTTTATTTTATATATATATATATGTGGGTGTTTTGCCTACATGGGTATTTGTGTATCACACGTGTGCCTGATGCCTGCAGAGGCCAGAAGGAAGCATCAGATTCCCTGGAACTGGAGTTACAGATGGTTGTGAGCCACCATGTGGGTGCAGGGAATCAAATCTAGGTCCTTTAGAAGAACAGCCAGTACTCTTAACCACTGACCCATCCAGCCCCTTTAATCTGTTTTTATTGAGAAACTTTTTTCTTCAATTTTGATGGAAATTTTGCCTGTGTTTACAGTTGTGTTCTTGCAGAACATGGAATAAATCTTTCCACATCCTTCTGGCTTTAAAAGTTCTGCCCCCAAACCAGGTGTTATATCTAGGCAGTTATGATGTACACCTTTAATCCCAGGACTCCGGCAGATGGATCTCTGAGTTTAAGTCCATCCTGATCTACAGAGGGAGTTCCAGGACAACCAGGGCTACATGGAGAAACCTTGTCCAGAAACACAAAACAAAACAACAACCTAGGTGTTGTTCTGGTGGGCCTGCCTTTCTCTCTTGCAACTTTCAATATCCTTTTTTTTTTTTTTGTTTTTCGAGACAGGGTTTCTCTGTGTAGCTTTGCGCCTTTCCTGGAACTCACTTTGGTAGACCAGGCTGGCCTTGAACTCACAGAGATCCGCCTGGCTCTGCCTCCCGAGTGCTGGGATTAAAGGCGTGTGCCACCACCACCCGGCTTCTCTCTTGCAACTTTTAATATCCTTTTTTACTTCTGTGTTTTTAATGTTTTAAGCACAATATGCTGTGGGAAATTTATTTTCTGGTCTTCTATTTGGATTTCTATAGGTCTCTTGTACCTAGGTGGGCATCTCTTTCTCTAGTTGTGAACATTTTTCTTCTAATTTTACAAAAAAATTAGTCTATCTCTTAGAGATGGTGTTCTTCTCCTTCTTCTGTGCCCATAATCTGAGGGTAGGTCTTTTCACAATGTTCCAAAGCACTCTCGTGTTCTGTTCATGGATGTGTATAACCTTAGTATTGACATTTACAATGTGATTTCTTTACCTTGTCATCCAGCCCTGATATTTTTTTCTATATTATCCACTCTTGAGCTTTGAACTGAGGGTTTTGTTTGTTTGTTTGTTTGCCTAGGACTTACTTTGATCAACTTGGCCTTGAACTCACAAGAGCTCTGCCTGCTTCTGCCTCCCAAGTGCTGGAGGTGTGCACCACCATGCCCAGCTTCACTGAGGGTTTTATTTGGGTTATTGGGTTTTTTATTTCAATTAAGTTTTTCTTTGGCAATTCTCTCTCTCTCTCTCTTTCTCTCTCTCTCTGGTTTTTCAAGACAAGGTTTCTCTGTGTAACAGCCTTAGCTGTCATGGCGCTCACTCTGTAGAGTTATTCTTTTTGGGGTTCATTACTACGGGATTAGTAACTTTGGGTATAGCAATATACTATCTTGGTTTTTCATGATACTTTTATTTCTTCACTGGGTCTTGGGCATCTGAAGTAGTTTGTTAATTGCATCTTTCTTTCTTCGTGTTCAAATTACCTTTCTTCTTTCTGTGTAAGTATACAATGTTTAGGAGCAAATTAAGCTTTAAGAGGGGTAGGACCTTGTTTTCTTTGGTGGAAATTGTATTGAGGGCTACAGGCCCTGCCCCTAGTCTTTTGAAACTGCTATTTATATAGACAGACACTATCCAAGGGTCAGTACAACCCTCGATGGTCCTCTTCTCTGCTGCCCTCTGGTGTGGCTCTCCATGTCCACTTGAGTAAGCTCTTGTCAACCTAAAGTTGGGGGTAGGTGTGTTAGTCCAAGAGGCCTATAGGGGGTATGTGGTTCTGCACGGTCCTCGAGTTGAGGGGACTGGGTTCAGTGGGATGGGTGGGGTCACCTGTGGGAGGTGTGCTGGACTCCTTGAGGCCTTCAAGGTAGCCAGAGCTAAGGACTTTATTTCAAAAGGCATTATAGTAGTAAGCAAAGATGCAAAGAGGACACACACACACACACACACACACACACACACACACACACACACTGCCAGGAGCAATGTTTATTCCCTTCCTCTGTCAACACTGTCCCCTGGCTGTTTAATCCAAGAGAAGAGATAATTAGCCCATAGCTAATTCAGAACATAGCATGGCCTTAAGCAAATAAGCTATTCATAGTAGATCAATTAAGCCATTCCCTGTGACTTTTAGAGCCATTAAGGATATGGCATCTTCCACTTGCAAACCCTTAGTGGTGTGAAGCTATATAGAGAAAACCAAAGTAAATGCAGAATCTGAAGGTGTTTGAGTCTGTAACAATCTGGGTTCTTTGAGACAAAGTAACAGGGCCTGAGCCAAAACCATGAACAAAATAAAATTTAAAAAGAAAGAAATTCATTTTGAAAAAAAACAAACAAGGGGTAGAGAGATAGCTCCACAGTTAAGAAAGGTCGCTGTTCTTGCAGAGGACCAGAGTTCTGTTCCCAGCAGCCATGTCATAGTTCCAGGGGATCCTCAGACACCAGCACTCATACACACATACATGCATGTACACACACACATACACACAGAGAGAGAAATCAAATCAGAACTGGAACTTAGAAAAGAAGCAACGTACATGGTAATAACCAAGAGTCTCCCCTGACCTGAGGTAAGGTGTCTCCAGGACTGTATGCTACAAGTGCTGAACAATGTCACCAAGAGCTGAGCCTTTTCCCCATTCTGCTTTGATTGCTTAGACATCATGATTGGCTTAGCCCAGTTACTGGGGTAGATCATTTAAAATATTCCAGAGTAGGACAGGCGAAGGCAGTAGTTACAACCAACACAACCTCCAGTTTCATCATGGAGTCACTTGCAAAGATCCCCCAGGATTCAGAAGCTGTCTCCAAGTCTGTTCAGCTAGTCACTCCATCAATTCCTTCCTCCGCAGCCCCAAACTTCACTTGCCTTGGGTTGCTGTAGATTACAATTAGAACCCTGCTGTCTTTTTCACATTTTTAAGGTAGAATCCCATGTAGTTTGGGCTGGTCTCAAACTTGCTATGTGGCTGAGGGTGGCCTTCAACTGATTCTCCTGTTTCTACCTCCCAAGTGCCAGGATTACAAGTGTGTGCCACCACGCTCCACGAGGCCCCTACCATCTGACTTTACTTCCTTCTGTCACCGGTTTCTGTTAACGGGCAGATAACCACAACTCCATTCCCTACCCAGCCTCCAGCCTGTGGCTCCAATGTGGGACTCCTGACCTGGCTGGTCAACACGTCAATCCTGGGGATCTTGGCTCCCATGCAAGGTACACAAGAAGGGCTCTGGAGTCACCTCTTCCCTTTCTGGGTTGACTCCATTTTCAGATTGCCTTGAGCTCTATAATTCTAAGTTGTCCCTAGCTCCACGAGGCTACCTATTTAGTTGGCATCTAATGAGAAATGGGCAATTATGTCTTTCTCAGGACCGCTGGCAAAAGCCTCATAACGCACTACTGTCTTTCACCATTTCTGAGTCCACCATTGCCGCGATGGCGGAAGGAGCTGTCTGAGCCGGTTCAACTTCATTGTCAGCTTGGTTTAGAATTACCTGGAAGGATGGTTTCAGAGAGGATGAACCGAGGAGGGAAGGCCCACCCTGAATGTGGGCGGCACCATTCTGTGGGCTGAGGTCCTGAACTGGATAAAAAGGGGAAAAAAAAACGGAGGCAGCGGACTCAGCAGCAGCGTTCATCGGTCTCTGCTCCCTGACTGTGGGTGAGGTGTGGCCATGCCTCACCATCCTCCCCCGCAGCTAGAGCTGCTCTTGCTCTTGCTGCCTTCCCCAGCGTGGAGGCCAGCACCCTCCGACGATGAGTCGGAGGTCAATAACCATGGTCTGCAAAGGTACTTTAGTCGGGCATTTTGTCACGGCAGCCAGGAAAGCGTACAAGATACTAGCCATAGTTTAACAATGGAACAGGAAACCCAGCCCCAAGCTCATCAGCTCCTTCCACCATCGCCGCAATGGGGAGCTCAGAAATGGGCGCAGAACCTGGTGAAAGACAGTAGTGCGTTATGAGGCTTTTTGCTAACGGTCCTGAGAAAGAAATTATTGCCCTTTTCTCATTAGACACCAACTAAATAGGTTGCCTCGTGGAGCTAGGGACAACTTGGAATCACAAAGCTCAAGGCAGACTGAAAATGGAGTCAACCCAGAAAGGGATGAGGTGACTCCAGAGCCCTTCTTGTATATGTTGCATGGGAGCCAAGATCCCCAGGATTGAAGTATTTACCAGCCTGGTCAGGAGTCCCACATTCTAGCAGACTCTCATCTCTGGCAAAGCCAGAGCTAAGGAACAGAGAGACGATGATTGGACCAACCTCTGGGCTCAGGAGGAGGCTAATAGGCAATATCACAGTTCTCTCCTGTGGACGATGGCATAAGACTCCGGCTAATTTGGGGGAGGCCAGGAGCCTCTCAATTCCCAGCATGAATGGCCCATCAGAATGGCCCTATGTCCAGAATTTCACTTTCTAAGAACACATAGCAAGGAAGGGAATGTGTGGGCTGTTCCTTCAGAGGAGGAATGTCTCCTGACTAGTTTTCTAGATAGAAAGCACTCTTTGTTCTTGGACAGCATGTCTGCATGGTGGGGCCCCAGATTACCTAAATTCCTCCCTTTGCTACTAGGTGAGTTAGTTTGATCATACCAGCATGGAACCAGAAAAGAAAGAAGTGAGCAACCTGCTGAGTCTTTCTAGTTAATACAGAGGTCAGTAGGAGTCCCTGTCTCCAGGTCTGCAGAGCTCGCTGTAGGTAAAGATCATTGGAACCTGGACAGAATGCAAGTCTTACCATGTCATTCTAAATTAACTCTCAGGAGACATGGAGACCCTCCCTGACCCAGACTACTGCCTCTCTCCAATCCCACTTCTCTCACAGTCTCTCTCTTAACAGCCTGGTGATAACCTTCTTGGAGATGACCGTTACAGCAAGCTGTCTACTTTTCTGTGTGTTTTCTCACACTGTTCCTCTGCCCAGATGTTTCTCCAGGTTGTATCCTGTAGCTGGAAAGTTTCTCCGGTCCTGCCCAGCCCTGCAGCCACTTATAAAATAATCACTCAGAAGCTTATATTAATTATCATTGCTTGGCCATTAGCTCAGGCTTATTACTGACTAGCTTTTACGCTTAAATTAACCCATAATTCTTATCTATGTTTAGCCATGTGACTTGGTACCTTTTCTCAGTTCTGCCTTGTCATCTTGCTTCCTCTGTGTCTGGCTGGCGACTCCTGACTCAGCCCTCCTCTTCCCAGAATTCTCCTCTCTGCTTGCCCCGCCTATACTTCCTGCCTAGCTACTGGCCAATCAGTGGTTTATTTATCAACCAATCAGAGCAACACATATTCACAGCATACAGAACGACATCCCACAGCAGTACCCTAAATTGCTATGTCTAACTTCCAAAACCATCTTACATGCCAACATCCTCCCCACTGATAGATCCCTCCTCTCCACTCCACCAATGATCTTCCAGTTCTGAATACCCATGGCCATTACATCTACCACCTCTACCTAACTCCTATACATCCTTTAACGTTCAGTTCCACAATCACCTCCTCCAGAAAGCCTACCTTGATGCTCCCAGACTTAGCAGAACCTATCAAGCTTCATGCCTTGTATATGACTCTTGTCCACTAAGACCTTCATGTGAGGTCATTACCACAATGAGAATGTGCTCCAGAGTCCCCAGAGGATCTGTCACACAATGAAGATAACTCTTGTGAGTGTCATGACCAATCTTCAGTGTCAACTTGACTAGATTTAAAATCTAGTCACATTTCTAGGAGTGATCATGAAGGTGTTTCCAGAGAGCTTAACTGACGCGTGAAGGCCCACCCTGAATGTAGGTGGCACCACCCCATGGTCTGGGGTCCTGGAATGAATCAAAAGGAGAAAGTGAGCTGAAGGATAACATTCATGACTGTGGACACGATGTGACCAGGAAAGTAACTAATGCAGGAAACTTAATTGGGCTAAAAAGCTTGCCAACTGGGATACTCTCTTAGAGACAGACATGCTCACAGTGAGTAGCTACCCATGATGAACACAGAGGCATAACCCATACCCTGTGTGGACAGAATCAGTGAGCCTGACACAGTCATACACTCAGCCTACTGCTCTGGCTCTTTCCTGGCATCATGGGAGTTTGTCCCATCAGCTTGCTAGGTAAATAATAAATAAAGTAACATATGCTGAACAAGACAGTTGGCACAAAGTAGAAGGTGCGTAATATGAACAAGGCATATTCTTGTCCCCAAGGTCCCATATTGACACACACAAGCGCAGTACGTGAGTCTGCAGAGCAGACCAATGGGTGTGAGCTTTGCCTGGAGGAGCTGAGAAGAACTTTGCAGAAGAGGCAATATTTGAACCTGGCCCCACAGGACAAAGACAGACACGGGGCAATCTGGGCAGAGGCACCAGAGTAGGTCAGCTAGAATGGGCATGTCATGTCACATCTGGAGGATGGCATGGACCTAGCTGGCTGGTACTAGAGTCTTCGGAGAAAATGAAGGATGATGTGAGGAGAGAATGCAGTATGGCTTCTGGGGGGAGGGGCTTGAACACTATGCTAAAAGGTGACACCTTGACTTGATAAGCACTGGGGAGGTTTGAACAGCTTTCATTAAAAACTGGGATCAGGGTTCAGGACAGACAAGGGGACAAGGAGATGCATCAGAAATTATAGCTCTGGTTGGTGAGGGTGACGAGGACCTGGTCAGGGTTCTGTGCTGGAAGAGAGAAAGATGGCTTGAGAGACATTGTGGGGGCGGGAGTGCCAGGAGCCAAGCCTGTTCAGCATCTTGAATCCTTCCAGATTCCTTCTGCAACTACCCACATGGTCGCCCGCTCCCCAGCAGATTCTTCTCCCCCACCTTGGCTGTCAAATTCTAAGGCAAGGCAGTTCCAAATGCTGACTACATCTTCCTTGGCCCATCTCAGCTTTTGGCAAATGAATTGGTGCCATTCCCCAGAAAGCTTTTCTTGAACTTCATATAGTTAGCAAAGAGAGAAGTGTTAACGGTATGATCTGTTCTAATCCCAGCCCTAACACTAACCCAGCTTTTTTCACTCCCTCGTGCGCTTGCCAAAGTCAAAAGAGAAGGCCTGGGCCAGACACAAGTCATTTCAGCTGAACAAGCACTCTGAGGGTCACAGAGCTGCGAAGTCTGCAAAATGTTCTGCTGCTTCGGAACTGGCTTGGGGCTGTTGGTGGAGGGCCGCGCGGGAGACAAAAGGGAACCTGCGTGGTGTCTTTCTTTGATAAACAAATAACACACTATTGATGCGGAATTAAACCAGGAGACGAATGTCCTTCACTCAGAGAATGGGGGGAGTGGGAAGGTCTGATCTCAGACTATTCCCCTTCTAACACGAGGCAGAAATAACATTTCACCAGCAGTTGAAGAAAGACCAAGGGCTAAAGAACACACAATGTCCACTTCTTTAAAAAACACTCTTGTGTTTAATCCCCCCCCAACAAACCTATAAAGCAGGTGTGTTCTGTCCGCGCCCCAGAAGAGGACGCTGAGTTTGAAAGAGGCATTTGCTCAAGAGAATGTGTAAGCAAGCTTTGCTGAAATGCGGACGGCATAGAAGTACCCTTGCTTTAAGACACGGAAGGGGTTTGTTTGCATCTGGAGAGCTTGCAAAGGGCATTCACAGGCATCTGTGCTCAGGATGGCTGGGAGGGAGACATGGGGGAACTGAATAGCTGGGAGGGAGACAGCGATGCGCCACGCCACGGAGACATGGGGGAACTGAGAGTCGACGAGGGTTTGACAGATGGAAAGTGAGACTTAAACAGAGAACTAAGTCCAGATCCCATTTCCTTCTCATGGGGGGAGGGAGCCTCTGTCAGAAACAAGGGTGACATAAGAAAGAGAAGGGCATTCCCAAGGGAAAAAAACCCTGGGTGGGGGGTGCTTAGGGCGTGTGGCAAAGCGACTAAGATCCGTGTGGGCTGGCTGCACCGATAGGCAATGGACTCCCGGTCACATGTCCCGGTTCTGGAGCCACACTGCTCGGACCTCAGCCCAGACTCTGCCCTGTAGCCTACCATGTCTCAGTTCGTTCTTCTACAAAAGGTCACAAAAGCAGTACTTCCTTCAGGTTCAAACCATAAGAAAATGTAAGAGACTTTTTGACGAAAGACGTGGAAATCACAGAAGAATCAGTGGTGACTCCACTCCTGTGCTCAGGCAGTCCTTGTTAAAATAGAGATGAGTCGGGCGGTGATGGCACACGCCTTTAATCTCAGCACTCAGGAGGCAGAGGCAGGCCAATCTCTGTGAGTTCGAGGCCAGCCTGGTCTACAGAGTGAGTTCCAGGACAGCCAGGGCTAGAAACAGAGAGACCTTGTTTCAAAAAGGAAAGAGAGAGAGAGGAGAGAGAGAGAGGAGAGAGAGAGAGAGAGAGAGAGAGAGAGAGAGAGAGAGAGAGAGAGAGAGAAGAGAGAGAGAGAAGAGAGAGAGAGAAGAGAGAGAGAGAAGAGAGAGAGAAGAGAGAGAGAAGAGAGAGAGAAGAGAGAGAGAGGGAGGGAGAGAGGGGGAGAGAGAGAGAGGGAAGAGATACATCCAGGAGTACGTGAGCAGCACAAATGGAGCCAATGGGATACTGAAAATAAAAAGGACAGGAAGCTGGGGGAGGGGTACATAGGTAGAGTGGATCGGGAAGGAATGGGGTGTAAATATGATCGAAATAATTGTATGAAATTTTCAAAGGGTTAATATTTTAAGTGAGAGAACAGGCTGGGTGTCGGGGCTCAAAAGTAGTCACAGCACTGAGGAAGAAGACAGAAGCGTAGTTACAGGTTCGAGGCCAGCTTAGTCTACAGAGTAAATCCTAGGTCAGCCATGGCTGCATAGGGAGACACTATCTCAAAAGGACAGGAAGAGGAGAAGGAGGAGGAGAGGGAGAAGGAGGAGAAGCCAAGAAGCAGAAAACAAAAGAAGTGGCCTGTGAGAGGTGTGGCCTTGAGTTCACCCATGTTGAGTATTATAGGAGCTGCTGGTGACAAAAATGGGGGGCTGCGGGGTACATGGAATAAGTGCTGCTAGCCGGGGACAGGAATTCGGGGACTGCCAATCTCTCCATCCAGAAGTGCAGGATGGTGGTGGCCTGACCAGTCAGAGGACCGCAGAGCTGCTGGAGGGTAAAGATGATGATAAGGAGGGCTCAGTTCCCAGCCTGTCTGTTCTCCGTCGGGCTGCCCTCCCCATCTGAGAGAGCGAGCCTTAAAGCCTGCCCTCGGCCCTCCTCAGACATGCTTTTCCACTCCGCCGCCTCACCCCACACTTCCCTTCCCATCACGGCCCCATCTTTCCCACTTTCCAAACAAAGACACCCAATGTGAGCAAGGCAAAGCACATTACTAGGTGAAGAAGAAAGGCCACCTTCTCCTCCCTCCCTCTTTCTCAGGCCGAGATCTGCCCAAACTTGCTGGTGCAAGAATGGAAAGAGGGGGTGGGGGGGATTATTTCCGATCAGGCCACTTTAGCTTTACGTCCATAAAAACGAGCAAGCCACTCTTTTTTTTTTTAATCATTTCTAGTAATTGTTTTATTTCCTTGACACATTCTATTGCAATTGTGGCTACCATGAGCCTGTAACTTCTCATTTCCAGATCCAGATATGAAAAATAAATGTAGCTGTTGTTCTCGGGAGAAAGCCAGCACTAGATGATCTCCCACTCCCCCCACCTCACCCCAAATATGGCAAAAATCAGGGAAAAGAAAAATGAATGTTCAGGAGGTTAGAGAGATGGCTCAGAGGTTAGGAGCACCAGCTGCTCCTCCGTAAGTCCTGAGTTCAATTCCCAGCAACCAGATGGTGTCTCACAGCCATCTATGGTGGGATCTGATGCCCTCTTCTGACGTAAAGGTGTACATGCAGATAGACACTCATATATATATATATATATATATATATATATATATATATATATAAAGTAAATCTTAAAAAAAGAAAAGAAAATGAATGCTGATACACCACAGGGCAATGGACAGCCAATAAGCTTTGGAGCAGTGATGCACTCTGCCACTGAGGAGCAGCTCTGAGCTGACGCCCCCCTCATCGAGCACAGCTGATGATGAGCCAGTGAGGTAAGCCAAAAGAGGGTTTGGCAGGTAAGTTTCCTGCAGCAGCTCTCAGGCACCCCAGCTGGTGCACATGCACCCCAGGTCAACCTGTGAGCTTCCACAGGGACCAAGAAAAGAGTAAGGCCACGGAGTTGGCTGGGAGTTTCAAAGAACGGTCCTTTCTTTCTTGTTGTTTTGTTTGGTTGGTTGATTGTTTTTTGGGTTTTTTTTTTTCCTAAGCAGAATACACTTAAATGTACAACCCTCCTGTCTCAGCCTCCCAACTGTAACTAAAGCCACGTGCCTTTGTGCCCAACAGATCCCCTCTTCATTACAGTTTGTATCCAAGTGTCAATCTGATTTGATTGACATGTAAAGAAGTAGATATAGGGGGCAGCCTGAGGAGCCTGGCTTCCTAAACTGATCACATCAAGGAGGACAAGCTCAACTCTAACTCCAAACAAAAATCAACGTTATTTATTTATTTACTTACTTATTTATTTATTTATTTTTTAAAAGATTTATTTATTTATTATGTATACAGTGTTCTGTCTGCACATATCCCTGCAAGCCAGAAGAGGGCACCAGATGTCATTACAGATGGTTGTGAGCCACCATGTGGTTGCTGGGAATTGAACTCAAGACCTTTGGAAGAACAAGCAGTGCTCTTAACCTCTGAGCCATCGCTCCAGCCCTACTTATTTATTTTTAAGATAGGTCTCACAAAGCCTAGGCTGATCTCAAAATTGTCATATGGCCAAGAACGATCTTAAATTACAGGCATGGCCAACCATACACTCGAACAACTGAGCTACATTCCCAGCTCCCAAACATCTATTTCTTGCCAAAAGAAGGCCCAGGAAAACTACACTGTCTACCCCACCCACCCCCACCCCTAGCCCTTGGAAAGGATCCAAGCACACTGGAGTTCCGGCTAGCCAAAAGCACCACTTTTGGAAATCGAGGACAGCAAAACTCTGATTCTCATGTTAAATTCCCACTCGGCCTCAGAAATGTTAAAAATAAACCTTCACCTCCATCTGATTTTCTTTTGTTACCACAGCCATTGTCCCTGAACAAAGAGGTAGCAAAGGGGCCTCTTTGGGCGGTTCACAGAGTTCACCTCTGAGACCAGATTGGAGGGACACAGATGATAATGGACAGAAGACCAGCAGGAGTGTCGAGAGGGATCAAAAGCTCTTCAGAGCTTCCAGGCTCCTGAGGATGGACCCGGTCCTTGCAGCTTGCTCTGCCCACAACCCTATATGGTTCCCAGAAAGAGATTGGGGTGGTGGTGGTGATGCTCAGATTTCCCCCTAAGCAGCTTGGTATAGAGTGGGGTCCTGGAGTCTTTCCTCTCTCTGGTTTGCAACTGAGGTTCCCATTGCACAGAGAGGTGATTTACAGTCGGGAGAGAAATCCCAGCCTAGGCACTGTAGAACTGATCCCTCATGCCAGACACTGCGTTGCTATGGACAGGATTTGGGCTTGAGAGCTGGAGAATCAGGTTCATTCAAGCGAGTTACTTTTAGTTGTGTGACCTCATGCAAATTTCTTGACCTGCCTGAACCCGCTTCCCTCTTTGTAAAATAGGCATAAGCTGATATATTGGCAATGAGAATCATTGTAATAAGCAAAGCCTAATGCAAATTGCCTTTAGTACTATGGAAATTTATTTCTGGCTCAAATAAAGTTCGAAGTAGGTATTTCTAACCTGCGGGACCTTTTTTTTTTTAATTTTTACTATTTTCAGTTGTGCATATGTACATGAAACACCTGAGAGCAAGTGCCTGCTGAGGGGGCCAGAAGCATCGGTTCGCCCTGGATCTGGAGTCACAGGTGGATGTAAGCTGCCTGATGCCGGTGCTGGGAACCAAACTCGGGTCCTCTGGAAGAACAGTACATGTTCTTAACTGATGAACCATTGCCGCAGCCCCTTAAAGAGATGCCTTTTGTGGGTGGGTGGGTGGGTGGGAGCGGTTATCTTCAAGATGGAATTTAGGTAGCTGGGGCCACTGTTCCCTAACGTAACTTTCTGTATGCATCAGTCCAGAGCCAGGGAAGATGATGGAGCAGTGCACAGGCCTACAAACATCCTGCACCGTTTCTCATCCGTGGAGCATCTGTAAGTCACACAGCTGCAGCTCACTTCAGAACGCACTAGGAAGTGAGGCCCAGCTGTGCGCCAGGAAGAGCAGACACTGTCTCCTGCCGTGCACACACACACTCATGCTGAAGGAGAAGAGGCTGACCTGAAATGCAGACCACAAATGAGTAGCTGTCCCCTGGCTCCTCCTCTTCCACCGTGGCCAAGGGCTTGTCCTTTGTCATGACACAGACATTAGCTGCAGCTGCCCAGCCCCTGCAGCCCAGCCCCTGCAGCCCCGTGGTCATAGGCCCACACTTCCTCCAAAGGGCAGGTTCTGCCATCCAGTTATGACTCCTTCCCCTGATCAGGCCGCTTCCCACGTGATACCCACAGTCCCCACTCGGCCAGCCTGGGATAAACAGAGTTCCAAGGCCAATCATAAAAGCCCATGTTGTTGCCTCTCTATTCGTTTTCTTAAGGAGCCTCATGTTGCCGGAGCAAGCCCAGGTGGAGGGCTGCCCAGGTGGATGGCTACTCAGCTGCTTTCTTTCCAAAAGTGTCTCTGTGCAGCCTCTATCAAATTCAGAGCTGCCGGGGTGCCTGGGGTGGAAGAGGCTGGAGGAGGGTGGAGATGGTAGCTGTAGCGGGCCCCACAACAATAAAGCAAAGAGCCCAGCTCCCGGGCTCTGTGTTCTGAGGCCATGAGGCAGGGCCATGAAGCCCTCTCTCCACACTGAAGGCTTGTCCTGCTGAGGGCTCCTTCTGTGCGGGCTAAGAGAGTGCTAGATGGAGACTTTGCAATAAGCGGTTTCCTCTCCTGGGACTTCCTCATTAGCCACAGACACAGCTCTAGTGCCAGACTCAGAGAAGATTCCAGGCCATGGAGGTGATTGAGAACCTAGAAACGAGAGACCCAAAGGTCTATAATACGCTCTACATATCTCCTTTGACTCTGTTCCCCAAAAAGCCCTGAAAAAAAAAATCTACCTGGAATGAGGTTCAAGCAACTCTTTCTCAGCTAGACCTGTCCTGCCATCTAGTGGCAGGCACCTGGGAATGGTAAGGACTAGACACAGGTGCTTAAGGCAGTCCGGGAGGTCAAGGTTGAGAGTCAGGTAGGGATCATGGGGAGTAGGTCTGGTCACGGCACATCAGAACTCTGGGAGGGGTGGAGCACATGAAGGAGTCTGGGGCAAGAATGGTCCTGTTTCTCCATCACTTCCTTCTGACAAGTACCATACAAAGGGCTTTTCATCCTCTCTGCATTTTGGCTCTCCCTGTAGTCTGTGAGGAGGCAGAATGGAAGCCCAGGGGTCAAAGAACTTGACCAAGTTCACTTAACTTAGCAATGAAATCCAGGATTATCTGACTTCACAGCTGGGGATTCTGGGAAGGATTCTAGTCTTCAGTGACACTCTTTCTTAGCAGAATTTAGTGGCTCACACCTATAACCCCAGCACTTGGGAAACAGATGTAAGGATTGCCTCAAGTTCAACTCTACAGAGCAAATTCTAGGACAACCATGGGTATGTAGCAAAAGCCCCTTCCTTCTCGCTCTGCCACCACCCATGCCCAAACATGAGAGGCTATCTGCTCATGCTCACTGTGTAGCATGGCTCCATTTCTACCTGCATGGTCTCTTGGGTCCCCAAGTCTGTAGCCTAAATAGCTCCTGTAACAGGCCCCCAGACCTCAGCACAACTGACTCCATGATGAAAGTACCACTCAGGTCATAAAACTCAACATGTAGACGGCACCACCTACCAAGACGAGAACAAAGGCCAGCCCATCAAAGTCCATAGTTCTGGGAAAGTCTCTAAAAGTACTAACCTTGATTTTTGACTTAGGACTACTCCTTCTGGCTAACTGTTCTTGTTAACTGAAGTATGTCAACCCAGGGTGTGATTTTTGTGCTTAAAAGCTCACCCTAAGAAAGACTCGGGGCTATACTGGGATCCTAAACATCCAGTGTAGTCACTGGCCAGGTAGTAAAAACTTTCAATTGTCTTAAATCCATGCCCAAGCAGTCTTCTCTAGTGGAAACCCTACAACACTCCCCAAAGAAGCCTTTGTCTCTTTGGCCTGGAGACTAATTGGATCTCTCTCTCTCTCTCTCTCTCTCTCTCTCTCTCTCTCTCTCTCTCTCTCTCAATGAGACAGGGTCTCATTCTGTAGCTCTGTGGCCTGTGACCTTGAACTCACCACTGTAGCTCTGTGGCCTGTGACCTTGAACTCACCACATTGACCAGGCTAGCCCAGAATTCACAGAGTGCAACCCTGAGTGCTGAGATTAAAAGCACCCCTATCCCTGGCTGTCCTCAAATGTCTTAGTTTGATACGTGAAGTTCTTTTCCCTACCTGCTGTATGAGTTGGAGGTCCCTAAAGTGGACGATCTCACTGCCTCTGTAAAGCTTGGCTGAGCATCCTAAAAGTACTTATGCTCTTATAGAACAGTGGAAGTTAGCCTGTGACTGGCCCTGCCTTGTCCCAAATAGGAAGAAGCCACACACCATCCTGCTGAACATGAGAGTTATTTAAGGGATCACAGCCATTCTTCCCACATGGTCCACCCAGATGAGTAATAAATCACCTATTTTTAGTTTAGTTTGGGTTTCTTTTTCCAACTTCAGCAATGCATCTAGACCTAATTCCTGTGCTGAGTGCTTAAAGTAGCACCGAGAAAGATGACCCCAGAACTGAAATGTCTGCAGAAAGGCTGCTTGCCGTCTTGAAGGCCTTCCACTGAGTCGGATCCCAGGCCATGATCTCCCTGTAGGCAGATTTTTCTGTTCTGCCTAACCTCTACCTGTGTAGCTATTGGCCATTTAGCCCTTTATTAAACCAATGAGAGCACCTTGTGATACCATCCCTGCTCTTGCTTGCTCCCAGAAACATGTGTCGCATGTGTTAGGGAAGTCAGGCTCCCCTGCCTCTGCAGAAGTAGACCACCCCTGGCCCTTCAAGTTGTAGTTGCTAGTTTTAACCATCCCTGCGATCCCAACCTTTGTTTATCTTTATTTTTTGTGACTTTTAGAGACAGAGTCTTTTGTGAAGAAGAACCCTGTACAGCATTCCTCCTGGACCCTGGATTAGGCAGGCATAAACCACACCCAAACACTGGTTTTCACAGAGAGATCCCATGTTAAGCCGGGAAGAAAAGTTAAAATGGCTGCTTTCTGACTCAGGCAGCAAATGACCTTGCAGGTGTGATTTTTAAGAGGAGGAAAGGGGAGGTCTGTGTTAGAATGGGCTAGGATGTGGTGGTAATGGGAAAGTGGAAGAGGGAGACACGGAAGGGGACAAGGGGAAGGAGAAAAGGGTGTTGGTCCCAGAGGGACAAAGGACTGCCTCTGGATAGAGGGGAAACAGACGTGGCAGAGGGGATGGGGAGAAGGGCAAGGCCTGCCAGGCCGTATGCTGGAGTGGGCTAGTGTCCCTTCGTTATGTATTCCAGGCCTGCTCAAACTTGCTATGTAGCCAGTAACTACTTAGAACTTCTGGTCTTCCTGCCTCTATCACCTGAGTACTGGGATTACAGGGGTGCACTACCATGTCTGGTTTATGTGGTGCTAGGGATTGAACCAAAGCCTAATAAATTGCTATGCAATTGACTTTATTTACTATCTTGCTCGATCAACAGTTATTGATCACTTATATGCCAGGAGTGGGGGGTTGGTGAGAAGACAACAAGATCACTGAGCAAGTGGAGTGGTATTAACATCTATTGTGTGACAGTTTCTTCTGAAGTTGACACATCCCATCCTACAGAGAAGCTCCTTGAAAAGGAAGGTAAACAACTCAAAACGACTTCAGGAAGTTCCTGAAACTGACCAGATTCACTAGGCCCCTTCCTGCCAGAATAAACAATAAACACCCAGAGTCCCTCTCAGATGGAGCTCAACTGAGCTGCAAAGAAGGCCACTCAGACAAGCCAAGCTGCAAACTCTGAGACCAGACCAACTGCCTGGAAGACGTAGGTCACTTGGAAAGGACTCTCTTCAACCTATTAAGCTGCCTGCAGGCTGTGCAGTGTGCTCCAGGTTCCTCGCTTTTGTGAGCTGTCACTCATGCTGGGGTGGGCTTTAGTAATGCAACTGTCTTTGAGTCATTTCTGCTCCCGTAACTCCTCATTCACACTCCTGTAAGTAACCCCAATAAAAGTCATAGTTCACCAAGTTGGACTTTGGTGGTATCCATACTTTGGTCTGTCTTGGGCTTCCTATCTGGGGTGAGTAGACCTGTATGTTACATCTCCCCAGAAAAAGTTTAGTCCCAGAACACCTGCCGTCTCAGCAGGTGGGGAGGTGGAGGCTGGAGGATCGGGTGTTGAAGGTCATCCTTGCTACCCAGGAAATTCAAGGTCAGCCTGGGCTCCTGTCTTGAAAGAACAAAACAAATAAAAGTCATTCGTCGCCAGAAGAACAGCAAATAAGACAATTAAGTATGGCATGGAAAGCGCTAACCCTGAGCTGAGAGCTCTTCTTTCCTCATTTCTCACGGTCCTTGCCAGGCCTCACCTCCAGCTCCCTGCCCTCACCCTTGGCAGATGCTCTGGAGCCAAACGGTTAGATGGCTACTTCAACTCTGGGCTTGTCATAAATGTAGCCAAAAACTTAGAAGGCGCCGTATCATCCTTAGCTGATGGACCACTTCGGTAAGAAAACACACGGGAGGAGGGAGAAGGCCACAAACGCACCCCCACTGCTAAAACACGGTTTGCAGAGTTTGCAGGGCAGCTGGTGAATGAATGATGATAACATGGGTGGGTCAGCGAATGAATCAGAGTGATCGCTCCATCTTGAAACAAAGCTGAACTGTAGAGGTTCTTGGTGTTTTCTTATGGTTCAGGTCTTGGTCTTTTGAGGCAGGACCTCACACTGTAGCCCAGGCTTGGCTGGAATCTACTATGTAACTCAGACTGGTCTTGAACTCTGGGCAGTCCACCCGAGTCTTGAGATTACAGGTGTGTGCCCCTCTGCCTGGTTGAATTTGAGGACTAATGCTCATGCTTGTCCATTGAATACAACATTCCCCAGAAAGTTCTATTTAAAGTTTTTTTTTTTTTTCATAAAAAATGTGTTTGAGAGCCAAGCGGTGGTAGTGCATGCCTTTAATCCAAGCATTTAGGAGGCTGAGCCAGGCAGATCTCTGTGAGTTCGAGACCAGCCTGGACTACAGAGTGAGATCCAGGACAGGCACCAAAACTACACAGAGAAACCCTGTCTCGAAAAACAAAAAAAGTGTTTGATTTAGCTCTGTTTTGAAGGCTGAAAGGCCAATACAAAATGTAGGTCTTTTAGAGGTCCAAACTCTGTAGCAAGTATCTTAACAGGTCTTATTAATAAAATCAAACCTGAAGCCAGTTATTGGGGTGAATGCTGGAAGATCAGAGAAGCAGAACAAGCCACAGCTTCCTCACCTCGCCAATTCCTCAGCTGATCCTATTTCCTCAGACTGGATGCCTCTCAGCTGAACTGTGCTGCTCAAAAGCCTAAAAGCTTAACCAGCTCTAGTTCCTTGTCCTCACGCCTTATATACCTTTCTGCCTCCTGCCATCACTTCCTGGGATTAAAGGCGTGAGTCACCATGCCTGGCTGTTTCCAGTGTGGCTTTAAACTCACAGAGATCCTGATGGATCTCTGCCCTCCAAGTGATAGGATTAAAGGCATGTGTGCCACCATTTTCTGGCCTCTATATGTAGTGGTTGTTCTGTTCTCTGACCCCAGATAAGTTTATTAGGGTGCACAATATTTTGGGGAACACAGTATCACCACAAAAAACTCTGTGTGGGTACATGGTCCTCAAGTTGTTTTAAAAACTTGTGCCCTTAGCTGGGCAGTGGTGGCACATGTCTCTAATCCCAGCACTCAGGAGGCAGAGGCAGGCAGATCTCTCTGTGAGTTCGAGGCCAGCCTGGTCTACAGAGTGAATTCCAGGACAGCCAGGGCTACACAGAGAAACCCTGTCTTGAAAAACCAATAAAAAAATTGTACAGAAAATGGAGTGAGTATAGAGCTTTGTGCTAGGATTTTATGTAGGTTCTTAAGATGAAGAGAGCTGGTGAAGAACAGGAGTGAGACGCCCACTGAGTTGCCAGTCTAGGGCTTTCTGCCGGACTTACAGACCAGCATTGGGATACCGCTGGTCGGTCCAGCTGTCTCACCAGCCATGTCCAGGTGCCTCTCGGTTTCGGTCAAATCTTCATTTATCGTTTCTCAGTGCTCATTTAGGTTCTGTCAGAGGCAGGAACAATAAGGACAAACCCGATGAGAAGCCGGAGCTCCCTCCTGGCATTCTTGGCCTCTGACCAAGACAAGACCAAGGACATGTCAGGCTTGTAACCAAAAGCAAGAATTAGGGACTGAGAGATGGCTCAGCAAGGAAAGGTGATTTCCAACCCTGCCCACCAGAGTTTAATCCCTAGAACACACGTAGGTGGAAGGAAAGGGCCCACTCCACAGAGTGCCCCCAACCTCCATGTATTTTGTGGCACATACATACACACACACACACACACACACACACACACACACACACACACAATCACTAATGTTTGGAAGGAGTCTGGTAGAAGATCCACCTCGGCTCCCTCCTCCATCTCTTTCCCTAAACCCGCCCCTTCAAAGCCTGCCAAACACAGCTCCTCCCCCAGAGAGGCTCAGGACGACTCCCACAGGGTATATAAGCGCATCCCAGAAAACAGACTCATGGTTCTTCTGATCTCACATCCCTGTCTCCTCTGTGTGTGGGGGAGGGGGGATGGGGGGGGGACGGGCAGGGAATCGCCTGGGAGCACTTTACCCATTAAATCTGGGCATTCCAATTTGGTCTGATTTGGTTTGTTGCGATAGCGGAGAGGCTTTCAGGGGGCCTGAAACTTATCAAATAATAATAATAATAATAATAATAATAATAATAATAATAATAATAAAAAAATAGAACTACTGCCTTTAGGGTCCCTGCACTAAAACTGCATGGCCAGTTTCCAACTCTCTCTTGCATAAAACCCTGCATGTAATCTTTGAATATTACAATTGTTTGTGTAGGGTAAAAAGTCCAAGCCCCTTTCCAGGTTTTGAAAACCCACCAATCCCTGAGCCCACCCAAGCTCAGGACTTGAAATTCCACCAATCCTCACCCTGGAAAACTCCACCTCCCAAGAAGCTCTCTATAAACCTGCCTCCCACTCAGTTCTCTGCTGCTTCTCTCCCAAGCGGAGGCAGCCACCCTCTTGTGTCTTTCCCAATAAATCTCTTGTGTGAGGTTTGTTGTGCTGTGTGACCTCGTGGTATTTCTTGGCTCTCAACCTCCAGGATACCGTTCCCCTTGGAGCTGCAACACTTGTATGGAGGAAACCTCTCCCCTCAGGGCTGTAATACTTACATTTTGGAAAAATTGTATTGTGGCATAGTATATACAACTTAAAACTTGCCATTTTAAGCACACAATTCATTGGCAATAATTACATTCACAATATTGTGCATCTGTGGCCTCTGTTGTCCAAATTTTTTTTCTTTAATCAACTTTAATAGAAACTCTGTAACCATTAAGCACTGACACTTCTTCCCTGCCCAAGTCTTACGTCTACCTTTTCTGTCTCTTGAAGGTACCCATCTAGATAGTTCTCATAATTGGAATCATGCATATTTATCTTGTTCTGTCTGGCTTTTTTTCCCCAATTAGTTCAATGTTTTCAAAACTCAGCATGTTGTTGTATATATCAGTACTTCATTCCTTCTTTAGGGCTAAATAATATTTTCCTATACATAAAACACTGTATTTGTCTGTTCATCATTTGATGGTTATTTAGGTTGTTTTTAATTTGCTGAAAGTTTTGAGAAAACCAAGCTGCTAGGGAAATTTTAGAAGGGAAATCCCTCATTCAGAAGAAAGCTGAGTGACCTCCCATTTATATTAAGGGAGATGTTCTGAGTCCCTGACAACTTGGATCTTGGACAAAAAGATCTGGAGTAGGCAATGTATTCTGGGACTTCTCAATTCACCACACAGCTCTACCACCATTAATCACTAGCTGGAAAGTTTTAGGAGAATGAAATTGCTGTGTCGAATCTCAACTGCAGTGTCTCTCCTGGAGAGAAAGCATAGAGACCCTCGGATGGTACAGACAATCATCTCCTCAACCTAGCTGCTCTGTAAAGGGGAATGTTGTGCTGCAGGGACAACATGATCTGGGGGACAGGAGACCATGCAGCCTCAACAACCGAGGCTCCTCACATGTCCCTAAAAGCTCCCTGGTTCTCTGAGATAAACTGGCTGAAGCTTCTGATTTGGGGGTTTAGACGATGGGTGAGCTTGATGTCCCGGCTGGGCTGCATTTGATAGAAACGAAACATGTTGGCCAGTTCCTCTGCTCCGGGGAATCCCAGCTTCGCATAAGCTTCTGGCGTGATCTTTCAAGAAAAAGGAAGACAGCAGTCAATGTTACGGTTTGCGTTTAAAATAGTTTTACATATTCATCTCAGTAGGGATGCAGGCCCACACTCTTTAACTCTGAAGTACTTCTCTCACACAGTTTGTCAGAAAACTGACTGGTGAACTGATTGAATGGTAAATTCTGATCCAAACTATGTGAAACTATTTATCGTCTTTAAGTGCGCCATTCAGTGGAGCTAGGCAAGCACTTCTCTGCCGAGTTACTGATGTATTTGATTACAGGTTCTGACCGCAGCCCCTGTTGGTGGTGTTACACCTGATGATGCTGGAGGCTCTGCAGTCTCAGGTCCAAGCATCTGGATAAGGTAAATCTGAGCATCTTCAGGAGGCTTCATCTGCTTTTCTCCCGGATTCCCCCGGCAGGCCCCTAGGATGGTCTGCCCTCCTGGCTACACAGGCATTAGTTCCTCAGCCAGCAGCTCTTTACTCAGCTGATAGCCCATCCATTTTCTCCTTTCCTGGTTAGACATCTGTTTTGTTTTTTTCCCCTTCAAACATTCTAGCCTCTGCCAGGACCAGGCAAGCCCAAACAACAATGGAGCACATCCCATGCTTACTGAGATGCCCTCTGTCCTTGACTCCTGCCTGACACTAACTAGATGCAGATAACTGCCTCTACTGAAGAAACGGTATCCTCCCTAATGTCTGATCAATATAAGCTGCACTCCCTGCAGAGACGATCTGTGACTGTACAGTTCTGCTTGTTTTTTTGTTTAATTTAAAATTTTTGTATGTATTTATTTATGTGTGTATGTATATATATGTGTGTGTATACATATGTATGTATATATATGATATATATATATCATATATATATATGCACGCATGTGCAGCACCAGGGTGGGGGTCAGGGAACAACCTGCAGGAGTCAGCTCTCTCCTGTCACCCTGTGAGGCCAGGGGATCAAACTCAGATCATCAGAGTTCTCAGTTGCCTTCCCTGCAAAGCCATCCCACTGGCCCTCCCCTTGTTCTTAGAAAAATATGCATGAGGCAAGGCAGTGGTGGTGTTCCATCCCATCACTTGGGAGGCAGAGACAGGCAAATCTCTGTGAGTTGAAGGACAGCCTGGCCTACAAAGTGAGTTCCATGACAGCCAGGGCTGTTACAGAGAAACCCTGTCTTGAAAAACCAAGAAGAAAAGAAAAGAACAATGTGGGTGAGAAATAAAAATGTATGGACAACCACAATCGCGTGGCTTCTGTGTCTTGAGGAGAATGGACTTGGTGTGTACCTCGGCCTGGCAATAAACTTCCTCTAAATTCAAAACAGATCATTAGATCCATGATTATCATATGACATTTTTAATAATGAAAATTCCTGTTCCAGCTCTTTGAGGACTGCTTTGAGTCTAAGGCTGGTCTGCATTATATAGTGAGTTCCAGGCAAGCTTATCTCAAAGAAATAAAAAACAGGAAAGGAGAAAAGAAAGAAAATTAAAGAGCAACATATGTGTCCATCAACAGAATAAAAACATATTATCATATTAATATATTTGAAGAAGTTTAGCAAAATAGAAAAATGTTCATAAAATTGAGTGAAATGGCATTGAACGTTGTTTTAAGTATAGATAAATAGGTATGTTATATGGGGATGGAGAGATGGCTCAGCATTTAAGAGCACTGGCTGCTCTTCCAGAGGACCAGAGTTCAATTCTCAGCATCCACATGGCAGCATGGCAGCTCACAACTGTCTGTAACTCCAGTTCCAGGGGATCTGACACCTTGACACCAGTGTACATAAAATAAATTTAAATAAATTATATGTGTGTGTGTGTGTGTGTGTGTGTGTGTGTGTGTGTGTGTGTGTATTACATGTACTGGAAAAGGATTGGAGTAAACCAGCAGACCTTGTTATCTGTGAGAGATTAATGGGTGGGTTTTATTTTCTTTTTCTTTTTCTTTTTTTTTGAGATGGGGTTTCTCTGTGTAACAGCTCTGGCTGACCTAGAACTCCCTCTGTATACCAGGGTGGCTTCAAACTCAACAGAGATCCACCTGCCTGTGCCTCTGGGGTGCTGGGATCAAAGGCGTGTGCCACCACTGCCTGGCCATTTTTCTTTTTCATAATTGCTTCAGTTACCCTAATAAGCATTTGTTATTTTTGAAATTAGAAAGATAAGGGCTAGAGAGATGGCTCAGTGGTTAAGAATGCATACTGTTCTTGCAGAAAACCTGGGTTTGGGTCTCATCACTCACACTGAGCTACTCTTCTGGCTTCCCAGGACACCTGCATGCATGTGAACATACAAACACATCACACACACACACACACACACACACACACACACATTTTTTAAAGAAATGTTTTTGTTTAATTAGAGAAATACTTAAAACTTTGAGTTTGAAAACAGAATAATGTATGTTAGGAGCATGGAAATCTGTTTAAGTCACACTGTCATCTTGTAACTATGACAACTAACATCTCATTAAATAGGGATTTGTTGCTGCAGATTTTTAAAGGATTTTTGAGATCTGTTCTCTTGCAACTCACTTTCTGCGGGATCCGTGTTTCCCGGGGGTTGGACAGACAGTTCAGGCAGTCCTGAACAACTAACTGGTGAGGGTCTGGTGGACTTTGCTTACCCTGAATCCCTCAGTCCCACAGGCTCCCCCTCTACAGTTGGGCAGGTTGGAGGCCCGAGGGTACCAAACCAGGAGGGCTGGAGCGCCACCTTGTGGCCAGATGCTTCTTTCCCAAAATCAACATAATGCCTAAGAGTTTTTGCTACCTGAGGGCCAATGTGGGCTTGTCTTCAAGACAGACTAGAATTAACCATCAAGACAACAGTATTAACCATCCTGTAGAACTTCCTGCTCCTAGTGCCCTGGAACTTTTGGTGCTAGAGAAGCCTCAACTGCATTAGAAAACAAATAAATAGTCCAAGAACTTCCAGGGACCAGGCATCCATCTAAAATGCTAGGAAGATCCAGAGCCACCCAAAATTCTGTTCACTCAGTCCTGTAATCATGAACATACCTTGCATCCCATTATCCATATGCTTCCCCTTTCCTCTGTCTTGTCCGTATTCCGGTCAAACCATCAAGAGAAAAAGGAAACAGGACCCAATGTGAATGCCCCAGGAGACGGAACACTAGGGAATATATGTATGCACAAGACCCTGCAAGACCTCTCATGAGCCTACCTTTGAGTTAGGACTGCCTTCTCTGGCTTGGGAGAACTCACTTCCTCTAGGAAACTTTGTGTGGTTTCAAAGATATCCTAGTTTCAAAGATACAGTTGTTCTCTTTTGTTTTGGGTTTTGTTTCTTTGTTTTTCAAGACAAGGTTTCTCTGTGTAGCCCTCGCTGCCCTGGAACACACTCTGCAGACCAGGCTGGCCTTGAACTCACAGAGATCCACCTGCCCCTGCCTCAAGAGTGTTAGGAATTAAAGGTGTGTTCATCTGGCTGAAAATATAGCTGTTTTATGTCTTGACTGACACCTATCATGGTTTTTCCAGAATAAAAAAATCTATTAGTGTCCTTACAACTCTTTTTTTTTTTTTAATTTATTATGTATACAGCATGTATGATTACAGCCCAGAAGAGGGCACCAGATCTCATTACAGGTGGTTGTGAGCCACCATGTGGTTGCTGGGAATTGAACTCAGGACCTACTGGAAGAGCAGTCGGTGCTCTTAACCTCTGAGCCATCTCTCCAGCGCCCGTCCTTACAACTCTTAACACCCAACGTGAATTGGAAGTCCACACAAAAATCACCACCAACACCCCTCCTCTTGTGAGTGGCTGGCCAGGGAGATTGTGTGTGTGTGTGTGTGTGTGTGTGTGTGTGTGTGTGTGTATTTAAAGCCCCCTACCCAACTCCCCCATCCAAATGACACCCTACACCAAGAGCTGCTGATGCTGACAGGAATATGCTTTCCATTTCTGAGGGGGAATTTGGATATTCAGGAACTAGGGTCAATACGCTTTCTTTTCTGTTTTGTTTCGTTTTTTCGAAACAGGGTTTCTCTGTGTAGCCCTGGCTGTCCTGGAGCTTGCTCTGTAGATCTGGCTGGCCTGGAACTCACAGAGATCTGCCTGCCTCTGCCTCCCAAGTTCTGGGATTAAACTGGTAGGCCACCACTGCGAGACTTCAGTAAACTTTCTTCTGGGGTGGGGATGTTGAGACACAGTCTCACTCTATAGCTCAGGTTGTAACTCACAAAAATCCTCCTTGCCCTTACATCCCGAGTGCTGGGATTACAGATGTGTGAGCTACCACACTGTTGTGGTGAGTTTGTCTAGAATCACCTAGAATGTGCATCTCAATGATGGATTGTCTGGATTAGCTTGGCCGGTGGGCATGCCTGTGAAGGATTATCTTAATTGGGTCATTTGAGGTAGAAGGCTCACCCTGAATGAAGGAAGGCAGCCGTTTCCTTGGCTGGGCTCTGGGCTGAACGAGAAGGAAAAAACCAAACTGGGCACTAGCATGCAGGAATTAATGTGTTGCTATCTGCTCTGGACTGTGGATAGAATGTAACCAGCTGCTTCAAGTTCCCACCACGGTGGGTGACTTTCCAGCAATGCTGGACTGTACTCTGGAACTGTGAGCCAAATAAGCCCTTTCCCCCTTAAGTTGCCTTTGTTGGGGCATCTTTATTACAAACAAAACGATGATACCCAGGGTAGATAACTATCTCTTAAAGGACCACACATAAAGTCTTGAGGCTTTTGTGGGCCATATGGTTTCTGTTGCAACTATTAGGCTCAGTCATTGCACCAGCAGGAAAGTCTCTTCTATCCCCCACCCTGCCAACACCTGTGTGAGGAAATGGTACCGATCCTTCCCACTTGTCTGTGAAGAGCTGTCCTTGCCACGCTTTGGACCAGACGCCTCCTATGAGACTCATGGCACTGTAGGTGATGGACAGCTCACTAAGTGTCCTCAAGAGTCTCTTCAAACCCATTCCTTTTTTAAGGATTTATTTTATTGTTGATGTGTATGCGGCTGTGTTTGAGGGTGCCCAAGGAGGACAGAAGGGAATGTCAGGTCCTCCTAGAGCTGGAGTTACGGGTGATTGTGAGCCTCCCAGTGCAGAAGCTGGGAGACACACTCCAGCTCTCTGAAAGAACAGCAAAAAGACTCTTAACCGCTGAGCCAACCCTCCAGCCCTGAAACCCATTTCTCGCACAAAATGTCCTCTTGGCACCTACAGATAGTCAGGATGACACAGTTAACACCTGATGGCACTATAAATTCCTCCAAGTGCTTAGCAGTGGGCACACAGTACTTGATGTATCCCTACTGTGTGCTGATCACTAAGGTAGACTAAATGTGTCCTGTCTCATTTTCACAAGGGCACCCTGAGGTGGGCTCTGTAGTGCCAATCTACAAGTGAGGAAGCTGAGGCTAGGAGACTAGAATGCCTGTGTTCCCTGCCCCCACCTGCACCTGCCCCCCCCCCCACAGTGGGAGCAATGAGGGGAGTGGGTCCAGCGCAGGTGAAAGAAAAGTTGTACCTTGATCTTTGGATTCTAAATTCCTTCCCTACGAAAGTAATTTAGTTTACTTAGCAAGCCAATGAAATAAATAAAGCCATAGAAGAAGTGAAGGTTTGTTAGTGTAGCACCCTTTTCATTCTGTTCTGGGAGTCTGGTTTCCCTCTAAATCCACCGATAAATCTAATGGATGTATGGATTGGGGGATGTTAGCTGAGGTAGCCTCCTGTGGTCACACTGATCATCAATGAACTCACCTTTGGAGCCAGGCATGACTGCGGCTGCTGCGATTCCAGCGCAAGGGCATCTGGGGTGGGGTATTTACATCAAGCTTGAGGACGGCCTGCGCTACTTAAACCCTGTCTTGGGCCCATGACTCAGCAAGTACCTGAGGTCAACCTGTGAGCCACATGTGGTAGAAGGTGAGAGCTTGCTGTGGAATAATCCTGTTGTTCACTGTAAACATGTACTACTCTCATCAGTTAATAAAGAGCTGACTGGCAGATGGCTAGGGGCAGAGAGAATGCTAGGAGGAAGAAGGGCAGAGTCAGGGAGTTACCATCCAGACACAGAGGAAGCAGGACATGTACAAAATGAGGTAATGAGCCATGAACCACGTGGCAGCAAGTAAAAAATAGAAATGGGTTGATTTAACTTATAGGAGCTAGTTAAAAACAAGTCTAAGCTACTGGCAGAGCATTTATAATTAATAATAAGTCTCTGTGTGGTTATTTGTGAGCTGGCTGGGGGGACAGAGCTGCCTGGCAGTCCTGGTAAAGAACTTCACTACAAGAACTGACTTCTGCAGGTTGTCCTCTGACATCCACACACACAATGTGGTATGTGCATGTACATGTACACACACACACACACACACACCAATCGGCCAATCAATTTTAAAAGTGAAAAAGAAGCCAACCACATCTCAAACAATAGAAGGACTCACCTTGGCATCTCGGATGTCCTTCCCCAGAGTTCGGGACAGAACATCAGCGTACTGCTGTATTGTGAGGGACTCTGAGCTGAGGCCCACAGCCTTGCCTACGAACTCCTCTGGAGAAGCAAAAATGCTAGAGACAGCTGCTCCGACATCGGCGACAGAGAGCCCATGCATCGGTACATCCCCCATGGGCAGTGCTAGTTACAAAAACAAATAAAAAATAAGCTGTAGTATCACGTCCTCGGCAGGTCCTCCACTCCAAGCTAGTCACTTCATCAAGTCTAACCACTTAAACAAGAGGCATGAAAAGCAGCTGCTGTGGGAAGAGGTCACTCGGGGAGCAGGCCTCAGAAGGCATGAAGGGCATGGAACCATGCAGTCACTAGCTCTCACAGGGCTATGAAAAGCTGGTGGTTCCTTAGGAAATGTCAGCTCTTCCCACAGTAGAGACAGGCTCAGAGACACCGGTGCTGCAGTCTGAATATTTGGGATCCTGTATGGGAGTGGCCATTACCTCTTCACCCAGGGCCACTCTAACCCTATGCAGTCAGTGCTGAAGCAGGCTGGGGACCCATCTCCTGGGAGATTATGCTCCCTGGAGACTAACTCTGATGATGGGATCCTGTCCTCGACTGCTGCTGAAGGTCAGCTAAAGCAGCTAGGACTCCTAGTCGTCATCTTGTTTAGCTTTCCCAAGAGACATGAAGAAGCTGAGGCTTGAGGACACGGAGCTAACTATATACATGGGGACTGTTATCATGAAGGACTAGAAAAGTAAGGATTATTCCACCTGTGTGCTGTGGAATAATCCTTTTGTACACTGTGAAGATTTGTCGCTTGGATTGGTTTAATAAAGAAGGTGACTGGCCAATAGCTGAACAGAATAAGGTTAGGTGGGAGAACCAGACCAGGAGAATTCTGGGAGGAAGAAGGAGTCTGAGGAGTTGCAAAGAGGAGACGCCAGTAGACACCAAGGAAGCAGGACATGTAAAAAATGAGGTAACAAGCCGTGAGCCACCTGGCAGAGAGTAGATAAGAAATATGGGTTGCCGGGCGGTGGTGGCGCACGCCTTTAATCCCAGCACTCGGGAGGCAGAGCCAGGTGGATCTCTGTGAGTTCAAGGCCAGCCTGGGCTACCAAGTGAGCTCCAGGAAAGGCGCAAAGCTACACAGAGAAACCCTGTCTTGAAAAAAAAAAAGAAAGAAAGAAAGAAAAAAAAAGAAATATGGGTTAATTTGAATGTAAGAGTTAGCTAGTAATTTAAATGTAAGAGTTAGCTGAGCTGTTGGCCAAGCACTTACAATTAATATTAAGTTCCTGAGTGATTATTTGGGAGCAGCTGCAGCAGGTCAGAAACTTCCATCTACACCTGTGTGCATACCAGGTCCAATCGTGGCCTCTGGGGTGTGGCTGTCACTAGGAAGTGTAGGACAGTTTAGTGGCCCTCTAAATAGGTCACAGGGCCAAGAAAACCAGTGTGTCCACTGAAAGGGGGCAGGAAGTGGGGGATGGAGGGAAAACAGGAGGGGAGGAAGGGGGCAGGAACAGCTGACGGTGGACCTTCCCGGCAACCCGGCGTTTACCTAGGGTGTAGTAGCCATCCAAGGTTTTCACTGGCTTCCACACAGTGAGGAAGTTCTCAAAATAAGCTGCCAAGCGGATGCTGGTCATGGGAACACCGATGGACCAGAAATACTCCTCCACTTCCCCCTTCCCATCGAAGTGGAGAACCTTCAGCTTGCCCCCGCTCAAGCGATCCACGTTCTCCAAGCCGCTGTAAACCACGTGTTTCAGGCCCAGGCGCTTGGCCGCGTCTGCCACCAGCTTTCCCTGAAGGTCAAAATTAAATCCTTTGCACACAAACACACATTTATATTTTTTTCCTGATATCTGCACACCATTTGCATTTTGTGGAAAAATGGAGGAATCCATATACACATAAATGTATATTTTCTCACTCTCCTATCCTTCCCTCCCCCTCCCCACACCTTGCTCATGGATTCTCTTTTTTTGTTGTTTTTAGTTCTAAATTTCCAACGTTCCCTTCTTCTCCTCCTTCACTCCCTTCTCCTCCTCCGTCCTCCTCACACCCCCTTTCTTTCCCTCCTGTTGCTGTCTCACTCTTACCTATAAACCCTCATGTAGCAGTCAGGAGACGTGAAGCTAAGAAGTGACAAATAACCTTAGGTTCAGGTTTGGGGTGTTCGTGTGTGTATGTGTGTAAATGTCAAAATTAGAATTCAAGAAACACACCAGGCTGTAGTGGCCGGCACCTTTTAACTCAGTACTCAGGAGGCAGAAGCAGGCAAATCTCTGAGTTCGAGGCCAGCCAGGGCTACACAGAGAAACCTTGTCTCAAAAAAAAAAAAAAAAAAAAGAGAATTCAAGAAATACTTTTTTGGTTTTTTGAGACAGGCTTTCTCTGTGTAGTTTTGGTGCCTGTCCTGGATCTCGCTCTGTAGACCAGGCTGGCCTTGAACTGAGTGCTGGGATTAAAGGCGTGCGTCATCGCTGCCTGGCTCAAGAAATACTTTTAAGGGGTGGGGGCAGGTAGGGAAACTGGGCCCTAGTAGCACGGACCTGAAATCCCAACTACTTGGGTGCCTATGGCAGGAAGATCACAAATTCAAAGTCTTCCTGAGCTACAGATTGAATTCAAACTAGCTGGGGCAAATGGTAAGATCATGTCTCCAAATAAAAAGTTAAAAAATAAAGGGCTGAGCGTGGAGTTCAGTGGCAGAGCACCTGGCACACGCCCTCCCAGAACTTAATACTATGTGACATTCCAAAATTAATCCGGCAAACATTAAGTGGCACGACCAATTAAACAAGCATTCCTACCCACTATTTACTTTCCTGAATTTTATCATTTCTGCAGGTAGCTGATGCTCTCCTTAACTTTTTTAAAACTTGATAAGTTTTTCAAATTTACACACACAGAGGCAGGGAGAGGGAATTTTCACAGGAGGATAGAGCCTATAATCTAAAAGAAAACAGTTCCTGGCTGGCTGGAGTGGCTCACACCTATAATTCCAGCATTTGGAAGGCTGAGACAGGAGAATTGCTATAAGTTGGAGACCAGCCTGGGCTACCAATACAAAGCCAGCCTACACAAAAATAAAAACAAAGTAACAAATGAAAGCCAGTTTGCTGCCCCTACATGCTGGTTAATACACTGCAGAGTAAGCGTTTTTCATCTCTCAGCTCCCTAACCCTGAGGGAACGTGTTTACGCTGTATGCCCCATTTTTTTTAACTCATCAACCTAGCATGTCTCTAACAGTAAAGATGTAGCACTGTCTCTCCTCTCCTCTTGCACATGCACAAACCTGCACACAAAACTCTCTTCCACTGCTGTGCAAAGGCACAATTGCCTTTTTTTTTTCTCATCCCACTGTCGTGGCTGGGGTGTGATCTCTGCTCAGCAGAGCTGAGTCACAGCACATAGTACTGGTTCACATACTTCCCCCACACACCCTCCTTACCCTGGAGCTATTACTCCATTTACCTGCTTGCTCATTTCTTTTTCTTTGTACCCTTTACTAATTCATCCCCATATTCTCTGCTTGAAGTATAAATATACCGGTCATATTTCATCTTCCTCTTTGCTATCCAAGTAACCTCAATGTATGTGGGGCATCCCTTCCCTGCTCCTACAAACAGTAATATATGGAGGAGTTAACGGCTGGCTCTATTAAGCGACTCTTCTCAAACACCAACCCTCAGCAAGTACCTAAAGTGCATATATTTCCTACGTGCCAAGGAGAATGTTGCAGGGCGAGGCTTACTTTGGGCCCCAAACTGAGACTAGCACAGACAGAAGTGGGTGGGGGGAGAAGAGGAGGGGACTTCAGGGGGAAAAGAAGCAATGCTTCGGCTCCCACCTGACACACTTCCTTCTCTTTGCTGAGATGGTCCCAGAAGTTGGTCACCACAAAGGCTCCATGGGCCCCTTTCAAGGCCTCTTCCACAGATGCAGTGTCATCCAGATCACATCTGACCACCTCAGCACCAAGGTCCCGAAACTCTAGGGCGTTTTTCCGAGTCACATCCCTGGTCAGTACTCTCAATGCGAAATGTTTGTTCTCTAGAATAGACCTGGCCACAGAGCCACCCTGAGCCCCTGCAAGGTCAGGAAAAGAAGAAACACAGGATCAGAAAAAAACAAACAAACAAAAAACCCACTCACTAGAAGATTCCATCTGCACATGGAGCTATTACTGAAGGACCCACTTCTGGAGGCACCACGGGGAACTTTAGACATCGCATGGCTTTCAAACTATCCAGGCCATAAGGTGGAGAGGGCCAGGAGAGGCTGGATGGAAAAAGCAGGTCAAGTGCAGACCCCCAATTAAACAATTAAACACTATTATGCAGACGTAGAAACTATGGGGGCTTTTTGTTTTTAGTTCTCACCCCTTGAATGATTCTCTCTCTCTCCAGTTATATATAATATTTATGTCTATTCAAATTTTTCTGGTGCTGAGGATTGACCCAGGGCTTCACATATGCTTAGCAAATGCTTTACTACTGAGCGCTATCTCCCCAAGCTTAGTCTATATTTATAAAACATTTTGAAAACTTCCATTAAGTTTTCCTTTTTGCTGTTGTTGTTTTTTTGTCATCCATGATCAATTGTAATAGGATCATCTAATCACCTAATTTGTGTTCTCTGAATATTGTAATATATGCCAGGTGCTGTGCTGGGTTACTGACATTTGGATTTCTCCATCAAAGTGACTGGAGATCTGTCCCGGATAGTTCTTTGCACATGTCTACTGCCCTGGGAGGCTAACCATTTTGGATTCTGCCTATGTTTGGGTCAAGTTGGCAAAACCCAACCAGCACAACTGACGTCTTGTCGACCAGACACAAAAATGCATCACTACCAACTATAACCTTTCCTTTCTTGTTTATCCCCAAGATCTCATATTAATATCAACATCACAATATAAAACACATTCCACCTTTTAAAAGTCCCACCATCTTTAAAAATTACAAGTTAAATTTGTCCAGGGGTGTGTGCCCCCACGTACATAAATAAATGTAATAAAAGAATTAAACAAAAAAAAATTATCAAGATTAAAAAAAAAAACACAAGTCAAAAGTTTAGTCTCGGGGGCTGGAGAGATGGCTCAGAGGTTAAGAGCACTGACTGCTCTTCCAGAGGTCCTGAGTTCAATTCCCAGCAACCACATGGTGGCTCACAACCACCTGTAATGAGATCTGGTGCCCTCTTCTGGCCTGCAGGGATACATGCTGTATACATAATAAATAAATAAATCTTAAAAAAAAAAAAAGTTTAGTCTCTTCAGAGCCGGGTGGTGGTGGCACACGCCTTTAATCCCAGCACTCAGGAGGCAGAGCCAGGTGGATCTTTGTGAGTTCGAGGCCAGCCTGGTCTACAGAGTGAGATCCAGGAAAGGCGCAAAGCTACACAGAGAAACCCTGTCTCCGGAGGGAAAAAAAAAAAGCTTAGTCTCTTCAGAAGTTCAAAGTCTCTCTAAAATATGCAAGGTCTCATGACTGGGTTCCTGTAACAAAAAAATTAAGTCACATACTTTCTTACTCCGGGAAACAGTTGCATTCAAAGCAAAACTGAAGTCCAGCGGTACAGTGTCAGACACCTGGCTGCAAGGGGCTTGAGAAGCTCCTCCTCTCAGGCTCTGCCGTCTACACATAGTGAGACACAGAACATTTCAGACTCGGGCAGGCTCCACGCCACAGCTGCTGCTGTCCTTGGTGGTCCTTCCATGGTATTGACATCTCCACAATAGGTGTTTCTGTGGCAGCTGGGCAGCACCTTCGCCAAGAGCCTCTTGGCTTCAGGGGCTCTGACTGTCTACATAGTATCAAGCCTCAACTTCTCCTCTACTGCAACTGTGGCTGCATCTTCAATGGTCTCTCCTGGCCTCCAACAGGACCGAGCTTCAGCTGCTCTCCATGACCCACCTCTTCATGCTTTCAGAACTATCACCACCTGGGAAGACTCTTACATAGTACCAAGTTTGGCTGCCAGCACCTTGATGGCTCTGAACCACAGCGTCTGTGTGCTGACTCTGAGGAAACACTTCAGTGAAGATTTCAAATCAGTGATGCTGCTCTCTTCTTAATCACGGCTGGTTCTTCAGCCCCAGCTGACCAGAACCTCAGATTCTTTTCTTTCCTTTCCTTTCCTTTCCTTTCCTCCTTTTGCCTGTGTAGTCCTGTCTGTCCTGGAACTCACTCTGAGATCCGCCTGCCTCTGCCTCCCAAGTGCTGGGGTTAAAGGTGTGCGCCACCACACCCACAGAGTCTTAATCCATTAATTCTTAATGACCCACAGACTCTTAACTCAAAATGTCAGACAGCCCCATCAAGTCTTAAGGGACACTCCAACTTCCCTCTGAAACTTCACAAGCCTTCTTCCTCTGTCTGCACTGCTTTCAACCTTATTTTCTAAATTCCCATAATAGCTCACTAAGCACTGAGCACTCAGTAGTTTTTCTAGCCCAAAGTTTCTAACTCCTTCCACAATGGTCTCAGAAACATGATCTGGTCTGTCATAGTAATATTCCAAAATCCTGGTACCAATTTCTGCCATTGTTAAAGGTTTCTATTGCTATGATAAAACACCACGACCAAAAGCAACTTGAGAAGAAAGAGTTTATTTCATCCTACAACTCTCAGGTCACACGCCACCATGGAGGGAAGTCGGGGCAGGAACCTGGAGGCAGAAACTGAAGCAGGGCCATGAAGGAACACTGCATACTGGCTTGCTCCTCATGGCTTGCTCAGCCTCATTATCCAGCCCTGGCTAACCTGGAACTAGCTATGTAGACCAGGCTGGCCTTAAACTCAGGGAGACCCACCTACCTCTGCCCTACAAGTGCTGGGATTAAGGACATGCAACACCACACTTAGCTTTTTTTTCCCTCCAGAAGATCTTGCTAAATTGGCCCAGCACTCACTCCGTAGGCCCGGCTAACCTGAAACTAGCTACGTAACCCAGGCTGGCCTTGGATTTCTAGCAATTTTCCCATCACAGCTTCCTGCACGCTGGAATTACAGGCCAGTGTCACCATGTTCAGCTTTCTTGTTTCTTGGGGGATTCTGTTTTTATTTATTTATTTTGTTGTTGAGCAGGGCCTCCTGTAGTCCAGAATAGCCTTGAACTCACAATGCATCCAAGTTAATCTTGAGCTCCTGACCTTCTTTCCTCTACTTTCCAAGTATTGGTATTACAGGTGTTTGTCACCACACCCTGCTGACTCTGAGACTTGAATATTCTACCAATAAACTACACCATAGCCCAGATATCCTCCCATCTTGAGTGCTCATTCTTTTTTTCAACCATTCCCTCCCCTTTACTGATTCTGTTTTCTTTTTATCAGTTTGTTTTAATTTTCATGGGGAGGCTTTTCTCAAACATCTGATAAATTTTGGCTACCTATTCATTTACCCTTAACCGATTTGCTACTGGCCACCACCTGAGGCTCATGGGCAAAGCCAGCTTGTGAAATGGTAGTTCTTCCTCTAGGGTTAGATCAGTGGTACATCAGGTGGGTACCCACAAGAAGAGAAGCTGAGAATAATTTTACAAAAGTCAGACATAATGATACTTGTCTATACCTCAGCATTTGTAAGTTCAAGGTCAGACCCTTTCTGCAGGGATGCCAGGATCATAGCAACTCATCCTAAGGATCAACGGATGAGATCACAAGCTGCTGCTGGGCGGTGGTGGCACTTGACTTTGATCCCAGCACTCAGAAGGCAGAGGCAGGTGGGTCTCTATGAGTTCGAAGCCAGCCTGATCTACAGAATGAGTTCCAGGACAGCCAGGGCTACACAGAGAAACCCTGTCTCCAAACAAACAAAACAAACAGATATTAAGAGCCTTCTGCATAGCCAAGAAAAGAAAGTGGGGAAAAAAATCTTTCTCAACTATATATCAGACAAGGGATTAATAGCTAGAATATATGAAAAAACTAAAAAAAACTAAACCCATAAAAAGTTACCTAATCAATAAATAGGCGAATGAACTAAAGAGACGGTTCTCAAAAGAAGAAATAGTCTACAACCACACCACCCTGAACTCGGCCTGTCTCATCTGATCTTGGAAGCTAAGCAGAGTGGGACCTGATTGGTATGTGGATGGGAGAAGAAATACAAAGGGCCAATAAATATTTGAAAAAGCGTTCAGCATACATAGCCATCAGGGAAATGCAAATTAGTGTTGCTTGAGACTCCGTCTCACCCCAGTGAGAATGGCTATCAAAAGACAACAAATGAGGACGGATGCTGGAGGCAGGATGTGGGGCAAGGGGAACCTTTGTATTCCATTGGCAGGAATGTAAACTGGTGCAACCACCATGGAAATCGGTATAGAGGCTTCTCAACAAGTTAAAAATGGGGATGGTGAGATGGCTTAGCAGCTAAACGTACTTACTGCCAACCCAGACAACCTGAGTTTAATCCCCAAGATCCACGTGGTGGAAGTTGAGAACTGACTCCTGCACGTTGTCTTCTGACTTCCACAAGCGTGCCATGTAATATGTGCACACTGACATGCACACACAGAAATATACACATAAGATAAATAAATAAGTCAAGCTAATTGAAAAAATATGTAAAGCTACCATGTGACTCAGCTGTACCACTTCTGGGTATACATCTAAAGAACATAGTCAACACGCTGCTGAGACATTTACACATCCATGTTCATTGCTCACTGTTCACATCACACACACACACACACACACACACACACACACACAGAGTAAGGTTGATGGGTAAAGACGGGAGTGGTGAATGAGAACAAATGTATAATGACATGTAGAGATGAGAACATCACAGTGAAACCCAAAGACAAACTTCTAAACTTCAGGGTATTTTTTTAAAGTTTCAGGAGAACTGAAGATGTAGCTCAGATGGTACTGTTTGCCTATTTCACCACTGAAGTCCTGACTGAGAAAATGTCTCCATAAGATCAGGATGTAGCCAGGCAAGCCTGTAGGGCATTTTCTTAATTAGTAATCAGTGGGGGATGACACAACCCACGGGAGGCAGGGACACCTCTGGCTAGTTGTCCTGGGTTCTGAAAAAAAAAACAACAAAAAAAACAAAAAAACAAAACAACAACAACAAAAAAAACCAGGCTGAGCAAGCCAGTAAGCAGGCTCCTCCATGGCCTCTGCATCAGCTCCTAAATCCAGGTTCCTGCCCTGCTTGAGTTCCTGTCTTGCCTGCCTTCAATGATGATCAGTAAGCCAAATAAACCCTTTTGTCCCCTTTTGTTTTGGTCATGGTGTTTCATCACAGCAATGGTAACCCCGACTAAGCATGCACAAAACCTTGGGTTTAGTTCCTAGCACCACATAAACTGGTGTTAATACTCTGACCTGCCCCCTCGAAATCCTGCCCTTTAGGGCCGCCTCTTCTTAAGCAAAACCTCTGCCCCTTCCCCCTCCCCCTATTCCCATGAAGTGTGCACCCTCGACCCCCCCTTCTCTCTCTCTTTCCTATCCTCTCTTCATCTCTCTAATATAATAAACCATTTCTGTGCAGATGTAGTGTCTGGGTTGTGAATGTCCACCTGGAATGGGTTGCCTCTCAGCCCGCCGCTGCAACTGTCCAGCATGCCAGCATGTTTTCCTGCATGTGGGGATATCCTTGGGGTCCCCGAATAACATATCATACCATTCTCCTGCCTGCCATCAGCCTGAAACACGTTAGGAGCCCTAGAACCTTCAACACTCACTTCATCCAACACTGGCATAATTGATAAGTGTCATGTGTCATCGTCGTTGTGTCCCGTGGGGCCCCACACCCCCACACCCCCGCGCTAGCTTCAGTAAGCCTTCCTTTTGGCCATTTTTCCACAAATGAGGAATTCCCTCATTTCCCTCATCACAGTGCCAGCACCACGTGTCTTTGGGGCTCATAGCCCCTCGGCTCTCACCCCTATGCGACAGAATATAGAGGCGGCCTGTGCCCTCCATGGCCCATAACCTTTGTGACGACAGTACATTGGCTATCTTGCGCTGTTCGTTAGTTTTCACTGACTCTCTGGGATGCTGGAGGTCAGTCTCATTTCTCTCACTGGTACCACATGTCTTTCGGGCTCTAAGCCCCTCGGCCCCTGCTCCTATGAGACGGCATGTGGAGGCAGCCTGTGCCCACTCAGTTTTATGGCCCATAGCCTCTGTGATGATAGTCCATTGGCTATCTGCTGTGGGATGGTCTGTATGTCAAGTGTGTTGCTGATTGGTCAGTAAATAAATCACTGATTGGCCATTGGCTAGGCAGGAAGTATAGGCTGGACAAGGAAAAGAATTCTGGGGAGTGGAAGGCTGAGAGGGAGACTTTGCCAGCCGCCATCAGGACAAGGAAGATGTAAAGTACCGGTAAGCCACAAGCCATGTGGCAAAGTAAAGATTAATAGAAATGGGCTAAATATAAGAGTGAGAGCTAGACAATGATAGGCCTGAGCTAATGGCCAAGCAGTTTAAATAATGTAAGAGTCTGTGTGTTTATTTTATAAGTGAGCTCTGGGACTGGCGGGACTTGGTGGCGGGAGCTGGAGAGAAATTCTCCAGCAACAAATGGTGCCCAACGTGGTGGCAAGAGTTTCCACCTAAAAACTTAGAAAAAAGATTCTAAAACGGACCTAAAAACAGCTTCCTAATTGTCTCTCTCAAATAAGCGGCAGCTGCCGGTTTGAGCTACTGGCGGGTTCCTAGCGTGCGCTCTCGACCTGCAGTATGGTGGGAATGAGGCCTCTGCAAGTAGCACATTAAACTGTGTGGTGAATTTAGCCTTTGCTAGTACAAAACAAAAAAAGAGGTTTCTGGGCTACACGCTACTTTGGTAAAAGTGTAGACCCACTATTTCTGAGAGTTATGGCTCCCAGAGCTGGCGGAAAGCGGACCGCCGCCATGTTGGGAAGCTGAAGTGGGCGGAGCCAGCAGCCACAGCTGCTGCAGTTTAAGGCAAGAGATTCACAATAAGACAGATTCAGATGTAATAGTTTACAATGTATGTAAGAGATACGTAGGCTTAAAAGAGACAAAAAAAATGATATATAAAGTTATAGAAACAAATACATAGTTTTAAAAAATAAAGTCATTAAAGAGACAGTAAAGGTAATATAAAAAATAAGCCACATAAAAATGGATATTACACAGAGAATCTGGATTATGTTGTCTTTGGGATTTTTAACTGCAAAAAAACATTTGATGGTAAAAGCTGTTGAATTATGCCAAAATGTATATTTTAAAGATACCTTGACTTCAAAATTTGGATATAAGGATATGTTACTTTGGAAAGGAGTCTCTGCTTTTGTTTCCACAGAAAGCCAGAGACTATGGATTTGTTCCAGATTAAGATACATCAGGTTTGACCAGCCCAGACCCCCTGAAAGTTCTCCAGTGACACCATGGCCCAGATGATTCAACATCCAGAATGGTTTCAAGGCAACTGGCTCAGACGATACAGCCTCATGGACTACTCCATGATCCTAAAATTTTCTTCGTGTCCCCATAAGATACAGCGCCCCCCTCCAGCAGGAAGTAGTAAGAGAAGCTACGCCCAAATTCCCAAATATACCAAGCTGGCTTTAGAGATGGAATTGGCTCACTCCCCCTCTAAACCCAGACATATTGCTCAAAAAAAAAAAAAAATGGTTAAGAGATTCTTATGTCCCAAATCAGAAGAGCCCTCTGGTGTGGGACAGAGAAAAACCAATATTTTATTTAAATCAGGTTGATTATAAATACAATCTCTTTCTAAAACAAAAAGGGGGATAGTTTAGATATGATAGGATGAAAGGGTAGATTAATGAACCTACTTTTAAAGAGTAACAACTTGTTTAAAATGTTTTACATTGCTACAGATTTTAGTTTATTGATACAAATTTAAACTTAATTTTGTTATACGGTATATATATTTCTATTCTTGTTTGAGGTATTATGTTTATGTAACTCATTTAAAATTGTAATGGATAATTAAAAAATAGATTAATAGTTAGTCATCTATGATAATATTTGTAGCCATGTTAGTTAAGTCTTCTAGGTATACATAGATATATTTCAGATAGATAGATAGTCTTCAAACACTTCAAAGACCTACAGAATATGGCATTTAAAATGTTTTAAAAATTTAGACTTTCTGGACAGTGAGACATGTCTGCTCCTGACAGCACCGATTTACTTCAGAGAGGAGGATGGGCATCGAAGACACTCCATACGGAGTTTATCTTCACCTTGACAAAAATAGCCATTTGGGCAAGAAACTGTTCTTGCCTGGACTGTCTGATCAACTGGACATGCAGGACCCATACAAAGGTGACCACTGAACTTTGCTTGACAAAATGGTCCTTCAGGTTCCTGCTTTGCAGAGAAAACTGCCAGACATTCTACAGGACACAGAGAAAAGTGAATAAGAGACTCTAGGCCTGTGGGCTGAAGACAGATGCCCCAACTTTACAAGAGAACTTTGAATGACTGTCCAGGCTGCCAGCTGTCTCTGTCTACCCTACAAGACTCCTAAAAGTTGCTTATATCCTTCTCCATTTCTCAGGTAGTAGTATATCCTTCTGAGGTCTTTGATGTGGTTAAAGACTAGATACTTACAATTTTCCTTAGTTATAATAAAAGATAAGTTAGATATAAAACCTTAAACTTACAAATATAAGATAGATAGGATCTCTTCTTTAATATTGTAACTGTAATTCTTGCTTGATAATTGTTTTGTTATATGTAATTTTACTATGTTAAAGTTAAAACCTTCCTTTTTAAGAAAAGAAAAGGGGAAGTGCTGTGGGATGGTCTGTATGTCAAGTGTGTTGCTGATTGGTCAGTAAATAAATCACTGATTGGCCATTGGCTAGGCAGGAAGTATAGGCTGGACAAGGAAAAGAATTCTGGGGAGTGGAAGGCTGGGAGAGAGACACAGCCAGCCGCCATCAGGACAAGGAAGATGTAAGGTACCAGTAAGCCATGAGCCATGTGGCAAAGTAAAGATTAATAGAAATGGGCTAAATATAAGAGTAAGAGCTAGACAATAACAGGCCTGAGCTAATGGCCAAGCAGTTTAAATAATGTAAGAGTCTGTGTGTTTATTTTATAAGTGGGCTCTGGGACTGGCGGGACTTGGTGGCGGGAGCTGGAGAGAAATTCTCCAGCAACAGCTATCTTGCGCTGTTATTCTTCATTGTGGAAAAATATGCCTACCCTATCCCAGCTCCTTCCTCATCACCAACTCCCCATGCTACTCCAGCCTCTGCTAAGCAATTACATCATCACCTGTTACCAGGTTCCTTTCTGAGACATGTAAAATTGCCCGCCAGGGAAAGCTCTCTCTCTCTCTCTGCCCGTCCCTTGCTGCTAATTCCTCTCCTTGTCTGTAATTTTATCTCTTAGATCTTTCCCCTCTGTCCCTTAACTCTGTTTCCAGGACCTCCTGTTCCACCCTCAGGATTTTGGCTCTGAGCCCTTCCCCCGCCCCACTGGCTGCTCCTCCACTGCTCAGAGCCAAGCACCTCCTCCCTCCATTAGCCTGCCTTTCCTCTCTGCTACCAGGGCTTGAGAGATGGCCACACTAACTTGTTTCTGACTAACTTTTAAATGCTTCACTTTACCTGTTCCTTATCTGTTCAGTTTGTCTTGAAAAAAACCGAAAAAAAAAAAACCAAAAAACCAAAAAACAAAAAACACACATGAACACATAAGTCAGGTGCCATATTTGATAGTGGTGATCACATGATCAGGTGGTGCCACCTTAAATAAGGTTAACCATGTGGTCTAGTTGATCTTGGCTAAGGTCAAAACAGGCAGGTCATATGACCTCACCGCCATCTTCACTAAGGGCAGCGTGGGCGGGGTGCCCGGTGCTCAGGCCATTGGTATGGAGGGAGGTAGAGAATCACCTCCCACCACACACTGTTTCACCATTGTTTTATGGGCTGAGGAAAAGTCCTCCAGCCTTGACCTGGCATTCCCCAGCTGCCTCTCTCAGGCTCCAGCCATCTGGGCAGAGGGAAGTCCAGTTGGGGCCTGCCATTCATTCCTCCGCTGCTGCTAGTGTGGGCAGGGTCCGAAGAGGTATGCACTGCCCTCCAGGGCATCAGCAGAACCACATGCAGGTGGTAATGTTATATTAAGATTTTAAATTTCAGATTATAACATTAATACAATTCTGATATGCTTTGGGTTACAGGCTCAGGATTTTAAAAGGATTTAAAATTTTTCTTGGTTGCTCATTACTTGCTTTTCTATGATCTGGATTTCAGTATTATAATCTGGCTATACTCAGAGATCAGCCCCCCTGTTTTTGTTAACTTCATTAAGCTGTAACTAACTGGGAAACCTGTATATTCAGATTTAAGTCATATATAAGCTCTCAAAGTTATAAATACATCTAACAGATTTTGTTCCCCTAGTCCTCAAACACCTGTAGAGATCTGAGAATGTGGCATTTACTATAAAAGCCTTTTTATGATAAAGAGACATGTCAGCTCCTGGCAGCATCCTGTATCTCCTCCAAGAAGACAGATGGCTGCAGAAGAACCTGGAAGCTCATGGCAAGGCTGGCCATGCGGTGAAAAGCTGACATCCTGTCCAGACTGTGAATAAGTGGAACAACTGAGGACCGAAGTGCCCCATACTGCACAGTCAAGGTGGATCAGTCTCCCCAAATTTCTACTCCACAGAAAAAAAATCTATCAGATCTTCTGGGCCTATCAGTTGAACAAGTGCTTCCTTTGTGGCTTCTGCACCACCCCGACCCCCCAGCCATGGAGAGACTTGGGATTGCTGCCTAGGTAGCTGGAAAGCTGTCTCACTTCCTAAATTTATCCTTCTCAGGTCTGATGATGTTTGATGACTAGGGTATCAGTTTAACAGCTCCAATCCAAAGATCATATATATATATATATATTCTCCAATATACAGACCAGAATGCCTCATTCACAGACTTCATGGTACAGGATAGCCTGGTTTCAGATATAACTCAAGAGGTTCAAAGTTTTAATGCTGATAAATGTAGCTTTGATAAATTGATAGAACAATGACTACAAAGAGTTCTTTAGAGTTCCAAAATGGATTTTTAAACCTTTTGCCATGATGTAAATCCATTCCAGCTGTCTTACACATACCTACAGGCTCCTAGGAAAAGTTTTGCTACTGCATCAAGAAATCTGGTCTGACGAAAACTAATAATCTCCAGAGCCCATTTCTGACTCCATCTATTTTTTGAGCATGTTTTGCAGATTCACTGTTCCTGCCTGAGAAATGGCAGATGCCATGACTTCTATACCCCTGATTTGGTGTGCCATTCCCCCCTCCCGGCGCCTCCCTCTTCTCCTGGAACACCACTGCTGCAACCTGCCTCCTCAGCTCCCTCAAGGAACGTTCCCGAGATCTGCAGCCTTGCATGACTCCTGGTTCCCCCCTCCCCACTTCACCCCTTGTCAGCTTGAAGTAGCCATGAGAATTCAGCGCCCTTGTTCCCCCACTTGCTCCCATAACTCACCTCTTTTTATAATAAAGAAAAAGGGGGAATGTTAATATTCTGACCTGCCCCCTTGGAATCCCACCCCTTGGGGCCACCCTGCGTCCTGATGTAGAAGCCTCTTCTTCAGGAAAAACTTTGCCCCTTCCTCTCTCTCCCTCCACTCCCACGAGGTGTGCACCCCTCGACCCTCCCTCTCTCTCTCCCTCTCTCTTTCTCTCTTCTCTCCCTGTTTCCTGTCTTCTCTTCACCTCTCTATTATAACAAACCAATTCCTGTGCAGATGCAACCTCTGGGTTGTGAACGTCCACCCGTCACCCCGCTGCCATGCCCCCATGGAGTGGGTCACCCGTCAGCCCGCTGCCATGCCCCCATGGAGTGGGTCACCCGTCAGCCCGCTGCCATGCCCCCATGGAATGGGTCACCCGTCAGCCCGCTGCTGCATCTGCCCAGCATGCCAGCATGTTTCTCTGCATGCACGGGACACCCTTGGGGTCCCCGCATGTGTCACAACAACTGGGATGGAAAGCTTGTGCCTGTAATCCCAGCACTCACGATATCAAAGCAGGAGAATCAGTGTAAAGTCATCCTTACACAGTAAGCTTTAAGGTTAACCTGGGCTACAAGAGATCCTGTCTCAAAAACTTATACACATGGGGGCAAGGGTGAGAGGTGTTCTAGAGAAGAATCTCTGAGAAATTTAGTGTGTTATAATGGAAAAAAAAGTTTCAAAAGGGAAGAGCTGTGTGGTGGTGCACACCTGTGACTCAGCACTCAGAAAGCAGCAGCAGGAGATCAGAAGTTCAGTGCCAGCCTCAGCCACACTGAGAGTCTGAAGCTAGCATAGACTGTGAGGCCCTATCTAAAAACAAACAAACAAACAAAAACCCCTAAAGAGACATAAAATTGCCACAGAGCCCAAAATTGGAATGGGTGAGAGAAACAGACAGACAAATAGAAAATAAAAAAGAAATGTGAGGAGACTGAGCCCAGAGGAATTTCAAAATGAAAGTGTGGAAACTATCTTAGAAAATAATTTCTCAGGGTCCAAGGATATTGACTGAGTTTCCAGAGCTCTGAGTCCAACACAATAATACTTAAATCTTGAAAACTGCATCTCCAGTGGTGACTCACGCCTTTAATCCCAGCACTCAGGAGGCAGAGGCAGACGGATCAGTTCAAGACCAGCCTGGTCTACAGAGGGAGTTCCAGGACTGTTTCACAGAGAAACCTGTCTTGAAAAACCAAACAACAAAAAACTGCATCTGATTTCTTTCTCTCTCTTTGGTTTGGTTGGTGTTCTGCTTGTTTTCACTGAGACAGGATTTAATGTAACCCACAGTGTCCTTGAAATCCTGCCTCTGCCTCCCAAGTGCTGGGATGTCAGGAGCATGTTAACACAACACCCAGCTGATTTTTTTTTTCTTTTTTGGTCTTTGTTTTAAATAAGTTTATTTAAAAACCAGAATGACTTGAGGGAAAGACTAGGATTTGTTTTAAGAGTAACTTGCCACTGGGTAGTGGTAGCACAAACTTTTAATTCCAAGGGCAGGCAGATCTCTATGAGTTCCAGGCCAGCCTGGTCTACAGAGCCAGTTCCAGGACAGCCAGGGCTACACAGAGAAACCTGGTCTTGAAAAACAAAAAGTACCAAAACAAAACAACAACAACAACAACAAAATCTTCAGTCAGACAAGATTTGTGTGTTATAAAAACAGTGGGAGCAGAATAACAGCTGGAACATAAAAAACAAAAAGCTGAATAAAGACAGCACTCGTTCAGAATGTCGTGTTTGCACAGCTACCAGAACCCCCCTCAGCAGCGGAGCAAACCAGCGGACCTGAGCCCACAGGCACCGGCCTGCCCCTGAGAAGGGTCCCAGTGTCTACTGCTCACCAGACTTCCTTCCTAGCCTCCCCGGAAAACTTAGGCCAACTCCTCTGCTCAAAATCTTTCCATGACTTTTGTCTTTCAGGAAAAACATTCTCGCCATACTCTGCTTTTGTTTTTGTTTTAGGGATATGGTCTCACTCTGTAGCCCTGGCTGGCCTGGCACAGCACTCTATATGTAGACCAGGCTGGCCTTGACTTTACAGAGATCTGCCTGCCTCACAAGGGCTGGGATTAAAGGCGTGTGCCATCTCGAAAGTCCTCAACCTGTTTTTCTTTTCCTTCTTCTTCGTTTTCTTTCCTTTTGGCACATGAGTAACCTGCCTCCCTGGCCATGTGGACCTTGTTTTCCAGTGTGGAAAGACAGGAAAGACGGGTCAAGGTAGGGAGGATCCAGATGGTGACGTGGCTAGAGCAAAATCTCATGTTTTAAATGGAGGTCTGGAAACACCCATGAAGGTGACATCTGAACGGAGCCCTGAATGCTGTGTGGGAGAAAACAGAGTGAATGACAGGAAAGATCTTTCTAGGCTGGGGGAGCAGGTGCAAAAACTCTAGAGGGTTATGCATTTGAAAAACAGCAAGGAAGAGCCAGCAGAATGGCTCTGTGGATAAAGGGCTTGCTTCCAAGTCCAGGATCACAACCTGCACAATTCTCTCATACACACACACACACACACACACACACACACACACACACACACACACACACAATGTACTACAATAACCAATTTAAAAGGAAAAGGGGAGCAGCAAGGAAAGCCAGTGGTCTAGGAGTTCTCATTGGGGAGGAGGTTTTTGGAGGACATTAACCAAGACTGTATTGTCCTTGGATTGAGACACCATATGCTGACATTTTCAAAGGGATCATTAAGAGGCTGGGGGTATAGGTCTCAACTGATTTGATTAACAGTTTGCCAAGATGGCTCAAACTGTTGGGGAAGAGAGGAAAAGTGGAGGCTGATTTAAAAGGCACAGGCTTCTCATGTCACGGTGGTGGTGGCCAGGCTTCCACATTCCCTGCTTCCTGCTTGCTTCTGCAGCTTATCCAGCAGTGAGTGGGAGCAGTACCTCACGCTGAGCTCAATTTCAAAAGAGACTTACACCAAGAAGTAAGCCAGTGATGGGGAAGACTATCTTTATCTTTCTAAGGATAGTTTTTCACAAAGTCAAGTTAACCTGCTCACATCAAAAACACTAAGCACAAGGGCTGTTGGTTCTGCTCACCCTCTGAGCCTCAAAAGCTAAAACCAGGAAGTCAGAAATGTGAGCAAAGTTAGCATGAATTTCTATGCCAGGGCTATGCAGAGGAACCCTGTCTCAAAAAACAAACAAACAAACAAAATACTTTTTTTTTTACCTGTTGCTCCAAACACTGCGATTATTTTCCTGTCGGCCATGTTCCCAGGCACAGAAAGAGGTGATGGCGAGCAGCCCAGCCAGCCAGCAGAGAGAAACGGGAAGTGCCGTTTCTTGCCTGGCGTGACATTTATAAGCAGGTAGGAGCACCACACCCGTGTACAGTGCCCCTCCCTGGTAAAGCTTTCTTGTTTCCACTAGGTCCTTCACTCACTCTGACTCTGCAGTTTTCCAGTAATGATTCATGCAGAGCAAGGGTGGTGGTGGTGGGTGCTTCTGTGCACCATGCCCTTTCTAGAAAGAGATCTGTATACATTAATTGAATAGTCTACTTGTTCTGAGCTAACGTTCCAGCCTAGCTGGTACCTGAAGGAGTGCAAAAACATTACCCAGACCCAGTCGACAGAAAGTGCCTGAGTCTAGATGCCCAGGGAGGCCATAACCAGGTGGACAAGCGAGGGCCGTAGTAACTGCGGTACAGGCATCAGTAATTTCAGGAGTGTGCCCACCACCTGCTGAAGGTGGGATTAGCTGCTCTAAAAGAGGGGATGCACTGTGAGGGCCATTCCTTTAAGATGTCAACCTGCTACCTTTTCTCATCCTTTGAATAAAGCTCAACTAGACTCTGGTCCTGTCCCTGGGCTGATGTCAGTGGTGACAGCACCATCACTGTATTCTGCTCCTCTCACTGGCTTTTCACAAGGGGACCAAACATCAATAAAAACGGGTAGCCCAGGTGACCCAGCCTCTCAGAGTGCCTCTGTTGCAGTTTCCTCAGAGTTCTGCATCCTGAACAGCTTCAAGGCTGCTGGCTGAGATGGTCCAGCCTCACAGACTACTCCAGCCAGGACTTCAGATAAGCCTTGCAACTTTCCCATTGCACAGAGACTAGACAACAAATAATACAGTTGACTCTCCTGGGGCTTGGCCATTGTCCCAGTTTTCTCAGGGTCTCTTAAGAATTCCAATGCCCCCAGACAACAGGAAGCAGTCTAGAAAACATGACACCCACATTCCCAAGAGGTGGAATGGGTAATTTTTGGTCATTCTGTGGGTTATCGATGTTTATCTTCATTTGGGGGGGGGGTTGGTTACAAGTTGTTACTGGTCATGGTTTAAAAAAAAAAAGCTAAACAAAGGAGTTACATTCAAGAATCTCTTTCTAAAGGACAAAAGGGGGATGTAATATAGAAATGACAAGATAAAAGGTAGATTGTTGAGTCTACATTTGAACAACTATTAACCTCAAATATTTTACATTGGTATGGATTTTGGTTTATTGATACAAATTTAAAGTTATTTTTGTTATACTGTATGTATGTTTCTACTCTTGTTTGGAGTATTGTGCTTATGCAGCTCACTTAAAAATGTAATGTACAATTAAGAAATGCAGGTTAGTACTTAGTCATCTATAATAATCAAACTTGTACTCATATTAGGTATGTTTTCAGGGTTAAACAGATATATTTAGATAGATAGAAAGTATTCAGACACTTCAGAGACCTACAGAATATGGCATTTAAGATGTTTAATAACCTGAGGCTTTTCATGGCAGTCACACACATCTGCTCTTGGCAGCACCAATCTACTTCAGAGAAGATGATGGGCATCGAAGAACCTCTGCATGGAGTTTGCTTTCTTTGTAGCAAAAGCTAACCATTTGGGCAAGAAACTGCCCTTGTCTCAACTGCTGACTGTATGCTATCCAAATTAGACAAGCAGGACACAAAAGAAAGCAACTGCCAAACTTTGCCAAGATAAGGTAGAACAGCCCTTCAAAATTCCCTGCTTCTCAGAAATGTCTGTCAGATATACTAGGCCTGTGGGCCAAAGACAGTTGCCCCAACATTGCAGAGGAACTTTGGGTGACTGTTCAGACAGCCAGATGTCCCTGCCATTAGGTAATATTATGTCTGGCATCTTTGATGGAGTTAATAGTTGAGTTTTCTTTAGCTATGATAAAAAATAAATTAGGTATAAAACTTTAAACTCACAAAGATAAGACATAATAGAATATTTTTGCCAAATACAAAGGATGGATATTGTAACTATAATTCTTACTTGATAACTGTTTTTGTTGTATATAGTTTTACTATGTTAAAGTTAAAACCTTCCTTTTTCATTAGACAAAAAGAGGAAATTTTGTAGAATAATCCCTCTGTACACTGTGAAGAGATGTTGCTCTCACTGGTTTAATAAAGAGCTAAATGACCAATAGCTAGGCAGGAAGAGGTTAAGTGAGACTTCCAGACAGGAGAGAACTCTGAGATGAAGAAGGGTGGAGTTGCCAGGAGACATGGAGAGAAGCAAGATGAGCATGCTGTCCTGAGGAAAGAAACTGAGCCACATGATAGAATGTAGTTAAGAAATATGGGTTAATTTAAGTTGTAAAAGCTAGTTAGTAACAAGCCTAAGCTATCGGCCAAGCATATAATTAATTAGTTTCTGTGTGGTTATTTGGGAGCTGGCTGACGGGACAGGGAATCTCATCTACAGTTTTCTGTTGTCACTCTGACTCTGTGCCTTGTCTACGTCTGCACCTGTTGGTGTACCAACTTGGGGCTCTTAAATTTCCATAAGGCCTGAAAGAGTTTAAAAGGGGCTTCTAAACACACAATAATGGAGCCAAAGACAGCTTCCTACTTGTGTCTCTCATGCAGGCCACGGTACAGAGATGCCACAGCATTCAGGCTTGAGCACAGCATGGTGGATTCCCATCCTCGGTACACAGAGGTGTCTCCATGCCATGCAGCACACTGCATGGTGGATTTAGCTTTTGCTAGTATAGACAAAAAAAAAAAGAAAAGAAAAAAAGCGTTTCTGGGCTACATGTGGCTGTATGGAGGCATAGAACCACTGTTTCCCAGAGTTTGGTGGCAAGCGTGGTTCCCCAGAGCTATCAATAAACATGCCTCTGCCATATTGGGAAGCTGAAGTGGGCAGAGCCAGCAGCCAGGGCTGCCTCTTCAGTCCTAGCCACACTGTAGTTTAAATCAATAGTAAAAAAGTGATGACAGATTCAGATGGAATAGAACTCTAAAAGGTTTACAGTATGTGTAAAAATGTACATAGGACTGAAAGAGAGAAGAAAAGGAATATAGACAGTTATATAAAGGTAAATAAATAGCTTTAAAAAATAAAGTCTTTAAGCCTGATGGTGGTGGTGCACACCTTTAATCCCAGCACTCAGGAGGCAGAGTCAGGTAGATCTCTGTGAGTTTGAGGCTAGCCTGGGCTACAGAGTGAGTTCCAGGAAAGGCACAAAGCTGCACAGAGAAACCCTGTCTCAAAAAAACAAAAAAAAAAAAGAAAAAAAGAATAATATGAACGTTAAGCCACATAAAGATGGAAATTACACAAAGAATCTGGATACTACATATTATTATGTTGTTTTTGAAATTTTTAACTCCAGACATATGATTGTAGGGGATACTCAGTTAAACCAATATGTATATTTTATAGGTGTCTTGACTTCAAAATTTGTGTCTAAGGATACGTTGCTTTGGAAAAGAGGTTCTGCTTTTGTTTCCACAGAAGATGAGAACCTGTGGATTGCTTCTGGGCTAATATGGTTTGATCAACCAAGACTCCCTGAAAGGTCAGTATAGCCTCACAGACTTATACAGCCAAAATTTAACTATAATTCTTAATTTTCTCAGGATCCCCATAAGATTGTCAATGCCCCAATCAGCAGGAAGTAGTATGAGAAGCTACACCCAAATTTCCAAAATATTCTTTATCAATGTTTGTTTATATTTAAAGGGGGTTGATTATAAATGCAATTTCTTTCTAAAGAAGAGAAGGGGACTGCTGTGGGATAATGCTTTTGTATACTGGTTTAATAAAATGCTGATTAGCCATTAGCCAGGCAGGAAGTATAGGCGGGATAAGCAAACAGGGAAAATTCTGGGAAGAGGAAGGCTGAGTCAGGAGATGCCAGCCCACTGTCCAGGAAGCAGCATGTAATGGCACACAGGTAAAGCCACGGAACACATGGCAACATATAGATGAACAGAAATGGGCTGAGTTTAGGTGTAAGAGCTAGTCAGTGGTAGGCCTGAGCTAATGACTGAGCAGTTTTAATTAATATAAGCCTCTGTGTGTTACTTGGGTCTGAGCAGCTACAGACCGGGCAGGACACAGGAAAATTTCAGCTGCAGGGGACATAGATATGATAGGATAAAAGGGTAAATTATTGAATCTACTTTTAAAGAACAACAACTTGTTTGAAATATTTTACATTACTAAAGATTTTAGTTTATTGATACAAATTTAAACTTAATTTTATTATACTGTATGAATATTTTTTCTCTTGTTTAAGGTACAATGTTTATGCAATTTATTTAACATTGTAAAATGTAGTTGGGCAGTGGTGGCACACTCCTTTTATCCCTTGGGAGGCAGAGCCAGGTGGATCTCTGTGAGTTCAAGGCCAGCCTGGTCTACAGAGTGAGATCCAGGACAGGCACCAAAGCTACACAGAGAAACCCTGTCTCAAAAACAAAACAAAACAAAACAAAAATAACTAAATAGCTAAAATTTTAAAAAATTATAAAATGTAATTAATAAACACATTAATAGTCATGTATAATAATCAAAATTATAGTCATGTTAGTTAAGTTTTTTAGGTATATAAAAGTATATTTCAATTAGGTAGGTAATCTTCAAACACTTCAAAGACCTACAGAATATGGCATTTAAAATGTGTTTTTTTTTTTTTTTTTTTTTTTTTTTGGTGGCTGGAGAGACAGCCGTGGGTGCTGGGAACCGAACTCTTATATTTTTGGTTGTGAGCCTAGCCTTTAACGGCTGAGCCATCTCTCCAGCCCTTAAAATGTTTTAAAACTTAGATTTTTCTGCACAATGAGATATGTCTGTCCTGGCATCACCAATCTACTTCAGAGAAGATGATGGGCATCAAAGCAACTCCATATGGAGTTTGCTTTCTCACAAAGTTAGCCACTTGGACAAGAAACTGCTCTTGCCTGGACTGCTTGACAGTATGTTGTATAAACTGGATATACAGAACCCATAGGAAAATGACCACTGAATTTTGTCAAAACAAAGCAAAATGGTCCTTCAGGTTCCTGCTTTGCAGAGGAGACTGCCAGACATTCTCCAGGACACAGGGAAAAGTGACTGAGAGACTATAGGCCTATAGGCTGAAAATGGATGCCCCAACGTTGCAGAGGAACTTTGGATGACTGTCCAGGCAGCCAGCTGTCTCTGTCATTTCTAGAATTATGGAAGTTGCTTGCAATGCACTTCCTGTTTACTCAGGTAATATTATATCCTTCTGGGGTCTTTGATGGAGTTAAAGACTAGATAGCTGTAATTATAGTTTTCCTTAGTCATGATAAAAGATGAATAAGATATAAGACTTTAGACTCACAAAAGTAGGATAGATGGTAGAATATTTTCTAATTTTGTCAAATATAAATAGACTAGATATTGTAACTGTAATTCTTGCTTGATAACTGTTTCGTTGTATATAATTTGACTATGTTAAAGTTAAAACCTTCTGTTTTGATTAGACAGAAAAAGGGAAGTGCTGTGGGATGTCTTTTTGTAAGCTGTGAATATGTGTTGCTCTGACTGGTTGATAAATAAAGCTGCATTGGCCTATGGCAGGGCAGGATGGAGCCAGGTGGGAAAATCCAAGAGAGATAGAGAAAGGAGAGCAAGGGGAGACACGAGCTGGCCACCCACAGAGCAGCAAGATGCTATCAGACTGGTAACACCATGGCCATATGGCAAAACATAGATTAATAGAAATGGGTTAATTTAAGATGAACGAGCTAGCTAGCAAGAAGCCTTCCATAGGCCATACGGTTGGTAATTAATATAAGCCTCTGAATGATTATTTTATAAAGTGGCTGCAGGACCTCAAGGCAAGGTGGGACCAGAGAAACTTACAGCTACAGTTATATGTTCGGACTTGGGGCAACTAAATGGACGAACAACAAGACTGATAAATTGGCACTGCTCTTGGGGAGGTCACTCCCAAAATGGCGGAGCTTTGGGGGTGTGGGATTCGATGGCAGTATGTGTCCAGCTCAGAATGCAATGCTTGGGGCCAGTGGGCAGCTTTGAAAAGCCCTGGGTCCCTGTGTGGAAGCCAGCAGGCGTGTCTGGCTCCAGCTGGTCCAGCTAGCACTACATCCTGTAACCCCTTAGTACAGTGCCTCATGGGCTTGCTCAGCCACTAATCTTACAGCTTCCCACTGCACCTAATGGTTAGGTTTGTCAGTCTGTTTTGAATGTACGAATGTGGCCACTGTGTGTTTGTTTCTGACTGGTCTCCCTTGAATATGTGAGCTTACTGTGTTCTGTGTGCTTTGGTTATAGCTCAGCTGTTGCTGTTGCAGACAATGATGGTCCCATGGCTCAGAATTTACCTCTGAGCTTTCTGGCCACTGAATCTAATATAATAGGGATTAAAATGACATTCAGGTGTGGATAATATTAAAGTTGTTTTATGCTGTTCTGCTTTATTGAAAAACCGGCTCTTTCTGAAACCCAGGTATTCTTTTAAAGTCTGTGTCTGGGGTCAAGAAAGAAAGAAAGAAAGAAAGAAAGAAAGAAGGAAGGAAGGAAGGAAGGAAGGAAGGAAGGAAAGAAAGAAAGACAGGAAGGAAGGAAGGAAGGAAGGAAGGAAGGAAAGAAAGAAAGAAAGAAAGAAAGAAAGAAGGAAGGAAAGAAGGAAAGGAAGAAAGAAAGCAAAACAGCTAATGGGATTGTTGACTTGTAAATTTATTAGGTATGGTTAAAATCTATAATATTCATAACAAATAAGTTAACTTAAAACTTGTAACAAGATTGATAGTTAAAAGTCTGTGCATAGCCGGGCGGTGGTGGCGCACGCCTTTAATCCCAGCACTCGGGAGGCAGAGCCAGGCGGATCTCTATGAGTTCGAGGCCAGCCTGGACTACCAAGTGAGTTCCAGGAAAGGCGCAAAGCTACACAGAGAAACCCTGTCTCGAAAAAACCAAAAAAAAAAAAAAAAAAAAAAAGTCTGTGCATAGGTAATCTTATAGGAACCATATGGTATTTATAAGCCACACGTGGCCTGCTTCCATCTTTAGGCAGCCATATGGCTAGCAGCCATCTTTGCTAAGGTTGGAGAGGAAAGAGATCATATGGCTTCACCACTGTCTTGATTAAGGGCAATCACATGGTGTGGGCCGGCCAAGAAGATAGCAGGTATCCAAGATAATTTGGATTGGGGTTCATTTTTTATGCTAATTCCAGTCCTGTCTTGAACACAAGGTTTTTGAAAGATATGATTTAAAAACAATGCTTGTTTAATGAGGTATTAAATCTACCTCCATGCATTCATATTCAAGAGGGTACTTTGATGGCAGCCAAACTTTGTCATATAAGAGTAACCCATATGGTACTAGTTTTAAAGACAGGAAAGGTAAAGATAACAGAATTTTCCCAAGTTCCTGCCCTGAGAAAATTCCTCCCAGAGTCCTGGGAAAGACGCTACAAGTGGCATGGAGTATCTGAGGGAAAAGAATCTATGTACACAATGCTCTTTTGTCCGTTAACTTTATTCCTCTATGACAAAATTCTATCTATCCAGCTTCAGCTCTGTCCTGAGTCTCAGTTCCTCTCTGTACCTACTTTTTCTGTCCCCTCATAGCCCTGGTAATAACTAAGCCCCTACGCTTTTGGTCTCATCTTAGTCTTCTGTTCCTTCGTCCTCCATCTATCCTTCCTGGCTCCTTACCCCTAGCCCTAATAAATTCTACAAGAGATCTGCTTTACCCTCTACTGAACCTCTGTCTTCCTCTCTTCTCTGTGGCCATGTGCTTCAGTGTCTTCTGTTCCTGCCTCATCCTTCACTCTTCCTCTCCTCTCTCTGGCCATGGGGTTCTGTGGCTGCCTCTGGAATTCTACTCCAGTCCTTACTGCACCTGGTTATGAAAAAACGCCCTATTGTCCTCAGTCAACTGCTCTGCAATGCCACCAGGCTTGAAGGCAAGGGATGGTATGAGATTTATTTGCACAAGAAACAAAGCTATGCATCTGCAGCCTGCTTGTCTCCTAGGCCTTGTAGGGGTGTTAGCTATCTAGTGGATCAGCTTCTGAGAGGCTTAGCTGTTTGCCAATATGGTCTGGAGTATTTCAGTATGCAAGAATTTCATTAGCAGAAGACAGCTGAACTATTAAGGCTGTATAACACCAAATAGTCCATAATAAATGGCTTCCCATTTGACAGACCCTTGGTTGGTCAAAGTATAGCTTTAATACACAGCTGAAACTCTATAATATATTCTTGCTGACTGCAAGAGAGGGTCATGGAACCTGCTGGAATCTAGAAGGCAGGCTGCGTACACTGCCATGGATGAGACCAGAGAACAACCCAAGCCCCTTGGAAAAGCCCCGAGGAATCCCAGAATTGTTTGCACTGTTGGAGCTTGGTTTTGCCTCGTGCAGGTTATGGTTGTGCTCTGTATTTTCACTCTTGAAATAAAAAATGTACTTTATTTTGATATTTCTAGAGTGCACAGTTGAGAGATTTTAATCTTTTCTAAAAGGAAATTTTGGAGCTTTTCAGAAAATTTAAATTTAAAAAATTGGGTATTTTTAAGGAACAGCTTTAAAAATATTTAAATTTACAAGGCTATGAGACATTTTATAAGATATTTTATTATAATGTCTTTAGTGATATATAATCTTGATAAATAGATAAATAAAAGACTAAAAAAAGGGCCACAGTTATGAACACCGAATATTAAACACCAGAGGCTGTGGTATTTCTGCTTCATGATGCAGCAAGATAATGACCTAAGCAGTCTGGCAAAGGATCTCTCCTCACCTAAGGTCTAGTCAGGCTAACAAGAGATTGATTTAGGAATGTATGTCTAACCTCCTTGTTTTTGCTAACATTGTTAAGCTGTAGCTATTTTGGTAAACAGAGTCATATAAGATACTGTTATATTCTATAATGATATATTCTATAAGGACCAGGAAAATAAAGTTGCCAATCTCCCTGTGAACTGTATTCATGAAAAGAGCTTCAATTCAGAAACTATTGTTTTTATTATAAACTGTTTAAGATGATTAAGACATGCAAGTTAATGGTCACCTTATAAATGATCAAATTCTTTAATGTGTTCAGAACTATACTTGTGGTCATGCTAAGTACTAATGTAATTAATTACAGGAAAAGGCTTTATTTAGCCTCCTGCATATGTTTTCAAGGTATAGCCTGCAGCAAGTAACAAAAGCAAGCAAGGGTTGTTTAGATCAGACATACTTAATAGATAGTCCTCAAAGTTGTTATAGATCTGCTGAATATGGCATTTAAGATATTTAAGCTTGCTATGATAGACAAGAGATCCCAGCTCCTAGCAGTGACCCTTCAAGGTCTCCAAAAAGATAATGGACGTGATGTCAACTACAGCTGGTTTGTGGTAATGCTATACGTTGGGTTTATCCCCAATGCCTCACCTGTCATCAGGATCCAGCCCAAACTGTGGATAAGTAGGATACTGGAGAGTTGATTGCTCTGTTTTGACTAGATGAAGTAAGGTCAGCTCCCCATGTTCCTCCTCCACAGGAAAGCCTCTCAACTTCTGGGCATGTTGGCTGACTACTGATGCTGTCCTGGTACCTCTGCCCCCAATGCCATAGAGACCACAGGACCATGACATGACCATCTGGGTAATGGAATCATCTCTGTAATTTTAACTGATACATAGGCCATTTGGATTATACTTCTTGCTATAATTTATCCTTCTCATATCTCTGATGGCATTGACGGCTAGACTACCTGTAGCTTTGTAAGCTAGGCAGCAGCAGGCAACCAGCTCCTTCCATAGGCTATAGCCAGCTTGTTAGTTCATCTAAAGCCACTAGGTCTCTTGTTAAAGAAAAGGCTGACAGAGTTGCCTTGATAACAGTCTTCATATTAAAGGATAAACAGTCTGAGCAGTGGTGGCACACGCCTTTAATCCCAGCACTCAGGAGGCAGAGCCAGGTGGATCTCTGTGAGTTTGAGGCCAGCCTGGTCTACAGAGCAAGTTCCGGACATCCAAGGCTACACAGAAAAACCCTGTCCAGAAAAGCAAAACAACAAAGTCTAAAGATATGAAAACTTAAGTTCTAATGATATAAGAAAATGATATAAGATATATGAAAAATGGGAGATGTTTTAGATTTCTCTCCCCCTCTCTGTTATTGTTAGACTAAGATTTCAAGGGTTCAGAGTTTTCACATTGATCAATAGTGACGATGAGCTAGCAGTGCCCTTAATATTTCCTGCTCAGTCACAAGCTCAAGTGTTTAAATTCCCTTTGGTTGTTGTGATGGTTTGAGAGAAAATGGCCCCCAAAGGGAGTGGCACTATGAGGGGGTGTGACTTTGTTGGCGTGGGTGTGACCTTGTTGGAGGAAGTGTGTCATTGTGGAGGTAGGCTGTGAGGTCTCATATATGCTCAAACCATATCCAGCGTCTCAGTTCACTTTCTGTTGCCTGTAAGATGTGGAACTCTCAGCTACCTCTCCAGCACCATGTCTGCCTGCATGCTGCATGTTGCACCATGATGATAATGGACTAAACCTCTGAAAATGTAAGCCACCCCTATTAAATGTTTTTCTTTTATAAGAGTTGCTGTAGTCATGATGTCTCTTCACAGAAATAGAAGCCCCAACTAGGACAGTTGTCTTCTAAATATAGACTTAAATGTCCTTCTCGTTGGGCTCAAAACATATATCTGACTCTCTGGGCAGAGGAAAAAATGTTCATGCTTTTTATCCTGAAGCTATAGTTTTTGCTAGAACTCACAGACATGAGTCTCCTCCAGCTATGCTATTATATGGATTTCAGTACAGATTAATGCTAATATATCTAGAACTCCTTTTTGTAAACTAAAAATTCATGTACGCTTCAGGGAATCAAAGAAGACATAGGACTTGGACCTACCTCTTACAGGTCAAATGGACTCCAGATAAGCACAGCCTAAGTTTTCCTACCTGTCTAATCCTAAGGATGGGATCTCTTTCCTGGTCTTGGGACTCCTCCTGTCCCCCAATTACTAGGACTATGGCCCTGAAAGTTCCAGATATAAGATTTTCCTTTAAGTTCCTAAACTTTAACTTCTGTCTCTAGCCTGTATTTATCTCAACAGATTTCCACTTGGCTGACGAGCACCATCTTGGGATCACCTGTGGACTGAAAGCTGCTGAGTTCTGGACTTGCTGAAAGCTGATGTGGACCAGTCCAACAGATGTGATTGCCTCCCTGTCTCTTCAGCTGGGTCAGATAACCAGATGCTTCTGATGAAGCCCCAGTGCCCCAGCCTTTGACTATCCTTTCAGCCTTCCTGTTCCCTGATGACAAGGCCCTCAGTTCAGCTAGAAGTAGTTACAGAAGAGAGTATGTTGCCCTCCCCCCAGCAAACTGAAAAGCTAAGTCAAAAGGAAACTCCCTAGCACAGGGGACAAAAATGGCTACCTATGATACCGATGCTCATACCAGGAAAGGGGGCCCAGATTTATCAACATGTATTCATTAACTGAAATAGCTCTACAGTGTGATAGGGCACTTGGCCTGCTTTATGCAGAACAAAGAGATGTTATATAACCTTAAAAGAAAATTGTTAGCCAGGCAGTGGTTGTGCACATATTTAATCCCAGTACTCAGGAGGCAGGGGCAGATGGATCTCTGAGAGTTTGAGGCTATGAAAAACCGAGAGAGAGAGAGAGAGAGAGAGAGAGAGAGAGAGAGAGAGAGAGACAGAGAGAGACAGAGAGAGACAGAGAGAGACAGAGACAGAGAGACAGAGACAGAGAGACAGAGGATTGTTATTTCTATACAAATCATTCAGGGTTGTAATCTGGCTATACTAAAAGGAACATGACAAAAAGGGGACCTGAGGTAAAATAAATATGACTGGTGCCCTGTCCATTTTCAGGATCCTTCTAGATAGTAACTCAGATGTCAGCCATCACAGGGCCTTTGGACCTTCTGCTTCTGCTAATTACTGTTGACTCTTACATCATTGAAACAATAACTAAATTATATTCCTATCTGGCTACCATTAAGTGAGTGGTTATTAGATCCCAATATAAACAAGTACCCATCACAGAGTCAAGGACTCGATCCAGAATACAACTCAAGAGGGAATGCAAGACCACATTTAAAGCAAGCTCCGGGTGGAGTTTCTTCTGTGCCCATCATCTTCTTTGAAGGAGACCCAGGGGTGCTGCCAGGAGCTGGCACTTCTATCATGAAATGCTTTTTATGTTTTTGTTTTTGTTATTAATTTTTAAATGCCATATTCAGCAGATCTCCGAGGAGTTTGAGGACCTACTAAGTACACCTGATGTAGCTACTTGTTTTAGGCTTAACTTTGAAAACATATACAGGCGGTTAAATAAAACTTATTCCTGTAATTAATTACTTTAGTACGTAGCATGACTACAAATATAGTTCTGAACACAGTAAAGAATTTGATCATTTATAAGGTGACTGACCATTAACTTGCATGTGTTAATTATCCTTAACAGTTAGTTGGTACTTTACATAAGATTAGGAATTTTAGCTGTATTCCTGTTAAGTTTGAGCCTTAAAAATAACAAGTTTTAAATTGAAGCTCTGTTAGTATCAATATAAAACTTAAATACAATTTATTTCTTTTTATTTTATGTACATTGGTGTTTTGTCTGCATGTATGTATGTGTGAAGGTGTAGTAGCCCTTGTAACTAGAGTCATAGACAGTTGTGAGCTGCCATGAGATGCTGGGAATTGAACCTCAGTCTTTGGAAGACAGGTTTTCTCTATGTAACAGTCCTGGCTGACATGGATCTTACTTTGTAGACCAGGCTGGCCTCGAACTCACTGAGATCCACCTGCCTCTGCCTCCCAAGCGCTAGGATTAAAGGCATGCACCATCACTACCCAGCTCAAAATAAAACTTTTAAATCATAGATACAGTCCATAGGGAGACTGGTAACTTTACTGATGCTTTTATAGTTCACCATGAATGAAAATAGGCACAGTAAAAAACAAACACACAAAAAACCAGCCACTACATGTGTGGTAGTTTGACTATATTTGGCCTCTATAAGTTCACAGGGAGTGGCACTGTTAGGAGGTGTGGCTTTGTTTGAGTGGTTATGGCTTTGTTGGAGGAATTGTGTCACTGTAGGGGCAGGCTTTGAAGTTTCCCATACTCAGGATACCGCCCAGTGAGTCAGTCAACTTCCTCTTGCCTCTGAGTCAAGATGTAGGGCTGTCAGCTTCAGTACCACCTCTGCCTGAACACTGTCATGCTCCCCACAATGACGATAATGGACTGAACCTCTGAAACCATAAGTGAGCCCCCTCAACTAAATGGTTTCATTTATAAGTGTTGCTGTGGTCATGGTGTCTCTTCACAGCAATAGAAACCTTAACTAATAAAACATTAGTGAAAAGGAAACAAGTTTATTCTAAATTGCCAAGGCTGTCTTCTGGGAAAGTAAGGAGAAGTGACAGGGGAATGATTTTTAGGGTTAAATGGAACCAGGAGAAAGGGGACTTGTGAACAGGGACTGAGGGAGCCCAGAGGCTCTCATTGACCTTGACAAGTTAATAGGTACCATAGACATATGTTAATGGAAGGGCCACAAGTTCATCTTGCCAGAGATAAGGAGAATGACTCCCTTTTTAGCAAGCAGGGAGTTTCTTCAAGCCCCTGAGGGAGTGGGGGCTTTTACCTAAATGCTTGACCTTGGGAAAAGACTTTCTTGGGGGACCGGACAACCACTATAAAAATATTGCAGATTTTTTGTATGGCTTACTTTATCAAAATAGCTAAAGCTTAAAGTGAGCAAAGGTGAAGCTAGATAAATATCACTGTGAACCTGAGTCGACCTTAGGAATTTGTAAACTTTGATTATCAAATACACATTATTTATCAAACAAATCTTATTTATCAAATATACCTTATTTATCAAACGTTGCTTATCTAAATTTTTTGCAGCTTGGTATTAAACAGTTAGACATACATCTTAAAAGACATAAGTAGTTAGACATACATCGTAAATCAGCTTTTATTAATCTGAATAGACTTATAACCTTAAAACTTTATCACCATATAGAGTATATTGTAAACCAAAATTGAATCACATATATAGTATATTGTAGCAAATATGACCTTAAATTTTTATCATCATACAAAAAATCTATACTAATCCAAAATAGTTGAGACTTGTTGCTTCCTTGTCTAAAAAGAGATATAGTGATATACTTAGGGCCTAGTCGGACCGAGAAGTTTTATAATTGTTGCTTTATGTCATATGGTCATCTTAAGATGGTAAAGTCACGTGGCATGTACCCTCTAACCTTAGTAAGGATGGCGGCCAGTCAGGGGGCAGCTTATATTTTGAAGGTCATCAACCAAGATGAAGGAGAGACATATGGTTACTATTTAAGACATCTGCTTTCCTAAACAAGAGTTGAATCTAAGTTACACATACAGTATATTCTAGAAAAGAGTTGAATCACATATATAGGATGTTGTAAAAAATTACAATTCCTATGTATAGGTTTTAATTATAAGCCTTCTGTTAATAAGTTTAAAGCCAAATTTTGTTACAGATTCTACTGATTCTTTAACCATAACCAATGAATTTACAAATCAATCCTGAGATAAAGACTATTTACATAATAGACTTAATATTTTTAAAAGATTTCTTGAGAACAGAGCACCAGAGAAGTCATAGGATAGACTGGGAAGTTGTGGGAAGTTGTAAAATCACAGAGGTAAGAGAATCTGGGATCATCTGCTTATGTGGTGGCAGAAGTTGTTACTGTTATGAATTATACACACATGGGGAACCCCCAGCTGGCCAGGCCAGGGTATCCCACGCGTGAGGAAAAACCTCCTGGCATGCTGGGCAGATGCAGTGGTGGGCTGGGCAGATGCATGCCATGTGGGCACGGTGGCAGTGGCTGCCAGTAATTCACAGCCCAGATGCTGCATCCACATGGAGAGTTTATTATAATAGAGCGATGAAGAGAAAGATAGGAAGAAGGGGGAGAAGAGCGAAAGAGAGAGGAAGAGAAGGGGGTGGGGCAGAGTTTTTCCTTAAAAAGAGGCTTCTAAGTCAGGACGCAGGGTGGCGCCAAGGGGTGGGATTTCAAGGAGTGGATCAGAATAGTAACAGTTACAATCTGTGAGAACTTGAAATGAATGTGCCATCTCTGGCCATGGATCTATACTGAGGCCAAGGCGTTTTCATTAAGACAGAAAGGCTTTAAGAAATTTGAGTCTAGAAAGGAATTGAGTCCAAGCAGACAAGGAGGAAGGGTCACAAAAAGAACTCTGCATAGGGAGGGTTAGGCAGCTAAGGCACACGGAACAGTATAGCCATAAGGGACAAGGAGGATGGAGCAGGAAATCTACCTAAAGGAGGACTCCAATATCGCAGAAGCCACAAGGACATAGACAAGCTTCGGGACTTAGCAGGCAGCTCCTAAGGGGAGGCAAGGAAACTCAAAATGTACAGGCCCAGGAGGGCACTAGGAGAGACAGAACAGGTAGTTCAAGGGAATGGGGGCAAGGAAAGGGTGGAAGACCCAGGGGCATGCAAGCAGCTCCTGGGGGAGGTGAGGAAGTTCCAGGAAGGAGCTGAGGAGCCATGAGGGAGCAGAGATAGGTGTTGTGGTAACAAGAATTTCAATCCAGGGTGTCCCCAAGTGGACTGAGAGACTTGTCAGAGAGAAATGTCCCAGATCACAGAGGAGAGACATCCCTTTCCATGTGCTTGGGGCCCGGTAGGGTGAGAAGAAGCTTCCTGGTACAGCGGTGTGGCTTTCGTCGTAAGAGTAGACAGAGCAGGGAGCTCTGTAGTGACACTTACGGGTAGAATGGGAGAGACAAGTGGTTAGAGCAGGTAGTGGAGGAAACAGCAGGAGAGGTGCAAGTGTCTTAGTAAGTAGGATTGCCCACGTGGTGGGGCCCTGAGGGGTGTAGAAGGGAGATGTCCATGTGGTGGGGCCCTGAAGGGCATTGCAGGGAGATGCCCATGTGGCAGCAACCCAAAAGGGCTTAGTAGGGAGGTGCCCATGTGGGGGCTGGCCCAGAAGGGTGTATCGGGGAGAGAGGAGACTTACTGAGTAGGTAAGAAGATAGTTAGATCAGGTGGAGGGAAGGAGTAGCTGAAGAGGGGGACTCTAGAATCTAGGATACAGCAGTTTGTTCCGAGAGGCCAAGTTCCTTGGGGAGGGAACTCATTTAATCCACTCCCAGCTTGCTCTTGCCTGGGCTGCTTGACAGTATGTTATATAGACTGGACATGCAGGACCCACAGAAAAATGACCACTAAATTTTACCAAAACAAGGTGAGATGGTCCTCAGGTTCCTGCTTCACAGAGGAGACTGCTAGACATTCTACAGGACACAGAGAGAAACAACTGAAAAACTCTAGGCCTATAGACTAAAGATGGATGCCCCCAATGTTGCAGAGGAACTCTGGGTGACTGTCCAGACAGCCAGCTGTCTCTGTCATTTCTAGAAGTTTGAAAGTTGCTTACAGTACACTTCCTGTTTACTTAGATAATATTATATCCTTCAGGGGTCTTTGATGTAGTTGAAGACTAAATAGTAATAATTTTCTTTGGTTATGATAAAAGATAAATTAGATATAAAAACTTAGACTCACAAATATAGGATAGATAAAATATTTTCTTTAATTTTGCCAAATAAAAATGGACTAGATATTGTAACCATAATTCTTACTTGATAACTGTTTTTGTTGTATGTAATTTTACTATGTTAAAGTTAAAACCTTCCTTTTTAATTAGATAGAAAACGGGAAGTGCTGTGAGATGTCTTTCTGTATGCTGTGAATATGTGTTGCTCCCATTGGCTAATAAAGCTATTTTGGCCCATAGCAGGGCAGCTTAGAGAGGGGTAAGAAATCCAAGCAGAGATATGGAGAGAAGAAAGGAGAACAGGGAGAGATGCCAGTCACCTCCCAAGAAGCAGCAAGATGCCAGAAACTGGTAATGCCATGGCTACATGGCAACTTATAAATTAATAGAAATGGGTTAAGTTATAAGAGCTAACTAGCAAGAAGTTTGAGCCATAGGCCATCCAGTTCATAATTAATATATGCCCCATAGTGATTATTTTATAAGCAGCTGCAGGACCAAGAGGCCGGGTGGGACTAGAGAAATTTATCATTACACCAGCTTTTGGCACTAGATGAATGAGAAAAGAAATAAGAAGCAAAGAAAGGACATGGCTGCTCCTAGGGTATGATGGAGGAGAAGGTTTATTGTAGATATGTGGGAGAGCATAGTCAGAGGTGGGGATATCTGGGAGAGTCCAGAGTGGACATGACTAGACTGAGGTGGGCCATGTGAGGAGGGAGGGAAGGGAGAGGGGGGAGAGGGGAACCAGGTGAAACAATCAAGAGGTCAAAGGTACAAGAGGGACAAGTAACCAAAATGTCTGGATTATATAGGGAAGAGCCTTTTGGGGAAGGGCAGCCCAGCCCCTGGGTGGGAGAGTTCAGGGTAAAGGGTGGGGTATTCCAGCCACATCCTGTAACAGGGAGGGGTGAGGGACACTGGGTGAACCAGGAGGCCAGGTCTGCTTTGATATGTTAAATAGAGACACCTCAACTGTTTGGCTTGGCTTTGAAATTTAACAATCCCTGCCTGTGCAACTGATTCCAAGGCCTTCTTCATATTTGTGATTTGGCTTCTTTATTGCTGTCTTTGTCAGTCATTCCCTTGTATTTTTGTTCATAGTCAGAAGTACCTCACCTGATAAAATTTATGTTCCTGAAGGATTTGGATTATTAGCAGAACTCAATTATTCTTAGAACTACTTCTGCCCAGCCAAATGTGATGGCACATGCCTGTAATCCCAGCAGTTCGGAGGGGAATCAAGAGGATCAGGAACTCAGGGTCATCCTTTTATCACCTGTGGTGGTTTGAATGAGAAATGGCTCCCCTTAACTTAGGCTTTTGAACACTTGGTCCCCAGTGGTTGGTGCTTGTTATGAAACAGTCTTTTTGTACACTGTGAAGATGTGTTGCTCTTATGGGTTTAATAGTGAGGTAAATGGCCAATAGCAGGGCAGGAAGAGCTTAGGCAGGACTTGTGGACAGGGAAAAAGCTTGGTGATGGAGAAGGGCAGGGTCACCAGGAGATGCAGGGAGAAGCAAGATGAACATGCCATGTTAAAGAAAGATACCAAGCCATGTGATAGAACATAAGAAATATGGGTTGATTTAAGAATTAAGAGCTAGTTAGTAACAAGCCCAAGCTATGACTGAGCATTTATAATTAATAAGTCTCTGTGTGGTTATTTGGAAGCTGGCTGGTGCAACAAAAAATTTGCCAACAGGGGGAAGATTTAGGCAGTGCAAACTTAGGAAGTACAGCACTGAGCTGAACTCTACGGGTCTGTAGCTCCTTGGGGCTGGATAGACGGCTCAGTGGTTAAGAGCACTGGATGCTTTTCCAGGGGACCCAGGTTCAATTCTCTGCACCCACATGGCAGCTCACAATTGTCTATAATTCCAGTTCTAGGGGATCTGACACCTTCACACCAATGCACACAAAATAAATTTAAATGAATTATTTAAAAATAGTTTATAGGGGGTTGGGGACTTAGCTCAGTGGTAGAGTGCTTGCCTAGCAAGCACAAAGCCCTGGGTTCGGTCCTCAGCTCCGGAAAAAAAAATAGTTTATAGCCCCTAGCCAGGCATGGTAGCACACACTTTTAATCCCAGCACCTGATCTCTGTGAGTTTGAGTCCAGCCTGGTTTACATAAGGAGACCCTTTCTCAAGAAAAAAAAAAATGTCATAGCCTTGCCCACTTCCAGTTTGTCTCTCTGGTTCCTGCCTTCCTGATTGCAACTGAAGTTGTGATTGCCCAGTTTCCTGATCCTGCTGCCATGCCTGCTACTCCATGCCATGCCTCATTACCATAATGGACTCTTCCTCTGGAACCACAGTCAAAATAAACTCTTCCATAAGTTGCTTTGTGTCATCGTATTTTATCACAGCAGCAGCAAAGCAACTAACACACCACCAGAGACTTTGAAAACCCACCAAAGAAGCTGGGCAGTGGTGGCACATGCCTTTGATCCCAGTGCTTGGGAGGCAGAGACAGGCAGGTCTCTGAGTTGGAGGCCAGCCTGGTCTACAGAGTGAGAGTGAGTTCCAGGACAGCCAGGGCTACTCAGAGAAACTCTCTGGGAAAATGAGAGAGAGAGAGAGAGAGAGAGAGAGAGAGAGAGAGAGAGAGAGAGAGAAAACCCACCAAGAATTACACCTCTGTGTTAATAATGCAACAATTAGTCCATCCCTTATAATTTAATTCTTCCTCTACCTCCTCCCAACAAGCCTGTATTAACCAAGACTTGAAAGGTGCCTGTGTTCTTACCCATAGGACTCTACACAATAAACCCATCAATGTAGCAGACTAGTGAGGGTAACCTCTGGATAAAGGTTCCCGTCACACAGAACCAGAGATTTGGTCTGACCTTAATGAGAGAACAATGAAGGCATTCTCTGTCCCTTCCACTCTAAAGATGTTCTCCACTTATCGAATCAAGAATAAAAATAGCTGGGCATGGCAGCAACACGTCTTTATTTTTGTGTTTTGGGTTTTTTGTAGATGAATCTTAAAAGGTCTTATTAATAAAAACAAACCCAGAGCTGGGTATTGGAATGAATGCTGAAAGATCAGAGAAGCAGAACAAGCCACAGCCAACCTCACCTTGCAAACTCCTCAGCTGATACTGTTTCCTTAAACTGAAAGCCTCTGAGTCCTCATTCCAATGGATCTCAGCTGAACTGCTGCTAAAAGCCTAAAAGCTTAAAAAGCTAAAAGTTCCTGGTCCTTGTGCCTTATATACCTTTCTGCTTCCTGCCATCACTTCCTGGGATTAAAGGCATGTGTCTTTTCCAAGCAAGGCATGAGATCTCAAGTGCTGGGATTAAAGGTGTGTGTCACCATGCCTGGCTATTTGCAGTATGGCCTTGAACTCACGGATATCTGGATGGATCTCTGCCTCCAGAATGCTAGGATTAAAGGCATGTGTGCCAGGCGGTGGTGGCGCACGCCTTTAATCCCAGCACTTGGGAGGCAGAGCCAGGAGGATCTCTGTGAGTTCAAGGCCAGCCTGGGCTACCAAGTAAGTTCCGGGAAAGGCACAAAACTACACAGGGAAACCCTGTCTCGAAAAACCAAAACCAAAACCAAACCAAACAAAACAAAAAAGGCATGTGCTACTACTGCCTAACCTCTACGTTTAATACAGTGGCTGTTCTGTTCTCTGACCCCCAGATAAGTTTATTGGGGTGCTTAATATATCAGCCACATGTTTTTGTTTGCTTTTAGTTTTGAGTCAGGGTTTCTCTGTGTAGCTTTGTGCCTTTCCTGGAACTCACTCTGTAGCCCAGGCTGGCCTCGAATTTACAGAGATCCGCCTGCCTCTGCCTCCCGAGTGCTGGCATTAAAGGCGTGCGCCACCACCACTGCCCGGCTTGGCAGCACTCTTCTTTAATACCAGCTCTTGAGAGGCAGGTGGATCTCTGAGAGTTCAAGTCCAACTTGATCTACATAGCAAGTTTCAGGTCAAAGTTACACAGAAAGACCCTGTCTCCTCTTCCTTCTCTTCATCACCATTGGAGCTGAAGAAATGACTCAACAGTTAAGAACACTTGTTGCTCTTTCAGAGGCCAAGGACCCAGGTTCAATTTCTAGCACACACAAAGTTGCACACAACTATCAGCACCTCCAGTTCCTGGAATTCTGACCCCTCTTCTGGCCTCTGTGGGCACCAGACATTTGAGTGGCGCACATACATATGGACAGGCAAAAACACTCATATACATAAAATAAGTAAAACAAATAAACCTAAAAAAAAATTAAGACCAGGTGTGGTGGGTCAAGCCTTTAATCCCAGCACTCAGGAGGCAGAGGCAGATGGGGATCTCTGGAGTTTCAGGCCAGCCTGGTCTACAGAGTGAGTTCCAGGACAGCCAGAGCCACAAAGAAACACTGCCCCCCCCAAAAAAAAAAGAAAAGAAAAGAAAAAATTATATTCTTTTAGCAGGATGTAAGATTAATTTCCCCCAAAAGGGAATTAACAAATCTAAATTAACAAAATCAAGACTGTCATCTGACTGAGATAATTCATGATCATTCTCTAAGATTCACTTTTTTTGTGTGCTGTAAAACTGTTGAGTCCAGTGGTCTAAGGCAGGAATTGCCATCTTTGTATCTAAAAGGCTTTGACCCTAGTACTTGTGTGTTGTGAGACTCTGTCTTTTGGGCATGGTATGGTCATCGACATCTTGAAATTAGAGCAGTTGTGATTGCTTGAATGAGACCCTCAGAAGACTGGGACTGTTGCCTTTACCCCTCGGGGACACTACAGCAGATTCTAACCTGAGATTCCAGCCACATCCTCCTTGCCCGTCCCATTCCACCAGCTGCCTGTCATTCTGCCCCACCAGAACACGTCTTAGGGTACCAGGCCATGTAAGAGGCCAAAGGATGACTGCAGTGGTGATCTCATCACCTCAGTCTTCATGAGCTCACCACACTGGGGTGAGCTTTCCGCTAATGCAACTAGTGTTGGGTGATCCAGGCTCCTGTAAACAACCCATCTTCCATGTTCCTATAAGTCCAATGAACTTACGGCTTCACCCAGCTGGACTTGGGTGGAATTGTTCCTTTTTTTTTTTTTTTTTTGGTTTTTCGAGACAGGGTTTCTCTATGTAGCTTTGCGCCTTTCCTGGGACTCACTTGGTAGCCCAGGCTGGCCTCGAACTCACAGAGATCCGCCTGGCTCTGCCTCCCGAGTGCTGGGATTAAAGGCGTGCGCCACCACCGCCCGGCGGAATTGTTCCTTTGATGTGTTGTTGGTAAACTATCTGTGGTGAATAGGTGGGGTTTTGGGGGAAGGGCTTTTTCTTTTTCTTTTTTTGCATCTCCCTAGGAAAAGTATCACAAGACTTACTCCCCTAAATGTCTCCATTTTCATAATACTAGGGTTCTGTTATGGTTTACGTGAGAGATATCACCCACAGGCTCTTACGTTTGCAGACTTGTTCCCTACTCGATGATGCTCCTTTGGAACGTGGAACCTTTAGTAGATAGAGAATAAAGGAAATGAGTCATGGTGAAGTGGGCCTTGAGGTTCATAGCTAAGGCCTTCTCCAGGTCCTCTCTATGTCCTGTCCATGGAGCTGTGATGAGGTAAAGAAGCCCAAATCCATGTCCCCAGCACCATGTGAAAGGGAAAAATCAGTAGCCATCTTGAGAGATGCTTCCCCCTCCCCTCCTCCAAAGGTATTTGCTGACCAGCAGTTTTAGAAATGACCAGAAGTTGAACTTATAAGGCTGGGACAATAAATCTAGGTATCCTGGACTTGGTAAAACAAGATATGGGGAGTAATGGGCTCAACTGACCAGAAGTTGAACTCACAGGAGAGTAGAACTGGAACAATAAATCTGAATGTATATATCCTGGGTTCAACAAAAGCAGGACATAGGGAGTAAAAATGTATGTCTCTGTAGATACCCTGAATCCTGTTAGCTCTCAGTAACCTCATGCTCATAGTTCAGCCAGTAACTTCAAAGAACTACCTCACCCCCAGCCCCCTCGTCCAATGCCAAGCTGCATGTGAACCTTTCCTATATACACCCCTTCAAGTGAGTGCTTGGGGCCGTTCTCCTCCACCCGCTGTGTTGGATGCTGGACGAGGACCAAGCCCGAGCTTGCTTGTTATCAATAAACCCCTGTGTGTTTTGCATCAGATATCGGCTCTGTGGTGGTCTTGCTTGGGGGTCTTGCGACGCAGGCACAACACATGCAGTCCTTGCCACACCTTCTCTGCCATCATGGTAACCAACATAAACCTTTCCTACCCTAACCTGCTCTCGTCAAGTATTTTTCGTAGTGATGAGAAACACAATTTCTACAGGCTCCCTCTTGACTCTATCATAACTGCTCTTACTCTGTAGATCAGAAAGCCAGTACCAGGGTATTTTCCCCCTCACACTGTAGCCCTGGCTCCAAGTACTGGAACTCACTATGTGCTCAAAATCACAACAGTTCTGCTGCCTCAAACTCCCAAGAGGTGGATTTAAAGGCATAAGACACTATGTCTGGTCCTAAAACCAGGATTATGTCACTTGCTGTGGTAAAACCTGATGGTAACCCCTCCCCTTTTGGGGGGACAGTGTCCCAGGTTGGCCTCAAACATTTTAGGTAGCTGAGGATAACCAACAACTCTTTCTTTTTCTTCTCTCTCTCTCTCTCTCTCTCTCTCTCTCTCTCTCTCTCTCTCTCTCTCTCTCTTATTCTTTTAATCCGGAATCTCTATGTAGCCCTGGTTAGCCAAGAATTCCTTATGTAGACCAGGTTAGCTTTGAACTTACCAGAGATCCACCTGCTCCTGTCTCTCTAGTGCTGAGATTAAAGGCATGCAACACCACACACAGATTAACCTTGGACTCTTGATTGTCCTGCTTCTATTCCCCAAGTACTGGGATTAAAGGTGTGCCAGCTCTGATGGGAAAACCTTTGCAATAAGTGGAGTCCAAAATATTTGAAGCTAAAAAAATGGCAAGAGCCTGTAACTGGGGGACTGAGCACACAGTACAGGAGGGGAGTGAGTGCTTGCCTCGCTGGTAAATCTGTGGGTTCAGTCCTTAGTACGGAAAAAGAAAACAGTGCAAGACAACAAATGATTAGGGAGAGCTAATGTAGGGTAGTGCTATAGGTCCAGACGTGGAGCTGCCCGGTGCTGTCTCTTGAGGTTTGGCACCATCTGGTGGAAACAGTCTCAGGTTAGGATGATGGGGTGACTAAATTCTGTGTAAAGCTGGGCTGACCAGATCAACAACAGTTCTTTCACTCATTAGCTTTTGTTTTATTCATCAAAACTAAGATTGTTGGATCATCCTGTAGCTGAGAATATTTACAGAAGACATTTATTAAACATGATTGCCACTGTTGCTCACTCAAAATAATACTCATCTCAAGAACTCATTGATCATGGTTTTAGTCAGAGAAACATCTGTGTCCTTTGAGGCCATCCTTAGAGGGCAGAAGGCAGGTGACTTCTTCCAAAGAAATCCATCACTATAGGCCTTTTTGGTTTGCTTGTTGTTTTATTTTTTGAAGGGAGAATCTCATGTAGCCCAGGTTGGCCTGAAACTGCTAGCTATCTTTGGCCTCAACTCTCCAGTGCTGGCATTACAAGGATTACAAGTGTGTAGCAACCCTCCCTGGCTTCCCATTTCTCCATTTCTTTTTTTTCCCTTTAAACAACGTTTCACTATGTAGCCTTGGCTAGCCTAGAACTCACAGAGATCCTCTTGCCTCTACCTCCCAAGTCCTGAGATTAAAGGCTGTGCTACTACGCCCAGCTAGGTTCCTACTTAAGTTTTTTTATTTTTTTCTTTTTGGAACAATGTCTTATACAATCCAGGTTGACCTTGAAACTCCTATGAAGTATGAACCTCAAACTCAAGGTCTCCTTCCTCAGCCTAAGTGCTAGAATTACTCACCTGCCACAATGCCTGACTCTTTGAATTTTTAATTCTTTCTACTTCATATCAAATAATCAAAAAGAAATGTGAGGAATAGAAACTATAGATCACAGTTAGGACTGCTGGCTGGTAACTGTAATCCCAGGATTTATCTGGGAGGCTGACACATGAGGATTAATATAGTCCGAACACTGGTCTAGGTAGGCTACATGTTGAGTTCAAGGTCAACCCAGGCAGTAGAATGAGACTCTGCCTCAAATCTCAGGTTTTTTTTTTTTTTTTTTTTTTTTCCGAGACAGGGTTTCTCTGTGTAGCCTTCGCTGTCCTGGAACTCTTTGCAGATCAGGCTGGCCTCGAACTCACAGGGATCCCCATCAGCCTCTGCCTTCCCAGTGGGATTAAAGGCGTGCGCCACCACCGCCCGGTCCGGAAAACATTTTTAAATGAAGGTTTTATTTAGGAAGGAAAGATCTGGAACTAGGTCTAGATAAATGAAAGGTAAGAACCCACTGCGCGTCTGTGTTCTCTCCTGGATCAAGAAAAAGAACAAAAGGAAACTAGGCAGGCAGAACAAAGGCATAAAGGATGGAGGAAAGCGGGGCCATCTCTTCTCTCCTCCCACCCAGGACGGTTCCCGAGAAGGTTCCAGACACAACTGCGGCGCGGCTGGCGACATCACGGTGTCTCCGGGAGACCCCCGCGGACGCCCAGGGGCTGGCACTTACTTTCCCGCCACGCCGTGTCCTGGCCTTTAGGGGCGGGTCAGTGCGAGCGAGGCGGGGCGTTGACGTCACCTCCGGTCCGGGCCCGCGCCGGGGAAAGCGGTCGGAAAGCCCCGCCAAGTGGGCGGGGCCGGGAAAGCGCGCCTTCAGGGGCGTGAGCGGGGCCCACTTAAAGAGCGCCGCGTCACATCCGGTGGCGTTAGACCGGGGCGGAGGTGGTGCGGAGCGCGTCGGTCCTTAGGCCACTCTCAAAAGTGTGTCGTCGCGAGAGGCTGCGGCGGGGCCTCTGGTAAGAAGGCAGGAGCTTGACAGCTTCCGTAAAGGCCAGCAGCGGGGACAGCAATCCGGAGCCATGAGCGACAGCGGCGAGCAGAACTACGGCGAACGGGTAAGCGCGGGGAGGGGGGGTGCACGGGCGGCCGCGGTCCCACCTTGCTTCTCTCCCCCTCCAGGCCTTACGGGGCGCCGGAGGGCGGACGACGGACGCCCCGAGTCGCGAGGGAGGCCGCCAGCGGGCTGTGTGCCCGGTCCCCGCGGCGGCCTCTCTTTTTTTTTTTTTTTCCGTTACGAGGTTGCGAGGGGGGAGGGGAGGGGGAAGGAGAGAGATTAAAAATGGCCGCGGCGCCGCCTCGGCGTTGGGGGATGGGAACGGCGTCTCATTTCGCCGTTGCTCTCCCTGCGGAGCCGCGCCGCAGCCATCTTGGGCTCGCGGGCCGGGCGCGCTGCCAGAGGCACAAAATGGCGGAGCCGCCGCGGGTCCCTGCTCGCCCGGCCCTTGCCGGCTCGCCCGGGGCCGCTGGGGGGAAGCCGAGAAGAGCCACGTGGGCCCGGGCGTCGGGCTGGTGGCCTTGTTGGCGGAGAGCCTTCTCGGGCCTGGGAAGGGACAGCTCGCTCTGCGGACGGGCGCAGCAGAGGGAGCTCGGGGGCCCGGGGGCTTTGTTGTGCCGGAGCCTCTTCCCCCATTGTTGGGACCTTAACGGGGACAGGATGCAAGGTCATTAGGATTTTCTCACCCCCACCCCCACCCCCACCCCCACCCCGGGGAATGGGGAAGGAGTGATGGGTGGCGACAGTTCATGGCGCTGTTAGCGCTGGGAATCACGTGTTTTATTTTTTTAAGCTTCCACCTCCAGGGGGTGAAATTCGGTAGAGGTTGATTAGATTTTATATATATATATATATATATATATATATAAAAAACGGGCCTGTGGATTAGACCCAGTCCCAAAGCTTAAACAAAGCGCATGTGGCGTGGCAGTAGAGTATTAGATTAAAAAACTATCCCAGGAAGATACATGCAAGTACATGGCTTAGTGAGTGAGTAATTGCAGTTTGAAAATTGCTTACAAGCACCCTAAGAACAATTATTTTATGCCTCAAGACTTAAAATTTTTTTTCCCACAAAATTTACAGGAATTGTTACCACACAGTTTACTTTTTAGTCAAATAAGTATGTTAGTAAACTTTAGGTCTTTGACAGTTTGGTAGAAAGTAGTGTGGGACTTTTTATGGTGAACTCAGAACCAAATCAGAATAGTTTGAACTGACCAGACCTTTACATATCAAAATGAGTCTCTTATCCCAAGGTCATTTTAAGTCCAATGTCACCAGTGATTGCCTTACCATTTTAAGGCTTTCTTAAGGAAAGAAACGAGGGTGGGGAGTGGGGTGGGATTTTGCTTTATTTTATTTATTTATTTATTTATTTTTGGTTTTTCGAGACAGGGTTTCTCTGTGTAGCTTTGCGCCTCTCCTGGAACTCACTTGGTAGCCCAGGCTGGCCTCGAACTCACAGAGATCCGCCTGGCTGGGATTAAAGGCGTGCGCCACCACCGCCCGGCTTTTATTTTCTTGATAATGGAAATGGAACCTATCCTCACGTGATGGGCAAGTCTTTACTACTGAACTATATCCCAAATTCTTTGTCTGTTTTGTTTTAAATTCTTCCAACTTCCTCAGTAGCCCACACATACCTTGAGTTCCTGCCTCCCGAAGTTGCATGTAATGTTGAAATGACTCTGTTTAGAATTAAAAGCAAATAGGTTTTGTTGTTGTTTGGGGATTAAATAGGTATTATCATGCCCGTGGAAAAATTTTCAAAGTATTAGATTTAGTACACATTACTCCAGGAAGAAAGTAATTGAATGTGGTACCATTTTGAAAGAACTGGGAAATTGTTACCCCTGTTAATTGGAAATGTTACTACTATTTCTGCTAGCAAGATGGACTGTCTGGTGTTCTTGAATATTTATTTGAGTTATGGTCATACTATGTCCCTGGCTGTCCTGGAACTTGCTATATAGGCCAGTCTGGTCTTGACCTCAGGCATCTGCCTGCCTCTGCCTCTGCCTCTCTATAACCCTACTGCTGGGATTTAAGGTGTGAACCAGCCACACCAAGCAGTCCTTATTATTTAATTGGAGGGAAAGGTATTAAATAAAGATTGACTTTCTGATCTGTTTCTAAACTTGGAAGTTGTGTAACACACACCTCAAAAAATTTTTTTGAGGTGTATGTGCACAATCCTGAGTTTGTGTGGCCCACATGTACCAGTTCCACAGACACCCAAAAGGGATTGTGAGTCATCTGATTTGGGTTCTGGGAAGGGGAACCTTGGTTCTCCTAAAGAGCAGTAGATGCTCTTAACCACTCAGCCAATTTTTGCTTGGTTGCTTTTTGTTTTTCAATTGGAATCTTGGGATAACTGAAAAACTTGAAACACAACAAACTGCTCAAGAAGGCTTGCCAAAAAAAAGTTTACAGACAAGTTTAAAAATACTGCAAGGTAAGCAGGGCAGAATGTTACAGGTTTGTAAAAATACTGGCTACTTGTCCTGGATAGGAGGATCCAGAGTTCAGGATAATCTTGGCCAATTACTTAGCAAAACTAAACATTTTCCCCCAAAGGAATAAGGAATAATTTCAGGACTGGTTGTATAACTTGGTGAGAGAACACTTCCTGTCCTGTAAGGCGCTCTCGCGCGCTCTCTCTCTCTCTCTCTCTCTCTCTCTCTCTCTCTCTCTCTCACACACACACACACACACACACACACACACACACACACACACACCACAAGGTAGCTAAAGTCCCCTGCAATTTTTGTTCAGACATTACTGCAAAGTAGCATGGCCAAATCTGATTGGTTCGCTTTTCCTTTTATAAGTGTGAAAAATGATGTTCAAGGTAAATAGTCTTGGATATGCCTGGTATAACCAACCATCTCTGGAAACCTGAAAATGAGTTTCATTGACTTCTAGGCCCTTCGGCACATAAACTGTTGTGGTTAATGTACATAGTATAAATCTGTTAAGCTACTTGGAATCTCAGTCAGTGTCTTCATGTGGAGACACTATACTTCAGGATTCCCTTAAACCAGTTAGGCTTCCAAAGTTGTTTCTTTCCTAAGCAGACTACATTTAGGTGTGTGAAATAAATTTTGCTTAGTTTGGTCACACATTGGATGGATGTTAGCATTTAGTTAGCTCTTTTGCAGTGTGTATTCTTCATCCCTCTGTTATCTGTAGGATTTGTGGGGTTTGTTTTTTTAATTAGGTTTCCCCCCCATTTTAAAGTTGGTTTGATAAAATTTTGTTTCTTCCAGTTTACAAAATTACTCATTTTGTAAAAGAACCTTTTCTTTGAAGGAAAAACATCCACTCTTTAGAGATGTGAGGTAGTAATGGGGTTAATATTTAAGATCCCAATAATGGTTCTAGTTTAGGGTGTGAGACACATTTTGATCTTCTACTTAGCTTAAAATTCTAACTTCTTTGAGATTGTGCGTGTGAGTCTTTATCCTGAGAATCCAGAATTAGACAAGCCAGAAAATGTTAGTTTTTGTTAGTCTATTTTATTACCACAGTAGCTAGAGGTTAAAGAGTAGCTTGGAGTTATTAAATACTCTGGTAGATATTTTCTTAGAAGTGTAGTGTGTTTGGAATATAAAAGTAAGGGGTAGATTCTGGATACTACCCTGTCAAATTGCCTTTCAGATTCTGCAGTTTTTCTCTTCTGCTTAAGCAATCCTGTGATGTCTTTGTATATTCCTTGTGTTTATCCCCTAACTCTAAATTCTGGTTTTTAAAACCAAAATTTCTATTTCTAAAGTAATTGTGGTCCTCACATAATTTTTATTAACAAAGGGTTGAATTAATGCCAAGTTTAAGAAAATTGCCTAGTTTTTTCATCACTGACTTACACAGGTTAGGTATAAGTCTCTTGAAACTGTTGAATCATTTTCTTTGGCTTAAACAAGAATGCTTATTAATATTGTGGATATTGTCAAAATAGAAAGTGGTACAAATGGTTTTACAAGGTAAGTACTACTGGTTTTGTTGAAAGCTTGAAGGGGGGGATTCAGATGCTGAGAGAAGTGTTAATGGTATTTGTCTTGTTTGTATAGTCTTTTTCCTTTTCTCTTCAGTAAAACCCCAAACCTAAATGATAAACATGAATGCTTTCAAATTTCATTCATAATTTGGCCAAGTCAATTATTAGAACTATAGTGTATGTGTCCAGCATTGTTTTGTTGATTAGTATTTATACATAGCTATTGTTTTTCCAATAAGGTATGGTGATTATTTTAGGAACTAGTGCTTTTACACAGGTTGCTATTGTAGGATGTGGGCCATTATAGTTATAGGTGTTGGCCATCATTTAGCGGTACTTTTTTAGTTTCAGGTCAAAATTGACTAGCAAATTCTCAAATTATTGTTTTGAATTGGGTTTTGGAGGCTATTTTCAGGTTATTTATTGGCATAGATTTTCATGTTTGGATAGGGCCCTCTTCTACATTAAAATTTTTGTGCTTAGATAAGAACTTTCCAACAAAAATGAATTCATGTGATTTTGATGGAAAGTATTATCAAAAGAAACTTAAGGGTTTGGTATTTTTGTGGGTTTATAAAAAGCATAGAATTTACAGCTATGTCGGGTGTGTTTTGCTTTTGCTTTTTTTTTTTTTTTTTTTTTTTTCCTCTTTCAGAAATTTCTTAAGCATTTGAGGATTTTTCTCCTCCACACTTCTGATAGTTTCAGGAAAACGTAGAGGACACATTCCTGTAATCTCATCATTTGGGAGGTGGCAGCAGGAAGATCAGGTCATTCTTTGACTATGTAGTGACTTTGAGGCCATTCTGGGCTATAGGAGACTCTGCCTCCCAAAAAAGCCCTTTATCCATTTTAGTGTTGACCTTTTCTTTCTGTAGCAAGGTGTAGTTTTTCTTTGCTCATCTCATTTCCAGTTATTAAACTGCTCCCTCAGTAATGTGTTTTTTCTAAGTAGGATCCTTTTTTATGAAGTAGCTGAGTTAATACAAATATTGTCTAGCAATGGATTTGTTCTTAGTATATAGGAGAAAGATTAGAAAGTGGTAGTGAATGAAGTGATACTAAAGTGGCCTCAATGATGAAAAGTCATGGTACCTAGAGCTTTATTGTCTTCTGAATCTAAGCCCTGTATCTGTACATACATAACCTTTAGGGAGGCCAGGCACTAAGGAAACCTGCTTGGGCATTCTGATTCCATGATTACATTCGTGCTGCCAGTAAACATTTCCCATTACATTTTAGTGATGGATAGTACCAGAAAACCAATTATTATGACTCCCTTAAATAGCCATTAAAATGTTTCTAGATTAAACAAATAATAATTGACTATAAAATTAGGCTGGAAATCATGCTTTTCCTTGGAAAAGATACTACTGTAGCCATGGTTGCCTATACCAACAGTAGTATAAAGACTTACTTTTTCTTTTTAAGGAAATTTTTTTCCCCTTTAAAACCAGAAAAAAAAAATGTAAGAGGAAGTATAGACAGTAAAAGAAAGAGCATGCAGAAACACTTAGCAGGGTAACAAGGAAAACTAGATTGTTTTACATGGACAGTATTTTGCTTAGTGTTCCAACAGTGTTCTAGTGTTAGTATTAAACTTAACTAATCTGCTAAAGTGGGCCTTTTTAATAATTTGAGGAGGTTAACTTATTTTCTCATAATTTGCCACCTTTCAAGTAGGAGCTCTCCTTTGGACATCCAGAAGACTAATGTTTTGCTAATAGAGGGAAAAAACAGAATTCTTTGGACATAACCACTGTTGGAATCAAGTTTGCTCTGCTTTTCTTTGTAGCTGTTGGCATGTAGTAGTTAATTTTATTTAGTATCAGGATTTTAGTTATAAATTTAATTAAACTAATTTCACTAATGCAGAGTTCCCAAGGGTGGGTTGGACAGATCCAAATTGTCAGGTTTGCTGACATTGTCTAACAATGCTCTTCTAAATACACAGTAATGTGGAATTCTACATTTCCTTATCTTAATTAGACAAGTCACACTACTGTAAACCTTCAACCCCAGCCTTTGTCATATGAGTTGTCCATGCTTTTCTTGCACTTTTGTATTGAAATGTGTCACTTTTTGACTAGAGATATGCTTTTGACACTTAGCATTTTCTCTTGAATACAATAAGAAGTGTGAAATGTGATTACAATTTGTAAAAATGTTAAATGAACAGTAAATGTTCAGTGGCGCACTTCACATCCACGTTAAGCATGATAAATTTATTTGGAATAGACAGATGATTACCATATACCATCAGGAGACTATGTAGTTTCAGTTTTTTGAGCTGCATATTCTAGTATTTTTTTTAATCCAAAACTACAAAAGGGATTTTTTTTCTAGTTTCAGTTTTGGCACTGGATTTTATCCTGGAGTTTTAAAATATTCTTCATCCTGTTCTTTTTCTATTAAGGTTAATGTTGAAGAAGGAAAATGCGGAAGTCGTCATTTGACAAGTTTTATAAATGAGTATTTGAAGCTCAGGAATAAGTGAAGCTGAAATTTGAAAAAATAAAAGAAAGAATGCATGCTATTTATCAGACCAGAAGTCCCACTTGTAGAATATTGAGCAATTTGTGTGAAGTGGGGAAGATGAAAGAAGTCAGAATTTGAAACGGAAGAATGAAGAAAAGAAATAAAAATGAAGTTAAGATAAGAAGTAATCTGGAATCAGAAAGCACTACGCTAAGTAATTACTAGTCTGTTTATGTGTCCCTGTATATTTTGCTAAACATGCATGCATTATTTGTTTAATAGAAGAAAATATATACAGGGTAAAGAAGTGACTTCCAAGGGAATCGTTTAAATTAGGTAATAATTCTAATTTTAACTGCTTAGTCAAATGATGGAAATGCAATTCTTTAAAAATAACTTTGTAGTCAAATAGCAGGCAGCACTGTGCTAATCCACTGGGTAATAATAGTTGGCCTCCCATTTTCCCTTAGGCTTTTCATCTGTTATACTCTGCTGGTTCTGGGGCATGAGTAAGTGAGTTGGAACTGGTGGTCTGTTACTTTAAAACACCCTTTGGACTCAAAAATGCAATGATATTTTCTGCTTTGATGCTGAACAGTGTATAGTAGAATATTTTCTACTGGAAAATTTCCAGACTCTAACCAGGTTGATAATGGGATTAAACCCCCAAAATCCAAGCAAAGCATCTAACATTGTTTTATTGTAATGAAAGCATTAGGTTTCCACATTATAAGTGGAAAGCTACAACCACTTAAGTCCTGATGTTGAGATTTACATGTCCCAAATAAGGATGATTCTTTATATTCTGTTGCATGCCTGTTCCAACTGAATCATTAGGGGTTTTGCTTTAGTAGCATCCCTTAAAAGAGATGAGTCATGCAAGTGTAAATGATAGCTAATTCAGAGTGCAGTAGTAGCTGGTATTTTGTTGCCTTTTCTCCTGTTTATCCTTAATGATCTTAAACATGGTTTTCTTCTAGTGTGCTGCCCCATCTGAAAAAAGTCAATTCAAAATTCCTTTCTGTGTTTTGACTAATGTGTTAGATGATTAGCATAATGTTAATAACAAATTCACATAATCAGTAGCAAACAACCAATAGTTGCCTTCTCCATGCAAACTATTATTTCATCTTCCTAAAATGATGGCAACTTTGAATTTTTTTCTGAGGGTTGTCTTTAGAGCTATTGGAGAAAATGACTTCACTGACCTTTCTGGAAAGGTGCATGTTTGTTGGGGCACTTTAGCCTGTTGTCAGTGCTGCTTACATTATTTCTGTATCTTACTAGGAGAATACAGTTACTGCTTATAGAAGACAATTTGTTGCTTTTTTAACATTAATTGTCAGATAATAATCAAGAGTAATATTAATTTTGTGTTGACTCAAACTTAAAAAAGGGATTTGAATTTTGATAAAGAATCGTAGAAAGATAACTTTGGCTTTGAGTTTGTGAGGCTTAACTAATATTACATGTATTTTTGTTTTTTAGGATTAGGGTGCCTAACAAACTAAAAGCTGTTTAGGACTGTATTATCTACTGTAAGGAGAGATTTAGTACTTCTGAGTTGCTGCTCTTAGTGTAGGAGCTATAGACTACTTGAGCTTTTGATTTTGTTTTGACCTGTTCCTTAGGTTGTGCATTAGTTAAAATGACTTAGATTTGAGAACATTTTTTGAGGGGGAATTTCTGGCATTGTTTATGCTTTTGGCATTGGCTGTCTACAGTGTAGTTCTTTTTGTAGAGTTCTTTCTATATTGCCTTGTCACTCAGAGTTGAGTTTGAAGTTGTGGTAAGGAGGGAGAGTACCCCAAGAGTTTGTAAAGAACTTTTCGGACTGGTTTTATAGAATTGTTTGTGCATTAAGGTTTAAGTGTAGAGTTTTGTATTTAATTACTTTGAGTCTCATGTCTTAACACAAAATCCTTTATATTCTCACCAATTAGAGGTGGTCACCATAACTGGAAAGATTTAACTAAATAAAGGATTAGCTGACAAAAGTTTAAGGTAGTTTTTTTATGGATTTTTTTTTCCCTACTAGCCCAACGAGGTGGCAGTATACAGACAAAGGAATCTTAATCTTGTTCTGATGTTTCCACTAATTTCTGATCTAAGAAATTGTTGCTCAAAAAGTACATGTAGGACTTGGCCTATTCGGTTTGGAGGCTAAGTAAAGTTTTGAGAACTTTCTAAACCATCTGTTTAGACACCTTAGCCTACTACACATTAAAGAAGAAACCTTACTTAGCTAATTTCCCATTCTAGAAATTCTATTATCCTTCTTAGAAAGACAGCTGAAGCATCCCAGTTTAGAATAAAACTTTGGTTAAAATGAAGCAACAATCTGAAAGGGGAATTTCTGGATTTTTTGTTTGTTTTTTAGATTTATTTTATGTATATCATGCTCTATCTGCATGCCAGAAGAGGGCATCAGATTCTATTTATATAAGATGACTGTGAGCTACCATGTGGTGGTGGAATTGAACTCAGGGCCTCTGGAAGAGCTGCCAATGCTCTCATCTCTCCAGCCCCCAGAAATTTTTATTTTCTACCTCTTTAAAGTTTCTAATTGTTCTGTGAAGTGCTCTTACAGAATTGGAATAAATGTATTTTAACTTTCTAGTTCCTTGTGTCTGTTTTTCTCTTGTAGATGAGCTTTTCTCTGTAATAAAGATGACAAGAAGCTATACTTTCAGTAAGGTTTTTTGTTTTTGTTTTGACCAAGAAGAAAGTGAGGTAAATGGCCTTGCTGAACATTTTGCTTGAACATTAGATACAGAAATCCAATGGCTGGTTGATTGGGGTTCTCTCCCTCCTTACCACAAGCAGTGAATCTTAAACTATATCTTGGTGTTAAAGGCAGCTGTTACCACACGGCTTAGTTTAATCTATAGTTAATTATTCCTTGGGGGATGAAGAAGGTCTGATAGAGAGGTAAGGTTATCTGTCATATGCTACATCACTCCATGTTTTATAGTGTGTCATTGAAGTATTTTCTAGATTATTTGGGGCCTGGAAAGCTGCTCGTTCTTCCAGTTGTCTGTTTTCCTTTGAGGTTTCCTCCCTTCGTGTTGTATATAAAGTGCATATTTTTGTGTCCTGAGCATTGAGGAGGAATGCTCTAAATTGTCTTCCATATTCTATATGTAAATGATAGTCTGGATTCTAAAATATTTGGAAGTGACTGTTTAGATTCATGCTGTTCATTTTAGTTTTCCTTTCCTTTTCCTGGTTGTTGCTGTATCTTAAGTAGAACAATTGGCTAGACTATGGCTTTGTCAATTTGCCTTAGAAGGTTTTGTGTAGTGAAAGCTTAGTTGTCTAACTGGGGAGTGAGCACTGTCTCTTCCCATTTAATTTTTTTGCATGCCCTTGCAGAGTTTTTCTCCAGTTCTATTGTTGTATGTTGTGTGTCTTTTCTACTGATTGACATTATGAAGTGATTATCCCGTTTAGCTATTTCCTTGCCTTTTTATTTTATTTATTTTGGAGATCTTGTTTTTCAGTTAACTGGCCATGAGTTGAGTTTTGATTAGGAAAACTGAGTACATGGTATTTGCTTAGACATCTACAGAATTTTCTTCCCGGGCCCCCTAGATAATGAGCTCATTTTATTTATCCTTGTTTTAATGTGCCCTTTACATATTATTTCTGCTTTTTCTCAGTCTCCTGTTTATTTTGCCTTGACTCTTCTCAGTTTAGCCAAGAAAGTTGTGGATCTTTGGCACCTTCTCTACTCTTAAACAGCAGCCTTGCTCTGTTCTTAGCTCCTTTTGTTTGCTCTTGAGTTTGTAAGAGGTCCTGACATACATTGAAAACAAGATCTTAACCACATTTCATGTTCATCAGCTAGTCTTGGCATTCAGCTAGAGTTCTTCTACCTTCAGAGCTTGAAACACAGGATTGTCCTTACTGCTTTTGCCCCGCACTCAACAAACCATAACTTGAAGTTTTATAATTTTGTGGGGTTTTGTTTTTGATTGCAGCTTGACTGGAATAGACTAGGCTTCATAGTTAAGGAAAGTTCTTTCCCAGTCTATGTAGTAACATTCCCCAAATATAGTCCTTAGATAGTTCTTTATTTAATAATCTGACTTTGACACCTTTTAAGGGAGGAGAATTAGATGATTCTTATCCCTGCTCCAGAAAGGTGGAAGAATTAATTGATTGATGTCAGTTGAAGCAATGAAACTATTATACCAGGTATACTCAATTCCTGTCCTCACATGTTTTCTTATCTTTGGAAGAGGATTGCTCTCCTTGGCCATTTATCTCACAGAAGCTTATTTGTTTTTAAAGTTTCCCAAAAATATGCAAATTAAAACTTTTGACATCTGCGTGTAGGAATCCCGTTCTGCTTCCAGAAGTGGAAGTGCTCATGGATCGGGGAAATCTGCACGGCATACCCCTGCAAGGTCTCGCTCCAAGGAAGATTCAAGGCGTTCTAGATCAAAGTCAAGGTCCAGATCTGAATCCAGGTAAGAAAGACTGTTTTGAGATCTCCTTCTGTTAACTCAGCTCTGAAATTGGTGTGGTTTGTTAAGCTAAGGAAGGTAAAATTAGTCTATTTAATGTTGGTATTAGAGATGGGAGCCAGAAGACTGGAACAGACTTGAGCAGATTATACTTATTTTGAACTTGCCGCACTTCCTCTCTCGATGTATTCTGCTTTAGGTAACGGCTTTAGACATTTTACTCTGCTCAGAAGCCATGAATTAATGTCATTTATTTATTTTTATTCTATGTGCATTGGTGTTTTGCCTGCATGTATGTATTAGGGTGTCAGATCTTGGAGTTACAGACATAAACCTGTCATGTGGGTACTGGGAATTGAACCAGCCCCAAAGCTTCCTTCCCTCCCTTCTTCCTTCCTTCCTTCCTTCCTTCCTTCCTTCCTTCCTTCCTTCCTTCCTTTGACAGGGTTTCTCTGTGTAGCCCTGTCTTGAGTTGAGGCTGGCCTTAAACTCAAGATCCACCTGCCTCTACCTCCCAAGTGCTGGGATTGAAGGCATGTGCCACCACTGCCTGAATTTTATTAGAATTTTGTTTGTAGTAGTTGTGGTGGTTTTTGTTAATTGGCCTAAATGAGTAGTGGGCATAATAGGAAATAAAAAAAAATAAAGGGCAGTATTGTGAGAGGTAAAGGTGTGCATAAACCAGGCTAGTAAAGTGTAGTCTGTGGTCCAATTTTCAAAAGAATTTTAAATACATTTATTTAACATTAAAATTTTCTTTTTATTTTGAAGAAATGGTGAGAGGGAGCATGTTCTTCTGACTTTGGTGGCTTAATAAAGTGATTAGATTGGCGGCAATTTTGTTTATCGAGGACTATGTCCCATGTTTGAGTTTAACTATAGAATAGAGTAATAAAAGAATTGAAAGACTATCTTGTAGCTGGGAGTTTCTCCGGTCATGCCTGGCCCCGAGGTCAGGAAAAACCTCTCCCACCCTCGTCGTGCAGCCACTTGGTCCCAAGTAAACACACAGAGGCTTAGTATTAACCACAAACTGTATGGCCCATGGCCTCTTGCTAGCAAGCTTGTTCATATAACTTAACTCAACCCATTACTATTAATCTATGTATCGTCACATGTTCCGTGCCTTTACCTGTGTTTCATTACATGTTGCTCCTTGAACAATGGTTGGCATCTCCCCCTTCCCCCACCCTTTAGTTTCAATGTGATGCCTAACCTTATCCTGCCCTGCCATAGGCCAGTGCAGCTTTATCAACTAGTCAGAGCAACACATTCACAGCACTATCTGTTTTTCAGTTATTTAGTCATAACGCCAAGACTTCTGTCTTGCAGGTCCAGATCCAGAAGAAGTTCTAGAAGGCATTATACAAGGTCACGATCTCGATCCCGCTCCCATAGACGATCCCGGAGCAGATCTTACAGCCGAGATTATCGCAGACGTCACAGCCACAGCCATTCTCCCATGTCTACTCGAAGGCGTCATGTTGGGAACCGGGTAAGATGAAAAAGTTTTCTAAAGTGCTATGGACTGAACCCAGGTTATTATGTACATGAGGCAAGTAAGTATTCTACCACTGAGGTGCATTCTCAGCTTGAAGATGTAGGTGGAGTTTTCCTATCCCACAGCCGCTCTCAAATAATCACTCAGAGGTATAATATTAATTACAAATGCTCGTCCAATAGCTCGGGCTTGTTACCAATTAGCTCTTTTTTTTTTTTTTTTTTTTTTTTTTTTTGTTCTTCGAGACAGGGTTTCTCTGTGTAGCTGGCACTCACTCTGTAGTAGACCAGGCTGGCCTCGAACTCACAGAGATCCACCTGGCTCTGCCTCCCAAGGGCTGGGATTAAAGGTGTGCGCCACCACCGCCCGGCTACCAATTAGCTCTTACAGCTTAATCCATTCCTATTAATCTATGTGCTCCGAGGCTTGGCATTTACTTCTATCTCATTTTGTGTGTCCATCTCATTCTCCATCTGTCTGGTGACTCTGCCCTTCCTCATCCCATCATTCTCAGTTTGGCTTTGCCTCCTAATTTTATCCTGTTCAGCTATTGGCCAATCAGCTTGTTTATTAAACCAATCATAATGGCATATATTCACACAGTGTACCCCACAGCATGAAGACCTTTTTAGAAACATTGTACTATCTGATCTCTTTATTTTGACAGTGGAATTTTAGCAATTTAAAACTTTTGGCATCTGTGTGTAGGAATCCCATTCTGCTTCCAGAAGTGGAAGTATTTATATTAGGATGTAATTTCCCTGCCTAGTAAGTTTTTTTTCCTATGTAAAATTACAGGAACCTTTTCAGTTCTTTATGGCTGGAGTGCCTGTAATGTATTTGTAGAGTTTATTTTACTGATAATAGCTGTTAAAGTAATTTGTTGCGGTTGGGTTTCATATATGAGCATCTGATTACTTAATATGTGATATAGTTCCCCTTGTCTAATTTCAGTTGCTAGACATTCAAAAAGATTAATGAAAAAGCTCACAAATAATTTATGAAGCTTAATGTTTGTGTCATCTTTAGTTTGAAGTCTTACCCGCATCTATTAGTAACATTACTGTTTCTAATCTTTTTCTTTATAATTTATTTATTTGTATTTTATATACATTGGTGTTTTGCCTGCATGTATGTCTATGTGAGGGTGTTGAATCCCCTGGAACAGGAGTTATAGACAGTTGTGAGCTGCCATGTGGGTGCTGGGAATTGAACCCGGGTCCTCTGGAAGAGCAGGCAGTGCTCTTAACCACTGAGTCATCTCTCCAGCCCCACTGTTTTTAATCTTTTTTTTTTTTTTTTTTTTTTTTCCTCTCTCCAGACAGGATTTCTCAGTGTAGCTTTGCCACTTTCCTGGAACTCACTTGGTAGCCCAGGCTGGCCTCGAACTCACAGAGGTCCGCCTGGCTCTGCCTCCTGAGTGCTGGGATTAAAGGCTTACGCCACCACCGCCCGGCCTGTTTTTAATCTTAATGTGCTCAGTTTGCAGATTAAATTTTACAATACTTAAAATACTAAACAAAATAAAAATGAGCTGTAAGCAGTTGTTACATATCCAGCGCTACCTAAGAAGGAGGTTTAACTGTTCTGTGTAGGTGTGACACCCTTACTGTGCCCACCAAGACATCTTCCATCTGAGATTGGTTGGATTCTCCAGTGCAGAATACACAGACAGAATTGTATTCCTTCTGGTCCATCAATCTATAATACCTTTATTTCCAGTTATTTACTCCCATCTATCCCTGTACACTATTAAGTGTCTTTTGGTTGTTTTCTGTTTTTGGTAGTAGTTTTTGGTGGGTTTTTTTGTTTGTTTTGTTTTGTTTTGTTTTTTGAGACAGTTTCTCTGTATAGACCAGGCTGGCCTGCCTTCACCTCCCGAGTGCTGGGATTAAAGGTGTGTACCACCACCTGGCTGTGTTCCATTTTTGAGACAAGCTCATTGTGTTGTGCCATTCTGACACGGCGGTGCTTGGTCTAACAATTTATCATTTTGGGTACTAGTTATCCTTCCCTTGCCCACTTACTCCCTTTAGATCAATGTCAGGTTTTCAGATTTTAAAACCTGTTTCTGTTTTCTAGGCAAATCCTGACCCCAACTGTTGTCTTGGAGTATTTGGATTGAGCTTGTACACCACGGAAAGAGACCTAAGAGAAGTGTTCTCTAAATATGGCCCCATTGCTGATGTGTCTATTGTGTATGACCAGCAGTCTAGACGTTCAAGAGGATTTGCCTTTGTATATTTTGAAAATGTAGATGATGCCAAGGAAGTAAGTAAATATATACTTGTACTTTAGTTCAAAACACCAGTCCTGATAACTGTTCTGATTGATAACCAAGCATTTTCTAAAAGTACGTGTGTTCTGGACTTTAAATTTGTTTGTCTATGGGTGTTTTGCCTACATGGATGTCTTTGCACTATGTCTGCAGTGTCTCTGGAGGCCAGCAGAGGGCATCTGATCCAATGGAACTTGAGCTGCAGACAGTGATGACTGTCCCAGTGTGGGTGTTGGGAATTTAATCCAGGTCTCGGAAAAGCAGCCAGTGTTCTGAACTGCCAAGCTATCTCTTTAGTTCATGCTCATTTTAGTCTTAAAAAACGGGGGATATGGCTAATACTATAGATCCACGCTGCTTCTTAGTAGTGGTTGGCTTCCACAACAGGCACTTTGAATCATAGAATGTCAAAGACAGTTTGCTTTTTTATTCTTACACCAAACAGCCATAGGTAAAGAAGAGCATTTGGGCTGTGTTCAGCAAGTATTAATTTATAGACATTGAAATTTGGGGTTCATAGATGGTAGCGTGCTGCATATATGTGCAATCCCAGCACTTAGGATGTTAGAGACCAAGGGATTAGCTGAGTCTACCTAAATTTGTAGGTAGGTATATTAAGTATTTTGTGGGCCATGTAGGCTGCTGTGGTGGTTTTACTTTTTTTATTTTTGTGTGTGTGTGTGTGTGTGACTACTTTTAGCAAGTGAATTTGTAGTAGAGGGAACAACCCATTTAGGTAGTTTTTTTTGGTTTTTTTTTTTTTTTTTTTTTTTTTTGGCCAACCTTTAAATAAATATTAGGAAACTGGATGGAAAGTCTCTTCAGTCTAGATGATAATTAGAGACAATTGTCCAGGATGTAACTTTTTTTTTTTACTCTTTTGAAGGCTAAAGAACGTGCCAATGGAATGGAGCTTGATGGACGCCGAATTAGGGTCGATTTCTCTATAACAAAAAGGCCCCATACCCCAACACCAGGAATTTACATGGGGAGACCCACTTAGTAAGTTTAACTACATTTGTGTGTGGGTGGGTACTTGAATGGTCTAGAGATAACAAGTTGGGTGTCTTTCTCTGTCCCTCTTTTCCCCGCCAATCTCTTGACATCTTAAAGATGCTGTGTACTTGCACGCTCACATGTATGTAAGGTTCAGAGGATGCCTTTGTGACATCGATTCCTTTCTTACACTTTTACATGGGATCTGGAGATCATCTCAGTTGCCAGGCTTGTAAGCACTAGCATTACCTGCTGAGCCCCCTTGGTGCTGGGATTAAATTAAAGATGTATGCTACTGTGCCCAGCAGTTTATAGAAAGTCAGTTGGATTTGTGTGTGCCCCTAAAACCAAAAGATTACATATGTGTATACACATTCAAATAATACGGTGTAATAACAAGGAAAAAGAAAACAAGGATAATATTGATAAGAGCTATATAGAAATAACTTCCAGTTAATGTACTTAAAGAGATCTGCTAGTAGATATGGATAGTAGCAATTTTTATTCAGGAGAACCAAAGATGGATTAGTCTCAGCATGTCCAAGGAATTTGCTTGATTTGAGTTCTCTTCTGCTATCAGGATCTTTTTGTTTGTTTTGTTTTTGAGACAGGGTTTATCTGTGTAGCTTTGCGCCTTTCCTGGAACTCACTCTGTAGCCCAGGCTGGCCTTGAACTCACAGAGATCTGCCTGCCTCTGCCTCCCAAGAGCTGGGATTTAAAGGCGTGAGCCACCACCACCAGGCTTCAGGATCAACTTTTAATAGCAAAAGTTGTGACCAAAAACTAAAGGAGATTATTTGCAGTATTAAAAGATGTGTTGTCATTCACAGTGGCAGCTCACGCCGCCGAGATTATTATGACAGAGGATATGATCGGGGTTATGATGATCGGGACTATTACAGCAGATCATACAGGTGAGTTGTATAGGCTCCTGCCTGTTCACACTAAATTTAAAGCAGCACAAAAAACTTAAATTTTTAAAAAGTAAGAAATAGCTGCGATTTAAACCAAAATGTAAGACTTACAGATAATTTGGTATGTAGTTGGATGCTTCCTAAATTCTAAAATATAAATGAAGAACAACATTAAATTTGTGCTAATACAAAAATGAAAGTTGATTTTTATACATGTATGGAGGGCATTTCTCTCTAGCTTTTACTTGAGTTCTGGGTATCTAATTCAGATTGTTAAAGTATGGAGGCAGCAATCACCAACTAGTAATTCTAAGCCTTTAGTGTAAACTTGTATAATTAAGTATAGACGATGTGTTTGTCTTTTGTAAATGTTCATTATACCATTGTCTATGGAAGTGAGTCTTTAATAGTTGACATCCAGAATTTCACCAACATTGGCATTTTCTCCCCTTTTTAAGCATTACTGTGTTAAGTAGTACTTGGCTAAGAAGTTTAAAGGTCTTTATTGAGAGCAACTTGCCATTTCAGAAAGAGCTCTTGTTGAGCATGTTAACTATGAAACTGGGTTATGTCCATTCTTTGTGGCAATTGTTTTAACTAAAAACAATTTACTCCTTTTCTGTTTTTACAGAGGAGGTGGAGGAGGAGGTGGTGGATGGAGAGCCGCTCAAGACAGGGATCAGATTTACAGGTGTGCCAAAAGGGTTTCAAGTCTGAGTAATAGTAGAATACTTGCAAAATATTGGCCTGATACTTAGGCAACTGTTCTCTAAGTGACACCACGAAGATTGGGTTTTGTTTGGATTTGAGACAGGGTTTTTGTGTTGCCCTGGAATTCAGATCTGTCTGCCTTTACCTCCCCAGTTTTGGGATTAAAGGCATGCCCCACCATGCTGCCTGCCTTGATATTTTTTTTTTTTTAGATTAATTTATTTGTGTGTTTATCCTGCATTTATGTCTACCACATGCATGCTTTGTATCCTTGGAGGCCAGATGACGGCCTCACATTTTGATCAACCATTTGGGTGCTAGGAATCAACCTAGGTTCTCTGCAAGAGTAGCAAATGCTTTTAACTGTTAGCCATCTCTCTAGCTACAGGATTTGAAGTACATGAAAGTAGTTCTCAATAGGCAATGTAAAAGGATTCGTAGAAATTTAAAATTTGAGCTTTAATTTATAAAATAGAGCAGATTCTTTTAATGTTTATTTGGTATTTTGACCTAATAAACTGCACTTTATAGGTTTATTGGGATCTTCTAGCTTGAAAACCAGCAAAAGTTTGTCTTCATGTTGTTATTAGCACAATATCATCTAGATGTGGGTATAGACAGTCTTTATTTATTTACAGAAGGCGGTCACCTTCTCCTTACTACAGTCGTGGAGGATACAGATCTCGGTCCAGATCGCGATCATACTCACCTCGTAAGTTACCTTGATTAGTTTTACTTATCTCTTGTAATTTCCTTAAGTATAACTATTTTACAAATAATTTGGAAGTCCATGCAGTTCTATCCTAATTGGTCACAGTATAATCTGTGACACCTAGATGATTTAAATAAAATCTTAATAAGTTGAATTTTCTTTATACATGAGTATTAATGCTTCGGTGAAAATCTTATTGGTGGGAGAGACTTTCAGGTTTAAAATGTTTGATCCCAAACACACACGTTTTGTTTTCTTTACAGGTCGCTATTAAAGCATGAAGTTGAAGACTTTCTGAAAGCTGCCATAGAGCTGGGATATTGTTTGTGGACAATATTTTCTATTGTCTCCTGTTTAAAAAGTGAACAGTGCCTAGTGAAGTTAGGTGACTTTTACACCTTTTATGATGACTACTTTTGGTGGAGTTGACATGCTGTTTTCATTCTGCGTTTGTGTAGTTCGGTGCTTTGTTCAAAGTTAAGTGTTTTCAGAAAAGTATGTTTTGCATGTATTTTTTTACAGTCCAAATTTTGACTGCTGAGAAGTTTCTATTGTACAAAACTTCATTTAAAAGGTTTTTCTACTGAATCCAGGGTATTCTGAAGATCGAAGCCTGTGTGTAAAATGCTACCAAATGGCAAAAAGCAACAATAAACAAGTTTGATTTTTACTTTTCTTTCTAAATATCAGTGCTTAACCAGAACCATTCTTAAGTTACCAGTAAAATATTTTAAAATAAAAATACTCAAATTTCTTTCAGGAGTCCATGAAACTTGCCATATTCAATATACTTGCAATTAAGTGTTAAATACGCTGTAACTCTGTGCTGCTAGTATTAGAAGATAATCTTTCCATACAGCAGATGCTTAATGCTTACATTAATGTGGATTCATCAGCCTTTATGTAATCTGTATTATATATAGCAGGGAATAAGAGCTACAGACACATGTCTTTCAAAGGCTGTTTCTTAAGGCTGTTACAGAGAGATAATGGTATTTCAACTAGTTATCAACAAGTGACGACAATACATTCCACCACAAATGTACTCTTGTTCTTCTAGCTTTTAGACTATATGAAAATACTGGGTGCTTCAAGGTATGGAATGAGAGAAGGGTTCACCACACCTGTGTCATGGATGAACTGAAGACTGCCTGTTCATTTTTTAAATATTATTTTCAGGTCCTTTGCTTACCAAAGGAGGCCCAATTCACTCAAATGTTTTGAGAACTGTTTAAATAAAGGCAAAGAGAAAACTTGGTAATGCAACTTGGTTTACAAAGAAGTGTTGGCTTTCTTTTAACTTTATTGTAATTAGAGTTCTGTGGTTTACTTAGTGCCTGGTGCAATATTGTTCTTCCTTCAAGATAACATACTGTGTGATGTTTTGGAAAAATATATTCCTCAAATATATTCTCAAGTAGATACCGGAATGAAGATTCTCTTTGGGCCTGAGGTTGTATTAAATAACTAGCCTTCCCACATATCTGTGGTTTTGCAAAGCATGACTTTAATACCAATTTGTTTTAGTTTAAGGCCGTACAAGTAGTGCTAGCCTGTGGGCTTTTTTAGCCCTTGGCCGTTACTTCATATGTCCAGGTTCTTCATAAAGTGCTACATATTGTAGCATCCATGGGCAGAGTATGACTTAGATAAACTAGATATTAACACGACAGTGCCCAGATGCAAACCTATGCGAGGACCTTTTTGTTACCGCTTTATAGTTCCCCTCTACCCCCATTACTGTGGATTCAACCTAGAGCTTCAAGCATGCAAGGCAAACACTCTGAGCTACAGTCTCAACCTTAAGCTTGACACCGCTGTCACTTACAGCAAGCAGTCTTGCATAAAAGAACACTAAGCATTGTGTGGGAATATAATTGGAAGTCCCCCTGCAAGTCTCATTGAACTAATGAGGGACCCTAGGGTTTTGAGGGCTGGTTAGAAATAATGAGGTTAGAGGGTTTTCCAGACTTAGGGGTTTTGGGGGTGGGGAGTAAGAAACAGTGGGGATAAAAGGGATTTCCATATTTCAGAAGTATCTTTCTGGAGAGCCAAGCATGTAGTAAATGTGTCAGAAAAAACACTGGGGCTGATGTTTTAAAAACTAGTTTCCATTTGGGCCATTTTTTGAGGTAACTTTTCATTTCTGCTATGGTGTTTCTGTCCTTGCATATTAAGGAAAAACAATACTTGATCAAGCAAGGCAGTCTCAGGAGCATCACCTGTGAAGGGATGATTGTGGAAGTCAGATTAGTTGATACTATTTTTAAAATTCAGATTCTAGATCCCAGTCTTAATCTGTGGATTCTGAACTACAGAGACAAAGGGTAGTGAATGGTCTGAACTTTACTTGTGCATGTATACATGCATGGGTCTGCAGAGGTTAGAAGACACTAGATCCACTGGGAACTGAAGTTTTTTTGGGTTTGGGGCTTTGTTTTTTGAGATCTGATCTATCTAGTCTTGCCTATCCTAGAATTGGTTGTGGATCTCTGCATCTGCTTCCATCAGTTACTGGATGAAGGCTCTCTTGGTCCAATCAGAGTTGTTGGACTCTCAAAGGTGTGCAGCTTCAATATATTTCTTGACAACAGATGTTTGCCTATTAAAATTGATCAGGACATTCAACTAGACGACTAAGCCAGTATCTGTAGTGTAATTCTCACAGATTGCCTTAGTAGATAGAAGGTGAAGATACAGACATGGTGACTTAGGTTCAGTTTGGCCAGTGCACTGTCAAACTGAGAAGTTTTCCTGTTTCAACCTTCAGTGTGCTGAGATTGTGTATATGTGCCACCATTCCTGGCTCTGCTGGCTAGGTGATTTACAATTGTCAGTGATTCCGATTCTGGATGCATTATTGGCACAAATACGGTTTCCAGCCTCATACTCCGGGGTCATTTTTTTTAAAAAAAATATTATTTCAAGAACATTTGGGAAAGTATGACAATTGAACTTTCCATCTAGCATGAACTATTCCAGGTTGCTAAAGGTGTATGTCAACTAAATGCGCCCACCTTTGTTTTTGAAACCATTAATTTGGTGTAGAGAGTCTAATAGGGTCATGATAAAGTTTGCAACGGTGCTTTGAAAGCCACTAATCCCAGAGTTAAGGCCAGCCTGGTTTACATAGATTCCAAGCTATCCATGATGTGGAACAAAGAAGGCTCTTGAGATTGACCACACTGAACGTTTTCCCATTTGATTAAAACTTGCTTGCCAACCATCACTTGAAGCGTCCCCACAATGAACCTCTAAGTGTTTAGTTGTCTATTTTGGACACTAACAATCTTAGGCATATGTCAATTCACATTGGTTCAAAGGCCACCCAGGGCTATATGGTGAGACTTTTTAAAAGTGCTTTTTAAAATGGCTTATTGAATAATTGGTATTTTTAAAGGCTGAAGCAGGATTGCCGTGAGCTTGAGGCCACCTACATATGTCCAGGCTGTCCTGGGCTATACAGTATGATACCAGGTCTCCAAAAAAAAAAAGGTCATACTTTGAACAGCTGAGGCTGAAGTTCAAGGCCAGCCTGTGCAACTTAATGAGACCTTGTCTCAAAATGAAGAGTCAAAGGACCAGGGGTAAAGCTCAGTAGTAGAGCACTAGTGTAGCAGGTGATAGGTTCAATCCTCAGTACTGATGTGGGGAGGAGAGGGGACTTTGTCTACCCTGAATCTTCATATATTGAGCTAGCAGTACGGCTCAGTTGGGAAAGGTACTTGCTGACAAACTGAGTTTGAGCCCCAGAACTTGTCCACCATACACAGTGTGAATAAATCACCTAGTCATCTTGCATATTTATACTCCCAGCTGCTTTCATGTGGTTTTGTGATATGCTTATCACATTATACACATCAGACGTTTGTTCCTTTTATTGCAGATGTTTCATTGGGTAAATGCATGGTTATTTTTGTTTTTTTGTTTGTTTGTTTAAATCTGCTCTGAAAAGATGGTCTGCTTATAGTAAGGTTTTTGGTTTTTTAAAGGCAGCATCTAGTGTTCCAGAACTTGGCTTTTACATAGCTGAGGGTGGTCTTGAGTTTTTCATCATCCTGGCTCCACCCCCTGAGTGCTAGAATTACAGACACTATGGCACAAGTCCATGCCATACTGGGGACTGAACCCAGATTCTGCTACTGACTGAGCTGTGTCTTCAGTCGCAGTTAAACTTCCAATATTCAACATTCTTCCCACCAGCTTGTGAGAGCTCCGGGTCTGTCTTGTTTCTTTTAAATTTTTGCACTTTTGTATGGGTAAACGGGAGTGTGCATGCCATAGTGCATTCCTGGAGACCAGAGGAGCTTTTGGGAGTCAGTTCTCTTTCACTGTGGATTGGGGGCAGAACAGCACAGTAAGTACTTTTATCTACTGAGACATCTTCAACATTTATGCTTTTTAATTTAGCCATTTTATTTATTTTTTTGTATATCACGGAGGCCTTTTTGTTTCCTAGATGGTTTCTCTGTGCAGCTCGGCTGCCCTAGAACTCACTATATATAGACCAGGCTGGCCTCAAACTCAAGAGATCCACCTATTTCTGCCTCCTGAGTGCCTGGATTCTTTAACCCGGTACCACCTGGCAGTCTTTTTCTTTAAAAAGCAATGTATATATATGGATGTTTTGCTTGCGTGTATGTCTGCGCTTATGTGCATAGAGGTCAGAAGAGACTGTTGGACACTCTGGAACTAAAGTTACATTTATAAACCACCATACTCACCACGTGCTAAGAATCAAACCTGTGTCCTCTATAAGAGCAGGTAGTTGGGGCTGGAGAGATGGCTCAGAGGTTAAGAGCACTGCTTGTTCTTCCAAAGGTCCTGAGTTCAATTCCCAGCAACCACATGGTGGCTCACAACCATCTGTAATGAGATCTGGTGCCCTCTTCTGGATTGCAGGGATATGTGCAGACAGAACACTATACATAATAAATAAATAAATCTTAAAAAAAAAAAAAAAGCAGGTAGTTCTCTTAAACTGCTTAGTCACCTCTCTAGCCCTTGGTATCTCAATAACTAATATGTATTTTGCATATGATTATTGATGCACATTTTTATGTATGTTTTAGCCATTTATGTAGGTTTTTTTTTTGGTTTAAAACTGTCTTGCTTATTTAAAAAGATTAGTTTATTAAGCTGGGTATGGTGGGACACACTTGTAATCCCAGCACTAGGGAGATCAGGACTTGAGGGTCATCCTGGGCTACATTAGACCCTATCACAAAGTTTATTAGGGTGGTTCCAAAGAAATACAGGCCATGTGTGTTCGTGTGTGTGTCCCTGTGCATGTCATTGGCAAAAGCCAGGAGAATCAATACTGCTGGTGAAATTTGAAGGCTTAGGGTTTCTATTGCTGTGAAGAGACACCATGACCCTGACAACTCCTGTCACACTTTTTTTTGTGTGTGTGTGTGATTTTCAAGACAGGGTTTCTCTGTAGCTTTGCGCCTTTCCTGGAACTCAACTGTCGCCCAGGCTGTCCTTGAACTCACAGAGATCTGGCCTGCCTCTGCCTCTCCAGTGCTGGGATTAAAGGCATGTGCCACCACCGCCCGGCGGCAACTCTTAGAAAACATTTCATTGAGTTTATAGTTCATTGGTTCAGTCAGTTAACATGGCAGGGAGCATGGCAGCATGCAGGCAGAGGTGGTGGTGGAACTGAGACTGCTACATCTGGCAGGCCACAGGAAATCATCTGGCACACTGAGCAGTATCCTGAGTATATATGAAATCTCAAATCCCACCCCCATAGTGACACTCTTCTAATAGTGCCACTCCCTATGAGATTATGGGGCCCTACCACATCAGCTCTCACGGAACTGGAAGCTTGCCATTTTGGCTAGACTGGACAGGGAGCTTGCAGGACCTAGCACTGGAGTTCTAGGCATATAGAACCATGCCATGAAAGGAAATGATTTCCCTGAAAGATAAGTGTATTCTGCTTTAATTGAAACACACAGCAGTGTGCACACTGCACCTATTCACACATCTTTCATCACACTGTTTTGGTTTTGGTTCTGTTTCTTGCTTTTTTGAGAAAAAAGCTGCTGTGACTCAAACTCATGGCAGTCTTGCCCCAGCCTCACAAGTGCTAGGGATTCATAGGTATGAGCCATCGTGCCTATCACTCCATAGTAAATTTCTGTGACCTTTAAGAAGGTCTGTACATGTTAGGAGTGTAGCTCAGTGCTTTCCTAGCATGGTTTGAGCCATAGCACATCATAAAAGGGTGGTGGGGTGGAGCCAGTTAGCACTTCTGAGTGCCAAGTCCTTGCAGTGGCTAAGAACTTTAGGTGGCTTTTGGCTCTGTTCTGTGGCATGTAGGAGATTGAGCACAGCCGTGATCAAAGCTGACTGGCTGGAAAATGAAACAATGAGAGGAGGGGGTTGGAAAATCAAGAAAATGGGAACTCGAGCAAGGGAAAAGTCATTGTGAGGATTCCAGCTCTGTAAGTTATGGGCCTGTGAGTACCGTGGCTTCCAGGACTTTACATGAACCCCAGATTGTAAACCATAAAATATGGGAGCAGAAAGCTGCAGATTTAAAACTTCATGTTTTATGGGGTTTTGTTTTTGGAGACAGGGTCTCACTATGTAGCCTTAGCTGGTCTGGAACTCAGTATGTGTAGACTATATTGGCTTTGAAATCAGATCCTGCCTGCCTCTGTCTACAGGGTATGGAATAAAAGGCATGCACTACCATGCTGAGCTATAATTTTGTTTTATAGATTAGGTCTAGGGGAAAAGTATATTATTTTAATCTTGATGCAACAAAAACTAGTATCTAAGTTATTTGTGTATTCAATATAGAGTTAGGATGCCCGATGTTTCACTATGCGCTGCAATAAGAGGTTGGGGTGAGAGGACACTGAGAAATTGAAGGCTCTAAGTGGAAAACACTTAACTAGCCAATGAGGAAAGAAGGTGCTATAATAAGGGCAGAGTGGACAGTGATAAGAGGCATAGATACAAACCAAAAGAAGTCATTTTGAGCACCACTGGGGTCCTGCGGCCCAGGCCAGCCGGAAGACACGGGGCACCACCGATGTCCCATGGCAGGGGCAGGCAGGTACGATGAACAAATATGAGATGGAGAGAAGGAAACAGAAAAACGGAGCGGTGTGTGCACTGTGGAAAGAGGTGGAACTGGAGACATGATGGTGGTGACAGGTGAGAGAGAGGGCTGAGGTTGACATGCTGACACAATGCAGTAGGGTCGGTGGGATGATGTACAACAGCTGGGAACTTAGACAGACACAGACTCAGTCCTCAAACCTGTCACCTGGCCATGGGCTCCCAAGATGCGGACAGAACTTTCTGGATTGGACCTCCTCAAAGGACCGCTGTGGTCCACAATGCCACCAGAGACCATAGTCTGGTGCTGCCCCAGGCCTCAATGAAGCCTGAGATCTATGCTGGTCTATGCGTCTGTGCAGCTGTGTAGCTAGAGTTTTCCTGCCTGGCCCACAGTCAGGACAAATCTCTCTCACCTGCCAGTCCCACAGCTGCTCAGACCCGACCAAGTAAACAGAGACTTATATTGGTTACAAACTGTATGGCCGTGGCAGGCTTCTTACTGTTTTTACAGCTTAAATTAATCCATTTCTATAAATCTATACCTTGCCACATGGCTCGTGGCTTACCGGCATCTTCACATGCTGTTTGTCATCGTGGCGGCTGGCAGTGTCTCTCTGACTCAGCCTTCCACTTCCCAGCTTTATTCTCCTTCTTGTCCCACCTATACTTCCTGCCTGGCCACTGGCCAATCTGATTTATTTATTGACCAATCAGAGCAACACATTTGACATCCAGACCATCCCACAGCACAGCTGCCTGATGCTTTCGTGATGGTTCTGGGGCTTTGCTGCCTCAGGTGCCATTCTGGTGTGAGTAGCATGTTGTGTAGCCACCTGAGGCCATATTGAGACCTGTGGACCATGCAGCTGAGGAGGGCCATGAGTGGGTTGGTGGTCCTGATACTGCCAAGGGCCTGCGTTTACCACTGAAGCACATGCAGATGTCTGTAGTCTGGGCTTGCTAGAAGCCATGTTAATGTGGGAAGAGGCTGGTGAACTGTTCCCGTCCCTAATGGGAGAGCTGGCCTTTGGGTAACCAACAGACGCAGGGCAAAACAGGTGGTGGCTTGGCGTGGGTGTGGAAGAACCAGCCCCGCACCACAGGCAGTGTAGTACGCTGGGAGAGCTGGCCCCACCCGCCTCCAGCCACTGCCAGGCTCTCCTCAGTTGATGGCTTCTGACACAGTTACAGGCAGAGAAAGACACATCCTCCCCTGGGGGGCTGGCCAGTAGGAATTTGACCATGCTCCTGAGTATATAGACAACACAAAATGGACTTTTTTTTTTCACTTTTTCTTTTGGGAGGAGGTCACATGAGGGGGTGGTGAACATGGGAAGACTGGGAGATGAACTGAATTGGGGTACATGATGTGAGATTCCCAAATAATTAATAAAAAAGTCATGAATGAATTGTAGGATCAGAACAAGTGTCAGAAAGGACATGTCATACGAGTCTGCATGCCTTGGAGCAGGGCACTTGGGGCAAACCTCATCAAAAGGAGTCCCAGAGGAAGAAATTGGACATGTTTCCAGCCTCTCCTGTGGAGTTAGTAAGGTGTACAGAGTTAATGGTCCAGTGTTGGGCTGGGGGCTGGCATCACTATTCCTGGCAGGGTCACTTCCATCCAGCAGAAGGTAAGAGGGTATCCAGAAATAAAACTGCTGACGCCAGGCAGCAGAAGGCCTGCTGATTCAGGCCAATACGAGCATTCAAACCCTTGTCTCCCCCAGCACATGAGTCTTTACTGCAGCTGTTGGAGCAGGACCAGGCTTACAAATTGCCTTTCAGGGCTGAGAAAGAAATCAGAGAAACATCACCCTTTACAATAGCCACAAATAATATAAAATACCTTGGGGTAACTCTCTCTAAAGCAAGTGAAGGACCTGTATGATAAGAACTTTAAGTCTCTGAATAAAGAAATTGAAGAAGATATCAGAAAATGGGAAGATCTCCCATGCTCATGGATAGGTAGGATTAACATAGTAAAAATGGCAATCTTACCAAAAGCAATCTACACATTCAATGCAATCCTCATCAAAATCCCAACACAATTCTTCACAGACTTGGAAAGAACAATACTCAACTTCATATGGAAAAACAAAAAACCCAGGAAAGCTAAAAGAATCCTGTACAATAAAGCAACCTCTGGAGGCATCACGATCCCTGACTTCAAGCTCTACTGTAGAGCTATAGTAATAAAAACAGCTTGGTACTGGCATAAAAAACGACATGTGAACCAATGGAATCGAAGTGAAGATCCTGACATTAATCCACACACGTATGAACACCTGATTTTTGACAAAGAAGCCAAAACTGTACAATGAAAAAAAGAAAGCATCATTAACAAATGGTGCTGGCATAACTGGATGTCAACATGTAAAAGATTGCAAATAGATCCATATCTGTCACCATGCATAAAACTCAAGTCCAAGTGGATCAAAAACCTCAACATCAATCCAGTTACACTGAACCTGATAGAAGAGAAAGTAGGAAGTAGTCTTGCACTCACTGGCACCGGAGATCACTTCCAAAATATAACACCAGTAGCACAGACACTGAGAGCAACAATTAATAAATGGGACCTCTTGAAACTGAGAAACTTTTGTAGGGCAAAGACATGGTCAATAACACAAAACGACAGCCTACAGAATGGGAAAAGATCTTCACCAACCCCACATCTGACAGAGGGCTGATCTCCAGAATATATAAAGAACTCAAGAAACTAGACATCAAAATATCTAACAATCCAATTAAAAAATGGGCTACAGAGCTAAACAGAATTCTCAACAGAAGAATCACAAATGGCTGAAAGACATTTAAAGAAATGTTCAACATCCTTAGTCATCAGGGAAATGCAAATCAAAACGACTCTGAGATATCATCTTACACCTGTCAGAATGGCTAAGATCAAAAACACTGAAGACAGCTTATGTTGGAGAGGAGATGGAACAAGGAGAACACTCCTCCACTCTTGGTGAGAATGCAAACTTGTACAGCCACTTTGGACATCAGTATGGTGGTTTCTCAGAAAATTGAGAATCAATCTTCAAGACCCAGCTACACCACTCTTGGTCATATAACCAAGGAATGCTCCATCATACCACAAGGACACATGCTCAACTATGTTCATAGCAGCATTGTTTGTAATAGCCAGAACTTGGAAACAACCTAGATGCCCCTCAACTGAAGAACGGATAAAGAAAATGTAGTACATATACACAATGGAGTACTACTCAGCAGAGAAAAACAATGACATCATGAAATTTACAGGCAAATGGATGGAACTAGAAAATATCATCCTGAGTGAGGTAACCCAGACTCAGAAGGACAAACATGTCATGTATCACTCATAAGTGGATACTAGATGTAAAGCAAAGGCTAAGACTGCAACCCACAGCTCCAGGGAGGCTAGCTAGTAAGGAGGACCCTAAGAAGGACACATGGATTGCCCAACAAAGGAGAAATAGATGAGATCTACATGAGCAAACTGGGGGTGAAGGGGGTAATGGAGAGCAAGGGATGGGGGATGAGAACATAGGGGAATGGAAGATTCAAGCTGGAACAGGGACAGAGTGGGAGAACAAGGAAAGAGATACCATAATAAATGAAGACATTATGGGAATAGGGAGAAACAGAGTGCTTAGGGAAGTTCCCAGGAATCCACAAAGATGACTCCACCATAGACTCCTGGCAATGGTCAAGAGGGTGCCTGAACTGGCCTACTCTGATGATCAGATGGCTAAATACCCTAACTGTCATCATAGAGCTTTCATCCAGTGACTGATGGAAGCAGATGCAGAGATCCATGGCTGTGTGCCAGGCCGAGCTCCAAGAGTCCAATCAATGAGAGAGAGGAGGGATTCTATGAGCAAGGAACATCGAGACCATGACTGGAAAAAGTATGGAGACAACTAGCCAAACTAGTGGAAACGCATGTACTGTGGACCAATAGCTGAGGAGCCCCCATGGTACTGGACTAGGCCCTCTGGATAGGCAAGACAGTTGTTTAGCTTAAACTGTTTAGGGGGCCCCCAGGCAGTGGGATCAGAAGCCACTGAAGCCGTCCCTAGTGCTGTTTTTGGAGCCTAGTGCCTTTGGTGAGACACTTTGCACAGCCTTGGTGCAGGGAGGAGGGGCTTGCACCTGCCTCAACTGAATGTACCAGGCTCTGCTGACTCCCCAGGGGAGACCTTGCCTTGGAGGAGATGGGAATGGGGGGTTGTTGGGGGGAAAGGCTGGGGGGGGGAGAAGGAGGGAGAACAGGGGAATCTGTAGTTGGTATGTAAAATGAATAGAAAATCTCTTAATAATAATTTTTTTAAAAAAGCCAAAAAAAAAAAAAACCCCAAAAAAAACCCAAAATTGCCAAGTGAGTGTTTACTAATCCTGTCCTCACCCCAATGCCAGGCTGAGGAATAAATGACAATGACTTCTTTGGCATTTTCTCCTGGAAGTAAGTAAAGTTAGTTCAAGATGTAGACTCCAGTATATTTTCATGTCTGTGCTGCCTCAAGGCTAAAAGTTATATAAATATAATTAGGTCTGTGAGTTTGCTTATTATCACATCACTTAAGAACAGCTAGATGAGTGGGATGTTTGTGTAAAGCTTAGAAACAGGGAAAACAACTGTTAAAAAAAACACACATATCGCCGGGCGGTGGTGGCGCACGCCTTTAATCCCAGCACTCGGGAGGCAGAGCCAGGTGGATCTCTGTGAGTTCGAGGCCAGCCTGGGCTACCAAGTGAGTCCCAGGAAAGGCGCAAAGCTACACAGAGAAACCCTGTCTCGAAAAAAAAAAAAAACAACACACACATATCAAGTCAGATGATACACGTGTATAAAGTAAGATGATGGATTGGAGCAAAGGTCAAGACAGGAAGCAAGACACACGAGGAGCTTCAGGTTGTATTTGTATTGTAGTCTGTGTGATAAACAGAAAGGAGTTCCTTACATATGCCGTATGCTTTTATGCGCCTGAAATATTTAATGACACCGCTTTGTCACAAAAAGACCTCACTTCACTCTCTTTGTAAGCTTAATCAGATACAATGGACACACAGTAAAATGAAGTAAGTTCAGCCTGGAGGTGTAGCTTGGTGGCAGCGTGCTAATCCAATCCCCAGCACTGAAAAGAATGACTAGTCACATGACCGTCTCTACAATTTATAGTTTAGGACATTTCTATCATGCTGTCCCCTAAAACTTATAACATCAGCTGAAAACTATTTATGCATCTGGTATAAGCTCCCTCACCATAAACAACTATCCAACTGGAAATTAGATAATTGTACAGGTAATGCAGAACCATTGCCCTTGAGAAAAGGAAGCAGGCAAGGTGGACCGGAAGCCCATGTCTCCGCTGTGCTGTGGTGTTGGAGACATGCTCTGAGCACAGCAGACTCCCAGGCTTACCACAGAGATCACATTCTCGGCCGCTGGGCTCTCTAGCACCTATGGGAGAAACATTCCTTAACAGAACAAAATCCAAATCACCAAGAGACCTAAAGGCTAACAGGGTGGTGTGAACCTAAATTTAGCACCTGCTACATCTGAGGCTGAGGCATAAGGGTAATTTGAGCCTAGGATTTCAGCACTAGCCTGGGTTGACAAGGCTCTACCAAAAACTCTAACTAGGCAGGTCTTTTCCTTTTTCTTTTATTATTTATATATTATTTAAATATAAAAAACAGGCTGGAGGATGTCTCGGTAAGTTAAGTTAGTTGCTGCTCTTCTGGACCCAAGTTCGGTTTCCAGCTCCCACTTTGGGCAGCACAGAACTGCCTGTAACTCCAGTTCTTCTGCCCTTCTCCAGTACCTGGACTCACTTGCACAGATACCCATATATATATATGTATATGTCATAAAAGAAATATTAAAGAATAAAACAAGCAAGGGGCAGGAGAGTTGGCTTAATGATTAAGAGCCAGGCGGTGGTGGCGCATGCCTTTAATCCCAGCACTGGGAGGCAGAGGCAGGCAGATCTCTGTGAGTTCCAGACCAGCCTGGTCTACAGAGTGCTGGGATCAAAGGTGTGTGCTTCCACATCAACCAAGACAACTCTTTAAAAAGACAGCATTTAATTGGGGCTTGCATAGAGTTTCAGAGGATTAGTCCATCATCATCATGGTGGGAAGCAGACAGGTATGGTGCTGGAGCAGTAACCGAGAGCTTTACATCCTGAATCATAGGTGGGAGAGAGAGAGAGAGAGAGAGACAGAGACAGAGACAGAGACAGAGAAACAGAGACAGAGAGAGACAGAGAGAGAGAGAGAGAGAGAGAGAGAGAGAGAGAGAGAGAGAGAGACTAGGCCTTCGAAGCCCAATCCCAGTTACACATCTCTTCCAACAAGGGGAAGGCCACATTCCTAACCTTTCCTAAACAGTCCTCCAACTAGGGCCCAAGCATTCAAATACATGAGTCTATGGGGCCATCCTCATCCAAACACCACACGTGTGTAAACAGATGGTTCTCTCCTGCCTGTCAGTTCTTGAATAACCACTCTCAGAGGCTTATATTAATTATAAATGCTTGGCTGATGGCTCAGTCTTACTACTAGCTAGCTCTTACATTTAATTAACCCATTTTTCTTTTTGTGTGTGTTTTTTGAGACAGGGTTTCTCTGTGTAGCTTTGAAGCCTGTCCTGGATCTCTCTCTTCAGACCAGGCTGGCCTCGAACTCACAGAGATCTGCCTGGATCTACCTCTCGAGTGCTGGGATTAAAGGCGTGTGCCACCACCGCCCGGCTAAAAGTTACTTTCTTTTTGAAACGGGGTCTTGTATAGCCCAGGCTGGCCTCTAATTCACTATGTAGCCAAAAAATGATTTTAACCTTCTGACTCTCCTGCTATAGTCTTCTGCTTGGGTTACAGGTGACCATTTTCTATGGTGTGGGGGATTGAGCCTAGGACTTCTTGCACACTAACTAGGCAAGCATTGCACAACTGAATTACAAAGTATCTTATCTTGTTTTAGTTTGTAAAGATTTGTTTATTTACTTGTTTATTTGTTTATTGTTTTGTTTTTATTTTTTTCTCTTAAATAATTTATTTAACTTTATTTTATGTGCATTGGTGTGAAGGTGTCACATCTCCTGGAACTAAAGTTACAGACAGTTGTGAGCAGCCATGTGGGCGCTGGGAATTGAACTCTGGTCCTCTGGAAGAGCTGCTAGAGCTTCTGACCCCTGAGCCATCTTTCCAGACCCTGTTTTGGGGCTTTTCAAGATAGGACTTCTCTGTGTAACAGCCCTGGCTGTCCTGGAGCTCTCTTTGTAGACCAGGCTGGCCTCAAAGTCATAGAGATCTGCCTGCATCTGCCTCCTGAGTGCTGGGATTAAAGGTATGTGCTACCATGGCCAGCTTAAAGATTTATTTATTTATTTAGTTAGTTAGTTAGTTATTTTCAGAGCTGAGGACTGAACCCAGGGCCTTGCACTTGCTAGGCAAGCACTCTACCACTGAGCTAAATCCCCAACCCCAAGATTTATTTTTTATTTGACCTATTTATTGTTTTATGTGTATGGGTGTTTTTCAGGCATGTATGTCTGTGCATCATGTGCATGTCTGGTGGCCATGGAGGCCAGAAGAGGTGGTGAGCTGCCATGTGGGTGCTGGGAATCCAACCTGGGTTCTCTGGAAAAGCACTCAGCACTCTTAACCTCTGAACCATCTCTCCCTCCCTTTATATTTTTATAAGCGCCAGCATCATTTTTACTTCCTGGTTCAGCATGATGCAAACAGGTACTTTGCCACATGTTCCTGCCACCATACCTACCTTCTCCACTCTGAGAGTCTGAAAGCCTCCTGAAGCCACATGACAAAAGAAACTTTCTTTGCTGTTCCTACCAATATATTTTGGCCGAAGCAACCCCAATGTAACTAGTACCTGGGCATGCACATGTACACACACAGCCACAAACGTATGTTGAGACATCATCTCTCTCTGTTTACCAAACTCTCAGTCCTCCTGCCTCTGCCTTCACACTTTCACAGGCTAGAATTCTAGGTTTATGCTACCATGCTTGACTAAATTGATTTTTCCTTCTTTTTGGTTTTTCCAGACAGGGTTTTTCTTCATAGCCCTGACTGTCCACGAACTTATTCTGTAGACTGTTGGAGCCCATTTTTAGGTTTCTTAGTGGCTTTACCCAGCAGGTCTGCATAAGGAGGATGATTGGACCACGGGCCTGAGTGCAGGTATCTGGGATGGTCTGCACTTGGCTGTGCCGGGGGGAGGTCTTTTGCTCCAAACCTTGGCATTCCTTTAAATACCCAGGGCAGAGACAGTCAAGGCCTGATGGATTAGGATCCAGGCCCTCTGGAGGCTATCCTGTATTTTCTATCTGTTTCTCTCCCCTCCATCCTTCTAACTAATATTTCCTGCTGCTCCTACTCAAGAGTACTCTGCGGAAATGTGGGGGCGAGAGATGGTCTCCCACAGTAGACTAGCCTTGAACTCACAGAGATCTGCTTGCCTCTGCCTCCCGAGTGCTGGGATTACAGGCATGTGCCACCATTGCATGGCAATAACATGAAATTTAAAAAGAGCTTTCCCTAGCTATTTTCACTGCAATAAAAGTCCCAGTCAGACCTCTGTGAGTACCATACTCAGACTGTGGAGACAAGCTCCACTTAATCTGGAGCTCTCTAGAGAGATGATGGATTCTATGTCTGGGGCAGGAAGTAATCAAAAGAAGTCTGAAACATGTCATTAAAGAAGAAAACCATTAAGCACTACTGAAGTGTGTTAAAATGATTCCAAAGAGCTGGAAGGGTGAGTAAAGATGTTGGCTTTCAAGCCCCTTGACTTGAGTTTGATCCCCAGAGCACACCACAGAAGGAGAGAACAAAATTCCTGAAAGTTGTCCTTGACCTCCACATGAGTCCCCCGCAGAAAGCACTGGACATTGCATATCTCGTGACAGGAATGTGTAAGCTGGTGGTGGTCATGCACGCCTTAATCCCAGCACTTGGGAAACAAAGGCAGGCAGATCTCTGAGTTCAAGGCCAGCCTGGTCTACAGAGCGAGTTCCAGGACAGCCAGGACCGCGCAGAGAAACTATCTCAGAAAAACCAAAAAAAAGAAGAAAAAAGAAAAGAAAAGAAGGAAGGAAGGGAAAGAGAAAGGAAGGAAGGAAGAGGAAGACAGACAGAAATGTCTCTCACAGCACACAGCTGGGTGTGGTGGTGCTTGCCAACAGTCCCAACTACTCATTAGGCTGAGGTAGGAGGATCTCTCAGTGTGGGGGTTTGAGGCAGCCTGGACAATATAGCAAGGCTTTGCCTGAAAAGGGGGGTGGGGCTAGAGAGATGGCTCAGTGGAAACAAATACTAACTGTTCTTTCGGAGGACCCAGGGTTCGATTCTCAATATCCACATGGCAGCTCACAATTGTCTGTAACTCCACGGTACACAGACATACATGTAGGTATACACATAAGGTAAAAATAAATCTTAAAAAATGCAAAGAGCCGGGCGGTGGTGGCGCACGCCTTTAATCCCAGCACTCGGGAGGCAGAGCCAGGCGGATCTCTGTGAGTTCGAGGCCAGCCTGGGCTACCAAGTGAGTTCCAGGAAAGGCGCAAAGCTACACAGAGAAACCCTGTCTCGAAAAAAAAAAAAAAAATGCAAAGAAAGAGAGCACAAACTGTTTCTTGCTCAAAAAACAAGGCAACAATGTTGCAATTCTTTCTCTGCCCTGCCACCGGCTCCCAAATAATGACATAGAGACTTCTTATTAATTACGAAAGCTCAGTGGATAGCTTAGGCTTGTTTCTAACTAGCTCTTATAACTTAAGTTAACCCATTTCTATTCATTTATGTGCTGCCCTGAGGCTCGTGGCTTGTTACCTTATTTCCTACACATCCTGCTTTCTCTGTGTCTGGCTGGTGACTCTGTCCTCCTTCTTCCCAGTGTCCTCTCTGCCCTGGAAATCCTGCCTAGCTATTGGCCATTCAGCTTTTTATTAAACCAATCCAAGTGACACATATTCACAGTGTACAAAAAGATTATTCCACAACACAACAATCTTAATCTGATCAAGCCCAACAGGCCTACAGATCTCTCTCTGACTTCACAGGAGTAGAGGGACACATTGTGCAATACCACAAGGCCACAATCAGCAAAAATCCAGAGTGTGAAAAGTGTAGGAAGAGTGAAATGCCAGGGGAAAAAAGAGAAAAGGAGGAGGAAGGGAATCTCACTGGATTAAGTTAGAGCTGTGGGTGGCCACATTGGTTGGTCAACTTCTATAGGTCTGGTACCCCTGAACCTGCTGGCCTGGACCCAGTGATACTCCTGCACCAAGGAGAGAGGAGCAAGTGGGACACAAGTCTGTCTTCTGGAATATGTCTGTCTGCAGGTCTCTCGACCACTTCAATGTTGGATGACCTGCAGAAAAGACAGTGCATTCTTGTTGTTGTTCTAAAACATGGTCTGCCTAGTACAGTCCTTGGCAGAGCCCCACACAGCCTGCTCTGGGATTTGGTGAGGCTGAAGCCAGGCTACCTCACACTGGTGAGGTCACCTGTGAACCAAACGAAACATATGAAATGCAGCAGCGCCAAACACACACTGAACTTCAGGCAGAAATGCTGTAGCATCACTTCTGCCTTCCACAGTCCAGAACTACGCAGGGAGACTTCTAGGTGTGCAAAGCAGTGCCTGGGAGGCTAAGGCAGGAGGACAGGGTCAAGGCCGTCTCTGGATACAGTGAGTTTGAGGCCAACCTGGGCTACATAAGACTGCCTCATGGGAGCAGGGGAAGTGGCCTACACAGGAAAAGGGGATTTCTGCAGTGTCTACCTAGGAAAATAGAGCTAATGTGGCCTTCATCCATACCTCTTTTTTTTCTTTTTCTTTTTTTTGGTTTTTCGAGACAGGGTTTCTCCGTGTAGCTTTGCGCCTTTCCTGGAACTCACTTGGTAGCCCAGGCTGGCCTCGAACTCACAGAGATCCGCCTGGCTCTGCCTCCCGAGTGCTGGGATTAAAGGTGTGCGCACCACCGCCCGGCTCCATACCTCTTTTAATCCTTGTTAATTAAGCTCTGGGTAAAGAAGATAACAACCTCACAACTCTGCCACATTTCCTTTACCCAAACAAAGACACAGTAGCCTTGCCTCCAAAGAGTGGGCCACATCTCTTTCTCTGTGGATGCAGTTGTTCCTTTTCTAGCTGAGTCACACATTCCTTGATACCATGTTTAAATATTAAAATGCAAAATTAGTTGCTATTAACAAATCTTACGTTTTGTTATACTTGGAAAACAAATGATTAACTTAGGCAAAAATACATTTGCTGTGGAAAAATCCTTCTGTATACTGTGAAGATGCTTTGCTCTCATTGGTTTGATAAACAGCCAACTGGTCAATAGCTAGGCAGAAAGAGGTTAGGTGGGAGAGCCAGACTGAGAAAATGCTGGGAAGGAGGGTGGGGTCACCAGCCAGACACAGGAAGCAGATGAACATGCCATGTGAAAAAGGGTCTCACCACATGGTAGAGCATAGATAAAAAATATGGGTTAATTTAAGTTGTAAGAGCTAGTTAGTAAAAAGCCTAAGCTATTGACCAAGCATCTATAACTAATAATAAATTTCTGTGTGGTTATTTGGGAGCTGGCTGGTGGGACAGAAAATTCTGCCAACATACATTCTTATCAAAACCAGAAAGAAATATTCCTAAATATTATAGTTCTCACTTCTATAACTGGCCATAGGGTTGTAGTCAGTATTTATACCAATTTTAACCCACTGTCCATAATGTCTTGTGTTCAGTTTACCTACCTAGTTAAAGCTTGTGTGTGTGTGTGTGTGTGTGTGTGTGTGTGTGTGTGTGTGTGTGTGTACATGTGCATGCACAGGTATTAGTTACATTGGGGTACATGTAGAGGTCAGCAGACAACTTGGAGGTGTCAGATTTCTGCTTCCACCATGTGGCAGGGACTGAACTCAGGTCGCTTGACTTGGCCTTTGCTGCTGAGACATCCCACAGGCCTGAGTGTTGATTTTTCTCTTGTTACTGTTACAGCGCTGGGGGCTGTAACTTCGCCAGCAAGACTCTCTCACCTGCTTGTGATTCTAGTGAGACAACTTAGATCTTTGCTCCTAAAAGTCTGGTCCTCTAACAGTCGTGGCTAAACTGGATCTATTGTTATTTTGACTGACATTAATCACACAATATGCATCTTAAGTGTGCTGGTAATGATGACATTTTAGTTTGGTTTTCCTTTCCTTTTTGTTTCTCTCTCTCCTTTTCCCTCTCTCTCTTCAGTTTTTCAAAATAGGTTTTCTCTGTGTAACAGCCCTGGCTGTCCTGGAACTTGTTCGGTAGACCAGGCTGGCCTTAAACTTGCAGAAGTAGGCCTGCCTCTGCCTCCCGGGTGCTGGAGTTAAAGGTGTGCCACCATCACCTTACTCTCTTTCTCTCTCTCTCTCTCTCTTTTTTTTAAAGAGAGGGTCTCATTGTATAGCCTTAGCTAGCCTGTGACTGGCACTGTAGAGCCATATAGACCAAGATACCATTGAATTCATACAGATCTGTCTGCCTCTGCTTTTGAGTGCTGGGATTAAAAGCGTGGGCTATCATGCCCCAGCCTCTAGTCTGGTTTTATATGGCTGAGATAAACACCATGACCAAAAACAACTTGTGGAGGACAGGGTTTATATCAGCTTACTGTTGTAGTCCACAATAATGGGAAGTCAGGGCAGAAATCTGGAGGCAGGAACTAAAGGAAACAATGCGGGAACACTGTTTTCTGATCTGTTCCCCTTGACTTGCTCAGCCTGCTTTCTTATGCACCTGCCCAAAAGGGACCGAGGCCTCTAAAATTATTTAACAAGAAAATACCCTATAGACTTACCCATCAGCCAATCTAATTGAGGCACTTTCTCAATTTTCTCTTCCCATAGACTGTGTAAATCTGACAAAAACTAACCAGCCCAATTGACCCTTTGTCAGTTTAACACACACACACACACACACACACACACACACACACACACATCACTATGAAGCCATAGCCTTTCTTTTCTTGTCTGTCCCCAATATCTCATTACCATCACAATATAAAACACAGTATAACTGTAAAAGTCCCAGTCTTTAAAAATTCAAATTTAAAAATTCAACACCTTCTTAAAAGTCCAAAGCCTCTCCTCTGTGGACTCCTGGAAAATAAAAAATAAGTGACACACTTCTAATTCCAAGAGGGAACAGTCAGTGTGCAATTACAATCAGGTCAAAGCAAAACTGGAAGCCGGATGGTGGTGGTGGCGCTCACCATTGATCCCAGCACTTGGGAGATGGAGGCAGGCGGATCTCTGTGAGTTCGAGGCAAGCCTGGTCAACAAAGAGAGTTCCAGGACAGCCAGGGTTGTTACAGAGAGAAACCCTGTCTCAAAAAAACATTAAAAAATGAAAACAAAGCAAAACCAAAGTATGACAGTGTAAAGCATTCAGTGTCCAACATCTGGGCCCACTCCTGATATTCTGGGCTTTGGCGGCTCCTCTTGTCTGGCTCTGACGTCCATAGCACACACAACGTGTCCTGTGGGCTCCAGCCTGCCTCACTCTGTACCTGCTGTCCTTGACGGCCATTCTTCAGTCCTGCTATCCCAGTTATCTTGGAGGTTATCTCTATTATCCCGAGGCTGCGCCTTCTCCAACAGCTCTTCTACACTCTTCTTCGGGGACTCTGACCCTACATACCAACCCTCCGATTCTATCCATGACCCCTTCAAGTCCCAGGGTCTCCACTACAACCATCACCAATGGCCTCCTGGAGTTCTTTGCAAGAACTCCAGTCCTGCCAGATGGGTCAAGCCTCAGCTTCTCTCCATGTCCCTAACAATCTTCTCCGTGTATAATCCATGGAACCCTAATTTAAAAAAAATAAAGCATCGGAAAAAGAGATATCTTTACAGGGTGGAAGATACTGTTTTATTATCGATTTCTACATAATCGGCCACTTGATGGCTTAACTCAATAATCATTTTATTATGGAATCGATTCATAAACTCAGCAGCGTTGACGTGTCTGCATCTGAGGCCTCATGTGGTACCCATAGGACATGCCCAGAAGCTGAACTCCGCAAGGCCTCTCCACACAGTGTGGGTCCTTTCCTGGGTGACGACTGGGCTCTGGGAGGGTAAATGTGGAGAGTAAGCAGTCCCCAAGACGACCAGGGGAAGCTTCATCTGCTTCCTGACCTAGCCTTAGAGGTGACCTAGCGTCACTTCTGGCAGATTCTGTGACCACAGAACTCACAAGAACACCCAGATTCAAGAGATGTAAGGTCAGACTCTATCCTCAGGACGATGACTCAGAACTCCCTCCCACAGACATCTTTCTGTGGTGTCCCTGAAAGGGCGTTTTACTTCTGTTCCTGTTGTCTGGGCCCAGCATTCTTTTGTTCATTCGACAGTTATTGCTGGAGTATCTACCTTGTGTGACACACTGTGCTGAGACTGAAGGCATAAGGGGAACAAAGCTGTGACTCACTCCTCACCGACATGCCTGTCCTCAAAAGGAGAGAGAAACGCAAGAACGCTACTTTTCCCCCCTCTTTTCCCACGACAATTTCTTGACTTAATTCTCTGGCAATGTTTCTTCACAGCCAGCCATCTCGATTCCCGTTTTCCCGGCAGCTTGAATCTTTCCGTGTTCTGGCTCTGCTTTTTCCTGCACTGTTTTTGTGGCTTTTTGTTTTTGTTTTATTTCATGTCTTTCTGCAGGAACACCCCAAAATGGATGTTTCTGATATGGGTAGGTTCTTAATGCTTATTTGCATTTGTTTTGTTTTCTTTATGTATTTATTATTTATTTGAGACATAGTCTCTACATAGCTCTGGCTGTCCTGGAACTCACTGTGTAGACCAGGTTGACCTCAGACTCACAGAGAGATGCCTGCCTCTGCCTTCTGAGTGCTGGGGTTAAAGATGATTGCCACCAGGAGGGAGAGATGGCTCAGAGGTTAAGAGCACTGGCTGCTCTTCCAGAGGTCCTGAGTTCAATTCCCAACAATCACATGGTGGCTCATAACCATCTCTAATGAGATCTGGTGCCCTCTTCTGGCATGCAGGCAAACATGCAGAAAGAACACTAACTACATAATAAATGAACAAATCTTTAAAAAAACATGTACACCATCCTGCATAATGGGCGTTAACAGCTTAGATGCAAGATTGTAAAACATCGGTAGCAAACTTCTGCCCTCCAGGGTTCTCCCATTGTGCTGTAAGCCTGTATTTAAGACCTCTTCCCTCCTTCAATAAACAGCATTCAGCATTAAAAAAAAAAGAACCTCATTATAATAATTTTTAGTAATAAAAGACATTAAAATTAAAAAAATAGTTTGTGACTACAATGGATACATTTAAAGTGCAAGGGGAAGATGGATTAATCATGGTGTGAGTATGATAAATCAAAAAGGCAATTTTTGACCCATCCAAGCAATGTCGAATAGATAGGTTTACTAGCCAAAACAATCCTATTGTATAGAGGCTGTTAAACCCTCAAGTCAAATACGTAACCTAATCTGATATCAAGTGCCCCAAGTCTGTTCCTGATTGTTTGGATGAAGAATGCTCTGGTGATAGGAAAAGAGTGTTGGCTTACATTGTGTGGCTTTATATTGGCTGTTGCATTCTTCATGTCAAATGATACAATGCCGTTCTTGTTTATGTATTTCAGTCTTGTACGAATTCAATCAATGGAAGTGGTCTAACACATTTGACTAACTGTAAGTTATTGACATGATTAAATCTTTGGTTCTATTAAAAAAAAAACCAGCAAACATAAAACGATGAATCTCAAAAAAAAAATATGTACACCACCACGCCTAGCTTTGCACTGATTTGTTAGTTTGGGTCCTCATTTATCTGCCTCTTAAATGCTGTGGGCCTGTTATGGTCTCCGGCACTGTGCTGAGCATCTGGACTCCGCTCAGTGCTGACACGGCTCGGAGGACATGCAGGCAGTGAAGAGGCAGAACTGCTCTCAGGCAGGTGGGCCCTGGGGTTACAGTACCATAGCTCTAGTTAGACCCTTGCTTGATAAGCTATGTAACCCCGTGCTACCTTTCCCTCCCAGGGCCATGAATCCCCACCCCGTACAAATATCACAGTGCAGTGTCTGGAACATGGTGGGACCTAACTATACATTTGTCCCCCTTGAAGACAGAAGCCAAGGCAGGATGTAGTGGCACTGGGGAGGCAGAGGCAGGTGGATCTCTGTGAGTTTGAGGCCAGCCTGGTCTACATATCAAGTCCCAGCTTGTGTTACACAGTCAGACCCTGTGTCCAGATAAAGAACATAATTGTGGGCCAGCAAGATAGCTAAGGGTTCCTTCTGCAGAACTTGAGTTCAATACCCTGAATCCATACGTCCCTCAAGGTGTCCTCTGACTTCTACATGAGCACACTGGCACCCGCACACGTAAAGTAAGTACATGTAATAGTAACAAAAAGAATATGATTGTTTGAATCTGAGAAGGTAGGAACCCCAGGCATAGGACTATAGTAAGTACAGGTAGCAGTGAGAAGCAGCTGGGCTGGCATCTAAAGGTCCTCCATCGCCACTGGATGAAAAATAGCTATTGTCTTCAGTGCGTTCCTCAGGGGAAGACTGGATTTAAGTAGCTTATTTGGGATGTGGTTACTGGTAGAGGTGGTGGGTTGAGGCTAGGAAGGGCAAGAAGTCAATACAGTGATCTTTAGTGAGAGCTAATGAGTCACAATCCATTGGGGACATCTCAGACAAGGTGTACAAGGGGTTCCAGTTATGCGCTTCTCAGAGGATAATGAAGGAGCTTTAATTTACCAATGCACATTTATCGCTGGTCAAGAGAGGCTCCAAGGGCATGGCCTTCTTGGAATGTCCAAATTGCCTCAAGTAAGGGTCAGTACACTGCTGTGTCTGAAGAGAAATGTGAGGGAGGCCACGCCACAAGTGCATTCCGTAAGACGCTCTTGGCTGTGGGAACAGAGTACAGAGTGATGGGGTGGAGGCGTTTGCCTGGGTTACCAGTACTGAACCCTTCTTAGGAATGCTTTCCTCCAGGCGGGCAGTGGTGGCGCATGCCTTTAATCCTAGCACTTGGGAGGCAGAGGCAGGCAGATATCTGAGTTCGAGGACAGCATGGTCTACAGATTGAGTTCCAGGACAGCCAGGACTACAGAGAAACCCTGTCTTGAACCCCACCCCCCCATCCTTCCCCCCCACCCCCCCACCCCCCAAAAAAATGCTTTCCTCCAAGCTCACATGGTTTTACATTGTGTGGTGGCTGAGATTGTTAACTTGACAGGCTCTGAATCACCCAGGAGACAAGGACACCTCAAGGCACACTTTTGAGAGATTATGTAGCCTCTGCTTGCCTGTGAGGGATTGTCTAAACTAGGTTCATTGAGGTGCCAAGATCCGCACTAAAGGTGAGCACCAGCATTCCCTGAGCTTGAATCCTGAGCTGTATTAAAAGGAGAAAGTCAGCTGACTCAGGTCCTCGTTCTCGGCTTCTGGACTGCAATGTGACACAATGTGACCTGCAATGTGACCAGTGACCGCAGGCTCCTGCTGCCGTGACTCCAGCAGTGATGGGCTGGAACTGGAACCCTGGGAGCTGAAATCAACCCCTTGTCCTTCAAGCTGTTTTTGTCAACAACACAGCTTTTGTCTGCTGTTTTTACCACAGCAACAGGAGAAGAAATGAAGCCCCAAGGTAAGGATGTTTGGTGGAGGAACCGAAGCTCCAAGAGGCTATAACTTGAGGCTGGAGAGATGGCTCAGGGGTTGAGAGCTCCTGCTGCTTTTCCAGAGGACTCTGGTTCAGCACCCATATCAGGTGGGTCACGGTCACCTGTGCTGCAGGATGGTCTTTCTGTATGCCGTGAATATGTGTTGCTACTCTTGGTTAATAAAGAAGCTGCTTTGGCCTATGATAAAGCAGGAGAAGAGCCAGGCAGGAAATACAAGAGAGAGACAGGCAGAAAAAAGGGGGGGGGGTCAGGGGAGATGCTGCAACCCGCCCAAAGGAGCAAGTTGTAATAGAACAAAGGTAAGGCCATGAGACACATGACAAAACATAGATGAATAAAAATGGGCTAATTTAAGCTAGCTAGCAAAACGCCCGAGCCATAGACCAAACAGTTTTAATTAATATTAAGCCTCTGAGTGATTATTTTATAAGCTGCTGTGGGCCTGGTGGGACACAGGAAAACTTTTGGCTACACACCTGTAACTCCAGGTCCAGGAGATCTGACATGCTCTTTTAGCCTTCTCAGGCACAGCACTCACATGCACACACACACACACACACACACACACACACACACACACAATTAAGAAAAATAGAATAGCCGGGCGGTGGTGGTGCACGCCTTTAATCCCAGCACTCGGGAGGCAGAGCCAGGCGGATCTCTGTGAGTTCGAGGCCAGCCTGGGCTACCAAGTGAGTTCCAGGAAAAGGCACAAAGCTACACAGAGAAACCCTGTCTCAAAAAACCAAAAAAAAAAAAAAAAAAGAAAGTCTCAAAGAATTAATAAAAATATTAAAAAAAAAGAAAAATAGAATAGAATAATAGAAAAATAGAATAGAAAAAAAAAGAAAAATAGAATAAGTCTTAAAGAAAGCAGTTGTAATGCTTTGGCTCACTCAAAGTCAGACTGGGCAGAGTAGACGCAATACCTTATTTGAACTACAATGTGAGATGTTTTTTCCTTCTTCTTTCTTTGCTAACCCCTTGAGTAAACTCAGCTCTGTTAACCTCCCTCGTAGGTCTACCGACAAAGTGAAACGGTGGTATTTGGAGAACTCAGGGACTCAGGAAGATCAGTTTCAGGTAGCGGACCTACCTAGCTCCAGTCACATGGTCAGCCAGTATGGCAGCCTCTAAGAGAAAGCTGGCCACGGGAGAGGACCTCTCCTGCAACAGAGGCCAGCAGCTAGGAATGGCCACACTGAGGACGCACCTCCCACTTTCTGCTACTGTCTGAGACTGAGGTACAATCACGGCTGCGGAAGGAAGTCTAATGGTCTATCGAAGCAAACTGCGTTACTTCTCCCTCGCTCACCATCCTTCAGTGGCTCCACAGTGCTTCAGCGTGAGTCCCCTTGGAAAGCATAGAACGGTCTTTAGATTTGGCCTCTGTCAACCTCTCCGTGCTCATTTTCCAACACAATATATAAAAGTATTTGTGATCTCCAGTCATGCCCATCTCTGAAAGGATTGTTCTCCCAGCATCTCTCCACTTAGTTCTGTCTTTTCGTTTATTTGCACCTGAATATGCGTGATTTTTTTTTTTTTTTTTTTTTTGTGTGTGTGTATTTGCACATGTGGCAGTCAGAAGACACCTAATAGATTCAGTTCTCCCCTTCCACTCTGTGGGTTCCAAGGATTGAACGGGGTCATCATAGCATCAATTGTCCTTACCTGCTGCTCTATCTCACCAGCTCCTAATTTCTGCAGGTTATCCAAGGCACAGTTTCTCAATCCATTTAAAACATACCTTTAGGTGATGTATATAACTGTATTACAGCAGGACTGGAGAGATGGGTCAGTGGTTAAGAGCACATCTCCAGAGGACCTGAGTTTGATCCTAGCATTCACTGGTGGCTCGCAACCCTCCATAATTCCAGTTCCGGGGGACCCAGTGCCCTCTACTGCCTCCATAGGTACTGCACACACATGGTGCACAGACATACATGCAGGCAAAACACCGATACATATAAAATAAAGACACTTGTCTCCCTTCCCACCCTACTGCTCCCATTTCAGAACTGCCAGCAGACTGGGTCTCCTGTTTTCTGAATCTTTCCATTGCCTGGCAGGATTCTGTGAATTTTTGTAAATCACTAATTACAGATTATGAAGCCAAGCACTTCTTCACTTCTGGTCTATGCAAGTCTCACAATGTTGGCTAAATTTAGCCTCTCCCTTGAGTCTAAGATTCTCCATATCAGTTTCTGCATCCTCTTTTCCCTCCTACACAGGACCAGTATCCCTAGTCAACAGTGGCTCTACAGGACGACAAGTTAGGCCTCCTCTATGTTCACAAACTATCCTATATATTAACTCTTTCACACTGTTTTTGTTTAGTTTGTGTTTGATTTTTTGAGTTAGGGTTTTTCTGTGTAGCCTTGGCTGTCCTGGAATTCACTCTGTAGACCAGGTTGGCCTCAAACTCATAGAAATCTGCCTGCCTCTGCTTCCTAAGTGCTGAGATTAAAGGCATGCACCACCACTGCCTGGCTCACACAGTTTTTGAAAACATTAATTTAATTATTATTTTTGCACTAGGTTCTATCTCTTTTTTACTTTTTATTTTTGAGACAGGAGGTCAGGTAGCATAGGCTGGTCTTGAACTCACTATGTAGCCAAACATAACCTTGAACTAGTGATTCTGCTTTCACCTTCCAAGTGCTGGGATAACAGCCATAATATAACTCTCTGTCTCTCTGTCTTTCTGTGTGTGTGTGCATGCAGACACACAGGTGCAAGCCCACAGGGAGGTCAGAGGCCAGCTTTCAGGAACTGTTTTCCTCCTTCTATCACGTGGGTCTCAAGAATTAAACTCAGGTGGTACCGCTGGGCAGCAAGTGCCTGTACCCCTTGGGCTGTATCACCTGCCCATCCATCATGCTTGGTTTTTGTGCGGAGCTTGAAATCAAAACCAGGGCTTTGTTTTCCTGGAAAGCATCCTGCCAACCAAGTCACATCCCTAGCCCCTGCTAATTTTATTTTCTCTTAGACATGAGTCACATTTCATGGATCCTGGATGTTGTAAATGCAATTTGGATTCTGTTTCATTTATTTTGAAGGAAGGTAATCAAATTGATTAGATTTGAGCTGTAAACCTCTTAATGACAGCTCAAATGTCAGTTCTTTTGTTCTTAGCTCAAGTTTATTTTGGGGGTCACCAGATGTTAGGTCAGGGTGTATATACAGAATCCTTGGCCCTCTCTGTTTGCTTTTCTCTTTTCTAGGAGAGCTTGCCTGAGGTCAGGCCACAGTAATGCATATGGTAGCCCAAATAGAAGGAACACTTGATTCCTTTGTGACTAAAGCCCCACAAACCAAAATCAGGGATGTCCTTTCTGGGCTGGTTTCCTCCTGTCTTAGTCACTGTTCTATTGCTGTGAAGAGATGCCATGACCAAGGCAACTCTTATAGAAGAAAGCATTAAGTGAGGGCTTGCTTACAGTTTCAGAGGTTCAGTCCATTATCATTATGGTGGAGAGCATGGCAGCATGCAGGTGAGTGCTGGAGCAGTAGCTGAGAGGTACATCCTGTTTTGTGGGGAAAGAGAGGGAAAAAGAGAGAGGGAGGGAGAGAGGGATGGAAGGATGGAGGGAGGGAGAGAGAGAGAGAGAGAGAGAGAGAGAGAGAGAGAGAGAGAGAGCTGACATGGGCTTTTGGACCTCAAAGCCCACCCCCCAATGACGCACCTACTCCAGCAAGGCCACACCTCCTAATCCTTCTAATCCTTTCAAATAGTGTCATTCCTTGGTGACTAAGTCCTCAAATATCAAATATATGGGCCTATAAGGGGCATTCTTATTCAAACTACACACCTCCTGTGTGGTCCACTTTACCCCAGAGATCTGCCAGCACTTTGCTTTCTTGCCGTCTCTGGAATATCTCCTTAAATGCCTGTTTTTCTAGCCTGAGATGCAGGAGGCAGGGAAAATACCATTTTAGACAGCATTCTGTGACTCAGCATTCATGGTTCTCAGCACACAGTAGTTTCTACCTTTTCCACCTCCCCTCTCCAACATTGGCGGTCCCCTGAGTTTTGCTTCGTGATGCTGTAGAGCAGAGAGCATCAAGTGTTGTGATTTACCAGCCACACGCACCTGTTTTAGCCTGGCCATACTTCTTTTTGTGTATTCTCTGTGCTGGTTGGTTTTGTCAGCCTGACACAAGTCATCCGGGAGGAGGGAAGCTCAACTGAGAAAACGCATCCATCAGATTGACCTGTCGGCAAGTCTGTGAGGGATTTCTTGATTAGTGACTGAGGTGGATCCAGCCCACTGTAGGTGGTACAGCCCTGGGCAGGTGGTCCGGAGTTGATTGTATAAAACAGTAGACTGAGAAAGCCTTGGGAACCAGCCAGTAAGTAGTGTTCCTCCAGCCTCAGCTTCAGTTCCTGCCTCAAGCTCCTGCCCTGATTTCCCTCAGTGGTGGGCTGTGATAGAAGTTTCCTTACTAGAGGGTGAGGACGACACTTGTATGTGGGTGTAAGAACTACTATTTAGAATGTAGTTGGGGATGATGCTGTTTTAGCAGTGATGGTTTGGGTTGTAGGTTTGCCTTTAAGATTCATGGCTTCACTAGCCCGGGGTAGTTGGCTAGCTCACTCTTGTTGAGTAGGTCTTCAGCCCAATTAGAGAGCCATTGGTTACCACCAACGTGTGCGCGCCACTCTTGTACCCTTAGGGTTATTGTGCCACACTGGTGGTGGTTGTGATTCATAGACAGCATTAGCTGGTTGCTGCCTTCCTTTGGAAGTTTGCATGTCCCCTCCCGGTACCACGAAAGCCAATCCTCAGGGAGGAGGCTTTCAGATCAGTTCCATCTCAGGGACCCCTGGACTCTGAAGTACATGGTGTCTTCAGCAATAGAAACGTACTTTCTACCTTGGGGCAAGGGGGCTGGTATCCAAGGTCAATAGCAATGGCCTATAATGTTTTGGGAGCCTTTTGGACAACCCTGACCAATAGCTCAAAAGAAGGTTTCTCATGTATGGTGTTGGATTTTTGTTAGATGGTCTTTGACTCTTGGAGGGAACATTGTCAGCCCAGATGAGATGATTTCATTTAAAATGTGTGTGTGTGTGTGTGTGTTTATACACAGACTTACGTGTATTATAGTTTTTGTAAGTAAATAGTCAATAGTATGATTCCCTATGATTTTTGGGGGACATTCTTACTGTTATTTTATCCTCTTTAATCCTTCTGTATTTATCTCCCTTCCCCCTTTCTAATTAGAGGGTCCCACTTTGTCCCATGCTCCCCATCAGATCATTTGTACCCTACTTTTCTCTTATCTTATTGCTCTCCACACCCCCACCTCAGCCATGACCCTTTTTACTTTCCTGGCTTTTGTAGTTACCCCAGGTTATATAGTCACATCTGAAGATAATGGAGCTAGGGGCCTCAGATGAGGGAGAATATACAATGTTTGTCTTTCTGAGTGTGGGTTACCTCACTCCAAATGATCCATTCTAGTTCCACCCATTTGCCTGCAAAGTTTGTGATTTCATTTTTTCTTCATAGTTGAATAGTATTCCTTAGTGCATATGTACCATGCTCTCATTGTCTGTGTATTGAAGGACATTTGGGTGGTTTCCATTTCCTAGCTACTGTGAATAGAGCAGCAATGACCATGGCTGAGCAAGTGTCTGTGAACTAGGATGCTCAGTTCTTTGGGCACTTGCCAAGGAGTGCTGTAGTTGGGCTCTAGGGTAAATTTATTTTTGGCTTCTTGAGAATCCTCTGCACTGACTTTCACAGTGGCTGGACCAGTTTGCAGTCCCACCAACAGTGAATAAGCCCTCCCTTTCCCTGCACCCCCTCAAGCATTTGTTGTTGGTTGTTTTGTCTTTAAGACTAGAGTAAGATAAAATCTCAAAGCTGTTCGGATTTGCATTTCCCTAATTGCTAGGGACAGTGTTTTACTATTTATTTATTTATTTATTTATTTATTTATTTATTTATTTATTTATTTATTAGATATTTCTTAGCCATTTCCATTTTCTGCCTCTGAGAACTCTGTTTAGGTCCTGTGCCCATTTATTTGTTTATTTATTTGTTTGTTTTTGAGAGGACCTTTTTTTGACTCTTTGTTTCTTGGGTTCCTTATATATTCTGGATATTAATCCTTTGTCAGATGTATGGATGACAAAGATTCTTACTATTTTGTGGGCTTCTTTTCTACCCGGTTGATTTTTTTAGATTCACTTATTCATTCAGCTGTGTGGAAGCTTTTTAGGCTTATGAAGTCCCACTTGTCAATTGTTGACCTTGATTCTCGGACAAATGGAGTCCTGTTCAGAAAGTCCTTTCCCCCACCTGTATCATGCAGGGTTCTGCCTGTTTTTCTAGCAGTTTCAGCATTCTGGTTTAGGTCCTTTATCCATTTGGAGGTAGTTTGTGTAAGAGGATAGATACGAGTCTAATTCAATCTTCTGCATGTGGACATCCCGTTTTCTCAGCACCATTTTCTAAAGATGCTGTCTTTTTTTCCAGGTTATGTTTTTGGTTTCTTTGTCAAATATAAATGGCTGAAGTTACATGTGCTCATGTTTGGGTTTTTTATGTTGCTCCATTGGTCTACATGTCTGTTTTTATGCCAGCACCACACTGTTTTTATTTCAATGGCTCTGAAATATTTCTTGAGATCTGAAATAGTGATCTCTCTAGCATTATTCTTTTTGCTCAGTATTGTTTTGACAATCTGGGCTTTTTTTGTATGAATTTTAGCATAGTTTTTTTCTATTTCTGTGAAGAATGAGATGAAGATTTTGATTGGGATTGCATTGAATCCATAAATAGCTTTGAGTAAAGGGGTCATTTTTCAGAACATTAGTTACACTGATAGTTGAGTATGGGATATTTCTTTAATTTTCTAGTGTCTTTCTCATCTTTTTCTTCAGAGGATTAAAGTTTTCATTGTGGAGGTCCTTTACTTCCTTGCTTACATTTATTCTTAGATATTTTGTTTACTTTGGGGCTATTGTGAACAGAAGTGTGTCCATGTGCTCCTCTGTGTGTTGGTGTATAGGAAAGCTATTGATTTGTGCAAGTTGATTCTGTATCCTGCTACATTGCTGTTTATTGTCTCCAGTTTTCTGGTAGGATTTTGGGGATCTCTCGTGTATAGTGTGTCATCTGCAAACAGCGATAGTTTGACTTCTTTCCCTATTTGTGTTCCTTTAATTTCCTTCTCGTGCCTTATTGCTACAGCTAGTGCTTCAAGCATGTTGAGAGGAGTCAGAATAGTGGACACCCTATCTTGTTCCTCACTTCAGTGGGATTGCTTCAAGCTTTTCTCCATTCTGGATGATGTTGGCTGTGTGTCTTAGTTAAGGTTTCTTTTGCTATGAAGAGACACTATGACCACAGCAACTCTTATAAACATTTAATTGAGGTGGCTGCTTATGGTTTCAGAGGTTTAGTTCATTATCATCATGGCAGGACATAGCGGCCATGCAGACAGACATGGTGCTGGCTACATCTTGATTCGAAGGTAACAGGAACAGGTCTGAGACATTGGATGATGTCCTAAGCATATATGAAACCTCAAAGCCCACCTTTACAGTGACACACTTCTTCCAAGACCACACCTACTCCAACAAGGCCACACCTCCTAATAGTGCCACTCCCTTTGGAGGTCATTTTCTTCAAACCACCACACTCCTGTGGGTTTCCCATACATAGCTTTTATTATGTTGAGGTATGTTCCCTGAAGTCCTACATTCTCTAGAGCTTTTACCATAAAAACATGTTGGAGTTTGTTAAAGGCTTTTTCTCCATCTATTGATCTTGTGGTTTTCGTCTTTAAATCCATTTATGAGGTTTGTTATATTTATTAACTTGTGTATATTGATCCTTGCATTTCAAAGATAAAGCTAACTTGGTCATGATAAACAACCTTTTTGTTCTGTTTGCAAGTTTTTTGTTTTTTGAGAAGTCTCACTATGTACCCCTGGCTGTCCTGGAACTCACAGGGATCTGCCTGCCTCTGCCTCCTGAGCGCTAGGATTAAAGGTGTAAGCCACCATGCCCAGATGTTTGCACGTATTTTTTTTTTTTCCGAGACAGGGTTTCTCTGTGTAGCCTTTCCTGGAACTCACTTGGTAGTCTAGGCTGGCCTCGAACTCACAGAGATCTGCCTGGCTCTGCCTCCCAAGTGCTGGGATTAAAGGCGTGCGCCACCATCGCCTGGCGTTTGCATGTATTTTATTGAACATTTTTTTTTCAATCTATGTTCCTCAGGGATCATGGCTTGTGGTTTTCTTTTGTGTTGTGTCTTTACCTGGTTTTGGTATTCATGGAAAGTTTGGATATGATCCTTCTGTTTTTCTTTCCTCTTCTTCTTTTTAAAAATCATTTAAGAGGGATTGGCTGGGGCTGAAGAGATGGCTAAGTGCTAAGTGGTTAAGAGCACTGGTTGCTCTTGCAGAGGTCCTGGATTTGATTCCCAGGACTCATGTGCACAGTTCACAACTGCGTGTAACTCCAGCTCCAGAGGATCTGATGCCCTCTTCTGGCCTGAGTAAGAAAGAGGCCATGAGACAGATAGACAGACAAACAGACAGATACACACACACACACACACACACACACACACACACACACACACTTAAAAACTAAATAAATAAAAGAGGGGTTGGCTGTAGATCTTTGAAGTCTGATGGAATTCTGATGTGAATCTATCTGGTCCTATACTTTTTTTTTTTTTTTTTAAATCTAGAAGGCTTTTTGACTGAATCTAGAAATTCATCCATTTCTTTTAGGTTTTTCCAACCCAACTGAGTATGGGTTTCAAAAATATCTCCTTATAATATTTTGGATTTCTTTGGTATTTCTTTCTTCTGTGTTTCTTGTAGTGTTTCCCTGTTGATTTCTTATTTTATTAATTTGGGTCCTCTCTTTCTTTCTTTTCGTCAGTTAGCCCAGGTTCAATAAATCTTGGTTATCTTCTCAAAAAAAACCTCTTATATTCATAATTCTTTGTATTTTTTATATTCATTAGTTTCCATTCTGATTATCATTATTTCTTGCCATCAGCTGGATTTAAATTTGATTTATTCTTGTTTACCCAAATTTTCAAGTTGCATTATTAACTTGTTTATTTGTGCTCTTTCTGATTTTTAAAAATTTATTTATTTATATTTTATTTTATGTTTGTATGTGTACCACATATGTGTCCAGTACCCACAGAGGTCAGAAGAGGGCATTGGATCACCTGGAACTGGGGTTTCAGATGAACCACCATGTGGGTGCTGGGATTTAAACCTGAGTCCTCTGGAAGAGCAGCCGCCAGTGCTCTTAGCCACTCAGCCATCTCTCCAGCCCTATCCCTTCCTGAATTTTTAGTGTAGGCACTAGAGCTATAAAATTCCCCTTATAGGACTGCTTTCAGTGTGTCCCAGAGGTTTTGTTTTGTGGTATTTTTATTTTCATAAATTTTTTTCTCTCTTGATTTCTTATTTGACCCATTTATCATTCAGTAATGAGTTAGTGAATCTCCATGAATTTATGTATTTGTAGGTGGCCTTTTCTGTGTCCCGGCAGCTGCTCCCAAAATAACCACACAGAGACTTATTGTTAATTATAAATGCTTGGTCAATAGCTCAGGTGGGTTACTAGCTAACTCTTACTTTTTAAATTAACCCATATTTCTTATCTACCCTCTGCCACGTGGCTGTACCTTCTTTCAACATGGCACCATCTTGCTTCTCTGCATCTGTAAGTGACTCTCAAGACTCCACCCTTCTTCCTCCTAGCATCATTTGTGTCTGGGTGTCCCACCTATACTTCCTGCCTAGCTCCAGCCAGTCAGCTCTTTTATTAAACCAATCAGAAGGCACCTTGGCAGAGACACATCTTCACAGTGTACAAAAAGACTATTCCATAACATGAATTTACTAGAGATTTCTTTGCTGTGATTTTTTTTTTCCTGAGACAGGGTTTCTCTGTGTAGCCTTGGAGCCTATCCTGGAACTCACTCTGTAGACCAGGCTGGCCTTGAACTCACAAAGATCCACCTGCCTTTGCCTCCTGAGTGCTGGGATTAAAGGCGTGTGCCACCACTGCCCAGCCTTTGCTGTCAATTTTAAGTTTTATTGCATTGTGGTCATCTAGGATACAAGGAGTGATTTCAATCTCTTTGAATTTTTAAAGATTTCTTTTGTGTCCCAGGATTTGGTCATTTTAGAGAAGTTTCTGTGTGATGTTGAGTAGAATGTATCTTCTTTGGTGTTTGGATAGATAGCTGTTAAGTCTATTTGATGTGTGATGCCAACTAATTTTGCTGTTTGTCTGTTTATTTTTGTTCATATGACCTATCTTTTGGGGAAAGTGGGGTATTGAAATTGCTTACTATAAATGGGTTGAGGTGAATCAGTGTCTTTAAATCTAGTAGTACATTTTTAATGAAATTGGGCACCACTGAGTTTAGTACATATATGTTTAGGATAGTAATTTCTATTTGGCTAAATGTTTACTTGGTTAGAATGAAGTGTCCCTCTTGATCTCTTCTGATTAGTTTTAGTTTGAAGTCCCTTCTGTCAGATTTGGGATAGTGATGCCTGCTTGTTTCCTGGGCGCATTTGAATGGAATACTTTTGCCCATCCTACTACACTAAGGCAGTGCCTATATTTAAAGCTAAGATCTGTTTCTTATAGGGAACAGATGGATTTTGTCTCTTTATCCATTCAGATAGCCTGTGTCTTTCGATTGGAGAATTGAAGCCATTGATATTTAAAGCTATTGAAGTGTGTGTATTAATCGTGGTCATTATGGTGTTGATTTTTATGTATGTGTTCTCAGTGGTATTTTGGTTTTAATAATTATGGCTTTGTATTTCTTTCCCTTTTGGTCTTTTGGTCTTTCCTCTCTTCAGCCCTGAATAACGCTACCTGTATTCTCTTAGATTTGGTTTGTTGGGTGTACATTTTTTTTTTAGGTTGTTTATATTGTAGGAAGTTTTTCTTTGTCCTTCAACTGCGGTGGGTAGTTTTGCTGGTTATATTAGCCTACATTGGCCATCATGGTCTTTTAGTACTTGGAATGCATTGCTTCAGGCCCTTTTGGGAAACCTGCTGTTATTCTGATGGGTTTTCATTTTGTGTGATTTGTGTTTTTTCTCTTGCAGTTGTCAATACACTTTGTTTCTCTCTGTATATTTAGTGTTTTAACTGTGATATGCCATGGGGATTTTCTTTTCTGGTCTTGTCTACTTGATGTTCTATATCTGTATTAGTGTATCTTTCTTTGGTTTGGGCAAGTTTTCTTCTACAATTTTGCTGAAGATCTGGTCTATGCCATTGACTTGGAATTCTAATCCCTTGTCTGCCAATAATTAGAAGATTTAGTATTTATGGTGTCCCACAGTTTCTGTGTGTTTCCTGTTTGGTTTTTTTGTTTGTTTTTAAGTTTCATATTCCTTGTTTATTTGGTCTAGATCTACTTTATCTTCAAGCCTGCATAGCCTGTCTTGTGCTCGATCCAGTCTACTTTCAAGACTTTCCTTTGAGTTCTCTAGTTGGGCTACTGGGTTATTCAAATCCAATTTTATTTCAGTTTGAGTCTTTTTCAGTGTTTCTATTTCTTTATTGAATTTCATTCTCAATTTCTGCATCATCTTGGTCATTTCCATCAGCCTTATGTTTGTGTTTTCTTTAAAAATTTTTTTAGATTTATTTTATGAGAGTTTTTCCTGAATGTATATACATGCAGTATGTGTGTGCCTGGTGCCCTATGAAGTCAGAAGGTGTTGGATCCCCTACAACAGGAAGGATGATTGTGAGCCACAATGTGGGTGCTGAGACTTGAACCCAGGTCCTTTGGAAGAGCATTAACTCCTGAGCCATCTCTCCACCTGTTTGTGTTTTCTCGGGCATTTCTTAGGTGTTAATTCTCCTTAAGTTCTTTCTTTTCAATTTCACTGAACTGTTTCTTTGTGTCTTCTTTAAACTCCTTGAATTCTTTGATGAAGTTTATGATTGTTGTTTTAAATTCTGTGTCCTGGGGTTCATCTAGGTAATTCTTATTGGTAAACATTTATACTGGACTGGCAAGTTTTGGAGAGGAGATACTGGTCTGATCTATCATGTTGTTTGAATTTTTCCATGATATATGGACATATGAGCTTCTTTTGTTAGTTCTGTGTCTGATATGGACAGGGTAGGTTGGGACAAAAAGATGTGTGAGTGGGCTGGGCAAAAAGGTTGGAAATAGCCTAGGTGGAGTACAGTCAGGGGGCAGACGAAACTAGGCTAGTGTGCAGGATGTGGGTCCTAGCTCAGCCTGGAGTGTGGGTGTAGATCTGGCTGGATGGAGAGGTTGACTATAGCTTGGAATGGTTCTGGGGGCTGAGGGGGGGTATACAGGGCAGATCCTTGCAGAAGCCTAAAGACTGGTTGTAATGAAGGCAAGGGTGGCCAGGCTAGGCTGGAACACTGGATATGAGATCTGGACTAGTTCTGGTGGGTTGGGGAGGGTTAGGCAGGCTCACCTACAGAAGGATGTGCATGATTTGGCTGAATATGGAGGTTCTCTTGTTAAATGTTAATGAATACTTGGAACAGCTCATGCAGAATATTCACATCTTATTTCACCACTTTGAAGTACTTGTCTTTTACTTTTATTAATATGTTTTCTGGTAGTTTCATTTAGCAAGTTTTCCTTGAATATAGATTTTCATTGGATTTTTTTTAAAGGTAGATTCAGGCTGGAGAGATAGCTCAGTAGTTAAGAGCATGTACTGTTATTGTAGAGGACATGAGTTTCAGTCTCAGTGCCCATGTCAGTCAGCTCACCTCCCTGTAAATCCAACTCCAGGGGAAATTCAGTGTCTCTGGCCTCCAAAGGCATGTGTGTATTCATGTACACACACCTATATGCAGATGTACAAATGTATACACACAATTAAATGTAGTTGGAATTTTCTTTGGGCCACTAACCAGCTTCCAAATAAAGACATAGAGACATTATTAATTATGAATGCTTGGCCTTAGCTTAGGCTTGCCCCCTCTTTAAACTTAATTTAACCTGTTTCTATTCATCTACATTTTGCCTTGGGGCTTTTTACCTTTCTTTCATTCTGTGTGTCCTTCTTTCCTTCTTCCTCCATGTCTGTCTGTCTGGCCCTTGATGTCTCCCTATTGTCTCCTTTTCTCCCCCGACCCCAGCCTAAATCTTCCTCCTACTTACTCTCCCTGCCCGGAAATTCTGCCTATTACCCCTCCCTTGCTATTGGCCATTCAGCTTTTTATTAGACAAATCAGGTGCCCTAGGTAGACAAGGTAAAACAGCAACACATCTTTACATAATTAAACAAATGCAACACATTTTTGTACAGTAAACAAATGCAACACATCGTTGCATGGTTAAACATACATTCTGCAACAATTAAAAGTATTTCTTTTAAAAGGTGGGTGGACCTGGGAAGATGGCTTAGTCAGTAACGTGCTTGCTATGCAAGGAAAAGGGCCTGAGTTCAGATCCCCAGCACTCATGGGAAACGCCAGGCGTGGTGGTGTGTGCCTATGATTCCAGTGCTGGGGAGACAGAGACTGGAGAATCTCTGCACTTACTGATCATTCAGTCTAGCTTCAAGTTCAGTGAGAGACCTTGTCTCAAAAATTAAGATAGAGAGTGATAGAAAAACACACATGGAAGCCGGACGGTGGTGGCACACACCTTTAATCCCAGCACTCAGGAGGCAGAGGTAGGTGGATCTCTGTGAGTTTGAGGCCAGCCTGGGCTAGAGAGTGAGTTCCAGGAAAGGCACAAAGCTACACAGAGAAACTCTGCCTTGAAAAAAAAAAGAAAAAGAAAAAAGAAAAGAAAAAGAAAAACACACATGGTATCAACCTCTGGGAGCCATAAGCATGGGCACCTGCATGTACATGTGCATTCAAAGAGTAGAAGAAAAGACAGAGGAGAAAATGCTGCTTTGGTGCCTAAATTCCCATCTGAAGTGAAGATGCTGGACCACAGTGGAGGATACTTTAGGGCCATTAAAAACTAAACTGTATGGTATTTAATAATTTATAAGCAGTGTGTGGTATGTAGAACAGTACACAGTTGATTGAAAGAACCATGGCCTTGCTGGGTATAGCAACACACGCCTTTAGTCCCAGCAGTCAGAGGCAGGTGATCTCTGGAGTTCCAGGCCAACCAGAGCTACATAGAGAGAGCCTATCTCAAACCAAACAAAGAAACAAGAACTATGACCACATTTCTGAGGAACAGGGGTGGAGGGGGCAGGAACATGACGCCAGAGCATAGTCTCCAAGGATGCAGGTCTCAGGCTAAAATATGATTCCCTGAAGCTCACACCAGGGATACACAGTGATGGTTAGCAAGGTCTTTGAGCTCCAGGATTAAAGGGCGTGTGTGTATGTGTCCTACATCCTTGCATAGCTCTTGACGTGTGGGGAGGGACTTAACATGACTAGGGAGGTGAGAAATGAAGAAAAGACACACAGAAAAGCTGCAGTCACATGGACTGGGCTCTTTGACCGAGAAGCCACAGTACCTCAGAGGCTCAGCGTGTTTATTATATAGAGTTAAACAGAAAAGCAGGGTTATTGTGTATAGCTTAAGAAGGGGGTGAGGTTATGGTATACAGCTGGATCAAAAAGACAGGTTTAGCCAATCACAGTAGGAGCCATGTTTATTGGGAAGCAGTTTCAGGCCCCAGATTTGGAGGCAAGGAGAGAAAGTTGTGGTGGACACTTTCTGCACATACTATCCACGTTCACACATGGACTAGAGGAAGTATTTGCCAATTCCTGCTGAGCCTCACCCCGGAAAGCTTTGCCGTTTCCCGTGGGTCTGGGGCTCTGGGGTCCGTGACACATTCACTTGGGGTTTCATTCACTCAGCGTTTCCTCTGCTTCCCACATCTCCCCTCTCCTCTGTCTTCGATGTTCAGGATGGATTCCACACTTGGTCTAGGAGTGGTTCACTGCAGTGCTGGGTACTAGACTGTAAAGATAAGAAGGAAGATCACGGCAGCCCCTGTGCCCAGAGGAAACTGAAGGAAAGTTTGAGCAAGCTAAAATGACTGAAGCCTGGGAGTTCATTATGGATTGCTTTTGTAGTGTTAGCAGGAGAAACTGATCTCATTCTAAGGCTTTTGCTTTTCTAGGATGTGGGGACATAATTTAGTCACATCCACTATCATTATTGTGGGTCCAAGATCCAGGAGGTGGGCCCCATTACTTCCCATTTTTCCTGTCTAAGTTGCAGGGCTGTACCCCACCCCAAATAGTTGAATGGCGCTCATCAGGACTCCAGGTGATGACAGTAGTAGCCTTCAAATGGAATGACTCGATGATATAAACAAGTGTGGATGGTCATGACCAAGTCACTGGATAAAAACACAATGGCCCAGTCCCCTGATGGGTTTTACCTGCATAGACACAATTACCACACACAAAGCAGTTAAAGCCACCAAGATTTTCCCCTTGGCTACATGCTGCCTCTGTCAGAGTGTGCACAGCTCTGCAGCTTTGGGCTGCTTCTCCACACCAGGTATGATGCAGCGGGTGAATGCAGCAGCCCTCATGCAGACACGCCGGAGCCCCCTCAGCCATGGTGGTGAGTCACGGAGTACCACTGCGCTTGTCTGGCTCCCAGGGATCAGGCTAAGGCCCCGCCTCGCAGGCTATATCGCCTGTACACTGCAGGTGTGTGTGTGTGTGTGTGTGTGCCAAATGTAACATGAAAGCAATTAAATAAAAAACAAATATGGGAACATAGTTGGGTCTTTCTGCTGCGTATCCATCTCTCAAAGTTTCCTCTCTTTTTATTTATTCTTCAAGCAGCCAAACTCCCTGCCCCCTTCCCTGGACGTGCCTCCCAAACACAGCCCAAGAACTGGATGATGTTGCAACGCCTACACTGTACTTCTGAGGTTTCCAAAAGTCTCTCAGTGTATACAACTACCTACCTCTAGATCTTACTTATCAAAATACAACTGCCCTTCTCTAGATTTTACTTATCCCCCCAAATCTTAACTTGTAACTGTCTAGTCTACAGTCTGTCGCTCTCTGGAGTGTTACCTGTTCAAATGTTTTACAGCCTGTGCTTAGGATCGTACCCCCTTTGTCCATACTTCTTTCTTCATAGTTGTTTTCATTTCTTCCCTTCCCCCCTTTTTTTTCTTTCACCTGTAGAACAAGCACACTTCTTTCTTTCTGGTATTCCCTTGTCTGACCTGGAAGAGTCCCTGTAGCCAGTGTCCACATTCCTGTCTCCAACTGGGTTTCTGTTCAGGTATTACTTGCTGTGTCCTTGCTTGGCCTCCAAGGACATGACCTGGCTGAGGGCAGGGATGGAATGAAGAAAAAGACAGACACACAGACAGAAGGGCTGGGGTCAAGTGGGCTCTGTAGGGTAAAAGGGCCAGAAAAAAAAAAAAAAAAAACAACCCACCCTGACCCCGAAACCAGAGCCAAAGAAACACACTCTGACCCTGAGAACAGAACCAACTCACTGGCCCTGAGACCAGAGCCAAAAGGTTAAAAAGAGCCAGTGAAAGAAACACACTTTGGCCCTGAAACCAGAGCCAAAGAAACACACTCTGCCCCTGACCAACTCAGTACAAGAACCCAACCAATCCCTGAGCACAAAATCCAGCCAATCTCTGAGCTTTTGTAAGTTCAGGGATTGAAATCTGACCAATCTTCATCCTAGAAAAACTCCGCCCCTAAGAAGTCCTATATAAACCCTGTGCCTATTGGAAGATGCCTTTTTCCACCCTGGCAGGGGCAGCTACCCTCCTGGAGTCTTCCTTCTGGATAAATCTCTTGAATGAGGTTTGAGTGAGACCTTTCACTGGAGTGGAGCAGGGCAGAGAAGTAACAACTTTCACTGAAGCAGGAGCAGAGCAGGGCAGAACTGTTAATACTTTTGCTAGGGAAACCTTCCCCTAAGAGCAGAGTTGTTACATTGGGGATACCTCCCCCTGGATCAGGGCTATAAGCTGCTATGCTTCTGGTGACTTTGTGGTATTACTTGGCTCCAGACTGCTAGGATCCCTTTCCTTCCGAGCTGCCATGCTTATAGGCTCTCTAATGGAGAGACCGCAACACCCTGGAATCCCAGCATGTTTATTATATACAGTTGGCTGATAAACAAGGAGGCAAGTTCAGCTAATTTCAGTAGGCACAGTCTCTATAGGGAGCACTCTTCAAGATGTAAATACCAGTGGGAGTTCTATGGTGGACATTTTCTACACTCACTATCAACATCCACACATGGGCTGGAGAAAGACTTTGCCATTTCTCTTTAGGCTTCACCCTGAGGGTTAGGAGAGGAAAGGTTTGGCATTTTTCCATGACTCTGAGGTTCTGGCACCCTTGACGTGGTTGTGCCCATGTCAACAGCACACATTTACTCAAGGGCTTCACATACTCAGGGCTTCCTCTACTGCCTACATGTATGTACGTGTGTGTTCGTGTGTGTGTGTGTGTGTGTGTGTGTGCGCGCGCGCATGCACATGCTCCCATGTAGGCCAGAGGTCAATGTTGAGTGTCTTTCTCTATTGCTCTCCACTTTATTTTTTGAGTCAGAATCTCTCCCTGAATCTGAAGCTGATGAGCCAGTCCTGGAGTTCCCTGTCTTTGCCTCCCCGGTGTGGGGATGCTAGGCACATTGCTGTAACAGCTTTTACCTGGGTGCTGGGAAATCAAATTCAGGTCCTCATGTCTGTACTGCAAGCATGTTACTGACTAAGCCATCTCCCCTGCCACTCAAGGCTTTTTAAATTCTCTGTTCCTTATACACATGCCCTTGCTGTGGCCCCTCCTATTCTGAGTCCTGCAAACCAGGCTGCTGTCTCTCTGCTCCAATTGTCATTCCTGCACTACTTCTGATGCCCGTCCAGTTTTTCCCAACCCTAGACTTTAGGCACGGCACTTGTGCTCCTTTATCTCCTCCTCAGAACGTCATGTGTCCCGTATGTAGATGTCCCTCCCTCCCTGGAGACTCGCTGTCACACCGTGAAATGAAGCAGGTTGTATCATGTACAAAGCTTTATCATATGCTCTCTTCAGATGTTGAATACCCACACATCCCAGAACCCCAGTGTGAAAGCAAATTTCAACTTGTATTGTTACATCAGGAAGACTCAGTGCTGGGCATGAAGTTCACACTTGAGAGGCTAAGGCAGGAGGATGATCATGAGTGTGAGGTTAGCCCGAACTACAGTGTAATTCTATTCTTTTTTTTTTTTTTTTTTTTTTTTTTTTGGTTTTTCGAGACAGGGTTTCTCTGTGTAGTTTTGCGCCTTTCCTGGAACTCGCTTTGGAGACCAGGCTGGCCTCGAACTCACAGAGATCTGCCTGGCTCTGCCTCCCGAGTGCTGGGATTAAAGGCGTGCGCCACCACCGCCCGGCAAAAACAACTTCTTTTTTTTTTTTTTTTTTTTTTTGTCGTTTTTTGAGACAGGGTTCCTCTGTGAAGCTTTGCACCTTTCCTGGAACTCACTTGGTAGCCCAGGCTGGCCTTGAACTCACAGAGATCCACCTGGCTCTGCCTCCCGAGTGCTGGGATTAAAGGCGTGCGCCACCACCGCCCGGCTGTAATTCTATTCTTAAGCATCAGTTAACCATAATAATTCTACATAAAACAATTTGATAACATATGGACTTAAAATTACAGTCATTTATTTCTCAGTATGTGTCTTCAGGTTGGCTGGCATTTAAGCTTTAAGCAACTGTTGGATATAATTTAAATTTAAAAGCGGTAGGTTGGGCCAATGTTTCTTATATATTTCTCATTCCCTGGACCACGGGTTACTCAAAACATGCTGTTCTCAAAGCAAAGGGCAGGAGGACAAGAGGAGGAGCCCAGATTGACTGGTCTCCTTCAGGCCTTTCCTTTCTCTACACATGCCTCAATCACTGGCCACAGTAAGCTCTGTGGTAAAACCCAAGCCAAAGTGTGTGGCTTTCTGTCCCTCAGGAAGGCACAGAAGGGTGTGAGCCTCAGAGTCTCCAGGGCACAATGAGGCACTGGGACCAAAGGTTCCAATACCACGTGTAGAACGTTGTGTTTATTTACATCCACATTGGGACTTTTCCTTTGATTCCAGCAGCTCTAGAAAACAGGTAGACTTGGCAGCCATAACAACTCAGGGGTGGGGTGGGGTGGGTGGGGTGGGCGGCGATGCTCTCCAGCCGGAATGTTTCCTCATCGCTCATTCACACTCCCACCACTCGGATGTAAACCCAGAAAATATTTTGGTGTGTTATTCTCTCCAAACCTTTAGAGCAGTGCAATAATTTAAAAATTCTGACTTCAAAACAGCATCTCTCCAGATCTCAAATATTTCTTGAAAGAGCAGGGCATAAGAGCACATGCCTTTAATGGAGGCAGAGGCAAGTGGATTTCTTTGAGTTGGACCGCAGACTGGTCTACAGAGCTAGTTCTAGGCCAGCCAGGGCTACACACTGGGACCCTGCCTCCAAAAAAGAAAAAAAAATCTCCAAAGAATATTCTTTTCTGCCCTCCCCACAATTCTTGTCAGAATAGACTCCTATGTGTGGGTAGAGAGGGGAGGGGGCCTGAGACTGAACTCAGGTCAGAACTGCAGGGAATCCCTCAGAATTGGAAAGACTACAGATTGGGAACTGAGGCGTCCCACCTTCAGGACAAGCTTATCTTCTTAGAGTCTAGGAAGGGTCCTTCAGAATCCCAAACCACCTGCCGGCCATGTTAGAGGTGCTAAGCACTCAGAGAAGCAGCATAAATGTTCTACAGGTCTTTCAGGCCAAAGCATGGTGGTAGCTGCCACATCCCTTTGTTTTTGTTGTTGTTTTTGTTTGTTTTTGAGGCAGGGTTACTCTATGTATCCCTGGCTGTCCCAGAACTCACTCTGTAGACCAGGATGGTCTCGAACTCAGAGATTCTCCTGCCTCTGCCTCCTGAGTGCTGGGATTAAAGGCGTGCACCACCACCACCCGGCTACTGCATCTTTTTTTATCCCTTGGATGTGACAATGGTTTTCCCTTTTGCTAGGCATTTGGCTTTTATCCACTCTGTCATGAAAATGTCACAATGAACACTGTCATAAGCCTTTGACCACATTTCTGATTACAGGCACGTATCACTGAGTGGTGGGGATCTGACAAGCCTGCTGTTAGGTGACCTGTCACTGTATGGCACATTAACAGTGTGTCATAGGCAGTCTGTCAGAGTTCAGCATGACTGTATTTCCAGGGGCGAGATGCCTGGGAATGCAGTCATTTGTCCAAAGGCTATGACCATTTCTTCAGGCTCTTGACAGTCGATTGCCAAACTGCTTGACCAAAGGGTCAAACACATGTGTTCTCCCACCAGCATAACAGAAGGTCTTGTTAGTGTTCTCAGGAGTGAACATTTGAGGGTAACACTATGAAACTTTTTTTCTTCTCCTGTCCAGTTATATTTCATGGTTACCATATTGTACATAGGTTTTTTTTTCCTTCAAGAATATACATACTTTTAATTGGCTGAGAATTTCATGCATGCATGTAATACATTCTGATCAAATCTACCCCTGTGCTCTCTCCCCTCCTGTTCTTCTCCCATTGCCTCACTTTTCCCTCCCACACTCGTGTTCTGTTTTTAAGTCCACTGAGTCCACTCATTCCTGCCAGTATGAGCGTGGATGGGACGGAGGGCCCCCACTCCTCCATATCTACATACAGCAAGTGGTTTATTTTGACAAGAATTGTGGAGGAAGAAAAAATTTTTTTTTCAGAATTTGTTTTTCTTTTCTTTTTTTGAGGGCTGGCCTGGAACTCCCTCTGTAGACCAGGCTAGCTTTGAATACACAGCCCAAGAGGCTACTCGAGCATGGGTAGCTAGCTTCTCAGGGGCTGCATCCGTGAAGAAAACCTCCCCAGCACCCATCAGTTGCCAATAGCACCTCAGATGAGGGCTTGACTTCATGACCCCACCCATCCAGTCTGGAATTTGAGCTGGCTTGTTCTTATATAGGCCCTGTGCATGTAGGCACAGCTGCTGTGAGCTCATGTCCAGAAAATACTTTTGCTGTAGGCATCCACTGCCTCTGGCTCTTACAGACTTTTCTTACTGCCCCCTGTTCCGCAATGACCTGAGTGCGGGGTGTGTGTGTGTGTGTGTGTGTGTGATATAAATCTACCTTTTAGAGCTGAGCACTCTACCATTTCTTATTCTCTGCATGTTGGCCAGTTGCAGCCTCTGTGTTAATCACCATCTACTACAAAAAGAAGCTTCTCTGGATGGGGTTTGAGAGACACTCTGTGGGTATAAAGGTAAGAGCTTAGGTGACAATATATGTCCATTTAGCAGGGTAACGGTGGTAGTAAACTTTTCTCTAGGGCCTATGACTTCCGTAACGGTGGTAGTAAACTTTTCTCTAGGGCCTATGACTTCCCCAGTCATGGATTCTTGGCCCAGTTAACAACATCAGGCAGGAGTCCTGTCTTGTGGAGCAGACCTTAAATCCAACCGTAAACTGCTTGGTTTTATGCCCATAACATTTGGGCCATTATTGCCACTGTGGACTTATCTTGCCAGGCCAGTCACTGTTGTAACACGCAGGTTTCATAGCTTGGTAAGGCAAGCGATTACTTTTCTCTACCACTAGTGTGCACAGTACTTCCCAACGCCACGACACAGGAAAACAACCGGCTATCTAAGAGGAGCCCAGACCAATGACGCATGGCAATGAACAGACTTGCAAGTAAAGATGAATGGACTAAAGGGTAAACTGTGTGACTCACTGTGTCACACTACAGCTTCCAGGGTGTGATTCTTCTCATTTTGTTTGTTTGTTTGTTTGGTTTTTGGTTTTTCTTTTCAATTTTGTGTTGTTTGGGGGCAGGGAGACGGTCACAATGGGACAGGGAAATAAGTAGGATTGGAATGTAGGATGTAAAATCTACAAAGAATCAATAAAAGTAAAAACATTTTTTTAAAAAAGCTAGAAGGTTCTTGAAAGTCCTCAGATACCTAGAAGGGGCACTTTGTTCCACAGGTGGTCCTTTGATGGAAGAGGCTGGGGTCACGGTGAGGGTGGATAGTGCTCCCTGTGTGGTCATGGTAAGGGTGGATAGTGCTCCCTGTGTAGTCATGATGAGGACGGACGGTGCTCCCTGTGTAGTCATGGTGAGGACGGATGGTGCTCCCTGTGTGGTCATGGTGAGGGTGGACGGTGCTCCCTGTGTGTTCATGGTGAGGATGGACAGTGCTCCTCATATAAGGTGTGTGGTTATGTAAGGGTGGACGGTGTTCCCTGTGTGGTCATGGTGAGGGCGGACGGTGCTCCCTGTGTGGTCATGGTGAGGGCGGATGGTGCTCCCTGTGCACCGTGTGCAGGGCTCACCTCAGGTGGAATGACTAGAGCTGTGGCCATGGTAGGGGACCATGTAAAACTTTAAATAAAATGTAATGGAGAATACTTAGATATCAATTTATTTTAAAAAGCTAGCAGATGCAATGACATTTTAGGATGTGTGAGATCATCTAATTTCATTAAATGTAATAAAATTAATGTTTCATAGAATAGTGCTTATAGGAAACAGACAACAGTGTGGTGTGCTCATGCCCAGAATCCCACAACTTGGAAAACGGAGGCAGGAGGACTGCCATGTGTTCAGGGCCAGCCTTGACTATATAGTGGGCTTTAATTAAACCTGGGCTAATGAGCAAGAGCCTGTCCAAAAAAAAAAAAAAAAAAGACAAAAACAAGAAAGCCATGGCAAATGGTTGGTTGCTATGGGAGAGTTCCAAGTACTCTTCAGAGCACTGACTGACAGATATAAAAACAAGTAGGAGCCGGGCGGTGGTGGCGCACGCCTTTAGTCCCAGCACTTGGGAGGCAGAGGCAGGCGGATCTCTGTGAGTTCGAGGCCAGCCTGGTCTCCAAAGCGAGTTCCAGGAAAGGCGCAAAACTACACAGAGAAACCTTGTCTCGAAAAACAACAAACAAACAAACAAACAAAACAAGTAGGAAACAGACCAGTAGCCCTGTCAACCCATCTCTAATAAGGGGGTGGGGCCAAAATGAGTGAAGGGAGAGAGAACACGATACAGAGAGATTAGGGAGAGATTTAAGAGGCACTTGGGGGAGTGGTGTTAGGAGAAAATGCCTTCTGCTGTGATGCGACACTCCAAGACTGACATCACCCTCGAAAGTGTCACTGGTGGGGAATGGAAGATACTGAGACGAGACATGCAGAGGTTCAGATGCAGCCTGGGGACCCCATCCTCAGGTGGTCCAAAGCCTGCCAAGCCCTCTGCTGCCTCTAGGCCTCCCGGACTGCCTGCTCGCCAGCATCCGGTGACCTTCTTCACACCCCTTCGTGTTCACAGAGCATTGTGTGCTCTAAGATGGGAAGGTCACCACGAAGGGTCAGAATTATGGACCGAACCACTTAAAATTTAAAATTTATTTATCTATTTATTTGCGTTCTCATTCATTTGATCACTCCCTACAGGAAGCTTATTCTTCCCTCCCACAACAATCACTACAAGAAAACACCCCACAAACTTGCCTAGGGGGCCAGTCTGATGGAGGCAATTCCTCAGTGAAGTCCCCTGTTCCTAGATGACTGGAACTTGGGACAAGTAGACAAGAAAAACAATATCACACCCTTAAATGGTGATCAGATGCAGCATTCTGCAAATGGCTGAGACTCAGATTAAAGGAACTAGCCCAAGTTCAAGTCTACAGGGTGAAAGTTGGTAAGTATTAGGATCTAGTATTTATATTCTTTCTTCTTTGTTTTTAAACAGACTTTATTTATTATGGCTATTAATATTATTTTTGCATTTCTGGAAACGGAACCCAGGGCTCTGTGTGTACTAGGCAAGCTCTACTACCAAGCTACATCCTTGATTATTTTGAGGCAGGGTCTCACTTTGTAGCCCAGGCTGATCTGTATCTCTCCATTCTCCTGTCTGTGCCTCCTGGGTGCTGGGTTCATGGGTGTGCAGTGTACCACCCAGTGTGGTTTGCAATTTTTCAAGCAATGCTGTTTTTCATTTAGTTAATAATGTACTCCAGGAAGCCCCTCAGGTCTGTTAGCAAAAGCACTACCTTTGACCCTATTCTATGTCCCTTTTGCTTCTAGTAAATGTTTCTAGAAGTAACCAAGTTGGATAGTTCATAATTCCAAGGGCTGAGGGTATAGAGCAGTGAGTAGCCACTTTGTAGCATGCTCAAGGCCCTGAGTTCCATCCCTAGGGCCACCAAAAGAAAAAAGAAACCTCCTAGGTGTAGTGGCTCACCCCAGTAATCCCAGCACTTGTGAGAGTGAGGCAGGATTGCCATGAGTTTGAGGCTAGCCTGAACTACATAGTGAGTTCTAACAGCCTGGGCTACAGAATAAGACCCTGTCTCAAAAGGTGAAACCGAACAATCACAAAAACTAAAAGGAAGGAGAGAAGGAGGAAAGTCCTTACTGTTGCATGACTACAGCAGGACTGCCAGCCCGAGGCCATCAGAGCATTGGGGACACAGCACTCACTCACCATACTGCAAATGAGTCAGCTTCCTCAGAGTCCATTATTTCATGATGTGTAAAACGGAAAAAAAAAAAACACCTCACATATAATATTCAAGAAAGTGAAAAGGCTTTCTATACAAACCTTCAAAAAGTTACTGCACCATTTCACGAGGCGGCAGAAATACGCCCTGCTCAGACTGGAGCAGGAGGAAAGGCTGCTGGCCCTGTCTTTCACAGGTAGTCTGTGGGCCAGCTGGAGTCCAGGATGTCTCCTTTGAGAGCGCTTTGGCTGAGGAGAGCATCGTTTATGCCTAAATCTAGAGAGAATTTAGCTTCTTTGGTTGGTTGGTTTTGGTTTTGGTTTTTTCGAGCTTTTCTTAAACAGCAACAACAGCTGGGCGTGATGGCGCTTCCATGGAAGCAGGAGGACCAGGGAGGGGCTCAAATTTAGCCTCTCTCTGTAACAATGGGCTATGTAACTATTGAACAGCCTGGGCTAAATCAGACCCTGTCAAAAAACCAGAGAGGAAAATATGAACAGCCATCAATACATGGCAGTAACCTTTGCATGAACATTATGCTAATGGCCTGCTTTTTGTCTTTTTAATTCTCATTCTCATTCTCTCTGTCTGTCTCTCTGTCTGTCTCTCTGTCTCTGTCTCTGTCTCTGTCTCTCTCCCTGTGTGTATGTGTATCACAACGCCTGTGTAGAGGCTGGAGGACAACCCTAGGGAGTCAGTTCTCACCTTCCACCCTGTGGGCTCTGGGGATTGAACTGATACTGTCAGGTCTACCTGGCAAGCCATTTTACTGCTGAGCCTTTTAAAAAAATAATTTATTCTTTTATGTGCACTGGTGTTTGTCAGATTCCCTGGAACTGGAGTTACAAACAGTTGCAAGCTGCCATGTGGATGCTGAGAATTGAACCCGGGTCCTCTGGAAGATGTCAGTGCTCTTAACAGCTGAGCTCTCTTCAGTCTCTGCTGCTGACCTGTCTTACAGGCCCCTAAATAGCCTATCTGAATAATGTGAACAGACAAGGGCATTTCTGATTTTGCTGTAGTACTTATTGGCTCTTCTGGACAACAGTCAATCAAATCAGCAGCTTCTCAAAGCACTTCTAAAAGCTTTTGTTTTCACATAAAGGAAGGCGATTTAAAATTTTTTAAATTACATCTTGTTTAGTGTGTGTGTGTGTGTGTGTGTGTGTGTGTGTGTGTATATATATATATATATATATATATATATATATATGTATACGCAAGTAGATGTCAGAAGCCAATGTGTAGTCAATTCTCTCCTTCCAACATGTGGTTCCCAGGGATTAAACTTAGGTCAGTAGGCTTGATGAAAGGCTGTTGCCTCCTGAGCTCTCTTGCTGGCCTAAGGAAGGTGATTTCTAAAGGCTTTAATATCCAGTAGGGTATGGTGACATGTGCCTATAATCCCAGCAATTGTAGGGTGGAAGCAGGGGGAATCAGGAGGAGAAGAAGTTCAAGGTCACTGTGGTTGTTTCAATGCATCTGGCACCCATAAGTTCACAGGGAGTGGCACCATTAGGAGGTGTGGCCTTGTTGGAGGAAGTGTGCCACTGTGTGGGTGGGCTTTGAGGTCTCCTTTGTTCAAGCTTCGCTAAGTGTAGAGTAAAACCACTTCCTGTTGCCTGCAGGTCAAGATGTAGGACTCTCACCTCTGCTGTGGGATGTCTTTCTGTATGCTGTGAACATGTGTTGCTCGGATTGGTTGATAAATAAAGCTGCATTGACCTATGGCAAGGCAGCTTAGAGGCAAGTGGGAAATCCAAGCAGATATATGGAGAGAAGAGAGGAAAGATGCCAGCCGCCACCAAAGGAATAGCAAGATGCCAGCAAACTGGTAATGCCACAGCCACGTGGCAACTTATAGATAACTACTCAGCAGAGAAAAACAATGACATCATGAGGTTTGCAGACAAATGGATGGACCTAGAAAAAATCATCCTGAGTGAGGTATCCCAGACTCAGAAAGACAAACATGGTATGTACTCACTCATAACAGGATACTAGATGTGGAACAAGGATGACTGGACTGCTACTCATATCACCAGGCAGGCTACCTGGAAAACAGGACCCCAAGAAAGACACAGGGATCGCCCAATGACAGAGAAATGGAATGAGATCTACATGAACAGCCTGGACATGAGTGGGGGTAGTGAAGGGCGAGGGTCGAGGGAAAGAGAGCTTGGGTGAGTGGGAGATCCCAGCTGGATCAACAACAGAGAGGGAGAACAAGGAATAGGAGACCATGGTAAATGAAGACCACATGAGAATAGGAAGAAACAAAGTACTAGAGAGGCCCACAGAAATCCACAAAGATACCCCCACAACAGACTGCTGGCAATGGTCGAGAGACAGTCCGAATTGACCTACTCTGGTGATGGGATGGCCAAACACCCTAATTGTCGTGCTAGAAACCTCATCCAACTACTGAGGGATCTGGATGCAGAGATCCATGACTAGGCCCCAGGTGGATCTCTGGGAGTCCAATTAGCGAAAATGAGGAGGGTTTATATGAGAGAGAATTGTTGAGACCAAGGTCGGATAAAGCACAGAGACAAATAGCCAAACAAACGGAAACACATGAAATATGAACCAATGGCTGAGAGGTCACCAACTGGATCAGGCCCTCTGAGTGGGTGAGACAGTTGATTGGCCTGATCTGTTTGGGAGGCATCCAGGCAGTGGCACCGGGTCCTGTGCTCATTGCATGAGTCGGCTGTTTGAAACCTGGGGCCTATGCAGGGTCCCTTGGCTCGGCCTGGGAGGAGGGGACTGGACCTACCTGGACTGAGTCCACCAGGTTGATCTCAGTCTGTGGGGAAGGCTTTGCCCTGGAGGAGATTGGAATGGGGGGCGGGCTGGGGGAAAGGTGAGGGGGGCGGGAGGGGGGAGAACAAGGGAATCTGTGCCTGTATGTAGAACTTAATTGCATTGCAAAATAAAAATTAAAAAAAAAATTTTATAACCTAAAAAAAAAAAAAAAAAAGAAATGGGTTAATTTTTTTTGTTTTTGTTTTTTCGAGGCAGGATTTCTCTGTGTAGCTTTGAGCCTTTCCTGGAACTCACTTTGGAGACCAGGCTGGCCTCGAACTCACAGAGATCCGCCTGGCTCTGCCTCCCGAGTGCTGGGATTAAAGGCGTGCGCCACTACTGCCCGGCTAGAAATGGGTTAATTTAAGATGAAAGAGCTAGCTAGCAAGAAGCCTGCCATAGGCCATGCAATTGGTAGTTAATATTAAGCTTCTGATTATTTTATAAGCAGCTGAGGGACTGTGGGGCCGGTTGTGACTGGAGCAACACTGGATGGTGGGGCCAGGTGGGACTGGTTATGGTTGCCATGGTTATGGTCTCTATTCACAGTTATAGAAACCCTAGCTAAGACAGTTATCCAGGCTGGACAGTGAAAGTTCTGGGCCAACCTAGGCTACCTGAAACCCTATCTCCAAAAAAAAAAAAAAATTTATTTAATCTCAAAATCCCAAATCTAGATATATTGATCTTATTCTATTTGATCTTCTTTTTGTTTTTAATTTATTGATCTTAAATTACTGTGACAAAACTATCAAAGTAACTATATTGATAACTACAGCAATTTCATAAAACACTGACTTCTCTGAGGATCGCTAGTCCAGTGACTCAGTGAAAGAACACAGTAATCCTTTTAGACATGCTTCCTCCTGCTCGGAAACCAGGAGAAGCTGCTGATACTCCTTTGAAAAGCTCATAAGAGAGGGGGCCTTTTCATTGTTTCCAGACAACCCTGATAATGCTGAACTTCTAGATTTATTTTAAAGCTGTAAACCCACCCTTGACACATACTGAAGAAGACAGCAGAGCTCATGTGTGCTGTCCACATCAGGCAAGCATTCTGCCATGCACTTCAGCTCCTCCTTGTTAATGTAGCCCAGGCTCATGATCCTCCTGCCTCACCCTCCATAGCTAGTGCTTGGATTATAAGAGTGCACCAATGCATTTGGTAGAAGCTGGCTTAATGGTTTTGTTTTGAGAGCAGCTCATGTAGTCCAGGCTGGCATCAAACTTAATATGTAGCCGGGGATAACCCTGAACTCCTGATCTCCTGCCATGCTGGTATTACAGGTGTATGTCACCACATGAGGCTCAGAATGTTGATTTACCTTTCTTTCTTCCTCCCTTCCTGCCTTCCTTCTTTTCTTTTCTTTCTTGAAGCGTGATCCTAATTAGTCTTATCAATAAAAACCAGGAGTCAGATACTGGGGTAAAAGCTAAAAGATCAGAGAAGCAGAGGAGCAGCCAGTGACTTCTTACCTCTCTGAATCCTCCAACCCAAAGGGCCAAGATCCTGTTTCCATGCTGCCTTATCACTTCCTATCTCCTATCTGTACAGACCTCCAGACCTCTATTGTTATAGTGGCTAGTTCTACCCTCTGATCTCCAGGCAATCTTTATTTGTCAGAACACAAACAAAATATCACACATTTCCCCCTTTTTGTCTAAATAAAAAGCAAAGGTTTTAACTAACATAGAAAAACTATATACAATAAGTACAATAACTACATACAAATATGTACAGGCAGTAATTACATTAACAATGTCTGGTCCATTAGCATTTGACAAATTCAGAGAAAATACTCCATTATCTATCCTATCTTGGTGAGTCCAAAGTGTTGTACTGAATTCATCTTCTGTCCTAACTTGCATTACCAACCCCAAACTATCTTTTGATGTCTCTCAACCTTTTACACTATACACCTCTTTTGTGTCTTTTCTGAATTTGTTTAAAAAAGGAAAACTATAACTATAACTATCTAGTCTTCAACTCCATCAGAGACCTAAGAAGGATATAATATTATTTGAGTAAACAGGAAGTATAGAGCAAACAACTTCCAAAAATAAGAAATGACAGAAACAGCTGGTTGCCTGGACAGTTACCCAAGGTTCTTCTGCAACATTGGGGCAGCCATCTTCAGCCTACAGACCTAGAATATCTGATAGACTTATCTGTGAAGCAGAATTTTGGAGGACTGTGCCACCTTGTCTTAGCAAAGTTGTGCAGTCCTTTCTTTTCTGTCCTGCTTGCCCAATTTGGGCAGGATGCTGTCAGCAGTCAAGGCAAGGGCAGTTTTTGGCCCAGGGGCTAACTTTTGCCACAAAGAAAGCAAGCTCCATAAGGAGTTTCTTTGATGCCCACCATCTTCTCTGAAGTAGATTGGTGCTGCCAGGAGCAGACATGTCTCATTGTCATAAAACAACAACAAAAACAACAACAAAAACCCTTATGTTATTAAAACACCTTAAATGCCATATTTTGTAGATCTCTGAAGTATTTGAAGACCATCTGTCTATCGAAAAGATATCTCTGTTTGACCTTAAAAACATATGTAACTTGACTACAAGTTTGATTGTAATAGGTGACTAACTACTAACCTGCATTTCCTTATTATCCTAAATAGTTTGTAATAGTAACTTTCAAGGACTAGAAATTTACACTACATCATTAAATGAGCTGTATAGATACAATACCTTGAACAAAAGTAGAAATGTATGTATAATATGTTCTATCCAAAAATAACCTTAAATTTTTATCAATATATAAAAATCCATATCAATGTAAAATATTTAAAACTAGTAGTTGCTTTTTTGGTTTAAAAGTAGATTCAATAACCTACCTTTTTATTCTATCATTTCTATAACAAAAATAAATGCAAATTTGTACCAATATACAAAAATCCAAGCCAATGTAAAATATTTAAAACTAGTAGTTGGATTTTTTTTTGTTTAAAAGTAGATTCAGTAATCTACCTTTTTATCCTATTTCTATATTTCTCTTTTTCTTTTTAGAATGAGATCCTTGAATCTAATCTCCTTTGTTTAGTTTTTTCCTGACCATTATCAATAACAACTTATAACCAACCCCCTAAATGATGACAAATATCCATAACCCACTGAATGACAAAAAAACCACCCACCCCACCTCTTGGGAATGTGGGTGTCATGTTCTTAAAATTATTTCCTGCTGTCTGGGGGGTGGTGGCACCTTTAGGGAACTCTAAAAATGTTTGGGATAATTGTTGAGTCCTGGGAGAGCTAGCTATATCATTTGTTGTCCAGTCTCTGTGTAATGGGAAAGTGCAGGGCTTGTCTCAAGTGTTGGCTGGAGTAGTCTGTGAGGCTGGATCATCTCAGCCAGCAATCTCAATATTGTCCTGAGCAGTATGTAGTCCAAAGCTGATCTGTCTTTCAGTGGTGTTTGTCAGCTTGTTGGTGTAACTATAGTCCATGTGGAACCATCATTGTGGGGCTCATCCTCCTTTTGGAGACATCAAAGGTCACTATTAGGCATGGTCACGGTTCACTGCAGAAAACTTAAACATTTTAAATGTCATATGCAGCAGATCTCAAAGAGGTTAAAGGACCATAATTTGTTATGTACATCCAGAGCACAAAAACTTAATTCCTAGTCCTGATAGACACTCAAACTCGAAATCATGTACAGGAAGCTAGATGAAGCCTTTTTTCTAGATTTAGTTAGTACTTTATATGACCATGAATAGCATGACAAAAGTTTAATATATATAAATCTTATGAATTTTAATATAATATTCATATCTTTTTTTAAAAATATTTATTTATTATGTATACAATGTTCTGCCTGCATGTATGCCTGCAGGCCAGAAGAGGGCACCAGATCTCATTATAGATGGTTGTGAGCCACCATGTGGTTGCTGGGAATTGAACTCAGGACCTCTGCAAGAATAGCCAGTGCTCTTAACCTCTGAGCCATCTCCCCAGCCCTAATATTCATATCTTAAGAAAAGTTTTAAAGAGTCAAAATAAAACCAAAGGATTATGAGATTAGTGGCAATAGAATAGTCCCTAATTTTGGTTTTCCTCTGTCCCATATCAGGTGGCTCTTCTGACGTGATACAGAAATTTTGTATTTTCCTCTTAACAAACATGCTTGGGTTTGGAGAAGGAGAGAGTCACACTCCAACTCCAAAGCCAGCTTTAATTTTTAATTGAACTGGGGCTATAAAAAGACCATTTGCATTATATGTGTGTAGAGAACAGCAGAAACAAACATTTGGAAGGATACATGAAATTTTATCCTGTTGGAAATGTGATATACCAATAGGCCAATTTACTCTTTTTCTAAGGATATTTTCTCTGGATGATTCATCCCTTTTCTTTAGATGCCTCATTTGTCCAGCAATCTTCAGATTCCTTAGCTGGATGCCTTCATTCTCTTGGAAAGACAAAAGCAAAACCCAGCTCCAACACTAGCTTTGGGGAGTTTCCCTTTTGGCAAGTTATATCTGATTAAATGAAAAGCATTTGTTAGTGATATAAATTAGTTTAAATTGGATGGTCATGCATGTTGATGAACTATCACCTCTTCTAATCAAGAGATCTCTCTTGTTCAAATCAAACCTTTATCAATTTTGATTGTATCCTTAAATTTTCTTCTCCTGTGAATACAAAAGCAGAACCTCTTCCTCAATGTAGCACATATCCTGGTTTCCATTCTGAGGTCAACACATCTTTAAAGTATATAGGCTGATTTAATTCAGTAGTTTTTTCTATTATGCAATGTTTCTCCACAGCTGTTGTTCTTTCCTCATTAGCATTCAGAAAATTTAACGTTAATAAAGCATTGTGCAATCTATCTCTGTGGGTCTTTATTACCCCTTTCTGTTTATTAAGCATATCTTTTAGAGTTCAATTAGATCTTTCTATAACTGTTTGTCCTGTAGGATTGTGTGGTATACCTGTAATATGCTTTACATTGTAATATGCAAAAAGTGATTTCATTTTACTAGAGACATATGCTGGAGCATTGTGAGTCTTGATTTGTGCAGGTGTCGCTGTGTGGTCACAACACGGGTGTGTGGGTTTACGTGGGTCCATGGAATGAAGACTCAGAGTCATCTTAAGAATGAATCTAGCCTTTTGTGGCTGCAGGGGGGTCCAGCCTTGAAGGACTGAAATACTATCCATTCACCTAGGGCAGTTTTATTTCTCTCCAACACAGCTTAGCCAGTTATGCTCAAAACAACCTGAAAGGGGCTCCCAACAATACAATGCCAAGTGCAAATTCCTCGATTTCTCAGGTACCATGGTTTTCAAGGTTTCCTGAATCAAGTTTTGCATAGGCCTTTGTATCCTTGAGAAACTCCAAGACAGGATTCACATAGAGGGCAAGAAGGGAAACAAAAGGTGTCTGCTAAACAAAAGACAGATTAGGGCTGGGTGCTACTCTCTGGAGCCAGGCCAGATGTAGCTCAGCAGGAATGCTGCCACATGTGCAGGTATACCATGATGTCCATAACTTCCAACAAATGTGTGATTACAGAATCAGCCTTTTCAGAACTCAAAACATTCCCCCATTGAAATCCTGAATAGGTATCAATGGTATGCTGTATATATTTTAATTTTCCAAGCTCTGCAAAATGAAACATGTCCACTTGCCAGTTTTCATTTCTTTGAGTACTCTTTGGGTTACTTCCCACAGGTAGTGGAGTTTGGTTATACAAGGTACAAGTAGGACATTTTCTTAAACTTCCTTGGCTTGTCACCAAGTGATGGGAAAAAATCTTTTTTCAAACCCTTGCTATTGACATGGTGTTTTTAATGAAATTCTGAGGCTTCTAGCACATTTCCTACCAATAGTTGATCAATTTCATCATTGTGCTAGAGGGCCTGGTAGGCCCACATGGGATCTAATATGTGTTATACATAAGGGGTGATTTCTATTTCTGATTATTTCTTGTAACTGAAAAAAACAAAGTCAATTCTGTATCATCTGGAATAAATTGAGCAGTTTCAATATATGAAACAACTCTTTCTGCATATTGAGAGTCAGTAACTATATTAAGATGTTCTGGAAAATCTAATAATACCATAAGAATAGCATATAGTTATGACTTTTGGACAGAATCATAAAGGTTTTGAGCCACTTTACTTAAATTTCTTGATTTATAGCCTGCTTTTCCTGATTTGTTTGCATCAGTATAGAACATAGGGGCTCCAGAAATTGGTGTTTCCCATACAATGTGAGGAAGGATCTAGTTAGTTCTCTTTATAAATTGAATTCTCTTGCTTTTGGGATAGTTGTTAATCTCTCCCAAAAAATTATTGCAAGATCTTTGCTAATGTTCATTTTCTGCCTATAAAGAGGAAATTTCAGCATTAGTAAAAGGTACTACAGTTTCTGCTGGGTCTGTTCCTGCTAATTGACAAAGTCTCAATTTTCCTTTTTGAATCAACTGAGAAATATTTTCTATACAGATATTTAATTTTTTTACTCTGTTTATGTGGTAAAAAATATCCATTCTAAGATATTATCTTCTCTCTGCATTAAAATTTGTGTAGGGGAATGTACAGGAGGGAAAATAACCAGAATACAATCAAAGTCCAGATCCAAATGATCTATATGTGCATCCTGTAATTTCTCTTTTACTAAAGCCAATTCTCTCTCAGCTTCAGCTGATAATTTTCTTGAATTATTTAAGTCCTTATTACCTTGTAAAGTTTGAAACAAATTACTCAGTTCTTGAGTTTTTAATCCAATTGTGGACCAGTTAATGTCTCCCATATTTTTCCCAGAAACATATGTTAATTTATGGTTTGTTTCTGAGATTGCAGGAATGTTAATCTGAGTATTCCATTGCTGTAATAAATCACGTCCCCATAAATTCATTGCTATATTAGCCACATATGGCTTTAAATTTTCCTCTCCGTCCTTCTGGCTCTATATGTTTGACTCATCTTTCACTTTGTTTTACCTGAGATAAAATTCCATTCCCTAAAAGCTGAACACTTTCCTCCTTAAGAGGCCAACTTGGATGCCAAGATTCTGGTGCAATTATTGTTACATCTGTCCCTGTGTCTAGAAAACCTTTAATTATAATGTCATTTATTCATATTTTTAGTTTTGACCATTGATCATTTATAGAAATTTGCCAAAATATTCACTTTATGGTTTCTCCTGAAAATTTTGTCTTATATTCTAAAGCTGTTCTATCATCCAGAGCAGTGTGGCTTTTTACAATAGGCATTAGGTCCTTTAATAGCTCTGGGGAGGATTTCCACCATGATGACAGGGAATGACTGAAGTAAATTTGACATGGGGGCTTGTGAGAGGCCCCCTAAGGCATTTCCCAATGGCAGAGGGTTACCCCATGTGTCACTTGTTGATCTGCATTCATTGGTCCAGTGTTGGCCTTTGCCATACTTCTTGCATACTCCAGAAGACAGGGGCCTTCTGTTTGGATTATTCCTAGAAAAAACACTGTTTCTAGGAATGTCCTGTCTACAATCCCTTTTTAGGTGACCTTTTAGGTGTCATAATTAAAACACCTGACATTTTGAATTTTCTTCAAGCCTGTGGAAATCACCTCTCTTGGCCACGCATCATCATGGTTATGATATTCAGTATTGACTATATCATGGATCCATTCCTCTATGGGTGCTGATCTTGCCTTAAAGGCCTAATTACCCTTTTGCATTGTGAATTAGCATTTTCAAAAACCAAAGATCCAATTATTATTTGTCTAGCTTCTGAATTTGGTATCATTCTATTTACAGCTGAAGTCAATCTTTGTAAAAAATCAGTGAAGGTTTCTTTAGGTCATGTATAACTTTAATAAATGGCTCAGTTCTCTTTCCAACTTCTTCAATTCTGTCCCAAGCATTCAAAGATGCTGCAAGGCATAGAGCCAGGGTGTCTTTGTACATCAGCATAATCACCCTCTCCAAGAAGTTGGTCTTGGGAGATTTCCATACCTCTAGCCCTACTTCATTGTTCAATGGTCCTAGTCTCATCTTTCTACTAGGTCCTCCCCTGTAACTGAGGAACAGGTTCTAATACTGCTGTAACCAAGTATTTCTAGTCTCGTGGGACAATTCTGTTACTAGTTGACCATGAATTTAACATCTGCTTCACGAAAGGTGAATGCACATCAAATGAGACTATCACTTCCTTAAATCTCTTTAAACCTAACATTTCCACAGGAATCCAGTCAGCTCTTACACAGCCTTGGGGATATCTGTCATGTGGCAGTTGTTCCTGTAAGGTGACTGGATATATTAAGGTTGATTGTTTGATAAGCTTGGGCTGTTCTTGTCTAATTTTATAATGTAATGGTGAGGTTGGTTCTCCTTTAAATTCCTCTGTCTGGGTCTAAATATCTCTATGATATGATCTTGGCATTCATATCAACCAACTTTTTTAGGGATAAATCAAGAATTATCAAAATGATTATTAACATTATGTCAATCTCAGTTGATTATCCCTTCATTTAATTGTTCCATTTTAAACCATCCATTGTGTAATCATACAGAGACCTAACTCCCTCCATCATACATAATAGTGTTTCCCTTTTTTTTTTTTTTTTTTTTTTTGGTTTTTCGAGACAGGGTTTCTCTGTGTAGCTTTGCTCCTTTCCTGGGACTCACTTGGTAGCCCAGGCTGGCCTCGAACTCACAGAGATCTGCCTGGCTCTGCCTCCCAAGTGCTGGGATTAAAGGCGTGCGCCACCACCGCCCGGCATGTTTCCCATTTTTTAACGTGGGAAAAAACTTTTTTTAAAAAAATAATTCCCTTCTTTAAGAATTCCCAATTGTCTTACCAAGTCTTCTGAGGATGACGGTGAAGTTGACAGTGAAGTCCAAGGCTGACAGCTGCTGCACAGAAGAGTAGAAGCCCGAGCAGGTGTCAAGGCAGCTACCTAGTGTGGCAGAATCCCAATGAGGGGGTCCAGGGAAGGCCCACAACCCACCAGGAGAGGGAGCCAGCTGTCTGAAACACACACACACACACACACACACACACACACACACACACACACACCAAGAACAAAAAGAAACAGTCCAGACAGGAAGCACATGCAGGGGGAGTTGCCTAAAGGTAGAGCCGGGCAGTGGTGAGGGGCTAACTCTGGCAGCATTTGGAGCCCAAGTGCCTGTAGAGTTTGCTGAAGTGAGTGAGGCTGCAACAGAAAAATTCCAGACTTGCTCAGAGGGCTTGGGGAAAAAAAGGGAAAACCTAGCCAGCTGGGCAGTGACCCACGTGCAGCTACGGTGTGTGCCAATGGCTGTAAAGCCATGGGCAAGAAGCTTTTTCGTGAATTCATGCCCCAAAAGTTAGGTGCCAGATGGAGTGTGATCCTAATTAGTCTTATCAATAAAAACCAGGAATCAGGTATTAGAGTAGAAGCTGAAAGATCAGAGAAGCAGAGGAGCAGCCACCAGTGACTTCTTACCTCTCCAAATCCTCCAACCAAAAGGGCTGAGATCCTGTGTCTACCCTGCCTTATCACTTCTTGTCTGTACAGACCCCCAGACCTCTATGTTTACAGTAGCTAGCTCCACTCTCTGATCTCCAGGCAAGCTTTATTTGTCAGAACACAAACAAAATATTACAGAATACTTTTTTTTTCTTTTCTTTTTTTTTCTTTTTTTGATTTTTCAAGACAGGGTTTCTCTGTGTAACAGTCCTAGCTGTCCCGGAACTTGTTTTGTAAACCAGGCGGGTCTCAAACTCACAGAGATCTGCCTGCCTCTGCATCCCAAGTGCTGGGATTAAAAGTGTGCGCCACCACCGCCCAGCTCTTTTCTTTTCTTTTCTTTCTTTCCTTCTTTTTTAATTTCTCCTCTCTCTTTATCACCTTCTTACATTAGAGGTTAAAAAAATTTAAACCCCATTCTGCAGTAATTCAGCAAGTATTACCAAGCACTTTCTTTGGGCCTGGCACAAGTGTTTTCAAAGTATCCATGTGTCCATTGAGGAGGACCTCGGCAAAACTAAAGCCTCATGACTACTGCATTTCATCCACGCTCTGCTGGGTGTGCAGCTCAAGCTCTTGGCCTTTCCAGGTCTAATGACTCTGATCTGACTCACAAATATTCTTATTTCACAATGGGCTAGTACAGCAACACTCTTGTTTTCAGTTCTGGGACTCACAAATGTTGCATATGCAAAGTAAGTGACTGGTGAGGGAGGAGAGGGCCTGATTCATAGGATGGGGGAGGGCCACACTCAAGAACTGGGCAGCCAGTAACAATGCATGCCTAGAAAGAATGCTCTTCTGCACAGAACTATAAAAAGAACTATGTCTTACTTTATCTACTTGAGTCTGCATTCTTCATTCATAAAACTAGCTGGTGGGCTTGAAGATCTTACAAATTTAACTTTCAATGATCATGCAAATGTTACACTAGAGGCAAACTGATTTTACTTCAACTTAATGTCAAGTTTTTTTTTTTTCTAATTAACCAGTTTCTAGCCATAGGCAGCTTTAGTGTGGGCACCATTGGTATAGGCGGACTCTGGGGACTGTTTATTAGGAGTCTCACTGGGCCAGGTAACTGCTAAAATTCTTAACACCTGTGTCTAGAAGCTTTGTTTTGTTTTCTAGTAACCACTGAGTTTTCAGCTTTCAGTGTGGTGATGCTACAGTGCTCTGAGTCAGGGGCCTCCTCAGGAGGAAATCATCTGGACCAGGCACCTGACATGGGGTCCGGCCTGCTTCTAGGTACTTGACAGCAATTCTCTTTTTTCAGTACGGAAGGCTCAGAAGCAAGTTTTGCTAAGGTCACATAGGTTGTAGTGAACATTAGGGAGTTCAATTCTAGGTCTTCTGATGTCCACATAGCACTTTCCTTTATGGTCTCCTGTACCAAAGGAACAATCCAACCCAAAGGGAGGAAGCAAGGAACAGTACCAGAATGTTAGGGAAGCCTAGTGTAGAAGTTAGAAGCCATGAATAAAGACTAAACTCCTATAGTCTGTGGGAAAGGAACATATTTTGTATTTAAAATGCCATTGTACGATAACAGAAATTTACAGTGCTGGGGAGGGTTTATTGTTTTTTAAATCAACTTGACACAGCTAGAGTCACCTAGGAGCAGGGCACTTCATTGAGGAATGGCCTTCATCAGACTGACCTTTAGGCAACTCTGTGGAGGCATTTTCTTGATTAATGATTGATGCGAAAGGGCCCAGCCCACTGTGGGTGGTCCTGGGCCCTGTAAGAAAACAGGCTGAGTAAGCCATGAATGAGCAAGCTGGTAAGCAGCACCCCCATGGCCTCTGCTGTAGCTCCTGCCCTGGCTTCCCTTCATGACAGAGCTACAGCTGCAAGCTGAAATAAACCCTTTCTTCCCTACGATGCTTTTTCACCCAGCAACAGAAAGCACTCTAAGGCTCTTGGTGTTTCTGCCAGCCAGACCTTAGTCATTCTCCCAGACTCAACACAAAGAAGTCTGATCTGCCATGCTATAAAATTGCTCATAGTTTAAGTCTAGAACATTCATAAAGGAAAGATTGGTCATTACCTTCCATGAGTCAAAGTGTAACCAACACCTCAGTTCCCTCTGTCCCCTGTCCTTTGAGGCTTCAATGTGGACGGGGTCTAGGGATATACTTGGCTTCACTCCTGATTTCCCACGGTGGTCTGTGAATCAGCTGTTATAACCACATGGGACGCAATTCCTGGCTTTTCTACTCCAATCTAGAGAACAGCTCTCCGGAGCAGAGCCCCGCAATGGGGTCAGCAGGCATCACAGACACTCAGTGCAAACTGGAGCTGCTAAAGGACTCGCTCCCTGAGAGTTCGTATCTGAAAGTGGAATCTAAGTAGAAAAGGTACAAGCAGCCATCACACGCTTAAGGAGTCATTCCCGGAGGGACAGAAGTTAGGAACTGAATATAAACAGAATCATTTCTCCTTTGATAATGGAAATTACATTGGCAATTTCTACACTGAGAGGTGGTTATAGAGTAGCAGTTAAAAGGTGAGCTTTGAAGTCAATCCCAGGCCATGGTTTGGCTCTAGTTTTTTGTCTTGGGATAAGCCTCCTCCAAATCTCACCGCCATCAAGATTTGTAAACTAGAAATAGTAGAAGTGAGTTCCTGCTTTGTCAATGTGTGCCTATGCCCAAGGCATAGCACTACATCCAGAGTTGTCCCTTTATCTTCAGTTTATTATTATAAGACAAGCTGGAAAAATGTAACAATGAATGAAATATGCAAAGGCTAATGAAGCAAGCAGAAGAATGGAAACTGAGGTTTTTGGGGACCACTTTGATTCTCCCAGGGAGGTTTTATTGGCAAAAGATCAGACCAGATTCCATGACCCAGCCCACATATCTGGAATCACAGCACTTGAGAGGCTCAGGCAAGAGGGTCAGGAGTTTGAGGTTAGGTTGGGTACATGGTAAGTTCTAGGCCAACCTGTTGAGACAATAAGACCTGTCTCAAAAACAAACAAACAAACAAACAAAACAAAACAAAACAAAAAACAACCAACCAACCAACCAACCAACAAACAAAAAACCATACTATTCTTATTTAGAAAATGAGCGGGTTCCTTTTTAATGTGAATATAGAAGAACATGCTCAATAATAACGTAGAACCAAATGGAACTAAGAGAGACAAGCTTGGATACATAAAAGCGAAAATTTTTGCATAGGAGAGAACATGATAAAGTCAAAAGAAAATCTGGGAGAAAATAGTTGCCACATGTACGTGGACAAAGAGCTTCTATATCTAATATTTAAGTGATTCCCAAAATGGGAAAGAAACTCAGTAGAAGAATGGTCAGCAGACAGGAACAGAAAATGTGAAGATGCTACACTTTTACACACAGGAAGGAGCCTGTCCCCAATAATAAAAATTACAAATTAAAAAACACTAAGATACCATTTCTCACCAACAAGACTGGCAGAACTTCAAGATTACCGCACACTTTGTTGGCAACAGTTGGGAACTAGGTACTTTGTAATTGATGGACTGTAAACAGGTGTAACTGTCTGTGTGTTCTTGTTCATATGTGGAGGCCAGAGGTCAACTTTAGGTGTGGTTCCCCAGGAGCCATCACTTCGGGTTGTTTGCTGTTTTTTGAGACAGATCTTACTATGTAGCTCTTGTTGGACTGGCATCCACTCTGTAGATCAAGCTGACCTCAGACTCAGAGATCTGCCTGCTAAATACCGGGATTAAAGGTGTATGGCCACCATGCCCAGATCATCACCTTGTTTTCTTAAGACAAGGTCATTCATTGGTACATAGGGCTCACCAATTAAACTAGGCTGCCTGGCCAGTATATCCTAGGACTGTCTCCACCTCTCAAGAGTGTGACAAGTGTGTACCACCATACCTGGCTTTTGAATGTTAGTGCAGGGGATCAAATGTGGGCCCTTATGCCTACAGGGCAAGCATGTTCCCAAGTGAGCTATCTTCCCATAGCCCCTGTTATAATGTTTATAGAGGACACTTTCACAATGTATATTTAAAACATGCATACACAGTATTTTGGCCTAGTAACCTCATTCTTAAGAATTTACACTGGCTGGGTGGTGGTGCACGCCTTTAATCCCAGCGCTTGGGAGGCAGAGGCAGGTGGATCTCTATGAGCTCCGGGACAGCCAGGGCTACACACAGAGAAACTTCGTCTTGAAAAGCAAAAAACCAAAGCAAAACAACAACAAAAAAGAATTTACACTGAAGACAAACCTCCAAGAGTGCAAAAGTATAAATACCAGGCTGTTATGGCGTTTTCTGTTTTCTTGTGTGTTATGTTTACACCATGCCTGTATACATGCGTGCTTGTGTTTGCACGCACGTGTGTGTCCACATGGAGGCCTGGGGTAATGTCAGGTGTCCTCTAAGACATTTCTCCACCTTATACACTGAGGGAGGCAGGATCACTTGCTGACCACAAGGTTGCTGTTTTGGCTACTATGGCTAGCCAGCTTGCTCAGGAAACTCCCTATCTTATGTCCTGTGAGCTGGATTACAGACAGGCACTGTGCCCACCCACCTTTCCTGTAGGCTTCAGGGATCCAAACTGTTCTCAAGACTTTACTTAATGAACCATCTCCCTAATTGAGCATCTTCATTTGAAAAAATACAATATATTGGAAACTACTGATTTATCCATACACTGAGCACTTTGCAACTGTTAAAGGAGAAAAATCTGTATGAACTGAGGGTGATTTTTTTCCCAGGGTGTATTGTTAAGTGAATAAAGAAAAGTACACACAGGCCTTGGGTGCAGCCAATAGAAAAGTGCAAACGATTATTATCACCAGGCTACTTTTTCTGTAAGAAAAAAGAGGAATAAAAAAAAATATGTGCATTGCCTGACAATGGTGGTGCACGCCTTTAACCCCAGCACTCAGGATGTAGATGCAGGCAGATCTCTCAGCTCAAGACCAGCCTGGTCTACAAAGTGAGTTCCAGGATAGCCAGGGCTGCAGAGAGAAACCCTATCTCAAAACCAAAAGAAAAAAAAGAAGGAAGAAAATATGCACATGTTTACATGTACAAAAAGAAGAGCACATGAAATTACCAGGGATTACTAAGGCCAGCTACCCTTGTGGATGAGTAGAGATGGGTCATGTAGGAGATGGACAGCCGTAGTAAATATTTACAACCATTTTAATACTTTATATATTAAACAGCAATAAAAAGAGAAAACCTAATTAGCACACAATAAAAACTAACATTAAAAACCCAAACCTAATTTCAGATGACTGAGATCCACACCACAGAGGGGAAATAAAGCCTGAGTGGTTGTTGTCTACATCCTTATACCAAAGACAGATGTTAGATAACAGAAGTCCAGAAAACATTCATTTTTTTTTAGTTATTTATTTTTATTTTATGTGCATGGGTATTTTGCCTGCTTGTATGTCTGTGCATCACATGTACACAGTGCCCCAGGAAGCCAGAAGAAGGTATTAGATCCCTTGGAGCTAGAGTTACAGTTATGAGCTACCATATGGGTGCTGGGAATCAAACCTGGGTTCTCTGGAAGAGTAATCAGTACTCTTAACCTCTGAGCCATCTCTCCAGTCCCATTTTTAAAGTTTTATTATTATTGTTGTTGTTGCTGTTGTTTTGAGACAGGGTCTCTATATGTACTCTGGCTGGCCGGAAACTTGCTTTGTAGATAAGGGTGGCCTTGAATGTACAAGGATCCATTTGTCTCTGCCTTCTAAGTGCTGGGATTAAAAACACACATCACCACACCAGCAAGATTTATTTTATTATTTTTAATTATGTGTGTATTTGTCTGTGTGAATGTGCACATGAGTACAGGTGCCTGAGGACCAGAAGTATTGGATCCCTTAGAGCTTGTGGACCATCCAACCTGGGTGCTGGGAATTGAATTTGAGTCTTCTGCAAGAGCAGTTTGCACTGTTAATCACTGAGCCATCCTTCCAGCACCAACAATAGACTTCATTTTCAAAGACAAGTGAGTAATTGTATTTATTCTAACACTGAATTAATAAAACCATAGCAATTAATCCAATGAAGAATCAACAATAGGGATGGGGCCATGGTTCAGTAGTAGAGGGCTTGCCTAGAATGTGGAGGTCCTAGGTTCAATCCTTAGTACCACAGGAGGGGGAAAAGACACACAAAGGATCAATAATAGGGCAACAAACACTAAAACACCCCCCCAGGTTGAAATTTAAGGGTAAAAGAGTATCTACATAGTTTCAAAGTACTTAGTAACTTTGTAACACAAAAACCTGACTTACACTGACATACCAATTTACCACCAGTATGGGACAAATCAGTACTATGCTCTCCCTGACACAATGTACACTATTATGTAAACATAGTGTCATCTCTGTGCTGTTCCTCTTGAGTATTTATCCTAAATCTAGTCAGGAGAAAACATTAGATAAGCCCATTTGACAGCATTCTCCACAGAAATATTTTGCATGCATCAAGAGCATCAACACATTAAGAACAAATGACCAAGAAATTATGCGACCTAAAGTAGGGCAGAGACACCCAAATGTAAAACATGATTTGAATTTTCTTTTGCTGTAACAAATGTCACTGACAATCAGTAAAATCTGAAAAAGCTACAGATTTTAGTATTAAAGCTTACTTCATGGTTTATATGAACTTCTGAATATATGTATTAATTTTTTGAGAAGTTTATATGTGCATGCAATATATTTATCATAATCCATGCACCAACCTTCTGCCTAAGTCCTTGCTGTAATCAGACATTTCCTGTCCAGACCACCTGTTCCCAAATACCCAGCAGCCGCTTCCTAAATTACCATACAGAGGCTCATAGTAATTATAAATGATCAGCTGGTAGCTCAGGCTTATTACTAACTAGCTCTTACACTTAAATTAACCCATAATTCTTATTTATTTTTAGCCATGTCGCTTGGTACCTTTTCTCAGTATGGCACTATCATCTTGCTTCTCTGTGTTTGCCGGGGACTCTCTGACTCTGCCCTTCCTCTTCCCAGAATTCTCCTAGACTGGCTCTTGTGCTCAATTTTTTCCTGCCCAGCTACTGGCCAGTCAGCTTGTTTATTAAACTAATCACAGTGACAAATCTTCACAGTGTACAAAAATTATTCCACAGCACCTCCCAAATCTACCCTTACCATCAACCCAAACCAACTTCTTGTCTTTTTTAAATAATTTTTTAAATTTATGTGTATGAGTGCTTTACCTGAATGTATGTATGTGTATCACATCTGTGCAGTGTCTACAGAGGTCAGAACAGGGTGTTGAGCCCCTGGAGCTGGAGTTAAGGATGGTTGCGAGCCACTGAGGGATACTGAGAACTGAACCTAGGTCCTTTGCAAGAGCAGGGAATATTCTTAACTACTGAACCTTATGTGTATGAGAGAGAGAGAGAGAGAGAGAGAGAGAGAGAGAGAGAGAGAGAGCGCCCCAACTAGACATCTCTCACAACTAAATTAAACTTCTAGTGCTGGGAGTGGGTTACATCTAATTGAGTTGTTGGCCAAAGGGGGCCTCATGAAAACCCCCAAACTCACGTTATTGCTGAGGCTAATTGGGGCTCTCCACAAATTAATGGTAAGGCTCTATTGCTAAAGACAACACCTATGTAACTCACTGAACACAGAAAGAAGTCAAACTGATGCCTACTAGAGCCTTCAGCCCTATTGACTAATGTTCATGGTACGGGAACATACTCTCCATGCTCCCAAATGAAAGGTAAACACCAGTCCAGCTACAAACCCTGATCTCTACCATGACGACCTATCTACATGATACGCTGGTGCAGTAGTGGCAGAAAAGTTGTGGGAGCAACCAGCCACTCTCTTATTGGCATTAAGGCCGACTCCATGAGATGGAAGCTAGGCCTGACACTGCCTGGGTGGCCTCGAACCTGAGACAAGATAGACTGCCTGGGTGGCCTCGAACCTGAGACAAGATAGACCATGGACCTAGGAGGAAACCAAATACTACTGTTCTGCTAAAGAAATGGATCAGCAGGTAGTGGTGGTGGAGGCAGCAGGGTGGTGCCCACCTTTAATCCTAGCACTTGGGAGGCAGAGGCAGGAGGATCACTGTGAGTTCAGGTCCAGTCTGGTCTACACAGCTAGTTCTAGGACAGCCAAGGCTACATAAAGAAGCCCTGTCTCAATAATAATAATAATAATAATAATAATAATAATAACAACAACAACAACAACAATGAAATAGAGCAGTAAAATGACTCCTAACAGCATTCTGCTGCAGTCATAGATCAGTGTCTTGCCCAGCCATCATCAGAACAGCTTTCTCCTGCAGCAGATGGGAATGAATTCAGAGACCCACAACTGGACAGTCCTAAATGGGATGTCTCCATCAAATCCCTCTCCTTTGGGCTCAGGGAACTCTGTGGAAGAGGAGGCAGAAAGACTGTAAGAGCCAGAGGGGATGGAAGACACCAAGGAAGCAAGGCCATGTAGATACAACAGGACTGATACATGAGAGCTCACAGAGCCTGTGGCAGCATGCACAAGGCTAGCACGTGTTTAAGGCATGGGGTCCCAGTGCTGAGAAGGGAAGTGCTGAGAAGCCCACATCATTAACTCAGAAGCCATCTCCAGTCGATAACCACCCACAAAGGAAAACTCCGTTTTTTTTTTTTGTTTTTTTTTTTTTTTTTGTTTTTTTTTTCAATTGAGTTTCACTGAGCAGACACACCACACTTCAGGGTTAGACCCCATATAGACAGGCAACACAGGACTTCATGGTATTTTGGAGTTATTTTGTTTCACATGCTTTGTCTTTTTTTTTTTTTAACTTTACAGATATTTTGCTTATATATATAAAGTCATTATGGTCTCTGATTCTATTTTTATGATTTTCTGTGTAAAGCTAAGGTGTGTGTTTAGGCATCTGTATGTGTTTCTGGTGTTTTTTCTTTTTCTTTTTCAGATTTATTTTTAAGTAATGTGCACTGGTGTTGTGCCTGCATGTATGTCTGTGTGAGGGTGCCAGATTCCCTGGAACAGGAGGTACAGACAGTTGTGAGCCTCCATGTGAGTGCTGGGAATTGAACCTGGGTCCTCTGGAAGAGCAGTCAGTGCTCTTAACTGCTGAGCCATCTCTCCAGCCCCTTCTTATGCTTTTCATTGGCTCTTTTTTTGTCCAGTTTGTTTGTTTTGTCCTATTCTGTTTTTATGTTATTATTATTACCATTTTTGAGATGCCTGTGTGTATTCTAATGAGAGAGAGAAAGAAAGGGTGTGGATTTTGGTGGGTGGGATGTGGGGAATCTGGGAGGAGTTAGGAGGGAGAAAACCTTAATCAGAATATATTGTATGAAAAAAACTTATTTTCAATAAAAAAAAAAAAAAGAATTCCAGTGACAGATCTTGAAAATGACATTTCAAGTGTTCTTTAAAATGACATTTATTTGGGGAGGGAACCAGTGCCTGCCACAAAGCATGTGTGGAGGCCAGAGGACACCTTGTGGAAGTTGGTTCTATTCTTCCGCCATGTTTGTAGGTTCTGAGGATGGAACTCTGGTGATCAGTGTTGCCTGTAAGATGGCCAGCCATCTTGCCAGCCCAGAAATCTGTATTTTTAAAGTGATCTTGATGATTATGATGCAAAATCAAGCTTGGAAAGCATCCTCTGACTTGTAATAAAATGTTGTTAGAGCAAGATTTCCACATTTTTACCACCAGGCTTTATTGTTATTTTTTAAAATAAGATCAATAATTTTACTTAGAAATGGTGACAGTCCATCCTGGCATCTATCTGCCTGGGCTTTGTGGCAGCCGCTCTCAGAAGCCTACAGAAGAAGGCAGACCTGTGCACCCCCGGAAATGGCACCACCTCACTAAAAAACAACGGACACATAAAACTGAAATTCTGGCCCCATCTTCAATTCTCCCTGGCCAAGGCTGACTGTCACTCCTGAGCTTGAATTGCTCGTCTCTTGCCTGCTTACAATCTTCTAGATCACAGGCAGCAATCTGTAGTGATAAAGGAGGCAGTCTGTCGGCACACAGGCTGAGCAGAGATGCTGAGGTCTCCTGTTTTCTTTTCTGTGAAATAAAATGGAAGTTATCTCCCGTGGTGGTAGCAACACGCCCTTAATCCCAGCACTCGGGAGGCAGAGGCAGGTGGATCTCTGGGAGTTTGAGGCCAGCCTGGGCTACAGAGTGAATTCTAGGATAGCCGGGGCTACACAGAGAAACCCTGTCTGGAAATACCAAACCAAACAAAAAAATGAGGTTATCAGAAGGCATCAGTGGAAGAACAGCCCCGGGGTCTGAAGATAGCCAGGTGGTACTCAAGCTGACATCTTCGGCTCTACCGGGTCAGGGGGACTGTTAGTCACTCAGGACAGCAGCAGATGAGCATTATGATGCTCTGCACCTCCAATGCCTGTCTCCTCAAATTTTAAAACTTTGGTCAATGTGCTGGTTGGGAGTGGTTTTAATTTCCTTAATTACTGGCATATGAGCTTATTTGCATTCTGTCTTCTGTGAATTAGTTCATTCACAGTCTTTGTTGATGTTTCTACTGGTTTTGCTCTTCTGGTTGTTCTGTAGAATTCTCTTGTGGCTGCGTGTGTTGCCACTGCACAAACATTTTCACGATTGAGCCTACAGCCAAGGCTCCTGGCTTGAATGGTCACATATTTTTCTAGTTGTCTTGTTTTCCATATGCCTGTGGTTATTTCTGCCCAATGCTCTGTGCCTCTCATTTTATCAGGAACATTTACTATTTGTATGAATAATGAGTTCCTTTTTTTTTTTTCCCTAGGAAGTGTGTGTCCTTTTTAATCCTACTCTGAGCCATCCATTTTCTTCCAGTTTGTACCCATTGCTTTCTGGATGGCTGCATGATAGCATTCCTGGTGTCGATGCAGAATATTCTGTATTGGAGCTCCTATGTCTTCCCAAACCCATGTCTTCTTTCAGTGTGGTTGGTACTCATCTCTCAGTGGTTTTCACTATGTGGGGGGATGCACTATGTGGGGGGATACTTGAATCTTGGCATGACTTTGTAATTGGCCTAAAGTTAGAACGCCAGATTAATATAATCTCCACCCTGTTGTAAAGGCATTGCCCACTACCCTCTAGCTTCTTTTGTCTTAGAAAAATACATTGCCGTTCTCTTTCCAGATCCCTCCCACATTGCTGACTCGACCAACACACAGTTTTACCATTTGAGTTCTAAGTTTCCCAGGGAGCTGCCTTTGCTCTGGGTAAGTCAACGCTTGCACTGAGCCGTCTGCTCACCCTTCAGTCTGAAGAACTTGTCTCTGATTCTGGGGACTTCCGCTTGTCATTCTTTCTGTTCTCCTTTTTATTGTTTATATTCCTCAGTCAATTTGACTTCAGGTGTGGAGGTGATTGTTTTTCGTATCTCCATGACTTTACATCCTATTCTCTTTTTAACAACAAATATTTATTTATTTTGTTGTGTGGGGATGTTTTACCTGCATGCATGTCTGTGTAGCATGTGCATGTAGTGCTTGCAGAATCCCGAAGAAGGCATCGGCTCCCCTGGAACTGGAGTCACAGACAGTTGTGAGCTGCCATGTGAGTGCTGGGAATAAAGCCAGGGTCCTAAGCAAGAGCAGCCAGTGCTGTTAACCACTGAACTCTCTCTCCAGCCCTGACATGGCATTCTTTTTAATCTAGGATATACAATTCATTTCATGCCTTTTCTTAGACTAGTAAAACCGTACTGTGCTGGCTAGTTTTGTCAATTTGATACAAGCCAGAGTTACCTGAAAGGAAGGAACCTCCTTTGAGAAACTGAGAGAATACCTCCATAAGACCTGGCTGTAGGGCATTTTCTTAATTAGTGATTGATGGGGGAGGGCCCAGCCCACTGTGGATGGTTCCATCCCTGGGCTGGTGTTCCTGGGTTCTATAAGAAAGGAGGCTGAACAAATCATGGGGAGCAAGTCAGTATGCAGCACCCCTCCATGGCCTCTGCTTCAGCTCCTGCCTCCAGGTTCCTGCCCTGCTTGAGTTCCTGTCCTGACTCCCTTTGAGGATGAACTACTATGTACAAGATAAGCCAAACAAACCCTTTCCTCCTCAACTTGCTTTTGGTCATGGTGTTTCATCGCAGTAACAGTCACCCTAACTAAGACTCCTGCTTATCCTTCAAACCCCATATCAGTTCTTCATAATGATCCCTGGTAACCCTAGGCTGAATGACATCTGTTTGCCAACAAACTGTCACATCTGAAATGTCACAGTACATCCGTGTGCACGTCTGCCTCCCCTACTGACGATAAACCCGTCAGGTCAGGAAAACGCTTGCTTGCTGTGTGTCCTTATTGCTTTGTACTATGATGTCACAAGCACACAGGTGTGTTCAACATAGGGAGAAAAGAAAAGCACCATCATATGTATATGCCTTCACTCAAGCTGGGGTTTCAGATGACCACTGTTTACTCAACACATATTACCTGGACTAGGTTTCATACTGGCTTGAAGATTGAAGTGGAGGGGGCGGGAGACAAAAGTCTCATTCATTTGGAAACTTACTGTATAATGGGAAGACTTTTTCTCATATAACTAAAAATGTTTTTAGTATTTATGTATGTGTATGTACATGCCATGCTGTGGTATGCAGGGAGAGGCCAGAGGACAAACTGGTTCCCTCCTTCCACCATGTGGTTGCCGGGACCGAATACTTCCACAAGACCTGGTCCTCAGCCTTGGCAGTAGGTACCTTTACCTACTGGGCCATCTCCCTAGCCCCTTGTACAATTTTAAAAAACTGAGATATAATTTACATCTGATTGGTCAGTGGTAGAGCATCTGCCTGGGACCAATCCCCAGAAAGACAAACACATACACAAACAGAAGACATGTACTTTAGTGGGTTCTTTTTCAGCATATTTACAACATCATGCAACTATGACTACTAGCCAGGATATTTCTTATCTGTGTGGAGTGCTGAACATATCCTGGAGCCAAGATGGGAGGAGAAAGGAGGTTGCAGAGGAAGAAATGCATTCCAGGACAGGGAACAGCATGTTCGAGGGCAGGTTATTCTGGGGAAAGGGAACAGCAACATTCAAGGGCAGGTTATTCCAGGGAAATGGAACAGTATGTGAAAAGGGGCGGAGTTCTGAGACGGCCCAGGCTTTGAAAAACATGTAAAGTGCAGGGGAGGTGGAGTTCATTATGAGGAAATGGCTGAGTTATTTCACAAACGAGGAGTCCAAACAGAGCAAGGTGAAGTAACTCAACTAAGGCTAGACAATGTCCCCCATATCAACTCAACAGACATGTCTAAGGGACACTACTGTAAACTACTGTACACGCAGAGGCTGGCATGACATTCTCAAAGTTACTGCCATGCTGGCTTTGGCTCCATCTTCCATTAAGGTTTCATTTTTCTCTTCCAGCTTCTTGCATTATCTAAAAACACTGACTATATTAACCTTGACTGTGACAACCATTTCCCCCATCGTTTCGTAGCTTCAAAAAGTTAACTCTAGCACCATGATTCCATCAAAAGGTACTCTGCCCACAGGCAGAAATATTTCTGTAGTCAACATCCAGGATGAAGACTCAGTCCTTTTTGGACTCTCGGGCTCAATTACGTTTACCACATGAGTCTGTGTGACAATGAATAGCTGCTTCCTGGGCTTCAATAGTCCCATCTGCAAAATGGGATTAGGAAATATTGTCCTGGCCACCTTACTGCTACTCTGCCACAGAGATTCAACAGGAAGCTATAAGGTTCTCACTGCTTCTGAAACTCCAGGGAAAAGGCTAATGTAGACATTAGAAAGAAATGGGAATACTTTAAGAATGTCTCCAAACTTCTGATTCTAAACTTTTATCCTGGTTTACTCTGTTTCAATCCGACCACGATCACTCAGGAACTCTAAGTGACCGCCATTTCAGCTCTCTAGGATGGGCTAATGTAGAGACACAGCTGGGCGTGAGTTTTATCAGATGAGGAGTGAGGACCTCTAGACTTCTGGCTTTCCCTTGGAGTTCGTCCCTGCGTCTCCTAAGGTTTCCCATCCCCTTTCCTAACACAGAAAAGCTACTGCAGTTAAGGAACTGTGGCAGCTATGGAGCAGGTGTGATTGATGGCGGATCTCACCATCAACATGATGGGATTAAGACTCACCAGGGTGTTTGGCCATCCCATCACCAGAGTAGGTCAGTTTGGGCTGTCTCTTGACCATTGCCAGCAGTCTGTTGTGGGGGTATCTTTGTGGATTTCTGTGGGCCTCTCTAGCACTTTGTTTCTTCCTATTCTCATGTGGTCTTCATTTACCATGGTCTCCTATTCCTTGTTCTCCCTCTCTGTTGTTGATCCAGCTGGGATCTCTCACTCACCCAAGCTCTCTTTCCCTCGACCCTCGCCCTTCACTACCCCCACTCATGTCCAGGCTGTTCATGTAGATCTCATTCCATTTCTCTGTCATTGGGCGATCCCTGTGTCACCCTAATTGTCGTGCTAGAAACCTCATCCAACTACTGAGGGATCTGGATGCAGAGATCCATGACTAGGCCCCAGGTGGATCTCTGGGAGTCCAATTAACGAGAATGAGGAGGGTTTATATGAGCGAGAATTGTTGAGACCAAGGTCGGATAAAGCACAGAGACAAATAGCCAAACAAACGGAAACACATGAAATATGAACCAATGGCTGAGGGGTCACCAACTGGATCAGGCCCTCTGAGTGGGTGAGACAGTTGATTGGCCTGATCTGTTTGGGAGGCATCCAGGCAGTGGCACCGGGTCTCAGTCTGTGGGGAAGGCTTTGCCCTGGAGGAGATTGGAATGGGGGGCGGGCTGGGGGGAAGGTGAGGGGGGGGGGAGGGGGGAGAACAAGGGAATCTGTGGCTGATATGTAGAACTGAATTGTATTGCAAAAAAAAAAAGTTAACAATTGACATGAAATGAGGTCAGGAAAGTATATCTTCATCATCATGTGAAAAAAAATAAATTTTGCTTTAATAAAAAAAAAAAAAAAAAAAAGACTCACCAGGGAAGCAACTGTGTGGGCATGTCTGTGAGGGACCGGGTTAGGTGAGTGGCACCATTCTCCTCGGGCAGGCATTCCAGGCTGTGGAAAGAGAAAGTAAGCCTCACATCAGTTATTTACTTCACTCTGCTTCCTGACTGTGGACACAATGTGGCCAGCTCCTTCACGCCCAGCTGTCCTGCCCTCTAGACCATGATGTACGCTCAAAATGTAAGCAAAACCAAATCAGTCCTTCAGATGTTTTTGTTAGTGTCTTATCACAACAACAAGAAAAGGATGAATGTAGAAAACAGGTACTCAGTAGTGGGGTCACTGCTAGGAAAATCCTGACTTTATGGTTTATAAGACTTTGGAAGCGGCTTATAATAGGAGGAATTTAAGTTTGGAAACTTGGGCTAGACAAACCCTCGAATGCTAACAGACCATTCTGGCGGGAATTTGGGGATCTAGAATGCTAAATGTGGACAGTGGAGGCCGAGCCCAGGACGTTTCAGCGAACAAGAACTCTATCAAGACCTGGGCTGGTGGCCATTCGGGTTCTGTTCTTACAAAGACTCAGGCTGCCTCTTGACTGTGTCCTGAGAACAAACAAGGTCAGGCTGAATTAAAAAGTCACGGACTAATGTGTTTGGTGGAGGGAATTTCAAGACAGGAGAGCGCTCACATTGTGGTATGGCTGCCGTTTGCTGCTCTTAATCAGGAATGTGGCGAGAGAAAGAAAAAAGAGGAAAAATGTCAAGTTTGATGGGGAAAAGAGTGCAGACGAGTTAAAATTTCAGATAAGGCAGGTTCGAAAGCAGCTGTAATTGTTGAAGGAACTAGTGCCATCAAAAGAAACGTGGACCTCTGCACTGGGACAACGGGAGAGACACTCTGCAGGGGAAGCCCCCACCCATCAAGTTCTCCAAAATACAACTTTATCTGAAGGGAGAGAATGCTACGGAAGGGATTCTTTACCCATAAACAACCACTTAGGGAAAAGTGTTTCTTGAGGATCAGAACACAAAGGCCTGTGGTCCAAGAGAGAACTGTGGGAGCGAGCTCCATCTTGAGCTGGCATCATCATCCATGTGATACTAGATTTGTAAGCATGAAAGATGAAAGACTGGGTGGGTGGGTGGGGGGCAAGCCTGTCACAGAGTGTAACACCACAGTTCCACAGAGTCACTGAGGCTCCACTATGTCAGGGTTGATGCCCCTGCCAGGAGGCTCTGGGAGGCTATTTTGTGACATTAGAAGATGAAGCCAGCTACAAAGGAGACTCCAGAATGTTGGGGAAGGTAAAACCATGGGAAATCCAGCAAAGAAAGCTGCATACATTAAGTGAAGCTGGACCCAAAGAGGCTATGTTTGCTGTGGGTGGCAGAGCTGGAGGAGCAGGGCTACTCAAGCCCTTTGGAGACCAGAGGATTCCTCCCGAGTCCCAGATAGCCGCAGGTAGGTCTTGTTTGTTCTGCGGCATTTCGCTTCTCTCTTGGTCAGATTTTTCCTTGCTATGATTTCTTCCCTTTTAGAATGGCGATCTCTGTGTCGTTGTATATTGGAAACGGGCAACTTGCTTGTTAACTTTATATTAGTTCTCGGCTAAGAGCTCACTCTTCAGAGAGACTTGGGACTTTCAAACAGTGTCAGGAATATTAAAGACTATGGGGGCTTTTAGAATTCAACTAAATGCATTTTTATTAAGAGATCAAAGTAAAACTTTAGGGGCAGGGGTGGAATGCTATGATGCTTAATTTTGTCCATTTGATAAGATTTTGAATCACCATCTGCATGTCTGTGAGGGGCTGGGGTTTAGGCAGGAAGACCCACTTTTATAAATGTAGGCGGCACCATTTCCTGGGCAGGGGTCCTGAACTACATAAAAAGAATACCAAACACCAGCATTCAGGTCTGTGTCCTGACTGTGACTGCAATGTGACCAGCTGCTTCGTGCTCCTGGGGCCATGACAGACTGCATCCTCAAACTGTGAGCCAAAATAAACTTTTCCCCCCTCCAACTTAAAAAGAAAAAAAAAGTCCAAACACTTTATTCAGAGGCTTGGGGAAAGGGTGGAGAGGTCCCCGCCGTCTGCTGTCCTCCACTGGGCAGGTCTTGGAGGTCTACCCGTCACTAAGAGTCCCTTTGACTTCTTTTCTCAGATATTTTGTCATAGTACCAAGAAAAGCCAAGAATACAAGAGGTATGTGGAAAAGTGTCCTTCATGCTCACTGATCACGTGTGTTCTTCCGGTAGCACTGTTTACAAGATGCCTGCAGGACAGAACATACCAAAGGCAGCAAGCAGCAGCTAGTTCCCAGAGAGGAGTTTGACAACAGCCCCACTGACAGTGTAGAGGGCCCACCAGAAGCCCCCTGTGCTAAGTGAGAATCGGTAGACTGTGTACACTGCCCAGCAGAGCAGCCATGGTTTTGCAACCAATACTTGAAAATATTTGAAAATGTGATGCATATTAACCTTTCAAAGAGGAAAGAGAGCACCAATCCATGACAATTCCTCCTTTGTCTTTTCTAACCTGTAACTATGATTGACTGCAAACAGGCAACCCTATCCTTTCCTACAGAGACTGACCACCCTAATTAGGAGCCTTTGTGTAAATAATCTGAAGGCGGTTGGCTTCCAGTCTCCAGTGATTTGTGCACACACAAGTTGTTCTCATTTGTGCTTTTCTTCCCCATTTTAGCTAGGAAGCATCTATCCCTGGTTTATCTGCCAGCCTGAGCAACAGCAGCAAAGCTGCTCCCAATTCCAGCAGCAGTAAAATCCAGAGAGGAGGACATGTGTGAATATCTTGTGAAAGCTAGAATTGAAATGTCAACAAACATCTGAAAAAAAAAAAAAAAGAATTCACCATTCCCTTCTCAAGACAAGTAATTAAGGACAGCCCCCACCTCCCCCAAAAGTTTTTAAGCTCCTAGGTTCTCTGGGCAAAGAAGTGTCACAGTTACTTAGCTAGCCTTTAAGTCATCCTCACTAGGGTGGTTGGTTGTTTTATTTATTTTACAGATAAAACAGGCTCAGGGATGTTGGCACACTTTGGGGCACACTGCTGGGTCTGAGAATGGAGTAGACAAGCCTTATACCCTATGGTCCATGGTCACTTCTCCACCCAGACATACCTCCCACCATGTGTAAACGCTCTAAATTCCAATACACTTCCCAGGTTACACCCACAGTCCAGAATCATCTCACCTCAGAATCCCTCCATTTCTCTTCTCTAGCCCTACATTTCCACGATTCCCACGGGTCCTCTTAAAGGCTCCTTCCCGGGGAGGGGGGGGGGGGAAATCGGTCTAGGACCCTCCCTCTTCCGTCTTCTAGTGGAAGGACATCTTTCCTCTCTTGTCCCTTCCAGAGCTGGGGAATGCCTCCCAGGCTCTGGAACCGAACCGGCCGCTCAGCCTGGCATCGAGCGTCGTCTCTTCGGCTGCCACCTTGCCGCCGCTGGACACAGGTCCGGCTCTTCTTTCTCTGCTTGGGTGGGGAAACTGAGGCCCAGCGCCACGTTAACTTTCCTAGGACACACGGTCTCAGGGAGAGGCTGGTGTGGTGCACCATCCTTTGACCACATGCGCCCCCTTCCCCTAGCTCGCAGCGAGTCCCCGGATCTGTGCCTGGCTCGGGACGCGCGGAGAAAGTTGTCAGCCGCTGCGTGCGCCTCTCACCTCGCTGTGCGTTTTACCGGCCGCGGATCCGCGCCGGGTCCACCTTGCACACACCCCGCCCACCACCCGCGCCCCTCTCCTCCTCCAGCCTACGCGCCGCCTTGCAAAGCAGCTCCCGGCCCCGCTCCTGCGAGCCGCCGCTTCCGCCCGTCCGGCGCGCAGCCTGGGGAGCGCCGAGCCCTCGGAGCGCGCGGCGCGGGGCGGGCCGGGCGCGCACTCTCGGCGGTGCACACGCCGGTCCAACTCTCAGGCGCGCGGGGTGCGTCGCCCCGTCGCCGCCCCCGTACCGGGAGGCAGCAGAGCGAGCGCTTTGTCCGCGCGCCCGCCCGGGACTCTGCCCCGAGGAGGCAGCCGCGCCGAGTCCCCGCCTCCGCCTCTGCCCCCGGGCGGGCCGGGCCGGCCGCGGTGGGGGGAGCCAGGCTGAGGGCGAGGGTGGGGGCGGGGGCGGGCTCAGGAGGAGAGGAGGGCAGCAGAGGCGGCGGGAGCGCCGGGTGCCGGGCCGGGGGAGCCGCGGGCTCTCGGGAAGACGCGGATGATGAACAAGCTGTACATCGGGAACCTGAGCCCCGCCGTCACCGCCGACGACCTCCGGCAGCTCTTCGGGGACAGGAAGCTGCCCCTGGCGGGACAGGTCCTGCTCAAGTCCGGCTACGCCTTCGTGGACTACCCCGACCAGAACTGGGCCATCCGCGCCATCGAGACCCTCTCCGGTGAGCACTCGCACGACCCACGCCGCGCCGCGCCGGCTCGGGACGGCGGCAGCGGGGAGGCCGAGCCCCACGGGCCGCGCCCGCCGCGACTCCCGCGCCCGCACGCTCACTTCCACGCACCAGCCCCGCGACTCTGGCGGCGGGCGGGCTCCGGGACGGCCGGCTGCCCTGCCCCCACAGCGGGGGCTAACTTAGACCCTCGGGCCTCAGACTCGGGGCGACCCTGTGCTCCTCCGAGGGTCCCCAGGCTCGCTGGTTCCCTAGGAGCGCCCCTGGCGTGCCCAGCTGCTCCCCGGAGCTTCCCCCGCCCCCACCTTTGCAGACTCCCCTGTTTTCCTTTTTTCTGACCCTTCCAGTGCCCCCTTTGCCAAGGGCCCCCCAAATCCAGCATCTCCTTTCCTCCTGGCCAGACCTTCCTTCTTCCCATGCCTCGTGCCAAAGACCTCTCGCCCTCTGCCGTCTCCCGAGCCGCATTCTCCTTTTTGAGACCCCCCCTTTTTCCTGGCCCCCCACTTTCGGCAGCTCCTCGACTTTATCTACTGAACCCTTCGAGGTCCCGGGGTTCCCCCGACCCGGCTCCTGCCGGACCGCACATCTCCCTCGGTCTTTTCCCGAAGCTCACTTCCCTCTCGCTGGTCTCGGAAGCGCTCCTATTTTTCCCTGAATTTTTTGTCCGATTTTATTGAGAAGAACTCGGGGCTGGGGGCTTTCCGCCTCCCGTCTCCCCGCCTCCTGCTCGGCCAGAAGCACCTTTTTACGAGGTACCCTGTCTCAACTCGGTGGGGGCCCGGGCTGAGAACCGGGAAAGAGGCGACCGGGGGGCCCGCGAGCGCGCTGGAGCCCAGACGGGAGTCGGAGCGCTGCATTCGCCTGCGCGCGCGCGTTCCCAGCTCGCATCCCGCACACGCACGCTGCGGGCCACGCTCCCCGGGCCTGCGACCCCCGACCCCCGACCCCGAAGGGAACCCCTTCCTTAGGGGACGGATGGGTGGGCTGGTGAGACCTGGGGGTCACCCCAAAGCAGGCAGCCGCAGAGCCGGGGACTCCTGCGCGTGTCCCCGGGGCCGCTGGCAGCGAGGGCGGTGGGGCGGGGGTGGGGGGCGAGCGCCCTGGAATCCCGGGGTCCCGGGGTGGCGGAATGGGGAACTGGGGGCCGGAGAAGCCGGGGAGCGCCTGCCCTGCAGCTTGAGTTTCAAATGAGCTCATCTTTTCAAATTGGCGCCTCTCTTTATTAAATGTGTTTTTCCGGTAATGCCACCCACAGCTATACCTGGGGTCAGAACCAGGCTTGTGCCCTTCCCACCTCGTCCGCCACCCGTGGCGCCCACTTTTCATCACAGTTGGAGCTAAGTTCGCCCAGCTGCGGCCGGGTGGGGGACCCCTTGAAGGCTCCAGAAGGCGGAGCCCGTGCGCGGAGTAGTGTGCGTGCCCCTCCTAGACCCCCGCGGGTTTGACTCAGGGAGGTTCTGAGTACTTTAAATTTCTGTTTTAAAGGTAAAGTGGAATTGCATGGGAAAATCATGGAAGTTGATTACTCAGTCTCTAAAAAGCTAAGGTAAATATATTTTGCCTGGTTTCTTTTTTCTACCCCCCACCCCCACCCCGCGATTGGGCTTCCATACGTATAACTAAAAAAATATGGTCAACTTTTAAAAATGTGTCTATATGGTTTTTTAAAAGGGCTTTTGTTTGTTTTGTTAGTGGAGATACATAGCTTAGAAAGTTACTATTGTTATTGTTATTATTTTACTTTCATTATATAAGGTGTTTTCTGTGCTTGCAAACTGTTTGGTGCCTAATTAGGGGTCGGGATGGAGAACACTAGGTAGATTCAGTTGGCTGTGACCGATTAAGTTGTTTATCATAAATTGCCTTCCACCGAGAACTCCCCACTGCCATCCCTACCCCCAGCACAATAGCAAACTTCCTGTGAGATGTTAAGAGTAAATATTTACTGTGTCAGCTGAATTGCTTAACTTGACCATGCGATTAATTTTTTTTTTTTTTTTTGCTTAGTTTAGTGACGGGTAATAAAATAATTCAGTAACAAGGGGTCAGTATTTTGCATAGTATTCTAAAGCAGTAGGCTGTTTGTATGGGATGTAGGGAGAAGCCAGACTAATATAACTGAGGCAGTGAGACTGTGCTACGGAGCACTTGGTTGTTATTGTTGCTTTAGAGAAACGTTGGAGAATAAACAGTGTCGCGGTGCAGTCCATAGTTAGCTATTGTTAATGTAGGAGTAACACGCTTTGTGGGGTTTGGGTTTCCCCAGTGATTTGCTATGAAAGAATTAAGGAGACCATCTTTGTTTAAAGCTCATTGTGGACTTTAAATTGGGAGGTGGCGGCTTTATCCCCCACCCCCCACCCCACGTGTCGTTACTTAGTTTATATCCATTAAGGAACGTTTCTTTGCCATTCGTCATTAAGTGTCTGAACTGGGGAGGCTAAGTCTGATTTTCCACCTTCTTAGTCAGAGGGAAGACGCAGGGTTGAGAACATTCTAAAATAAATTGGTTTTATAAATACTTGGATGTGTTGGAGGGTTTTTAAAACATTGTGTGCATATTTGCACATACATTTTAATGTAACTGAATCTCTGGAAAGGATTGCGTGCTGCATTAGAAAACTGTTTAATACTTTTGTTTTTGAAAAAGTTAAGGATTAATGATTTGCAGTTTGGGCTGCTCTACTGAATGGATTCTTAGGTTGAAAATGTATAGCTGGCTTTCTGTAAATTGTTTTAAGTTTATGTAGTTTCCTTCAGTATTATTATTTTTTGAGGGGACAGGTAAGGAGATGTTTTCTGGGATGCTAAGTACTTACTGTAAGTTTAAACCATTTGTCTCTCAACAGTTGAAGTTTTGATGAATACTGTTAGAAATGTTTAATGCACTGTGCATCTAGAAATATCTCATTCTGTTGAATCCTTTTGGAGGTCAAAATTAGCAAAAGTCAGTAGATTTTTAATTTGGGTTATTAGATATCCCATTATTCCATGATGCAGTGTATGTCATTTAATTTTCAAAACAAGTGAAATACTAGTTTAAAGTTATTTAGATCACCTAAAACTTACCACCAAAAAGACTGCTTTGGCTTTTTCTTTTAAAAGGCAGAGGTGGTTTGCATTTTGGTTGAAGTGTCACTTAAGTAATTTTATTCTGCCATGGTTCAAAAAGTCTTGCCATGAGTTTTAGTATATATTAAATAAACATTTTAGGGCTTTTACAGTCCTAGGAATAAATGGATTTCTTTGAACATGTTGGTGATATAAAATAACCAGGAGGAAGAAGCTAAGAGCACGCTGTGTGGTTGACCACACCTGAAGACAGTTAACAAACCAAAGCAAGGGTAGCCTGCTGCTGGAGAGAGTGGCACCATTTTTTGATTGGATGATTTTAATCCCCCCCCCCTTTATTTCAAATACAAAAGTTCCTTGCTTGTATTGCAAGCTAAGGGAGAGAAGGCTAAACTGGTTAGAATTGGTTAGCTGCGTTCAGCCCTCTGGGATGAGTTCTCCATTAATTCTGGGCACAGCCATGCTGGTGGCTTTAAAAAACCCAGAATACTGTGACATTTGAGACCAAAGCTTTCATGTTACACAGTGATCGTTTTATTGTTCTTTTGTTGCATTTCCATGTAAATTGACAAGTTGGAAGTAAATTTGTGAACATGAGGTCAGTTCTGTATGTGGTTTTTGTGTTCTGTAGAGCACGGGAAAATAAGCCATTCTCTCTTATTTACCTCCTTGAAAAATGATTCAACAGTTGAGTGCTAATGTTTTAATACCGTGCTTGGTTCTTTGATTTTTCAGGAAGCTGTTTTAATACCTGTATTCCAAATAGGTTTTTCAAAAGGTGATGATAGTTGGTAAGATGCTTTAGTCTTCATTTGAGGAATTGTTGGCACGCTGTTTGCTGGCCTTTTGTTAAATCACATACCACCATTTTATACACGTGGCTGCATTGTAGACAGACTAGGCACTGCTGTTTTCTCAGTCACCCTGGAGTAGAGAATTCTTTCCTTTTGGCTACTTACGTTTCATCCATCTTAAGTGCAAATTATTGTACAGCAAGCCATACATATCATCTGTTTCTCTTACATTCTACTTGGTTTCAGTCTGCTGAGTAAAAATCTTTGAATTTTTTCTCTCTATGTTCATATAGTTCCTGTGGGTCAGAGATTTTAGTAAAGAGGAAAAACTTGATAACTTTAAAAGTGCTGTTAAAAGTTAAGTGAACTGCCTTGATAGACGTTTTGGGTGCTGCTGAAAGTTCACTTAAACAGTCACATATACACACACATGTACACATATTGGATAAATTGTTTTGATCTAAGGTATGCTGACTTGAATATGCTTTTGTATTTAAAGTTGAATGATTCTGTGAGAAATAGAGCTTTAGAAAAAAATGCAGGATCTACCCACTTCTAGGAAGTAGCTGAATGATGCTAGACAGGTTTCAGCTGGGACAGTCAAATACTCCACAGTGATGTAGGGAAAGCTATGAATCTGTCTTTCATGAGTTAAAAATCAGTAATTGTGTTCTTTCCAATGCAGATGAATTTGGTCTCCTATAGGAATGCTAAAGAAAACAGTATCCCAATTGTATTTTGCTTGTATGTACTACATTGTGTATAGCTGAATTAAATACCAACCCCCCAAAAAACTCACCCAACTTCAAGCCCTCCCCGTAACAAAGACTTTTTCTGCATTAATTTTTAATTTTCTAGAAACAGAAAAGACTTTATTAGTTTTAAATCTTACAGTAGCCTTCTATTTCAACAGTTTGTTGAATTAGAAAGTTAATGGCTGGACTTAATTACATATGTAGAAAGATTAATACAGTGTCATATATGATATCACACTATAAAGTCACTTTGATTTAGCTTTGAAGTTGCAGTTGCACATTTTCAAAAAGGTAAATTTTTTTATGTTCTAGAGAACACATTTTCCTGTCTCTAAGAAATAGATTATTAGGGCTGGAATAGAAATAGTAAAAAAAAATAATTTACTTGCTATTTAGGTAATAATGTAGTCTTAAGATGTTTTTAAGAGGCTGGCATTTAACTTTTTACATATTATTTAAACATTAAAAACTAATGAGTTCTACAAATAAAATGTATTGTTTTGCCTGATTTTTCTAATTCAATAGTATCTATTGAATTAGATTGTAAGGCAGCAATTTATAGAAGTATTTAAATTCTTAAACCTTAATTCTAAAAGAGAATTGATCATGTAGTCCATTTGCTACATTGTGCTTTTCAATAATAATGTTTATTTGCAATTACAGATAATAAGATGATCCTTTAGGAGTTATGCGTTTCATTATGTTAAGCTGAGGTTGTCATTTGATTGATGAGGGAAAATTAATAATATTTGGAGAAAGCCTTTTACATATAATGGTCTGAAGTATATTTTCTTTAAGAAATGATTTTATATTTTAAAATACACTTGAAGGAGATCAGAAGATTCAAAACTAACTACATGTGAAAATTATTTCACCATTTCAAATAAACAATAATTTTATGTGTGTGTGCAGTTTGCATCAAGTTCCTTAGTGGGTTCAAGAAGCATGCTAATGATGCTGAATTGTGCGTAGAAGGATAGAGACCAGGGTACATTTATAACAAGACAGAAAAGCAGTAAAAATAGATTTCTCCTAGAACTATTTATAAATGTTTGATATTTTCTAAATATCTGCAGTCTACAACTGGACCACTGTTCCGTGTCTGCTAATGAAACCCTCAAATGTAGATGAGCAATTGGTCAGTTGTTCCTGAACTAATGTGTCATCCCTCTGATTCAGTGGGGTATGTGCATTTTGTGGGGGGCAGTAGTTTTACATAGATCAAGTAGCAAGAGAAAGGGGAGACCCTTAACTGAGCAGCCATTACTGAGTTTCAGTTCCAGACAAAGCTAATGAAAATCACTAGATGATTGAAACCCACAAAGGAAGTCACGTGTGACGGCGCCGTCCCTGAGAGATGCCCTTACACAGGTGCCTTCACTCCTGCCAGTCAAGGCAAGGACACCTGTGGTGGCCTTTTGACTCAGCACATTGCTGAGAAGACCGTCCTGTGCAAAAACTACCCTCCTAGATTCCTCTCCGATTCACTTCTGTGAAGGCTTTCATGATATGTCACTGCACCTCCTCCCCAACACACACAAACTTTTATTTTCTTTTTTAAACTCAAGGTCTCCCCATGCAGCCCCAGCTGTTCCTGAGCTCATGAACCCCTTTGCCTTAGCCTCCTGAATTGCCGGGATCATAGGCATACACCACTGTGCCCAGCTTATAAAGTGTGTGTTGGTGAATATGCATTTTCCTTTAGAAATGCTGTACTTAGGAGGGTGTTTTGTTATTATTGCAAAGCAGTGGCGGATCAGTTTTATTAGAAGCAGCATAAAATTGGGAGCTGCTTAAAAATGACAAAATTTCAAAATATAATTTTAAAGATTATGTTTAAACACCATGAATGTATTTTCAGTTTTTGGTTTTGTTGTTTTTGTTTTTGAGACTGATGGGCCTTGGCTAAACTAATTTTTAAAAATGTATGTTTTGAAATGTCTAGTCAAAAGCATAATATCTCAAAAAACTATGACTGACTTCTTAATTTGAGGGACCGGAGAGTTCTATTTAAGAAGGCATGCCTGAGCAATTGATTAGTCAGGTTTTATCTTTTTGTACTCAATGGGAAGAACAAATTAGTTTGGGGAACGTTCAAACAATGTCGATGAGCAGATGCTAGCAAATAGCAAATGCCTACCAGTAAAGAAAGCCACCCCCTCATTCACTGCCACTGAAACATTTTAAATCTTTTATTTTATAATTTGACCTGATGCTTACAAGGTTATAATTTTCATTTGGTGGCATGGATGGTATGGGTTCTATTTTGGGCAAATTGCAGAGTGCTCAGAATTATTTTTAAGGTTTTTTTTTTTTTTTTTTTTTACTTTTCCTGTTTTGATTATGGATTTTAGTCGGGTTACTTCATAAAATAAGGGAAAGAAATTATTTTCTATTGCAGAAAACCTTAGGTTCTGTTCCTTTCACTGCCAAAGAGGAGAAAAAAAAATACAATAATGTGTCTTTAATTTGGTTCAGAGTTGGATGGCATGTTGATGTTGAATATAAGTAGAGCAGAAATGAGTGCGTCTGTATGAAAGGGGCCATCAAGTCCAAACGCCATCCTTATGTCCATTGTTTCAGTGATTAGATCGCTCCTCTGCAAGCAGTGATTCCCCCTCCACCCCCGCCCCAGTAATACTTTTGCAATCTTGAGGTGCATTTTGTTTTCTTGTTCTTGAGTCTTCTCATTGCTTATGTCTCTTACACTTTTATTTCCTAAAATTTGAACACTTAATCACAGTTTTCCTAGTCTGTTAAAGTTGGTAGTTTAATAAGTTCAGTAAGTGAACTAGAAGGTTTTTGGATACACATTTTAAGTATTATCCTATCTTCCTACATCATGAGCATCTATTTACCTAGTAAACAGAAACACTTGTCTGGAACCTTTGCAACAAGAGGGGCGTTTGCAGTTTTTCTTATTGTGTATTCATTTAATACATAAGTGTGAATTTGCCTTGGGGGGGGGGAGCTTGAACTTTAAAATTATTAGAGGTTTTGTGATCTGGTTCTGTTACGAACACAATACTAGAGGGCGTTGTGGTGAGATGTAGCTTCATGTGGTCGCATCACAAGTTCATATAGTAAAAAAGCTACTATGGCCTCTTCAACAGAAAAGCTGCTTTTTTCTAAGTAAGATTTGGAGAGGAGGAAAAAATGGACTAGTCCTTTTCTCACATGAGGAAACTTAGTCGTAGAGAAATGGAGAAATTTGTCTAAGGCAGAGAAATAAATTCATTAGTAGGGAAGAACCCAGACAAGGGCTCCATCACTGATCCTACCCCAGAGGGCTTCACTTAACATTTTGTTAGCCCAGATGCCCTTCAGGAAGGATGGAAATTGTTTGTGAAGGGCCCTTTTGTGATGGCCTTGTTCTTAGTGTGGTCTGAATGATCTACTCTTCATTACACTGTTTTTATAGGGAAAAAATAATTGGAAATAAGCACATGGTTTTATTAGTTTTTGTTTTCCGAGACAGGATTTTTCTGTGTAGTCCTGGCTGGCCTGGCTCTCGCTCTGTAGACCAGGCTGGCTTCGAACTCACAGAGATCCACCTGCCTCTGCCTCCTGAGTGCTGGGATTAAAGGCATGGGCAATGATGCCATTTAAAAAGCAGCATGAGTCTCTGTTTTCTCTCAGCTTGCCGGCAGAGACAGTATGGGGGATTTATCCAACGAGGTGTTTGGTGTTTCTGTTTGCTTGCTTGTTTGGCTGTTGTTTATACTGTTGCAATTTTTTTTTTTCAAGTGGTTGCATTCTTTGTATTAAGAAATAAGACAGTGCTAAGAAGGACATTTCTCACTGGGCACAGTGGCACAGGCCTTTAATCCCAGGCAGAGGCAGGAGGAGCTCTGTGAGTTAGAGGCCAGCCTGGTCTACATAGCAAGTTTCAGGGCAGCCAGGGCTACATGGAGAGGAAAAAATATACAATAAACCATAAAATAAAAATAGGCCATTTCTCTCAACGTTTGAGCCACACCAATTAGGCACAGACTTTAGCTTTGGTCAAGACTGTGTGCCATTTGGTAAAATTCAAGAATTCACCTGGTGGGCTCTTGTGGCTCAACCCCTTGCAGCGGGCAGTGTTATGCTTTCTTTGACTTGCTGGTTGGAACTGCCAGTCTTTCCTGGACTCACCCTGGAACTAGTCTTTTTTTTTTTCCTCTGCTTCATTCTCTGCACAGAATAAGGTTTTTTTTTTTTTTGTTTTGTTTTTGTTTTGTTGTTGTTGTTTTTTTTTTTAAAAACAACAACAAAAAACCAAAAACCTCTGCTGTGAGTGTGAGCAGAGGTACCACCAATGGAGTCGAGTTCTTAACGACAACATACTCAGTAATATGTGTAATAAGCAGCGTGTGTGAATTGCCCTTCATCTCCGAGTTGTAGTGTTTTCCTGAACTCATCATCTTGTTTCCTATAGTTTTCGTGGACTCTCAGGCTGGTAGTGGTGGTGGGAGGGAGGGTGGAGTTGTCAAGAAAAAAAGTAGGTGAAGGGTTGTTTCTAACCCTTCATGTGTTTCTTTGGTTGTGCAGTCCAGGGCGGGATGTGGCATTTTCTATGGAATTGTGACTCAGAAGATGGGGGCGGGGAGGAAGACAGTAACTAATAATTACGGAGTGGTCGCTGCTATATGCTAGGCGCTGGGCTCAGCCTTCCAGGCCTTCTCCACCCCACCCCCCACCCGAGCCTGAGAGGTCTGTTCCTAACCCTGTTGCAGACTGGGCTGTGAACCTTCAGACTCTACACAAGTCCTTCCGCTGGACCCAACTGCTTCAGAGAAGCAGTGGCTGTCTGTCATACCTTTGCTGCTGTGTGTGTCGAGCTTGACTAGACTGTAGCGTCTGAGTGAGCAGTTAGCGAATTGTGAGAAGAACTGTGTCTGTTCTGTTACTCCTGTCCACAGTGGGTATGCAGAGAACAGAAGGGGCTGAAGTCTGGTATATTCATAGTTTAGTGTAACTGAAAACCGGTTATCTGAGTATGGTGGCATTATCTGAGTATGGTGGCATGCGCTGGTCATCCATCCCATCACTTGGGAGGTGGAGGCAGGAGGATCAGATCGTAAAGGTCATCATGAGCTGCATAGAGATTTAGATGCCTGTTTCAGCAACCACACACATGAAAGATAAAAAGAAATTGAAAGTGTTGGTCATGATTTGAAGGAATTTTTAAAAGTAGTCCTAGAGTAGAGAAATTTCTAATTATGTAAAAGGGAATAAGTGCTTAAACCCAAATGATTGTAAGGTTAAGTACAAAGACACACACGTGTCTATGATGTGTATTCTACTTGAGATGCGGAAGTATCTAATACTTTTTACCTCAGTAGTTCATTTATCTGTATTTTTTTAAAATGTTCATAGTTTGTGAAGAGGAAATACAGAATCTTAACTATATATTTTAAAGCAGGTCATCTTGTTAACATTAGAAAACTTTAAGCCAAGCCTTAAGGTGGCACACACCTTTAATTCCAGCTCTTTGGAGGCAAAGGCAGGCTGATCTCTGAGTTCAGGGGCAACCTGGTCTACAGATCAAGTTCCATGGAGTTCTGGGACATCCAGGGCTACATAGAGATGTCTTGGAAAACAAAAGGAAAGGATGGGGAGGGGAGAGGAGGGGAGAGGAGGGAGGGGAAAGCTTAAGCCTTTCAGATGTGAAGGGGCAGGGACTGAAGATCTGTGTTTGCCTTTAAACTGGGTCCTTGAAACATCTTGTGCATTCATGGCTGTTTTTTCTGTAGTAACATGAGACTCAAGTTACAGTCGGATCACCAGTGAAATGAGGTATGAGGAGGTTTGTCTACTATAGAGGAAGGAAGGTGGTGCTTTTTTTTTTTTTTTTTACCCTTAAGATAATATTATGAAATGTGTTAAATTATAAAGGCTAATCCCTTTTCTCAGTCAAGAACCTGAAGATAGCTCAAGGTACCAGAAGATACATTTTAAACACTGGCCCTCCCCCGTGATGCAGCCCATCAGCTGCTGAGTGCGATGCTTGGGGATGAAGCTGTGTGGGCTTTTGTCTTGCTCCGGACCTTTTACTATTAATGCTTCCTCACCTCTGATGTTAGCAACCTCGCTTTGACAAATGGATGTTTTCCTTCATCATTGTACGCGTAGAGTTTTGAAGGGCCGTGCTTTGTATCTCTTTATTTGTCAGATGTAGATGATGAAAGATTCACCTGGAAAAGGAGTCTGGCCCTTTTATTTACTAAGGAGGGAAAGAGGATGGGGGAAAGAGAGGCTGGCACAGGAACAGCGGTGGCTGGGTCGCTCACGCCTGCTCTACTGCTGTGTGTGTGCTGTAATTCCAGAGTGAGGGGGACAGTCGATGCTTCCAGAGCGGCCAGGGCTGAACAGCTCTGCCACCTTTCTTTCCTTGGACAATGGAAAACTCCTAGGGTGACTGGCCTGCTCACAAAAGGTTTCTTTCCTTAAGGCTGTGCGCTGACCACTTCCTCGACCCCTGCCTTCCCTCGCGTTTTGTGAGGGTGCTCGGAGCGCTGGGTTGCAGGCCCGCTGTGTGCTCTAGCCCCGGTGCCCCTCATTGCTGAGGTCTGGGGCAGCTCAGGAGGTACGTGTGTGCTTGCTCAGTGTGTTGGAATGTGTGGTCTCTGTGGCACACACTTCCTTGGATTGGTGCAGCCGACACACGCACTTCCAAGGGGTGTGGGGCCCCACGCTGCAGACCTTTTGTAAGTGGTTGAAAGATTGGGAAAGAGTCTGTCGATGCTGAAGGTTTTCCCATCAGTGAGTGCCGTTGTGTTCATCCTTTGCAATGGGAAAACATCGCTTTCATTTCCTTCCTAATTACTGAAGGATAGAAAAGAAATCTGGCTGTGTAAGTCATCTGACTTCTGGATCCAGCCAGCCTCCTCTTCTCGGACAGTGATGCCTTCAGGCCCGGACTGTGAGTGACACTCTCGGCGTGCTGGGACACCTGAGCATGAGGAAAGCAGGAATTTTAGACCTCTAGGACCCATTCCTCCTTTTAGGTTTTTTTTTTTTAAAAGTCTAATGACTTAAGATTTTTAAATTCTAGCTGCTGTTACTCTTAAAAATTTTACATTTTGTTTATTCATCACAAAATATCCAAGATGACAGGGGTGTGCTGACCGCTCCATTATTTGCAGTAAGACTGTGATTTGGTAAAGGGCGTTTTGTTTTCAGGGCTGTGGAGGCCTGGGAACAGGTGGTTGCTTCTCATGCAGTTCTTTCTGTATCTTCAGAGTTTTGCCTGGGAAAAGCTAGTTCTTTTGTTCATTGATTTTCATAATGGTTTGTTATGCATATCTATTTCAATAATGCTTTCAAAATATTTAGATACCAAAATTGATTTGTGGTTTTAGTTTTTCTTTTTCTTTCTTTTCTTTTTTTGTTTGTTTTGAGACAAGGTTTCTCTGTGTAGCTTTGGAGCCTGTCCTGGAACTTGCTCTGTAGACCAGGCTGGCCTGGAACTCAGAGATCCGACTGTCTCTGCCTCCCGAGTGCTGGGATTAAAGGCATGGGCCCAGCAGATTTGTGACTTCGGTTTACATGTGATGATTATGATCACAGTGTTATATCTACCTTACAGATTTCAAGGCCAAACTCTTGACTTCCCAGGGCAGTGGTTTTTAACACTGAGTTCTCTGGAGCCTGTGACTGAGGAGAGCTGAGTTTATGGAGAGCAGAAATAGCTGTGTGTGCTTGGGAATCTTGACACAGCTGTGCTCATGACTCCTTTAGATACTGTAGTTGCCTCTAGAATTTGGTTTAGAAAGGGGTGTGGTATTTAAAAGCCAACCCATGTGTCAGCCTCTGCCCGAAGCCGTTGGGGTCTGGATCTCGAGTCCGACTTTGATTACCCTGTAGCAGAGTGGCACTCTCCTGCCCCTGCACCTTCCTCCTGCGACCTCCTCTCCTCCATCACTTTCACTTTAGAAACAGGGTCTGCTTTGCCAGTTGCATGGCGGGTTCCTAAATCTATGGATTTTCCTGTAGTCAACGGCAGTTTCCTTTAGGAATGTTCCAGGCAGGCAGGCTCTTTACAATCCACTGGAGTCAACTGTAGTGACATGGGACCCACTCCTCTGTGAGGAACCAGCGTTTGCTTTGGACCTTCCTACTCCCTTCTAAAGCAGAACAGTTCTTTTCTCCGTTGTATTTTGGGGGCACTCTCTGCACAGGAGTAACATAATCTTCCAACCATTTGAAACTGGTTAGAATTGATAGCCAGCAAGTCAGATGGGATGGAAGTCATCACACTTCTTCCATACGCATGGGTTTTATTCAGAAAAAGGGTATTACTCTTAAAAAAGTTAAAAATAGAAAGGTGGCTGATTGGGAGAAGGGGATTCGTGGGAGAGTGAGGATGACAGTTGGGTGTGAGTGTAGTCAAAATAGATCACATGCATGCATGACAGTGTCATAATGAAATCCATTTTTTATGTGTGCCTAATATAGGCTAATAAAAGCATTCTTTTTAAAAAGACCAGCAAGATGGCTCAGCCGGTAAAAGCACTTGTCGTCAGAACGTGACGATCCGAGTTCAGTCTTCAAGAATTAGCTCCTGCAAGCTGCCCTCTGACCTCCATATATATGCTGTGGTACATCTGTGCTCACACGCGCACACATTGTACACACACAATAATAAAAGAAATTGAAAAATAAAGACGATAAACAGAAGGTGAAAAATCAGTATGGTTACATTTATTATTTTAAAATTTGTTTTATATCGGGGAGACACGGTGTCCCAGCATGGGTGCATGTCGGAGGCTGACTTTGTGAAGCTCTTCTTTCCACCCTTGTGGGTCATGGGCATTGAACTTAGGTTGCCAGGCAAGGATCTTCACCTGCTGAGCCGTCTGACGGGCCCATGACTACATTCTTGATGAATGGAAATGTTCTGAATAAAATATAAAATAGTCTTTAAATCATAGTGATGGCAAGATATTGTAAGTGGTCATACTGTGTAAAATAATTTTCCCTTCCTTATCTGGTTCTTTATCATTTATTTTGTATGTACCAATAATATTTAATTACCTGAGAGAGTAATTATAGGTCAAATAAGAATTTTTTAAACATTGGTTAGTTCTCTTTATTTTTAACTCTTTAAACATATTCCATGTATTTTGATCATCACCCTCTCCCCCACTTCCTTCCCTAACTCTTCTCAGATCCACCTCCTCCTTCTCTCTGTCCTCACTCCTTTTTATTATTATTATTAAATAAAATCTACCAAAATTGTGCCAACCACGACCACGTCATCTACTGAGCGTGGTCAACACCGTGGCCACATGCTTAAAGAAAACGGCTTCTCCTCCATCAGCCATTGGCTGTCAGTATCCTCAGGTGGGGTGGCAGCTTGTGAGCCTCTCTCCATTCCATTCTGGAATGTTCACTGGCTTGATCTTGTGCAGGCAGCCTTAGCTGTGAGTTCATGATCTACACCATCTTCTGTCCCAGCCTAACTATGAAGCCCTCCCTGACCTTCATGGGCATATGTAGATCCTAATTTCTCCTATTGGCTTTCTATATTGAGTTTAACTTCCATGGTGAAATAAAAATCTGGAATGAAAAAAATAATTTTAAAAACCCATAATTTTTTTTTTTTTTTTTTTTTAAGTTTTATTTATTTATTATGTATACGGTGTTCTGTTTGCACATATCCCTGCAAGCCAGAAGAGGGCACCAGATCTCATTACAGATGGTTGTGAGCCACCATGTGGTTGCTGGGAATTGAACTCAGGACCTTTGGAAGAACAAGCAGTGCTCTTAACCTCTGAGCCATCTCTCCAGCCCCCTAATTTTTTTTTTTTACTTCTTTTCCTGTGGCCACAGACAATTGGGGAGCCTGCAGGACCTTGGAACTTAGCTTCTGTGCTTTTTCCAGAACCGCACAGGTGATGCCAGCTAGAGCGAGCCCCATGCCACTCTGCTTGCTGTGTCTGTGTGCGTTTCTCTTGCCTCCTACCTTCCGGGATCAGTGGCCTCATAGCCACATCCATCTTTTGAGATGAGAGCTGGCCAAATACTTAGCAGCAGCCCATTCTCAGGAGCCCGCAGATGACAGAGATAGGTGGTGGCAGGGGGGTTTCTGGAGCGTGCACAAGAGACAGCTCCAGGCATCTGTTGCCCTGGGAAATGTAGGGCCAGTGTTCCCAAATACAGTCTCCGAGAGAAAAGTTAAACCAGAGTTTAAATGCTTAAACTTAAAAACTAGTAGATGTACTTATTTTCTGTGTATTTTGCCAGCATGTATGCGTGTGTACTGTGGGTATGCCTGGTACCTGTGGAGATCAGAATAGGACATTGACTCCTCTGGAACTGGGGTTAACAGGTGGTTGAGAGCCACTATGTGGGTGCTGGGACCTGAACCTGGGTCCTCTGGAAGAGCAGCCAGTGCTCTTCACTGCTGAGCAGCCTTCTAGTCCCTAACCCTCTAAACTTTAAATTTTGACAATAGTTCAAAAATGTTTGTAAACATTGAAGATCCTCTATACAGGTAGAGAGGTTAGATAAGGGTTATGGGTTACAGTTGGCATTCTCTACCTTGCCAGTATCTGCAAATTGTTGCTGAAGACATTATCTACTTTTGTGGAAGGGATTTTTAAAGACAGTGTCTCTATGTAGCCCCCGCTGTCCTGAAACTCACACAGAGATCCACCTGCCTCTGCTTCCTGAGTGCTAGTATTAAAGGTGTGCGCCACCACACTCGGCCCATCGTCTGCTCTTTTAATATTTCTTTGAGTTTAATCCATGAATGAGAAGTAAGAAGACATGCCCTGCTCTTAATGAACTGGATGTATTTTGTGTCCTCCTCATCCCCAGCCCTGTGTGTGCACGTGGAGGCCAGAGGTCGACAGCAGGCCTCTTCCTCAACTGATCTTTTTGATGTTGTTGTTTTTTGAGACAGTGTTTCATTAAACCTAGCTTACCAGTTCTGCTACACTGGGTGGCCTGCAAGCTGCGGGACTCCTGAATACTTGTTTTGTGAAGCCATCTAAAATCTTAATAAATTTATCTTAATAAATCCAGTAAATCCAGGATGTATATATACGGACCGTATAACATCTTGTTTATGTGTGTGTGTTACACACTACAGGTTCATCTGATAAAATAATACAGCCCTCTATTTCCATTCAATTGGAGGAACATGATTCCCCTTTCTGATCAACATCATAGCAACTATAACAAGTACTAAAAGTCATGTGCTAGGAAAGTGATTCTCCTATGTCTGGCAAATACTTTACAGTTTTGTTTTACATTTATTTGTGAGTGTGTGTGTATGTGGGCCTGCGGTGGAGGCCAGAGGACAATCTGCAGGATTCTGTTTTCTCCTACGTGGGTTCTGGGGATCTGACGGAGCTTTTCAGGCTGGGTGGCAAGCACCTTTACAGTGTGGTTTGAATAAGGAATGTCCTCCATAGTCTTGGGCATTTGAGCACTTGGTCCCCAGCTGGTGACTGTGTTTGGAGAGGTTTAGGCTAAAGCTGCAGCCTTGCTGCAGGATGAAACACCTTTGCTGCTTGGGCCCGGTCTTTGAGATTAAAATGACTTTCCTGCTTCCAGTTTTCTCTCTCTGCTCTGTGCTTGTGGCTGAGGATGCGCGCTCTCAGCTTCCTGTTTCCAGGGCGATGCTTGCCACCTCGATGGACTCTTATCCCTCTGGAACTGTAAACCGAGATAAGCCCTTTCTTCCAAAGCTTGCTTTTGGTCATGGTATTCTAGTGGCCGCTATAGCCACTGAGCAATCTTGCAAGCCCTAATAAACACTTCAAAACATATGAACTTGAGTCACCCTGTTAAATGTCTACTATAAGGCAAATGGTTTTAATTTAATGGAGCATGAATCCTAATCTATCTTAATAATAAAAAATCCCGGAGCCAGATATTGAGATAAATGCTGAAAGATCGGTAAAGGAGCCAGCCACTAGAGAGACTTCTTACCGCTACCGAATCTTCAGCCTGAAAGAGACTGAGCTCCTTGTCTCCTCCCACCTTATATTCCTCTCTCCACTCAGCCATATCACTTCCTGTCTCCACCTCCCTAGTCCTGGGATCCAAGGTGTGTGCCACCACTGCCTGGCCTCTATGGCTAACTAGTGGCTTTAGCTCCATACTCTGATCTTCAGGCAAACTTTGTTAGATCACAAACAAAATATCACCATAACTTAAAATTTTTTTTTAAATGGGGTCTTGCTGTGTAGCCCTGGCTGGCCAGGGATTTGTAATCATCCTATCCCTGCTTTCCCAAGTGCTGGGATGACAGGTGTGCCTCACTACTCCTGGAAAAGGAAGATGGTTTTGAAAGTAAAATATACCGGTAGAGAGAGATGTTGATGAAAAGTGGTGCACTTAAATACGTTTGAAAGTGTTCTGGTTAGCGTACTTTTTGTGTGTTTAAGTTGAGGCAGTTGAAGGCTGTCTGGATTCTGTTCTTTGGCTCTGGGCGCAATAAATACTCATTAAGGCCAAACTAGAGACTGTTGACTTAAGAGACCTTTTCAAAAAACAAAAATAAAAACCACTCTTGAGGTCTGGGATGTAGCTCCGTTGGTAGAGTGCTTGCCTAGCATCAGGAAGCCCTGGTTCAATCTCCAGTATTGCATAAACCTGGTGTGGTGGATCCCTGTTATCCTAATGTTGCAGAGGGGAGCCATCAGAAGTGAGTCCTCTGTGTAGTGAGTCAGACATCAGCTTGTTTGAGTCAAAACACATTCTGCTCTGAAAGTTGGAATTACACTTTTTTTTAAAAAGACTTTTTCCGTGTAACAGCTCTGGCTGTCCTGGAACACTCTTTGTAGACCAGGCTGGCCTAGAACTCACAGTAATCCACCTGCCTCTGCCCCCCCTTTCTGGGATTAAAGGCGTGTGCCACTATACCCAGCATCGGAATTGCATTTTAAAAATGTATCTTGTAGTGTAATTCACAAGCATGAAGAAGCTGGTCACTTTGCAGTAGTGTCTTAGCTAGGGTTTCTGTTGCTGTGAAGAGACACCATGACCATGGCAACTCTTATAAAGGAAAACATTTAATTGGGGCTGGCTTACAGTTTCAGAGGTTCAGTCCTTTATTGTCATGTCATGAAGCAAGGCAGCATGCAGGCAGACGTGATGCTGGAGAGGTAGCTGAGAGTTCTACATCTTGAACTGCAGGCAACAGGAAGTGAACAGGCAGCAGGAAATTCCCCACACTGGGCGTAGCTTGAGCATATGAGACCTCAAAGCTGCCAGCCCCCACAGTGACAAACTCCCTCCAACAGGGCCACACCTCCTAATAGTGCTGCTCCCTTGTGGACCAAACATTCAAACACATGCGTTTATGGGCCATTCCTGTGCATACCACCACACATGGTAAGACAAAAACCATGTCTTTCAAGACTCCAGTCAGCATAGCTCAGACACCGTTTGGAACTTCAGGATCCAAGTGGTTCCGAAGAAATGGCCAGCTCCATTTTGCAGGGCAGGGTGGTGGGGAAAGGGAGGACTGGTCTTTGGCCTCCTTCCTTCCTTCCTTCCTTCCTTCCTTCCTTCCTTCCTTCCTCCCTCCCTCCCTCCCTCCCTCCCTCCCTCCCTCCCTCCCCTCCCCTCCCCTCCCCTCCCCTCCCCTCCCCTCCCCTCCCCTCCCCTCCCCTCCCCTCCTTCCTTCCTTCCTTCCTTCCTTCCTTCCTTCCTTCCTTCCTTCCTTTTTCTTTTTTTAAAGACAGGATCTTACTGTTACCCTGGCTGCCTTTGAACTCAAGGGTGATCTGCCTCTTGCGTGCTGGGATTTAATGCATGTGTATCACCACTCCAGGCGTCAGCTGGTCTTCCGAACGTAAAAACTTGTTTTGAATCACTATGTAGACCAGGCTGGCCTTGACCTCATAGGAATTCACCACCTTCAAACTCCCTAGTTCTAGGATAAAGGCTTGTGCTACTACTTCTGGCTTTGAACTTCAAAATTTTGAATAAAAAATTTGAGAACTAGACTGTTGATGTGCACGTGTGTGTGTGTGTGTGTGTGTGTGTGTGTGTGTGTGTGTTATGTGTTCACATTTGTAGAGGCCAGAGGGCAACCTATAGTGTCCTCAGGCACAATTCACCGTTATTTGAGAGCCTATTATTGGCTGGGAACTTGTCAGGTGGGCTAGTCTGCCTCCCCAGTGCTGGGATCACAGTATGTACCCCTATAACCTGCTCCCCCCCCTTTTTTTTTTAAACCATGGATTCTGGGGACCCAACTCAGATCTTAACGTGTGCAGGGCCAATCCTTTGCTGACTGAGTTATCTCCTTAGCCTTCTGGGCTTCTATTGGCTACTTTTAGAATGTCAGAAATAGCTGTGCCTCGAAGAATTTTTTTAAACAAACTCACAGAAATTGAAGCCACATAATGTCGTTAGCTTACCTTTTTAATTTCTTCCCCTTTCTTCATTTTCATTGCGAGGGGAAAAGAGTCAAAATTTTCTACTCCTTTGTAAATGGCCTTTTCGGTTTTTTGCCTGACTCCTTGGTGTAAGTGGAATTGACACACAGAGCTTGTGTGGAGTATGAGGTGGCCCCACAGAGCCACTGTGCACAGCACAGGAGGCACACAGAAGATGATTCAGATTGGGTGGGGTCCAACAGGCTTCGGAAATCACTCTTTAAAAACAAATTAGGGTAGCCTGCCGGTGGTGGCGCATGCCTTTAAATTCAGCACTCGGGAGGCAGAGGCAGGTGGAGCTCTGAGTTTGAGGCCTCCCTGGTCTACAGAGTGAGTTCCAGGACAGCCAGCCAGCCAGAGCTACACAGAGAAACCCTGTCCTGAAAACAAACAAAAACTAAGGCTGGTTCAGTTTCTGATTTGTTGAATTTGAGGCAGGGTCTCACTGTGGAGTTTTGGCCAGCGTGTCCTTTTGGGCCTCTTCCATCCGCTCTGCCTGTTGAATGCTGGGATTTGAGGTGTGTTCCAGCACACTGGCTCAGTTCTTAGATCTATAAAGTCTCGCATGATCGTGTGAAAACTCCTTTCCTCCTGTTGGCAGTTCTGTCTAAAGCCCAAGTTACACTAAAAATTTGAGCGTTACAGGAGAAAAACACTTGAAAACCAACAGTAGCTCTCCTCTTACCACAGTCTGACTCATGGGCCCCATAGTCGAGGTGCCCCCAGTTAAACCCGTCCCCTTATAAGTTGCTTTGGTCATAGTGTCTCTTCACAGCAGTAGACTAGTAAGTAAGACACTGAGGTACGATTTCTAATGGTTTTGTATGTGGGATAAACCTTCATGATGTGGAATTTTCAAAGCGTCCAGTTTTGGAAATTTCAGATTTCAGATTTTTTGATTAGGTAGGCTCAACCTAGAGCAGAGGCTTCAGGAGTCCTGCGACAATCCAGACAAGGGCAGTGCAGGGTTTTGGGGGCAGTGTGGAGCAGCCAGCGGCTCTTAAAGGTTAGGCTTGTGAAGCAAGATGCTGTCGGGTCTGTATTGATCATCTATTGCTGTGGACAAATTAACCCCACATCAGTGCTTTAAAAGAGCAAAATTTACTATCTCACTTATTTGCCTAAGGGTCAGGAGTGGGGCAGCCATGTAGCTAGGAATTTCAAGAAACTGGTCAGGTGCCAGCTGGAGCGGCTGTCACCTGAAGGGTCAGCGTGTGACTCAATCTATGGAGGCCCCTGAGAGCACAACCTGCTTTTTAGCTCAGTTCGGATCCCCGCAGCAGGCAACGTCACCAGCTGCCTTCTATGACCCTCTTCCTTTGCATACCCTCCCTTTATCAGACACGAGACCCTAAGTCTAGTCCACACTCTCAGGGTGGTGAGTGTCGGGAGGTGGCAACTTTGGGGGCAGCGATGGCGTTCAGGTCCATCCGGGAGAGTCAGCAAGCATTTGCATGCTTCCTTGGGGACCTACCCTGGAGGGCAAGAACGGCTGCAGTAACCCTTGCAGTTGGCACCTTTCAGAGTGAACCTGGACTGCTGACGGAGCCACGGTGGGACCAGTGGCCGGCTACTGTATCCCGTGGACTTCTCCGTGCACCTGTAGGATGAGGAAGAAGTCTCCATTTCGGAGGTTACAGGATGAGGCCCAGGTTTTTGGTGCCTCAGGCGAGGACACATTTTTAGCTCTCAACCTCTGTTAGATTTCTGTTGTTGTTTTAACCTTCCCTGAAGAATGATTTCGTTTAGATCACCCTTTATAAAAGTAAGTATTCTCTCTCTGTCTCACCTGGCAGAGCTGATGTTTTAAATGCCTAATTGAAAATCCGAAAACCCTTCTCTGCTATCAAGAAGGATGTTTGTTACTTTTCTGCCAGCAGCAGAGAGTCCTTTTTGCTATTTTTATAACTGGGTGAGGTCTGATTTCTCCAGAATTACGCCATACTGTGGTTAGCCATGGCCTACGAGAGGAAAATAGATTTACTCTTTAAAATCATTGGTTTTCTAAGAAATGTGCCGTTTACTATCCACATAGGAATGCCTTGCTCAAGCAGAACATAGTGGTCACTTTGATATCAGACCTGCGAAGTTTCCTCCCCAGCTGAAAATCTGAAGTCCTCAGAAGTTTGGACCCTACCTTTCCCACACATTAGAAATACATTGCAAACACTTCTAATGGCACTTGACATTTTGGAAGAAATTGATAGAGTTTAGAGTTGTCTTTTGTGTCAAGCATGTCCGCTTTTGACAGTGGAAGTCCACAGAATGCTTGGCAAACGGAGCCGCCGAGCCGTATCTCTAGTACAAGAGTGTGTGTGTGTGTGTGTGTGTGTGTGTGTGTGTGTGTGTGTGTGTTTCTGTCCGTGTGGCTGTCAGGTAATTGGTCCTACATTTTACCAGACTCATGCCAGCCTCTCAGCTTTGCTCTAGGATCCCCTAAGTTACTTGACTTAGTTATAACGTATAGTAACAGTCGTGATTTCAGACTTCTATTTGAGCTTGTCACTGGCTGTCTGCAACGTGCTTAATCCTGAAACACACGCAACTTTATAAAAAAAAAAGGTTCTGATAACTTGAGTTATATGAATTTATTGTCTTAGTTATGGTTTCCATTGCTATGAGGAAACACCATGACCAAAAGCAACTTGGGGGGAAAAAAGGATTTATCTCACTCTTCCGTATCATAGTTCATCATCAAAGGAAGTCAGGGCAGGAACTCACACAGGGCAGGATCCTGGAGGCAGGAGCTGATGCAGAGGCTATAGAGGAGTGCTGCTTACTGGCTTGCTCCCCATGGCTTGCTCAGCCTGCTTTTATAGAACCCAGGACCACCAGCCAGGGATGTCAATCACTAATTAAGAAAATGCCCTTCAGGCTTGCCTATAGCCTGATCTTACGGAGGTGCTTTTGTAGTTGAGGCTTCCCCTCTCTGATCACTTTAGCTTGTATTAAGTTGACATCAAACCAGCCAGCACGTTGATACATGTGTGTGCATGTGTGAGTTTTTGTGCACTAAGTGCTTGCAAGGGCCTGTGTAAGCCAGGGGGTGTCAGATCCCCTGGAACTGGAGTTAGCTGGTATTCATGAGCCACCTCATGTGGGTTCCGGGAACCAAATCTCTGTCCTCTAGGAGAGAGATGATTGCTTTGAACTGCCGAGCCCCCCCCCCCCCCCCATGTTGTTTCCTTTGTGCTATGGAGACTGAATCTTAGAGGTGTCCTTGTCCCTTTAGGGTTGCCTGCTCCTTCAGAAAGAAAGGTGCTTTTTAAAAAAAATGCAATGCTAAATTTTCTGCAAAGTTTATATTACACCCAACCTGAATCATTCTTATTCCCCTCTCCCCTTTTCTGAGACTGGACTGGAATTCACTATGTAGACTAACCTGACTTTGAACTCACAGAGGCCTTCCTGCCTCTGCTACTACATGCTGGCATCCGTGTGTACACCATCACGCCCAGCTTCCATTTTTCTGTGATCGGAGTAGCTTGCTGACCCCACTGCAGTTTAGAATGTTGACTCTGCTCGCACCCGTGATTGTGGAGACTGGAGGTCAGCCTTGGATGTCTTTCCTCAAGAGCTGCACACCTTGCCTTTGGAGACAAGGTCTGTCACATTTGTCTGTGTGTCTGCGTCTGTGTGTGCCTGCAAGTACAGGTCAGAGGGCAACCTTGGGTGGAAGACAGTCCCTTCTGGGCTGCAGTTCCACGTGGGCTGGGCTGGTGGCCACTGAGCCTCAGGACGGAGTTATCTTGCTTTCCTAGCCCTGGGATTACAAGTATTCACCACTTTGTGTAGACTTGTACAAGGCAACGCCCCTGTGAAGTAACTTTTAGTGTGGACTTTGAGAAATGCCTTTGTGTTACCACCAGCGGATGCTTGTGCCTCCAGCTCTTGATTTTCCACCCAGCACTGGGAGCCACGGGACGCGGATCACATTTCTCATGTGTCCTTCATCAGCACCGACATCTGAACCTCCACTCTGAAAACATGAGCAGTTTGAGCAATTTAACTTTCTCTGAGTTGGACGGGTACTGTTCGCTTCGTGACATCCGGGCTGCGTCGTTGGCTGAGACAAGTTGAAGAGGGAGGGCGCAATGCTCACTCCTGCTCAGGTGCATTTCAACGCTTCCTGCACACACTGCAGCCCAGGTGTGTGTGAGACAGTGCAGTGTTAAGCTCCTCCCACACTTTTTTCTTGGAGTAACACTGCGACTTATTTCCAGTAGGAGTGCCGTCCAAATGCTCCAGAAATATGTTTAACTAGCTTATTCTCTTGTGTGGTTTAACGTGTCTCTTTGTGATTGTTCTATGGATTTCCTCATTGAGTAATCACCCACCTCCTTCCTTGTACTGGGGAGGCAGAGTAACTTCTGGCTCGGTTCTATTATAAGTACAAGTACCATGTCTTATTAGTCAATGAATTTCCATCTTGATTTGGTCTAGGTTTCTGATGGCCCCAAGCTCAGGCAGCCAGTGGTGTCTGGGTTGTCCTATCCTGAACGTTTAGGATGCTGAAGCTTTCGGATGGTAGAAGTCAGCTGTCACTCTAGTTGTTCAAAAGACTGTTCAGCTTCCGTCATGGAATGTAGTATGATTCAACCGGTGGAAGTTGAAAACTCATCGATGGAAATGCTCACAGCTTATTATAGTGAAAACCTTTCCCTTTCGGTATTTTATTTGGAAAATATTCTCCAAGAATAATGTACTTTAGTTTCAGTTGGGGGCCATTTGACGTGGATTCTGCATTGCTTTCTAAACTTATTATAGCTTTTCTGTTTGAATTTGAGACAGTGTCTCTGTGTAGCCCCACATTGGCCTAGAACTTACTCTGTAGCCCAGGCTGGCCTTGAACTTGTGTCAGTCTCCTGCCTCAGCCTCCTGAGTGCTGGGATGTCAAGTATGAGCCCCCAGTCCAGCTTAGTGTGAGACTGAGTCTAACAAACTGCGTTCGTGGGAGACAGGACAATAATCTCTATAGTTGGTAGGCAAGAGAGGCTGGGGCAGGGGTTGTGATGTGGGGGTTTGTAACCCCCACATCAGCTCACCAAAGGAAGTGTTACACCAGCTAACATCTACATTTATTTCAGTGCTAGTGAAGAGGTTGTATTAGTTACTTTTCTATTGTTGTGATAGAAACTTCATGGCCAAGGCAGCTTGTGACAGAAAGCATTTAATAGGGCTTGTGGTTTCAGAGAGTTGGACCTGCCGCTCGCTGATGTTCCCCTACCTGTGGGTGCCCATGGGATGCAGTGCCTGTTTCCACATACAGCCTCGGTATCATTTACTTCCATCATTCAGCAAGGGATTTCCAAGTGGGAACCATTGGGTTAATACTGGGAAGTCCAAAGGTAGGTAAACCAGAGAGCCTGTCACCTAGAATTCAAATGAGCATGTAGTTCCTGATCACTCCTGAAATGGCTGGGGACAAGGTCCAGATGGAGCTCGTGGGGCAGGCAGTAAACTGCACAGGCATTGTAAAAGTTGTTGTGGACGTTGGGAAATCGGCAGCCTCATAGTCTCCTTGAACACCCATCTCAAAGGCCTTGTCTTGATTCAAGTCTCTCCTGGTCCTTCTGAGTGGCTCTCTCCAGATCTCAGTTTACCCTCTTGGTCATGGACTGACTGTCTACCTATGCACGGCAGCTGTGTCTGTTTACACCTGTAGCAGAAAGGAGTGACATACTCCTGGTATGTGTTCATCAATGCCTGGGTGCCAGCCAGCACGTGGGAAGTGATTCCCAAGGATTGAAATAAATTGTATCTAGTTTATTGTGTTTGATTTTGGTACCATTCTTAGGGAAGAACACATTCTGATGAGCTAAGTTACCTTTGTAGATTGACAGGCAAGCAGAAAAACCTTTTGTTTTTTAGCCTCTTGTAGCCCAGGCTGGCCTTGACAAGCCTCGACTTCTCCATTGCTTGGACTGTAGGCTTGTACCACCACACTGGGAAAAATCCTCTTCTTTGTCTCACACTGCTAAAAAACCTATCTGAAATGTCAGCACTCCTTTCCAAAGAGTAGTCTCGTTTTTTAAGAAGGCAATTTAGGATAGCAATAACATTTTTAAAGTAGAGGAGGCTGAGTACACGGTTCTCTGTGTGGCCTGTGGGCCAGTCACATCTGCACTAATGTTAGAAGTTAAGGTGGGGTGGAAAACGTAAACGTAAAGAATACACTGATGGTTGCCCAGATGGCGGGCGCACAGGTGCACCCCCAGATGGCGGGCGCACAGGTGCACCGGGAGTGACCTCATGGTCTGGGGGCAGCTTTGTGTAGACCCCACATGATGGTAGTGTACAGCCAGCGCGGACGTAGGTGGGTGGGAATCCAGAACACACTTGGTATTGTCCTCTGCAGCGCCTTCCTCCTGAAAGTTGATTAAAGAAAAACTTTAGTCGGGGTTTATGGAGCAGGCAGTTCTGCTTCTCACAATACTGCAGTTATAAACATCCCTCCAGGAAAAGAACACCCTATAAAAGCAGTTGGGGGAGGGGCTGGTGTGATGGCTCAGTGGTTAAGAGCTCTTGCTGTTCTTGCAGAGGATCCAGGTTTGAGTCCCAGGACCAACTCCAGTTGTAAGGGATCTGGCACCCTCTTCTGGACTCCATGGGCACCAGGCATGCACGTGGTCATGTGGTGCAGGTGAAACACTAACACGTACATATAAATCTTGAAAAATAGTTCTGTGTTTGTGTGCATTCCTGTGTGTGAGCCTGCAGAGGCAAGGAGTCAACCTTGGGTGTCTGCCTCTATTGCTTTCCTCCTGGGTTTTTTTTTTTTAGACCGGGTATCTCAGAAAACCTGGTACTCAGTAACTCAGCTAGATAGAGTGGCTGGCCAGCAAGCCCTGCGGATGTCAAGTTATAGGCATACGCTGCCATGCCCAGCTTGTATGTGGGTGCGGAAGATTGGAACTCAGTTCTTCATGCGTAGGCAGCAAAGGCTTTTTTTCTGCTGGGCCCTCTTCCCAGCCCCAAGGCAGGTCTGGGGAGATGGCGCAGTGTGTATCTTGCCTTGCAAACACGAGGACCTGAGATTCAAACTCCAGAATCCACGCAGAAAGCCAGATGCATACTTGTAGCTGTAACCCCAGTACCCCTGTGGGGAGATGGGAGGCAGACAGGGAACTCTGTGGACGTGTGCGGCTTCTAGTGCGGCATACACAGTGGGAAAACAGAGAACCCCGTCTCAAAGTGGAAGGCTATAGCTGACACCTGAGGCTGTCCCCTGACTTCATATGCATGCCATGGGATGGGGACATTGGAATGAGCACGTAGAAGGTGTGTGCGTATATTACACAGGTGTTTCAGGGCAGTGGTATTTTCTCATACCAATAATGTCAAACTTGAATGTTAATTTCCTTATTCAGGGCCTTGGCATCAAGTAAATCAGAGTGGACCAGTAACATGTGGTTAAATAATGTAGACATCCATAATAGTTTAAAATAATTATAGACATCCATGGTAGTTTAAAATTACAATTTTTGCACCAAGCCCGGCAAAATCAGCATGTGTGTAGTATACATATGGGGACTGCCCCCTCAGAGGTCTCAGTGGTGAGGGAAAAAAATGCTATCGTCCCAGGAACGGAATCTAGTGTTTAATAAATTCTGTGCTTTTACAAATTTAGACAGGAAAGGTTTGGAGAGCCTGAGCTATTCAGACTGTCTCAGGAAGTCTTGAGGAACATCTTCCTCACAGATCACTGCCTGGGGTAAGCCTTGGGGTGGGGACCTATCTGTGACTGCTGTTGCTGGAGGTGGTGAGAGCCAGGGGGTTTCTGGAAAGCAGGTGTGTGTGTGGGTGGTGCGTGCACATGTATGTGTATCTGTGTGCGTGGAGGTCAGAGGTCAGTGTTAGGTGTCTTCTTCAGTTACTTCATCTTACTTTTCAAATATTTAAAAATTACATTGTGTGTGTGTGTGTGTGTGTGTGTGTCTGTGCGCACGCGCGTGTGTGTGCGCGCCCAGCAAGTGTGTGTGCTTATACTTGATGTGAAAGAAAACCAGTGCCAGGTGGGTTGCTCCAGGAGCTGGCTGCTGACAGACCCAGAATGAGGGCTGAGGCTACATTCTTTCCTCTGAGCCAATGAGATGCTTCAGCAGGTGAAGGCATTTGCGGTCATGCCGACAACCTGAGTTCGATCCCCTGGACCCACATGGTGGAAGGCAAGAACCAGCTCTCTTGCAAGTTGTCCTCTGACCTTTACACCTGAACTGTGGTGCATGCAACTGCACACATGCAAAGTTAATAAATAAAATGTAAAGAAAACAAACAAACAAAACTACTGTTTTTAGTGGTGCAGGGTGGCTGACTCTTACCTCTAATCCCAGCACCAGGAGGCTAAGGAAGGGGAATTACAGCCAATTTGAGGACAGCCTGTGCTAAAGAGTGGAACATCTCAGCAAACCAAAAGGGCTGTTTCTAGTTAAAGAATTTGGTGTGTTCTTCACACCGAGTTCTAGAGGCAGAGCTCCTGAGCTAAAACATCACAGAGACCAATTTAAGCAATAATGTTTTTCTCCAGTGGTAATTTATTTGATAATTGCCTTAGAATGTCTAGAGCACACTGCCCGCATAATCCGCGTCACTGTTTAATCTGAACCTCTGAATTGTGGCAATTTTGTACCAGTTACTCTAAGACTTGTCAGTGTGTGTGTGCCTGGCTCTGTACCAACAGGACCTACCTGCCAAAAAACACTTGCTACAACAGTTTGATCCAAACAGTACTTCCGTTACTGAGCAACATGCCACCATCATCAAGGCTCCTAGTTGACAGTGTGTTCTCAGTCAGAATGCAGACTGGGTTCCAGACAAGATACAGCAACACACTTCCAAGTGCCCGGCACCCACCTTCAGGACCCTTCCTGACTGCCCAGGCTGGAGGTGCTACTCTCTCCCAAGGAAGGGTTTTCAGAGAGAAAAACATACTTGGCCACTGTTTCTCCTGGCTCCCTGGGAACTCTATTCTGTTTGGACATCTATCTGCTGCAGAGGCAAAGAAGGGCAGGAAGAATTCTCGTGTCTGTCTCACCAGTAGTCCAGCTACTTGAAATAATGCCGTTGAAAGCTTCCTCGCTGGTACAGTGAGGGACAGTAGCCGCACCAGTCCTTACAACCCATGGAGTGAGGTGGGCAGGTGCTCACATTGCAGCAAATGCAGCAGAAGCCTGGACTGCTGGCTTGGCCAGGCCGTGAAAGCAATGAGGCTCGCGGCCAGGTTGGAGCAGGTCTTCTGGCCTATTTCCCACTCACCATTTGCCCACACTCACAAGCTGTGCCAACTCGGTCACCTCTACAAAAACATATTTGAAAGCCCTTTCCTAACAGCACTTAACAATGAGTGTGTCGCTCTCAGTTCCCATTTTCACTGAGCTGATAGGATCCGAGGCGAAGAGGAGAGATCAGGGCCCAGTGCCTTTACAATACAAGGCTTCTGCAGAGCCGGGAGGCACCCTAGTCTGTCATGTCTGCAGAGCTGGGAAGATGGCTTCGTCAGTGACAAGTCTTGTTAACCTTGTACTGTAGATACCCCGTGAGCTTATGACCTCTGCCTTTGTGAAGCATCCACAGGCCGCTTGACAGGCGGGAGCCATGTGTGGTCAGCACATGGATGGGATGGGAAGGATGAGGATAGCTGGCCTAGAATGGAAAACAGGGGCCGCTTGCCAGGACCGTTGCTGATCTCTCCATACCCCTGTGGTGGCAGCCTTAGTCCTCACAAGAGCAGACTGGAGTTCGGGGAGATTGCCAGTCTCTCAAGGCCGCCAGTAAGACAGGAGGGAAGAAAACTTCAGATGCAGCCTTGATCTGTCTCACTGTAAAATGGTCTCGCGTTCTTTGTGCTGTCCCATGTGTCTTAATGTAGGAAGGCACACGATTGTGCAGCTGGGTAACCTAGAACAGAAAGTTGGCCTCCAATGCAAGAGAGCTCTAAGGGGATCACCAGGAAGGCTTTGTTTGGAGCTTCCTGTAACGCTGAGGTCTGAATAGTCCTGCAGTGACTGACCATGTAGGCTGAGCGCTACCCAGTACTGCTGTGTGCGAGGGCAGCGGGAGCTTCTGGTGGAGGGAGAGGGAAGGAGCTGAGGCTACCCATGGAGGAGGGGCAGCTCACGTGGCTTGGAGTTGTCAGGAGTCTGATGTCACTGGTTTCTTGTAGGCCTATTTATGGTGTCTCTTAGGAATGCTGACGGTGTGACCGAACACTCTTCTCATTTTGTTTGCACCTGTGTCGTTCTAGCGAGTAGTGGCTCCTTTCTATTTTTAACCTCTCCTCTATCATCTGATAGGTCTTAGAGCTTCTCTTACACTCCTGTTTCAGGCAGGCCTTCCGTAGACTTGAATGAATCAGGAAGCAAAGAATGCTACTTGGGATGACTCAGAGAGGGCATGTTCCTCTTGTGTGCCTCCTCCTCCATTTTTTTTTTTTCTTCGTGCTGAGGCTAATGTAGGATGTGGTCAATGGATGGATGAGTAGGGAAGTGAGAGAGCTTACAGGTTCTGTCTTTGAATACTCTGTGCTTGGGGTCAGGGCCAGGGCCTCATGTATGCGAGGTAAACATGTCTCAGAGTCACACCCCACCCTTCAAATCAGTGCTCATGACCTTGATAATATCTATGCTAAATAAATATATTGACAGTTTCATTTCCTTTTCCTTTTTCTTGACTCTTGGCCATTAGGAAGAAAGGTAAGAGCCCAGCCGCCAAGATGGATTTTTATTCCGCATCGCTACTGTATTTGGAGGGATCATAATTTGGTGATATCTGAACCCCCAAAGGAAAAAAAAAATCTGCTTTTAGCAGGATTTGTTACAATTTGATCAGTGACTTTACTGTGATCATGCATTCAAGCAGATGGCCATTATATCTTCCGTGAGGATAGGATTCAGTGTGAAACGTGCACCTGGGTTTAGTGGTGTCTGGAAATAAAGATGCAGGTTCCTTCTGCTGTGACATGTTCCAGTTACCCCTGGCATGTCTGGGCCATTGCACTATCTACTGTTCCTTCTCCTGGTTTCCCGTCTTTGGAGAGTTGTTCTTCCTTCTGCCTCATCTCTGATTGGCCATCCTCCTCACTGGAGGAATAAAAATGCAGGACTGTGACTAGAAGAGCTATAGCATCTCTGGCGGAATGTAATTTTCTTAGAAGTCGTAGTATTGGAGTAAAAAGGTTCTATGAAACTATTCAGTTTTTAGTGCTGGTTAGGATACTTAAGCATCAAATACTTAAAAGCCATATTTTTCTGAGGTATGTCATGGTCTGCCTTCCCCCCACTCCTCTCCTTTATAGTTATTTTGATGAGTGGATGGGCCTGAGGACATTGGGCCCCCAGGTAGCAGGAGTCCTCCAAGATGCACACCTCAGGCAAGCTGTTTGGCTGTTATCTATTGTTGGCAGCTGCTAGCAGTTCTTGGCACAGACATATGCCCAGAAATACTTTCTGGATTTGGTTGAATTGAGGGAAGAGAAAAGTTGACCTCTATGCAGTTATCTTGGAAGTTGTTTTTTTTTTTATTGGCCCTTTTATTTACTTTTATCTGCTAGATATTTTCTGCTCATGTATAAAGGCACAACAGTGACTAATTCACACCCATCATGTGTGCTCTGTGGCTTAGAGTGTTGCTCAGTATCATCTAGACCTGGGTCCACTGTCCCAGGAACTGCTAGAGCTTTACAAATGCCTGGGCCTATCATGAATTAGCTCACACTTCTGCTGCCAAAATTATTTTTCTTTCCTCAAATACTAGTGACAAAATGATGACTTTTATAATTACTCAAAAAGTATCTTTAGGGCTGGAGAGATGGCTCAGAGGTTAAGAGCACTGGCTGTTCTTCCAGAGGTCCTGAGTTCAATTCCCAGCAACCACATGGTGGCTAACAACCGTCTATAATGAGATCTGGTGCCCTCTTCTGACCTGCAGGCATACATGCAGGCAGAACACTGTATACATAATAAATAAATAAATCTTTTTAAAAAAAAGTATCTTTAATATTAAATTGGTTAAAAAAAAATCTGAAATGGGCAACTTCCCTCTATACAGTTTTCAGTTAGAAAGTAATTCTTATTTCCCTTCTTTTCAAATAAAGCTCTAACATAGAAACCTGTGATTCATTTTCTTCCCTTCCCCTTCCCTTCTGACAGGATCTTATGTAGCTCAGGCTAGCCCGGAGCTTACATGTAGCCATGGCTTCAAGCACACATCGGTCCTTCCTCGGCCTGTGGAGACACCACTCAGCTGAGTTAGATTGGCCTACCTACCTACCTACCCACCTACCTAGCCTCCTTCCTTCTTTTTGGACACTTTCCAAATGTTCTATTGATTATTAATTTTCCGAGTTTTCCACTAAGGCAGACACGGTTTCTTGTAGTTGGTGACTCACAGTCACATACTGTTTCTATTCATAGCATGGGTAGCATTGCACAGCTCTCACATTGTAGTTTCGTACGGAAGAAAACAACCAAATCCAAAAGAAGAGGCTGTAAGGATGACCGAGCACTGGTCAAAAAAGGTTCAGGGTCTAAAGCCACAGGGGCATTGTGGGAAATTCACCACCACCACAGCCAGAAAGAGCAATTTATGACTTTGTTCTTTTTTCTTTTCTCTTAAAAGTGTGTGTGTGTGTGTGTGTGTGTCTGTGCATGTGTATCTGTGTGCATCTGTGTGTGTGCGCCTGTGTGCATACATGTTTATTTCTTTGTGTCTCTGTATGTGCATTTGTGTCTGTGTGCAAATGTTTATTTCTATGTGTTTATGCATGTGTGTGTCTGTTGGTGTGTTTCATGTATATGTGTGTGCATGTGTCTGTGTATGTCTGTGTGTTTGCATGTGTGTGTTTCTTCTCTGTAAGCTCCCAGCCTGGCTTCATACTTTCCCTCATGTAGGCTTCCTGAATCTTGGCTAACCTCCTTACCTATCGGCCTCAAGGACACTGAACAGTGGCATCACCGTCTGCCTCCTTCCTGTCATAATTGGGTACCTGCTTTTTCTTGAAATTATCATGATGAGCTTCTCCACTTAGCTCCATACAGTCATAGATAACTGCTAAAAAACTAAGAAGGAAGACCTGCTGAGAAGGTGCCGCCAGCATTAAGGGGCATTCCTAATAGTGAAGTAAACAGAATGTTTTCTTAAAGCCAAAGGAACTTCATAGCTCAAACCAAGTTATGTGTAAATATCCTAAGACTGAACTGTTAGAATTTTGAACTGGGTAGTTTTCCCTGTGATCATCTTGATTCTCTTCTGAAACCCCAGTATCGGGGTATAAAAACATGAACTCTTAGGGTGAGTTTAGTTAATATTATAATGGATAGAATAAATAAAATAACCACATCCCTGAAAAAAAAAAAACAAAGAAAATTATAATTCAGAATTAGCCAGGTAAGTGGTGATTGGCTGGTGGGAAGAATGTAGAATTTTTTTTCTTGTCCATTTGTGATAAAAGATTTCTTTTGATAGATGAATGTCATTTATACTGATTGCATTTAAAGAGACTGTGCTCTCTGTACTCTCCAAGGTCCATGCCACGCATAGCCTGAAGCCTAGTCTGCCTGACACTTGGTGGAGGTGACTGCTCTAGACCTAAAGATGTTGAAGTTTCTGCATGTGGTGCTGGGGGGAGGGGGCAGGGGTTAGCCATGGCAGCAAGACCTGATTAAGCACACATGACTCAGCTCGCTGGTCTACGGGATTCCTGAACACCTGGTAGCAAAGAGGTTTAACCTAGTTTCCTAGATGAGGACTAGAGGGGAGGAAGGGCCAGAACAAGCCCTGGGTGAGCCGGGCGCTGGTGACCTTTGGCATACTATGTCAGGGATGCCACACTTTATCCTTCCATGTCAGGCCACGGTTTTCTTTGTTCCTAGTGATGAAGATTCACACAGTCTTGCTTAAGCAAAGAGGACCAGGGGCTTTTGTTGCTTGTCTGTTTTTGTTTTCTTACTCAACCAAACTGAAGTGAGTTTTAGGACTTGAAATGGTGGTATGCTGGTCTTCTCTTTCTCTCTCGGTGTTGGCTTTGTTTCTTACTGAAGATGGGTTTCTTCTCATTGGAAGAGAACACATGGTCAAGACCGGTCTGCAGACATGGTTCTTTATACTTGTGGTCTGAGAGAAACCAATATTCTTTCCCCAAACTGAAAGTTCAAAAAATCTGAGGGAAGAATTGTCATTGGCCTGGCCTATGTACTGACAGATTTAGCTTGTGTTACATGCCAGGGGTGGGACACGGACATTGCCCTGATGGAATTGTTATGGTACTGAGTTTTTCTTCTCCTTTTAGTCCACATGGCCCTGGTTCAGACACCTAAGTACCATCCTCCCTCTAGTCCATTCAAAAAGCTTCAAAGCCTTTTGTTGGCTTACAAAGTTTACACCCAGCTTGAGTCCTCACTTAACTACTCTTGTAGACAACCTAGGTTTAGTTCCTAGCACCCACATGGTGGCTTTGAACTGTCTAGTCCAGGGGATCCTGTGGTGCCCTCTTCTGTTGGTACTGTGGTGCCTTGGCAGGCACCATGCACACATTTACACATATGCAGACAAAACCCTGACACACATAAACCTTAAAAATTAGTTATCTTTGAAGAAGAGGAAGCCAAAAGGACTCCAATAACCTGCCCACGTTACAAAACTATGAAGAGAGGTGCTAACATTCAAACCTTCACCTGTCCACTTGTGGACAGCTCTTACTGGTGTAGTGCCTGGAATCCAGCAATTGAGGGGATGGTCAGGAGAACTGCAGGGGTTCTTAGGCCAGCCTGGACTGCATGCATAGTAAGACTGTCTCAGACAAAAACCAAAACCACACAAACAAAAACAAACCACACGCAACCAACAGACCTAACTCTACTCTACCTGCAGTAGGGATGTTGGGAGCAGTATCCTCATGGACCCTTTTCACTATTTTCCCTTACAGAGATCATATTCTAAAATATTTTATTGGTGGCTTGGGGAGATGGATCAGGGAGTAAAATACCTTCTGTGAAAGCATGAGGAACCTGAGTTCGGATCCCCAGAACCTGTGTAGAGCAAGCTGTAGAAGCTCTCATCTTTAATCCCGGCACACCTGCAGTGAGGTTAGAGGCAGATGCAGGTGGCTTCCCAGAAGCTCCAGGGATAGCTCGAACCCTGTCTCAAACAAGATCAAAGGCCGGGACTCGAGGGTGTGGGTACACGCAGGGATCAGAGAAAGTTGTTCCTGTTAGACGAACAACATCTAATAAATACTGACCATCAGAGCTTTAGATCGGATAAAAACCTAAGACTTGTAGCATCCTTTTGCCTAATAGTGTCAGATTTAGAATATACGAATTTGATAACAGGGCTACTGATAACAGGATTCTGGGACTGGTCATCCTTCTGTTGCCTGTTGGTACCCAGTGTTTCTACGCACAGCTTTTCTTTGCCCAAGAGGGTCACACTGCCAGGCTCTCCTGTAGATACAGTTCCCTCATCCCTCTTTGGTCCCTGGCCAGGCTTACCACCATGACTATGATGCATGACCGCGTCTCAAATCTGAATCAAATACATGATACCTTTCTCTTTTTAAAATATAACATAGTTTTCTGTATTGGTTCTTTGAGAATTTCACATCACACACCGTAATTCCGCTCACCTCCCAATGCCTTCATATCTGCCCCAATCTCTGAAGCATCCCTCCTCAAAAGAACCCCCCTCATTAATTAAAAACAAAGCAAACAAACAAACAAACAAAACCACATCACTCCTGTCTTTCCTGCCTCTTCAACACCTCTTCATTTGTCTTAGTTGCATTGGGAACTGTGGTATGTCACACAGTATACTCTTTTGTCCAATTAGCCCCACCCACAAATGCTCATTGCAATGAGTCTGTGGTCTGCTTCAAGGCCTCTAGCACACCGTCATCATTGGACACTCACCAAAACTCCTCTTGGCTATCCTGCTGTTGACCTGAGTCACGGAGGTCCTGTGGTTAGCATTCTGTAGGACTAGTCCTTGCATGCATTCCAGCAGGTTATAGATGGGGTAGATATTAGGGTGGGCCCAGGCTGGCCTGTGGTGTCTTTCACCTGCCTAGGCCAAGTGGCATCAGGCAGGCCTGTGGATCGAATACATGATACCTTTCATTACCTTTCCAGAAATTTTCAAGTTTGGCCTAGTTTTACCATGATATCTTAATGAAAGTAAATTTGTACTGAAAATTATAACTATAAATCAAGAAAGCCCTGTACCTTGATAAAAACAGGACTATAGTCAGGTGGTTCATCCCAACCACGTACCTTCATATGCATATCCTGAGATAATGTTGGAAAAATACCCTGTACGACTTTGGGGTAAAAATCTAAAGTAGATGCTGTCAGTAACTGAGCTAGAAGACCAGTGATTTCCACCTGCCAGCCCCACCCTCGAGTTCAGTGTCCCTGCATGGCGGCTCTGTGGAGGCCCTCACCCCGTCTGTGTATGTCATTTTCTAGTTATTAAATGGACGGTCAGGCAGCTCTTACCAGACAAGACTAGGGTAACCATGACCATTAGTTCCTGATGATGGGATAAGATTACTGGAATAACTTTGTTTTTGGATACAGGGTTTAACGTTGTTTAGGCTGGTCTTGAACTCTTGCTATGTCATTGAGGATGATCTTGAACTTGTGACTGCTTGTCTCCACTTCCGGAGTGCCAACCCTATACCTTAACATGTGGTGCATCTTGCATGCTCAGCAACCGTTCTATCAACCGAGTTTCATCCTCGGCCCCTGCACTATCCATTTTTTGATGACCACCTTGTAAATGCCATACTGTGTGGAGTGGGACTTCTTAGGACCTACGGAAGTTGGGGGATGGGTACTGTAATGTTCCCTATAAATGAATGCAGGCTTATTGAACATCATACTGAAGAAGTGATGAACAGAGGTCAGTTCCAAGCAGTGATGGTCAGGAAGACTTTTTTGAAGACCCTCTGTAGCAGATCCAAGCAATGATGGTCAGAAAAACTTTTTTGAAGACCGTCTGTAACAGACATGTCATCTCGGGGCTAGTCAGTATCAGAGAGAAAAGTGCAGATTCTGGAGTCATGAAAACCAGTGCTGGAAATAAGCTCTGATCCTGAGCTGATTGAAGTCCCTGTGCCTTTTTCTTTCTTTCTTTCTTTCTTTCTTTCTTTCTTTCTTTCTTTCTTTCTTTCTTTCTTTCTTTCTTTCTTTCTTTCTTTCTTTCTCTCTCTCTCTCTCTCTCTCTCTCTCTCTCTCTCTCTCTCTTTCTTTTTTCCAGTGATCTACTACAGTATTAAATAGTTCCTGACTCAGTTGTTCTCTGACATTCAGAAGATGATTTTAGCAACTTCTCCACCTCCACCCCAAAAGAAGGGCTTGTTTTACTCTGCTGAGTCAGGGTTTAAATTTGCCAAGATCTCAGGGCAGTGCATATATTTACAGTTATGAGAAATCTGCCTCTTCCATTTGAATCAAGTTACAAATGACTCTTTGTTATTTTAAAAATATTTATTCTGTGCATATGTATGTGTTCCTGGGTGTGTGTGTGTGTGGGTGTGTGTGTGTATGTGTGTGTGTGTGGGCACCATGTAAGTGCAGTGCCAGCAGAGGTCAGAAGAGGGCACTGGATCCCCTGGAGCTGTCATTACAGGTGGTTGAGCTGCTCTGTGTGTGTGTGTGTGTGTGTGTGTGTGTGTGTGTGTGTGCTCGCTAGAAACTTATTCTGGGTTTTTATAAGAGCAGTGTGTGCTTTTAAATGCTGAGTCATCTTTCCAATTCCCTGATTCTTTTTAAAAACAATATATAGATTCTGCCAAATTCTAATAATAACAATAATAATACAAGATAATTCCTTTCTCGGACATACTAGGAGTTCCCAGAACATGATCCTGGAGCCCCTGGTAGAGCTCTCCACAGGGTTTTCAATGCTTCAGCCCAATGGCCTCATGTTGCAAACGGTCCAAAAAGCGAGCACATGTGCGCACACAGCCTATGACCCCACTTTGAGAACAATATGAAAACAATTCTTAGAAACTTAGGAGATGCTTAAGATACTTTGCTCTTCTGTGACCAAAGATCTTTTCTCACAGGACTTGGCACTTGCGGTTACAAATAGAGATGTGCATTCCTGCCTGGTTGCTGTTCCTGTGTAGGCACAGTTCCCAAAAGGTTCCCTGCAGGGAGCTGGTTATAGTCTCACAAAGGTCTATTGTAACCTTTTAGCCTCGTAAACACCACACTTTAAAGGATGTGCTAGAGAGCGTCTCACAGAAGGGCCTGCGTGTTCGCTGATATTTTTCCTTAGGAGGGGACTTTCTCGGCATTCTAAAGACAGATAGCTGGAGTCTTCCTCCTAATTCTCTAAATCACGTGACTAAATGAGATGGGTACATGGTATCTGTTTACTTCTGTACTTGGCCACATATGTCCCTTACAAATTCATAAATTATATGAAGAAACTCAGAATGGCTGGAATTGATCTTGGTGTTGTATGTGTTTACCATGTGGGAGTACATATATGTTTGTGTTCTTGTGTGTGCTACAGCTCCCTTGGAGGCCAGAGGGCATCTTGGTGAGTTTGTTCTCTTCTTCCACCATGTGAGTCCCAGGGGTTGGGCTTAGGTCATCCACTTTGGCCTTTTTCCCCCCATAATGATGAGGATAAAGTGGCAGTATCCTCACCACCACCATTTGATTTCTTGGGCACGGTGGCATGCATCATAATCCCAGCACTGGGAAGGCGGAGAAGAGGATCCCTGGAGCCTGCTGGCTGGCCAGTCTATCCTAATAGGTGAGCTTCAGGCCAGTGTGAGGTTCTGTCTCAAAGGAGGTGGGCAGTGTTCCTGACGATGATACTGGAGGTCGTCCTCTGGCCTCCATGTGGACGCAACATACGTTCAAAGCATTTTAAGTATTTGGCGCTGGAAAGATGGCTCAGTCGTTAAGAGAACTTGTTGCTCTTGCACAGGACCTCGGTTTGTGCTCCTAGCACCGACCTGATGATTCACAACCATGTGTAATTCCAGTTCTAGGGGATCTGACTCCTTCTTCCTACCTCCAAGGGTACCCCATGCATGTGGTACACTTACATGCAGGCAAAAACCTCATAGGCATTAAATCTAAAAATTTTATTAAAAATACAATGAAGAAAAAAGATTTATCATAGAGATCTGTACTAGTGTATTTCATGTTGAAATGCCCATAGTTTGTCAAAGGTGTTTTTTTTTTACACTTTTTTTAAGCAGTTGTGTACTTGTGTGTGTGTCCATGTGTGCATGTACACATGTGTGGGAGTCAGAGGACAACTTGGGGAAGTTGGTTTTCATTTTCTTCCATGTGGGTCCCACAGATCCAATTCAAGTCATCAGCCTTAGAGACAAGAACCTTTATTTGCTCAACTGTTTTGCCGGTTCTGATTTGCTTTCTGCAGCCTTGGGGGGGCAGGCGCTGTATTTTCTGTACACAATACATTTGTGATAAGAAACCGTATAGCTGCGTAAAAATATCTGTTCTGCTGGTGACACGTGACGCAATTTCCTTCCAGTGGATCAGTAAGTAGATGGGTGTTATCACATACCCTTCATCTGTGGAGTTGGTCCTCTTTCCATTGTTATCTGAGTTCTGAGGATGAAACTAATGTTGCTAGGTTTGCCCTACACCCCCCACCCCCACCCCCCCAGCTCCTGATGACCTTCCCACTTCAACCTCTGGAGCCCTAGGACTGACCATGCTTGGCTGTTACTTAAAAAGAAAGTGGTTTGGGACTTCTTTGCTTTTTAAGTTCTGTGAGTCTTTCTCGGGTTTTAAAAAGCCTTCCCAGGGCTGGAGAGATGGCTTGGTGGTTAAGAGCACTTCCAGAAGACCCAGGTTCAATTCCCAGCACCCACATGGGAGCTCACAACTTTCTGTAACTCCAGTTTCAGGTGATCTGCCACCCTCACACAGACATGTAGGCAAAATACCAGTGCACATAAAATAAAAATAAATAACAACAGAAGCCTGGTGGTGGTGGTGGCGCAAGCCTTTAATCCCAGAACTCGAGAGGAAGAGGCAGGCAGATCTCTGTGAGTTTAAGGTCAGCCTGGTATACAGAGCGAGTTCCACAACAGCCAGGGCTGTTACACAGAGAAACACTGTCTCAAAAAACCAATAAATGAATGAATGAAAAAAATAATAATAAAAAAGCCTTCCCCTTGTCACCCATTGAAGTCTCCTGTAGCTCTAAGGACACTGCCTATAGAAATTCATCATTTGCTGGTTAGATACCATCCTTCCTCCCTCCCTCCCCTCCCTCCCTCCCTCTCTCTCTTCCTCTCTCTCTCTGTGTCTCTCTCTGTCTCTGTCTCTCTGTCTTTCTCTGTCTCTGTCTCTGTCTCTCTCTCTCTCTCTCTCTCTCTCACACACACACACACACACACACACACACACACACACACACACACACCCTGTGATTCACGAATGCTATGGGGAATTAAGTAGTGCTGGAGTGAGCCTGCCACTCGGTTGTCAGGCCTCAGACTCAGGCACTTAACTGTCTCAGTCTGTTTCCTTGGAGTCAAAGTCTGCAGGCTCTTCACTCAAGCGGCAAAGGAAAACTTTGCAACATTAAAACGCTGTGTAGATTGAACCCGCTGCTATTATTCTTACGTGAGTCTGTGCTCCTTGATTTTACCTCTCATGACAAATCCTGTTTTCCTCGAGAGGCCTAGAGGTCCCAGTGAATCACCAGATAAGCTCCAGGGAGTTGGTCCCCCCAGCCAGTCGTGTGCGTTGTCCTAATGGTGTGGTGTCCTGGGGTAGACAGGAGTAGAAACTTCATTTTAGAGTGAACTATAGTCTCTGTTTCCTCCGTCTCCCTTCCGATGGGACAGCAGCGTTGATGAATGAGTCTGAGGGAGACCGTCAAAGCTCATATTCCGTCTCCGTACATGGACCTGGCACAGATCATGAGGGCTGAACTTGTGGAGGGAAGAATATGGAAGCCACCATGGTAGGCTTCTGGCCCGGTTGGAGAGAGAGTTGGGGAAAAATTGTTGGTTCATTCAGTTAGGTCAGTGTCTAATCGGCTTTAAACATGGTGGGGGCTTGAGCTTATTGGTTCATGTAGTTTTTGTGGTTGGAAATGAATGATTTCTGATCTTTTTTTCCTTTGTGGTAGGGTCTTACCGTGTAGAGCAGACTGGCCTGGAACTCACAGAGATCTTCTGCTTGCCTCTGTCCCTGGAGTGCTGGGTTTAAAAGCATGTGCCACCATGCCCTGCTTATATCTTAAGACTCGGGTTGGCTGCCTGTACCAGCGGTTCTCACCTTCCTAATGCTGCGACCCTTTAACACAGTTCTTCATGTTGTGGTGACAGTTATTTTTGTGCTACTTAATAACTGTAATTTGCTACTGTTATGAATCATAATGTAAACACCTGTGTATTCTGATAGTTTTAGGCAACCCCTGCAAAAAGGCTCCAAGGGGTCGCAACCCACAGGTTGAGAAACACTGATATATACAATGAATTTGAGAATAAATAATGAAGCAGTGGCCTTTAAACTGAATGTCCTCAGTTCATTCGGAGGTCAGGATTTAAGTTTCTACAGGGTTTTAGAAACTTTGTTGCCTCTTTATAACTTTCTGTGATTTAAAACTTTAAACAAAAAGAGCTTATTGATCTCTGAGAAGCCTCAGAGTGAGTGTGGCCCTCCACCACTAGAGGGCGGCTGGCCTTAGTCACATGATCTGAACCTGCAGCTTGCTGCACAGGGAAGCATCATCCTCCGCTCCCCCAGTTCATGTATTCCTTCATAAGCGATCACTACACATGTTCTTAAGATAAAACTTGAACAAACGTATTTAATATTAAATGACCTCTTAAAACAGCTAAATTAGCTGTTTAAAGGTTTAACAATGCAATCACTGATTGTCATTATCATGCTCTTTACTAAGTACCGAGTCCTGAAGGAAGTCTCCAGGGTGTACAGCCGCAGAACACCTCTCCCTATACCCTTATGTCTGGGGGAGTCTTCTTACTGCTTTCTTATGGGCATGTGGGGGATCTGTTTTAACTAAAGGCAGAGATTCTCTTAGGACAGGTAGGGGTTCAGTCCTTGTTTATACTGTTTCGATGTCACTGGGCATATGAATGCCCATTTGTTTCTTGTACTTTTCAGTAGAGAGATGCGTTTTCTCAAGAGCTTGCACCTTTCCCCTTCTCACGAAGTCTTAGGTGTACATTAAGGGGCAGGGATCTAATGTTTGTCCACATTTCAGATATTTTTTAAAGTAATTTTTATTTTATTTGCATTGGTGTTTTGCCTGTGTGTGTGTGTGTGTGTGTGTGTGTGTGTGTGTGTGTGTGTGTGTGTGAGACCTTGGAGTTAGAGACAGTTGTGAGCTGTCATGTGGGTGCTGTGCTGGGAATTGAACTTGGGTCCTCTGGAAGAGCAGTCAGGCTTTTAACCACTGAGCCATCTCTCCAGCCCCAACATGTTTCAGATTTTTAAAGTATAAATTCTTAGATGTGGAATTACTGTGTAAAAGAGTATAATTATCAAGGCACTTGCTGATTACTACTAAATTCATTCCCCAAAAGATGTAGGAAAGCATTTTTGGCCCAGATATATTTTCCAGGATTACATTTCCTATTTCAACAGCTTTATTTTCTTGACGTTTTATAATTATAAACATTTTCCTAGATAGTGGATCTTTTTTTTTTTTTCTACTTCCAAAGTGCATTCCTATTCTGTGAAGTATATTCGGAAATGGTTCAGTGGTCAGGTAAATGTGTCAAATGTGTGTTCTCCTTATTCCTGTATTAGGAATGTGTGAAGCATGTGCGCATTGTAGGGCTCTGAGAAGTGTGGCAAGAAGGACCTGTTTAACATGGCCTCTCATAATTTTCTAATCACAGGGCCTTTTTAAGGGCAGCAGCTGGTAAGAGCTAGCGAAAACAGGACCGTGCTTTGCAAGGGGATGGTGGAATGACGTTCTGGAAGGTTTTAGATGTCTGTTAGGGCTGGCGAAATGGGTCAGCAGGTAAAGGCACTTGCTGCCAAGCCTGACCACGGCATGAGGGAAAGAACCAGCTCCCACCAGTTGTCCTCTGACCTATTTACTCATACTCCCATCTCCATACAAATAAATGCACATAATAAGACATCTTGAAGTATCATAAAAGTTTCTTCTGGACTTTGTGATCATGCTTACGGAGTAAGGGCTCTGTAGTAGTGAGATTATGTTGACAAGCCCGAAGGAGCAGATAAGAAGGCCACAGGCTGTTGTGTGGCTGAAGAGACAGACTCCAGGCAGCGCTTGGGGGAACTGGTCGGAATGGCCTGCCAACGATGCTCCATCTCTGTCATCAGACAGGGCACCACTAGCCCACAGAGCTGTGTCTGCTCTGCAGGAAATGGGCTGGGAGTTTGTTTTCCATCCTATTTTGGGAAGGATGGATTTTACACTATGGTGAGCTGTCAAATATGTAGAAAATGTTTAAGAGACTTTGGGCAGCCACAATTGGTAGACAGCCAGGAAGACGGAGTTGTGTAATGGGAATGCTACAGGATATAGGTAAGGAAAAGGATCTATTGCTGGCCTTGCTGTTTATCAGGGCTGTGACCTTGAACAAATCTACTTCCAAACTTCTCTGTTATCTAAAGAAGACTCATTGACTTCTTTCAGACTTGGAGTAAAGAGAAAATAAAAACAGTGATCAGAGCATACCAAAACATCTATGAAGTATGACAAGATGAAGAAAAGATTTTTAAATGTTTATATTTATTTTTTATTCGTGTGTGTGTGTGTGTGTGTGTGTGTGTGTGTGTGTGTGTGTGTGAAGTGGAAGTCATAGGACAACTTGTCAGAGTTGGTTCACTCCTCCCACCCTGTGGATCCCTGGGGATTGAACTCAGGTCATCGGGCTTGGTGGCAAGTTCTTTTACTGAAGTAGCCATAATGCCAGCCCTTTCAAGCATTTTTAAAAAGTTAAAATCATACTTGGGGTGGCACAGTGTCTCAGTAGGAGCTTGTTGCCAAGCCTGATACTCAGTTCCTGGGACCACACGATACGAGGAGGTAACTCCTGCAGTTTATTCCCTGACCTCCATATGTGTATACACAGTCAGCTAACCCACCATTGAATGTAATTTAAAAAATTAAAAACTATTCTTAGCTTGTAGAACATTAAAACAAACCGAAACACTAAAGACAAAACTATCTGGCAGGCTGGTTGAGTTTGGCCTCCTAGCTCTTGTTTGCCAACACATGTTCCGTATTGCGTTCTTAGGTACTTTTCTTGTAAGGGCTGGACACGATAGCATATGCCTGTAATCTCAGAGCTTCAGGCTGGCCTATGGTATATAGTGAGACTCTTCATTAAAACTGAACACAAGAGATGGCAGTAGGAGAAATGTGCAGTTTGATTTTAATTTAGTAGTAAGTAATTTAGGATGTTATTTAATTATACTACCAGTGGGGAGAAAGGACACTCTCAAGATACCACTAGTGGGAACATAAACTAGTGCAGCCAATGTGGACATCAGTGTGGAGGTTCCTCAGGAAATACTGGAAATAGAACCGTATGACTCGGCCAAACCATTACTGTGTATAGGCTGTGAGAAATCTAAGTCAGTGTGCCAGAGACATACCAGCACACCATGTGCTTCATGCATCATTCACCGTAGCCAAGATATGGAACCACTTAGATGCCCATCAACAAGTGAATGGATTAAAAGTGTTGGTACATGTGCACAGTCCAAATGCACAGCACATATGCACAAATTTTATTCTGCTGTAAAGAGGAGTGAGAAGATGTCGTTAGCAGGAAGTGTACAGAGCTGGAGATCACGTTAAGTGAAACAAGCCAGGCTCAGAAAGACAAATCCCAGATGTTTTCTCTCATATGTTGACTCTAGATTTCGTGTGTGTGTGTGTGTGTGTGTGTGTGTGTGTGTGTGTGTGTTGAAAGGGGACTATGCGAGGAGAGAAAGGGGTCTAAATGGAGGAAAGAGGAGAGGGGAGAAATGGGGAGAAAAATATAGTTGTATGTAGAATTTGTACTTCAAAATGTGTGTGTGTGTGTGTGTGTCAGAGTGTGTCAGAGAGAAAGAGGAGACTTTTTGGTGAGACAAAAGGAACCCTCTGCAGATAGAGGGTAACAAGAGGGCAGTGCAGGAGATATGAACAGGTGAAATCGTCACAATATTTTGATCTTTATTTAGATTGTGCATGATAACAGCTTCCCATTAGACAGTAGGTAGTGGTGTGGGCACCACTGTAGTGGTCGACAGTTGTCGACAATAAGCTTGTTACCCAGCTGTTAGCGTCTTAGAAAATGCACATTTTCTCCACAAGTCTCTGCTGTTGGTGTGGGGAAAGAGGTGGGGCAAGTAGGAATCTGTTTAACAGAAACCCCGAAGCCTTGTGTGGTGTGGCTCCTGTCTCTGCACCCATGACCCCCGTTCCTTACAGCGAGAGCCTGTGGAATCGTCTGCATGTAGGCTTATAGCACAACTGCCCGATGCACATGAATCTCTCCCCAGAGAGCTTAATGGCTCTTGTATCCTCATCATCTGTCTAGAAAACCAGAACCAGAGTGTCTTCCCTGTCCTCGGGTCCCACAGGACTTCCTTCAGTCAATGAGCTTAAGCTAAGTGTGAGATCAGTGACTGGAGGTGAACTTGTGGTACCAGGCCCCTGCCTTGGGATGTGTCTGAGGAAGCATGGGCTTCCCCAGTCTCCCAGCACCTCTCCATGCTTTTAGATACATCTTCTCCGGGTGTCCCTTTCCTCTCCAGGCACCCTCAGTGAGTAGGGTGTGATGCAGTGACATCAGCGTCAGCATCTAGCCCCCTGCTGAAAGATTGGAGAGCTCAAGGGGGGGGGCAGTGCCCGAGGAGGAGGCCTGTGTGCCTCGCCACATGCACTCACCTCTGCTGATCTGTGGTCAGTGCTTCTCACTGGTGCCATGTAGACTGGAGCTTACTGATTCAAAGAACTGATGTTTAATTTTGCATTCGGGCTTTATTAAATATAGCTAGATGGGAGGGAAGAGGAGGGAAGCGGTGTGTAGAGCAGCAGTTAGAGCAAGCCAGTGCTTTGGCAGCTTTGGGAAAACACTGAGACTTTAACTTTGTTTTCTATTCTGAGGCCACCACAAGATGTTTTGTGCTGATGTTCATTCCTCAGTCATGAGAAGTGGTAGGAGGGGCCAGGCATTACGTTATCTCTCAAAAAATATTAATTTGGAGTTGAGTTAAAATTAGCAAGGGGAAGGAGGGAGGAGAAATAAATCATTGGACTCAAGTGATTTGGGAGCAGAAGAGTAGACACCTCATGGCAGTAGGAGAGGCATACATAGGTCCTACCAGCCCAGCCCCGTGGTCTTCAGGGTAGGGGCAAGGCTGAGTGTGGTGAGAACTGTCAAGTAAAACCCTCAGGAAGTTGTGGCCCAGGTCATCCCCTCCGCAGGCTGGAATCTGAGTCAGTATGGCTTGTGACTAATGACTTGTCATAATGTCAGCTGCTTTATCATAACATAATTACACATAGGAGAGATATCATCACCTATTTTTAGGAATCGTCCTTCTGGGAATCGTGGTGATGGCCTCCAGAAAACCACTTCCAGGCCTCTGATATAAACCTCTCAAGACAGACTCCCCTCCTGGCCACCTGATGGAGCTCTGAGGTCGTGCCCTCCACTCACTTGAGAGCTGAGCTGCTCAAGAGTTGCTTTGGTCCCATAGAACCTGTTTGTATACCTGAATGAGATGGCCAGTTCCTAGCCACCACGCCAGCGGCAGAAGTTGCTGCAGATGTTGCTGCAGATGTAAACGGAGGAAACCTCACCTGGTCTTTGCATTTCCAGAAAGTCTTCTTTGTACCTAGGACATCTAGTAACTCAGGTGCCTAGGTTGAGGCCCTGCTGATGGCATAGCACTTACAGCTCAGAGACCTTTCACACTCTGCTTTGAGAGAAGACAGAAAAGTCCAGACTGGCAACAATGACTTTTAAATGAGTGAGGTTCTTCATGCCATTAATTTGTCTACACCATGGTTTCAGTCTGCTGTGGGATAATGCTTTTGTACACTGGTTTAATAAAACACTGATTGGCCAGTAGCCAGGCAGGAAGTATAGGCAGGGTAAGCAGATGAGGAGAATGCTGGGAAGAGGAAGGGCTGAGTCAGGAGTCGCCAGCCAGACAAAGAGGAAGCAAGATGATAAGGCAGAACTGAGAAGAGGTACCAAGCCACGTGGCTAAACATAGATAAGAATTATGGGTTAATTTAAGTGTAAGAGCTAGTCAGTAGTAAGCCTGAGCTAGTGGCTGAGCAGTTATAAATAGTAATAAGCCTCTGGATAATTATTTTATAAGTGGCTGACGGTCTGGGGAGGGGCAGGCGGGACCTGAGAAACCTTCCAACTACATCAGTCTGTTTCAATTGCTTGATCAATGCTTAAAAAAAAAAAAAGGATGGCCTAGATTCATGAAGTGGGTAGGACTCAAGAGAAGCAGGGTGCCAACAAGCCGCTGGAGCTGCTGAATGAATACCAGCCTCAGCCTTTGGCCCTTGTTCCTGCTTGAGCTCTGCCCCCTTCGAGATGATTCCAAAACCCCCACCTCTGCATGACTTACTCAGCACTCAGTCTTATTTAGGCGCACATGGTGGGAAGAACTTGAGAGCAATTACTTGTGGCACTGGGTAATTTCATGTGGCCCTTTTGGAGAGGTCATGATGTGTAGATGTTTGGCCCAATACAACTGTGTGCCTGTAAAAGCATGTTTTGTTTGTGACTTATATTTTAAACAGTAGACTGAGTAAATTCTACTACTCTGTGTAAGGTGGGTGGGTCTCCTGCATACAAAAAAGGGAGTATTTGTTTGTTGAGACAGTGCCTCCTAAAGCTCAGGTTTGGCCCCAAAACCATGCAGTGAACCACGGATGATGTTGGACTTCTGTCTTCCTGTCTCTACCTCCTGAGTGCTGAGATTGTCGTCACGTACCACTACCCCAGTTTATATGGGCTGGGGACCACACTCAGGGGACTTTGGTGCATGCTAGCCAGGCACTCTTCTAGCTGACTCCATCGCTAGCCCCAGAAAGGAATTATTTTTCTAATCGTAAAAGGTACCATTTAAAAACCTTCAGTTATTCCCAGTTGTTGGTTATAAATCCTCTGGCATTTCTGTAGGTTTTTTAAATTGCTGTTTTTGTTTCTGGGGGTGAGTAGCCTCAGTGCCATCCAGGCTGTAGTTGCACTCATGTGGCTGGAATGGCAGGCCTGGCTCCCTGTTGGTGGTCTCTCATGTGGCTCCCTCCCGTCTCTCCTTGTAACCATAGTACCTGATAGAAACAACCTAAGAGAGGAAAGAGTTATTTTGGTTCAGTGTGAGAGAGTTTTAGTCCGCCACGGCAGGGAAGCTTGGCAGAGAAGCTCGGTTCATTGTAATCAGACTTTCCTGTGGGCCGCCAGCTCACAGATACGGCATGGACAGAGACTTATTATTAATTATGAAAGTGTCGCCTTCCCTTAGGCTTGACCCACAGTTCTTATAACTTAAATTAGCCCATATTTTTTTTTATTAATCTACATTCTGCCACATGGCTTTTACCTCTCTCCCATTTTGTGTGTCTAACTCATTCTGTGTCTCGATGGCATCTCACGTGCCTCAATTCATCTCCTACTTCCTTTCTCTCTGCCCAGATGTCCCACCAATACCTCCTGCCTAGCTATTGGCTGTTCAGCTCTTTATTAAACCAATCACAGCAATGTATCTTCACACATTGTACAAATATCCCACAACAGTTCACGGCTGTAGGAGAGTTTGGTGACGTTGTTCACATCATGGTAGATGGAAGCCAAGAGTGCTGGAACCAGACCCCACCTTCTAAGGTTCCACAGCCTGTTAAGGGATCCAGCGCCACCAGCTGGATAGGGTTGGCTCTGTAACACTCCCTAACTTCACAGTTCTCTGTCCCATGATTCTTCCTTTTCCGTCACATTTCCAGTCTTCAGGCTGGTTTCACTGTCTTTAAAAGTATTTCTCACCAGTATGCCTCATAAAATACTCAGGAAAATTACTCCCCCACATACACACTCTTACTCATACTCAGTTGTGAATCTTAGAGATAATTACTATTAACATTTCATTCATACCTCAGCTCTGCAGCTGAGAGGGGTCCAGCTCATCTTAGATATCTGTTCTAGGCGAATGTTCTACCCTGAGTATTATCCATAGCCTTGGATGTCTAGTCTAGACTTGATGCTTTTTTAAAAATGTATTATTTTTTTTATTTATATGTGTGTGTGGTGGGGTGTTCATGTGTGTGTAGGAGGCCAGAAGAGGGAGTCGGATCCCCTGGAGCTGGAATTATAGGCTGTTGTGATTTGCCCAGTGTGGATGCTGGGAACTGAAATTCAGGTCCTCTGGAAGATCAGCGAGCACTCTCACCTGTGGAGCCATCTCTCTAGCCCAGCTCTACTTGTAATTGATGAGAGAGTTACTCATCTCGTGTCTTCTTTGAGTTCCTGTCCTGGCAGTGTCATGTAGGCTTGGAGCACGGTGGGTTCCGTTGGAAACAGTCACCGGTTGCGTGTTATCGAAGCAGAGGGCAGAACTAGTACGTGCTGCAGCTACAGCAGGAACTTGGTGATCGCACTCTTTATGACAAAACGGTGGACACCAGAGCACTGCATCACAGGAGGAATGCAGAGGCTGTCTATGATATTAGAGGTGTGCCTGCAGTGCCTTCGGGACCCTCTAAGGAAGCCAGTTTTGATGTGTTGCTTGGAAATTCAACCTGAAGGAAGAAATGCACACGCACACATGCACGCACGCACGCACGCACGGTCTGCCTCCTGAGTTCTGGGATTAAAGGCATGCATGTGCCACCACCCATTGAAAAAAATTCAAGAGATGGCTAGATGTTGAAAAAGAGATATCCATTTCATTTTTTTCAAACCCAGACTCGAATTTGAATCATTGGAAAGCTTTTAAAAAAAAATCTTAGGTGTGTGTGCACATGTGCCGTAGTGTGTGTGTGTGTGTGTGTGTGTGTGTGTGTGTGTGTAGGTCAGAACACACTCTCAGGTGTCATTTGCCTTCTGCCTTGTTTGAGACAAGGTTTATGTCGCTTGCTGCAGTGTATACCAGACTCCAGACTAGCTGGCCCCATGACCTTCTGGGAAGCCGCCTCTCCCTGCCACCCTAACTATAGGAACATGGGATTATAGAACCTGCTCTCATGTCCTCTTTGCATGGGTTCTGAAGGATTCCAGCTCTGGTTCTCTTTTTGCCCAGAAGTATTAGTTTACCCACGGAGCCATCTCCCAGCCCTTGGAAAGCTTTTTATAAACATTAGCGCCTGTGCTCAATCTTGGACCCATGAAGCCGTGTGCAGTAGGTTTGGCAGTTCAGTGAGGCTGAGGATGGAGGGCAGTGGTGGAACGCTTGCCCAGCATGTTCAGAGCTCAAGTTCAGCTCCCAGTGCAGCAAAGGAAGTTCCCCTGGTCATTTTGATGGTCTTCCAGGCTTCGGAAGTCTTTTAAAAACAAAACAAAAAAGTGCAGGCTGACCAGTGTGCTAGTGCATATCTACAGTGTCAGCACTCCAGAGGCAGGGGGTTACAGCTTCCAGCCAGTCTAGTGAAATGCTGTCTCACATTTTTGTTTGTTTTTGTTTTTATGAGACAGGGTTTCTCTATGTAGCCCTGGCTGTCCTGAAACTCACTCTATAGACCAGGCTGGCCTCAAACTTGGAGATCCGCCTACCTCTGCTGGAATGAAGGGTGTGCACCACCACTGCCAGGCTCAAAGTTTGCTTTTTGTTTTTGTTTTTTTATGAAAATAAACCAGGAAATCAGAGTGGGATGAGAGACCAGTTAATAGAGTTTATTCTGTGAAATATGAATATTTATGAACTTTAAATTAGTAAAATGAGGTCTGGAAAGATGGCTCAGCTGTTAAGAGCACTTCCTCTTGTACAAAACCCAGGGTCAGTTCCCAGCACCCACATGGCAGCTGTAACTGCCAGTAACCCCAGTTCCTGGGGATCTAACACCCTCTTCTGGCCTCCACAGGCACTGCATGCACATGGTACACAGCTGTACTTGCTGGCAGACACCACACACACACACACACACACACACACACACACACACATGCACATCTTTTTTCAAAAGCACTAGAACAAATTGAACCTGTTAACTTTAAATTTTTTACTTTATTTATTTACTGTGGGCAGATGCGCCGATGTGCCCTGGTGTGTGTGTGTGTGTGTGTGTGTGTGTAAGTCAAGGACAGCTGTCAGGAGTCCTCTCTACGTCCACCAGATAGGTGCTGGGGATCAAATCCAGGTCACTGGGCTTGGCAGCAAGCACCCTTACCCACTGAGCCGTCTTGCCATGAACTATTTTAAGATTTTTTATTTTTTATTTTGTGTGTCTTAAACTGCCCAGTGTTTCCCTTGTACCAGGGCTGCTTTCTCCTAGAGCATTGGCTGTCATAGAATACAACACGTGTGAGTTACCTGGTCACAGTCAGCTCTGGTCACAGTCAGCTCTGGTACAGTAGAGCGTGGCTCTAGCCACGCTTCTTTCAGGGCCTGACCTATAATCAAATATGGTCAAAACACAATTTCAGTTACAGTATTTCCCATATTTGTATCTCAAAAAAAATTTTTTTTTTTTTGAGGCAGGGTCTCATCACTATGTATCCCTGGCTGGCCTGGAACTCGCTCTGTAGACCAGGCTGGCCTCAAATTCACAGAAATCTGCCTGCCTCTGCCTCCCAAGTGCTGGGATTAAAGCTTACCTCAAAATTTAACACTGCTACACAGAACTCAACAAAACAAACCCTTAAAAATTTTTTTTTAAATATGAGCAGCGATACAGATACAATAGCAGTCTTTAAACTGTGTGCCCTCTGGATTGAATACAGGAAGTGTCACTTTGCTGAAGTGACCTAAGTGTCATATACTAGAGTTCAAATCCAAGCCGAAGGGTTTTTGTCACAGTGGAAAATGGTGATGAATGCTTAAGATTGGAACATATAAAGACAACTCAGTCTCTTAGTTAGGGTTACTATGGCTGTAAGGAGACACCATGACCACAGCAATGCTTATAAAGGAAAACTTTTAATTGGGGCTGGCTTACAGTTTCAGAGGTTTAGTCCATGTTCATCATGGTGGGACACATCAGCCTGCTGGTAGACATGGTGCTGGAGAAGGAGCTGAGAGTTCTATATCTGGATCTGCTGGCAGCAGGAAGTGAACTATGAGCCACACTGGGCATAGCTTGAGCATAGGAGACCTCAAAGCCCGCCTCCACAGTGACACACTTCCTCCAACAAGGCCACACCTCCTAATAGTGCCACTTCCTCTGGGCCAAGCATATAAGTCTATGCGGGCCATTCCTCTTCAGACCACCATACTCAGACCCACGGTCCATTAATCATTGTGTCCTGGGGACAGGGAGAGTCCTATTGAACTCTATCAAGAGTTCATGTGTCCTCTGCTAGTGAGGCTTTTCTTTGAGGGACCTGGGTTTTTGGTCCAGGAGATTTTTCTTCTGGCCAGAGCAAAGCAACCAGTGCTACCATTTAAAATGCCCTAGCAGCGGTCCTTGGAGTGGGAGCAGACACTTCACCCTCTTCCAGCAGTGAAGTGTGATTCTTGCTTAAGTTGCCCCAACCCTGCACAGCCACTGAGGCAGCAGCCACAGTCCATATCTCCATTTTCTGTCAGGTTAGGTTTCATTCTTACACCGTTCATCTCCAGCATTTCCACACAGTCCACGCAGTGCTCCACTGTACCTGCACCTCCTTGGAGGGTACACCGGAGTCAATTCCAACATCCCCACTCCAATCACGTCCGTTGTTTCTGCTACTGCTTCTGTAGGAACCCCAGGACCAAGCTTTAGGGAATGCTGCCTAAGCTTCCACCATTAAAAAAGAAAACAATCATACCCGAGTGGGAGGGATTCTTCGGGGCTTTAAGACAGGAACCAGAATGTTTGGGGAGAAAGGCGTGTGCTTAAATCTTAACTGGGTCCAAGAACAGTGTTCTAGATCAAGTGAAGAAACATCTGAAATAGACTGGGCGTGGTGGCTTACACTTAACAGAGCTCAGGAGGCTGAGACCACAGGATTACAAGTTCAAGGCCAGCCTGGAGTATATAGCAAGCTTCTGTCTTCAAAGAAAACAGAAAAACAAACAAAAAATCCCCACAACTTGAAATAGAAGGGGATTAATGGAAATTAGCAAAATAAAGGTTAATTAAGGTAGAACCCTGAAGTGAAGAAAGAATTTGGCTGGGAAAATGTGTGTAATAATGTGTGACATTGAAAAAGTTTAGCCACACAGTGAATGCTGAGCTGAGAAACCAGTCCTCCACTCCAGACTAAGAGGAGAGTGGGGAGCACTTGTTAGGGAACCCTGAGCTCTCAGTGCCTGGAGGCAACACTGGTGGCTTCTATGTCTGCAGATGGGACCCAGCAGGGTATGGGCCGAGGATGTCCATCAAAGGCCTAAGGCAGGGGCATGCCTGCTCATGAGGACAGGGTTTCCTTTTCCCAGCAGCTCTCAACCTTTGGGGTGGAATGACCCTTTCACAGGGGTTGCCCGTCAGATATCCTGCATAGTAGATACTTACATTATGACTCAGAGCAGTAGACAAATCACAGTTATGAAGTAGCAATGGGAATAACGTTCAGCTTCTTGACATTGTCACCTGCAGAGTTGAGAACCATGGACCGAGTTACCAGACAAAACCCCAATCCTTGTAATGTTTCAGTTGGGCCACATTCATGGTTATCCTGGGGTGTATGCAGCCCGTGGGCCACAGGTTAGACATGCCTATGTGGGTAAGATTGCCACAGGGTGCTTAATTGTTAAAGCTGGGGTAATTGTACCATTTCTCTATTTATGTAAGTTAGGACGTTTTTAGAGAAAATGTTAAGACCAATTTTATGACTATAGTATCAGCACAGAAAGAATCTAACATCACAGCCAGGATGAGCAACACAGCCCCATGAGACACTCTCATGGATCAGGATTGTACAGAGTACTCACAGGGCTGGGGGTAAATGGTTCGCATTCTCTATGGGAAGGGACTGCTTGCTGGTGAGATGGCCAGTGAGCCCATTGATTTTTGGAATGTATTTGGAACACTGTCTGGAACCATGGGGAATTGTGCACGCTGGACAAGACAGTTCATTCTGTGGCTGCTTCTGTTTCTAATCAGCTGTGAGATAGTAAGCAGGTGTCTATGTGTGAAATGGGCAGGAGATGGGGAGGCTATGGGTGTGAGCGGGTAGGAACTGAGTGAAAAGGTCTGTGCTGGGATATTGATTGAGAAAGATCAAAGAAGGCAGATAGAGATTGCGAAGAGAAGAAACAGGACTTGTTGAATTAGTGAGTAGATGCTCAAGTTTGACAGAGGGAAGGAGGGTAATCAGGTGACTCCATGGCCCTGAGCTGGGGACAGTGGGAGAAAGGTATATTCTGCTGCTTTATTATGTGTTATATGGATGTCAGGAGCAGGGGTGGTCTTAGGAGATAGGATTTTAAAGTGAGTACTGGAGACCGTGGCTATACCCTGCTGCATTTGGGTCAGACAGTCGCCTTATTTTTCATGGCACAGTGGCTGAGTGGGCTCCCCAGGTATGATTTATTTTGGGAGATGATAATTAACTTTTTACAAGAGAGATGTAGTTGACTTTTTTTCCAAGATAATTATGTATTACCTTCCCTGTATCTTACCCAGTGATGTTGATTCTCCCGGTACAAGGTCTGACGCCTTGAGGCAGTAAAAGATAATAAGAAACAGGGGTCAGACGTGGAGAGAGGGAGAGAACGTTCCTGAAGAAGCTGGCAGTCTACAGGAGTGGCACCAGTCACTGCCAGTACCAGGGGAACCCACGGTGCAATCTCATTACAGATGGCTGTGAGCCACCATGTGGTTGCTGGGAATTGAACTCAGGACCTCTGGAAGAGCAGTCAGTGCTCTTAACCACTGAGCCATCTCTCCAGTGGCCATGGAGCTCAAATGTTGGGAAGGAAATCCCTCCATTGACATTATTCATTTCGACGAGAAGCCTTTGAGCCACACAGTGAAGCAGAAAGTTCCTTTCTTTCACGCGGCCCTGGCATTTTGGGTAATGCTGACTAATTGGAGCATACAGCATGATGCTTACTTACTGCTCTCAGCCCTACATTTTCTCAGGTGAATGAGAGATTAAAACATAGTTACGTAAATACCTTGTGTATCTTAATTCTCCCTCTTTACTGAAAAGAAAAGCATTACAATATACTCTTACTAGCTTCTAGCCATAGGAAATAGGTAGAAAGTACACTTTGCTTTTTAAACAAATGTCGCTAACAAAATTAAATTTCCCATTAAAAATGGGGGAAGTACAGCAGCTGATTTGGAGTAAGAAATTTAAAGACCATCAATGTTGGAATTGTGGAAAAATGAATGGAAATGCTTTTAAACATGTTTAAAGTGGCTCTGGTTTATTCACTTTGTATTTTTCTGTGATACATGTGAGGACCAGAGGGCACCGTGTGGGAGTCAGGTCTCTGCTTGCACCATGTGGAGCTGGGTCCCAGGATGGAGCCCAAGTTACTAATTAGGCTTGGTGGCAACACTTTTACTTGGGGAGCTGCTGTCTCCCTGGCCCTAAAAGTGCTTTTTAATTCAGCAGTGTAAATGTTTCTCTCTGATGAAATCAAGTGTTTTAGGTCACTGTCATCCAGTAGTGACATGCTCAGGGGAGGTGGGAATTCCCAAGAGCTTTACGTTAAGTCAGCTAGGGACTAGGAGCCCAGACATGGCTGCTTTGGTGCACTTTTAGATTTTCTTAGGTCTATATACTTGCCTGGTTTATCTCAGGAACAGGTTCTTTGCTCTCTGAACTAATTTGTTTTCTTGGCTTGATGTCAGGGACCTTTTGAACATAATGTGACTTTTCATTATAAAAGAGCATTTTAATGAGAGGCCACATCCAGGTTAGTTCTGAGTCGGATCGTTCAGTGGGTAGGAAAAGGACTTGAAAACTTTCTCCTGCTCAATCTTACCCTGAGCAAGAAGAGATGCCCATAAGAAATGAGCTTGCCCAAGGATGGTGGGCCTGGAAGGAGGTGGCCAGCCAGGGCGTCACCACAGAGACAGGAGATTAGACGGTCAGAGTGAGGACTTCTGGCCAGTCTCCATGAACTGTTTACACTTGCTTCCATGCCAATTGCTTGTTTGGACTGTAGGCTCCGGAGTTCATTATTGTTAGTGTCTAAACAGTAATGATTATGCGTTTTAACTCCGTATTCAAGTGAGGACCTCAACTTCTCAGTTTTTTTTTTTTCTCCTGTGATATTTCTTAAGTCTAGACGAGTGATAAATAAACCAATAGGCAATTATCCTTTATCAACCCAGCCTCAATGTGTAAATATTTAGGCTAAATTACTGCTCTTGGTCTAGCAGGATAGCTCAGTGAGTGAAAAGTGTTTGCCACCAAGCTTGAAGACCTGAGTTCGAGTCCTACCACCTACGTGTTTAGAAAGGAGAGAATAGACTCCCAGTTCCCTCAGGTCATCCTCTGACCTAACCTTCACACCTGCACCGTGGGGCATGTGTGCACATACACAAAGTAAAGATAAATTTTCTCAGTAAGCTCAAGCTGGAGAACAGAGAAGTTCTTAGATTACAACCTATTTTTAAATTGTTTTAGTCACTGACCCTCTAGAGATGTAATGAGATTGAGTTTGTCGGTGATAGCGAAGCTCTTTGTGTCAAGAACTTGAGGATAAAAGTTGATGAGGGAAAGGGGTGGATCTAAAAAGAGTTGGGGGGAAAGGGGTGACTATGTTCAGAACATATTATACAGAATTCCCAAAGAAGTAGTTAAAAAATTTTAAAAAAGAAAAAGAAAAAAAAGAAGCAAAGAAGGAAAATTGAGAAGAATGGAATTTAGGCTAACTTTAGAATTATGCAGGGGCAGCCATACATTGGAGAATGGGGTTGCCATGGTGATGTTGTGATGAAGGAATTCAGCCTCTAATGATTGTACATATTGTGTCTATCCAGTTCTACCGGTCTAGAGTACGTTGACTGGGAAGGAGGGTTTTTATGTAGCTAGTCGTTGGTGAAAAGAAAGCTGCTGCTTGAACTCTTGATGCCTGACTTCCCACAGTGGTGACGGCAGGCATTGTGGGTTCTTTCTGGTTGCCAGCCACGGCTCCTGATGTTACGGCACACGGATGCGCTCTCTACACTGGACACAGGCGTGCCGTAGTCATGGGACTCATATGCCATGTGTCCCTTTTCACTGCTGCTGAGGACAGTGTGGTGGTGTGAAGAAAGGGGTTTTGTTTGTTATGTAGACAATGGCCTCAAATTTATGGCAACTGTGCTCCTGTCTCTGAGGACTGGGTACAGTCATGTGCCGTCACGCTCAGCTAGAGAATCCTCTTTATTTGTTTGTTCTGATTTTTAAGGTATCATTTGTGCCTTGGCACGTGTGCAGAGGTCAGAGGACAGCTTTGTGGAATGCACTGTCTCCATCCACCTTCCCTGAGATTCAATTCTCTAGGCTTGCTTGGCAGTCGCCCTGGCCTGCTGAGCCATCCTGGTCCTGGGATCCCTTTTTAAAAAGACAGGAAGAACTCTAGTCACCACTGGGGACATCCTACTAAAGAAACTGAACTAGTCTCTGTCCATAGATTGAAAACAACAAAAGCCACTAAGACCCTCGGTAGCCAGTCTTCAAGCCCAGGGCTTGGGACAGTAGTGTCACAGAGGTTCGTGAGAGATGCAGGGTCAGAGTGTTAACAGGTCTGAGAGCTTTTAAATATACAGCAGCTTTAAATCAAGATTTCTTTCTTATTTATTTATTTATTATTTTATTTATTGACACACACACACTTGTTTTTGGGACAGGAGTTGTCTGTGTTGCCCTGGCTGTCCTGGAGCTCACTCTGAAGTCTCTTCTTACCTTGAACTCACGGAGATCCACCCGCCTCTGCCTCCCGAGTGCTGGGATTAAAGGTGTGCACCACCACCTCCTAGCTAAAAATCTGTATTTCTTTTTTTTCTTCTTTATTAAGAAACCTTCTATTCATTTTACATACCAACCACGGATCCCTTCCCCTCCCTCCTCCCACCCCCCAGCCTTCCCTCTCATTCCATTCCCATTCCCACCTCCTTCAAGACAAGGCCTCCCGTGGGGAGTCATCAAAGCCTGATACACTCATTTGAGGCAGGTAGAAGCTAAAATCCATATTTCTTAACTCACTCAAAGAGCACTTGTGTATCCTTGTGTGGCGGCACATGTGTGCAATCCCAGTACTTGGTAGCAGAGGCAAGAGAATCACTACGAGTTCTGGGCTATCCAAGCCTACATAAGCAGCCCAGGACCTTTGTTACCACCCAGTGGCATTTAGAGCACCAAGTGTGATGTTTGAACCTGCTGGGAACCAGCTAGACTGTGGACTGTGTGAGAACTGGGGCAGCATCCCCTGTACCCACATAAAGCAGGTGGGCGTGACAGCTACCTGTGAGCCCCAGCACAATACCTCGGGGCACGCTAGCTAGCTTAGACTGGCTGGAAATGGCAGATTCCAGCCTCTGTGAGGAGCCTGCCTCAGTAACTAAGCGAAGAGTGTCTGAAGAAGAACCCGGCATCAACTTCCAGCCTCTGCGCACACATATTCAGACATGCACAGGCAGGCTCGCACATCACACACAGAGTCATGTGCAACATAACACAAACAGGAGATTCTCCCTAACCTTGAACCCTGTAACCTTATACCTTTGAAGTTTGTTTTTCCTTGGCCTCTGGCATACCTTTCTTGTCCTGGCAGTACACTTGGGAAAGAGCAATGTCGGATCTGCTCTGTAGGCCCCCTCCCTGGGACACGCGTCCTTCCTGCCTGATCCTAACCCGGAACTGGAACCGCCCTGTCCTTTCTGGATGACAGGTGGTGGGAAGAGGTCAGAGCAGATTGTCGCCTACCACCTCTCCCTTCAGTTTGTCAGGACAAATGCTGAGGACGCTGTACACGGGCGTCTCAGTTAGCCAAAGTTTGCTTTATTAAGAAATAGATTTTTTTTTTTCTACATGAAAGCGTAGTATACTGCGTTTGATAGAAAGATAAAAACCATGCTTCTATCTTTTAAAAACAAAGGATGTGCCAGGCGGTGGTGGCACACACCTTTAATCCCAGCACTCAGGAGAAAGAGACAGGGGGAATCTCTATGAGTTCGGGGCCAGCCTGGTCTACAGAGTGAGTTCCAGAACTTAAAAAAACCCACAACAGAAAATATGAGTCTGCACCCTGTTTGGCCCAGCTTCCTTCTCTCTCTCTCCTCTCATTTCTTATGGTGGACAGTTATTACCTTTTATTCTTTTTTTTTTTTAAACACAAAGACATATACAGTAAGTGTGTGTGCGCCCCTCCCCCCCAAAACTAATTTAGTGAATGAGTATAAAGTCAATCCCCAAGTCACCACCACTCAGGTCAAGAACATCAAAAGTAACATCATTGTTGGAATACTAACAAAAATTATTTTTTAAAATATTTTTTCCTGAGTGTCTCAAATGACTGTCTCAGGAATAAAGTAAGACTGTATTAAAGTGCTTGTGCTTAGTAACCGGAAGGCATCTCCCGCGTGCCGGGATCTGCATCTTGTCTCTAGAGTGTCAAAGGTGACAGGTGCACCAGCAGTTATTCACTGCGACAGCCCGAGGCTGCTTGTGTTGCACAGAGATGTGTTGAGAGTGTGTTAGTTGTTAGACTAGCTGCCCTCAGTCCACATTTCCCTCCCAGGGGACCTCCTAAAGCACAGTTTTAGCTAGCAGAGGAACTGTTAGCATTAACATTTAAAAGTTCTTTCTTCCCGGTTGGGCTGAGTGCCTGTTGTTGACTTCTGGATTGTTACATCCGATTGAAGATGGTTATAGATGGTCTGGATTCTACATCTAATTGAAGATGGCTCTAGATGGTCTGGATTGTTACATCCGATTGAAGGTGGCTGTAGATGGTCTGGATTGTAACATCCGATTGGAGGTGGCTGTAGATGGTCTGGATTGTTACATCCGATTGAAGGTGGCTGTAGATGGTCTGGTTTGTTACATCCAATTGAAGGTGGCTGTAGATGGTCATCGATTAGCAGACTTCACCCAACCAGAACTCAGAACTCTAATCAGTGTTTGACTCATCATGTGTATGTTCATACATTTGTGGGTGTGCCTGTGTGTTTGTATGTTGAGAACAGAGGCCACCGTGGGCATCTTACTCAGTTGCCTCTATCTCGTTCTTTGAGACAGTCTCTGGATGAACATGAAGCTTACCAATTCAGCTGTACTGGCTGGCCAGCAGGCCCCAAAGATCTTCCTGTCTCTGCCACCCCAGCACTGGGATTACAGGTATAAGCTGCCTCACCTGGCTTTTAAAAATGTGGGTGATGAGAGCCAGGCATGGTGGTGCACACCTTTAATCACAGGTCTTGGGACACAGAACCTGGCAGAACTCCATGAGTTCAAGGGCAGCCTGGTCTACATAGAAAGAGACCCTGCCTGAGAAAAAAATGTTATGCGAGTCATTCATGTTTATTAGAGTGCCACTTCCCAAGAAGCTTGGTTTCTTAGGGGTTTGACTTCTGTTTAAGCGTGGATTGATGAATTCTTGAGCTTGCCCTAAGTCTTGCTGAACCTAAGTGGAGTCCATTGAAACCTGCACTGAGAACATCACAAGGGCTACGGGCAACAGGTCACAAGCAGTGACCGTGGACACAGTACATGTGTTTCCTCTGCTCACACATGCCCCCTTGTTCTATGTCCAAGTTCAAATTCGAGGAACTAGTAAGATTTCTGAGCCAGATGTGGCATGCACATTTAAGTCTCAGTGCTCAGAAGTCCAGTGTCAGAGGATCCTGTGACAAGATCTTGGCTCTCTCCAGCCCCAGTTGTATTTGGTAACTCTGGTATAAGGAGGTACTTAGAGTTATAAGCTGTCCGTCCGTCCTTCCTTCCTTCCTTCCTTCCTTCCTTCCTTTTTTTGAACATCATGTGTATGGGTGTTTTGCCTGCATGGATGTCTGTGCACCCACACGTATTCAGTTCCTGCAGAGGCCAAAAGAAGGCATCAGATCCCCTGGAACTGGGGTTACATGAGCCATCACATAGGTTCTGGGAATAGAACCTGGATCCTCTGGAAGAGCAACAAGTACCTTTAACCACTGAGCCATCTCTACAGCCCCCTAAACTGCCATTTCTTAAAAAAAAAAAAAAAAGACGAAAAGCAAATTGATAAAGGAAAATGAGTTTGTTTACATTTACCCAAAGCAGTGAGAAAAAGAGCTCTGGTTGTTTCATGTTTCCTGTGTCGTTGTTAGAAGTTTTGTAGAAAAGATCAAACCAAAGCCGGAAAGTTAGTGTATGTTCCTGGGGGGTGAGCTCTGCCTCTGCCTGGCATCTGGGATTCCGCTTTTCCTCCCCCAACACAGGGTTCCTGGAGAAGTGTTCGTTCTTTGCTGTCTGTTGTTCCAGTAGTCTGAAAGCAGGAAGGAAGGGCTCATGGGTAGTGTGTCTTTGAAATAGTTTGTTAGGGAGGCTGTTACAATGAGTCTGTCTGTTTCCCGTATCTTTGTTTTAATTGTGCAGATGAGACATGCACATTTTCATGCACAGTGTTGGTAGAATTTTATACCAAAGCTTAGATCACAGATTTGAACTACCCCTTTTGCTTTGTTTTTACTGTAGGGGTTTTTGGAGAAGTCTTGGGAAACAGAGCTACCTAGAGTGTTTGTTAAGGGTGGGGTACGCATCGGTTACAGAGAGATGTCGACAGATTGGAAGGAATTTAAAGAGGAGCCAGCACTGTTGGAAGGAAGGACATAGGAGACATGAAAGGAACTGACCAGCACAGCATGGCTGGAGACTGCTGGGAAAGGATGAATGTGAAGGACACAAACACCACGTGTTTAGAACCATCAAAACAAGAAAGAAAAATGAATGCTGGCCATGAAAACGTTGCAACAAAACCCAAGACTTTGTATGCTAACCCAAAATACTAATTTAAAAAAAAAAAAACATATATGAGGGTTTTGTTGGCCGCCGGTGTGAGTCAGAAAATGGCTTGGATCCCCTGGAACTGGAATTGCAGATAGCTAGCTGTGCCCGCCACGTGGGGGCTGGGAACTGAACCCAAGAGCTCTGCAAGACCAGTTAGTGCTCTCAACCACCAAGCCAACTAGAAATTAGCCCCTAAAACTCATTTTTAAAAAACTCTAAAAGAGCCGGGCGGTGGCAGTACATGGCTTTAATCCCAGCACTTGGGAGGCAGAAGCAGACGGATCTCTGTGAGTTCAAGGCCAGCTTGGTCTATAGTGTGAGATCCAGGACAGTCAAGGCTGTTACACAGTGAAACCCTGTGTTGGGGGGGGGGGGGACTCTAAAAGAAAAAAATAATGTTCAGCACAAAAAAAAATCTATTTTTATGGTGAAACCTATTAACTTGAAATTAAAGTCTGGAAGGAATGTCAAAAGCTGCTGTGCAGGAGACACTCTGAGCTGCTGAGGGCTTTTGTCCAGGTCTAATTTTGAAGGCTGAGGTCATGCTCTTCCTAGCGTGGATTTGCCACCCAGTTCTGATTACACAGTTTTGCATATCAGGGTCAGCAGGAGGCATCAGGTTGCAGTCCGTGGGAGCTGACTCAATCTGATGTTACGGAGACTCATTGAAACTGAGACTACGGTTCCTTTTTTTAAACACCACCAGCTTCCTCCCTCCTGGTGCCCTCTGCTGGGATCTCTGGGTATAAACAGGATGGAAGAGCACAGTGATGAATGGCCACAGTGGGTGAAGCTAGGCAGCCCGTTCCTTGCAGCTTAGTTGCCCTTGAATTGTCGTGGCATGCGTATGGAGTGATCTTGCACGTGTTATAGTTGGGGGGTCATGTTCCAGGAGGGAACAGACACCAGAGCCAGCCAATGGGAGCATCACATACAATCTCAGGTGCAAGCTGCAAAAACATTCACCTTTCATTGAGAACATTTACAGGATCAGAGTCTTGGCTCTGGCAACCTTATTAAGCCAGGTTTGGCCACTTAATCTCAATAGGCCAATTAAACAAATAATCATGAGAAACAGAAAAAGGAGATGTATTCAGGCCAAATTAGGAAGAAGAGAGAGCCAGTGAGAACTCTCTCCCCCAAGTCCATCTGTCCTGACATGAAGTTTAGGTTTAAATAGAACCAAAGTTCCAGCCTTTGCTTCTCCTAGCCTGAGACTCCTGGGGAAAATCCAGTTTCTTGGGGTCCATCATTTCAACAGTCAGATAGTTGGGGAGGAGGGACATAAGTGTTCCCGTAGAATGCCTTGATTCCTCCCTGGATAGTTGCAAGGAAGCCTTGGAATTACCTCTGCTTTGAGGAACTCAGGCAGGGGAGATAGCCTTCAACTCAGAAACCTGAAGGGGTGTGGGGCCTGGTGGGGAAGGAGCCTGAGCGAGCCCACTGAGGCTCTTGGAAGGAACCTAGCTGGCATGCCAGCTGTACAGGGCAGGTCCTGGGTCCAACCAGATGTGGGAACAACCAACTTTATTATAATCTGGTTGGTCTGATCCAACAGTATTGTAAAGGGTAACCTGAGGGCCTCCGGGGAGCCAGACACTACCACCGAGTAAAACTTCCGGGAGGGAGCCAGCCAGCTAGTTTTCAGAGGCCTCCACTGGAGTGACCAGTGTGGTCAGAGTGGAGTTAGTGAATGCATGCGTGTGGTTTTAGACTAATCTGCTCTCCCACAGGGTGTGGTGTCTCTATTCACTCATCTAACACATTTTATGAGCCTCCATTAGGGGACTAGTTTGGAGTCTGGCAGTGGTGTCCACAGGACTGGGGATGCAGTGAGTTCCGAGACCTAGCAGCTATGAGGTGGGCTTGGGGAGTATTTAGTGACTGTGGCCACAACCCCGGTCTTAGATTTTTGGCCTCATATCTGCTGTGTAAAGCTCACCGTGTCTTCCCAGAAGAGTCCTGTAATTAAGTTTTTATTTCCTCACCAAGGTCTCAGCTTCCAATTAGACGTACATGTGACAACAGCATCGTAAAAGCAAAGATAAGAGAACATGCTGTCTCTGGCCTTGGGCATGTCCATCTTTTTCCTTCTTGCAAAAGGAGTTGATACTTGGGACTTTTAAGATAGGATTTACCTATGTGATCCCGGATGGAAGGAGTTCATACTTTTTGCCCGGCTAGGAACTGTTGGTAGAATTTAATAATACGGACTGGGGAAGGCATTTAACCCACACACACCTGCAGATGTTGATTCTTGCTGGGCCACCTGGCCCAATAGATGCTCTGGCAGAGGTGAGCAGCCTTCTGAGGGACTGGGGGCTTCCCTGCCACTCCTGAATCTGTAAGGAAAGCTGCGCCCCCTTCTGACAAAGATGTTAAGAGCAGCCTTGAGGCAGGGGGAAGGAAGGGCTGGGACTTGCCTCTACTGGATGTGCCTCCTTCCTATGGGAGGACTTGCCTTCTTGTAGGGGGGAGTGGAGGTGGGTGGGTGGGGGCTAGGGGGGTGGGAGGAGGGAAGAGGGGGATCTTTGATTGGTGTGTAAAATGAATGAAAAAAAGAAGAAAAGGAGTATAAGATCGTGCTGAAGTACTGGTGATGTTTGAATACCTGAATCCTTTCTAAGTCACTGAGCAAATTTCTTGCTTGCTTGGTCAGTTGGTTTTGGTTTATCAAGACAGGGTTTCTCTGTGTTGCCCTGGCTGTCCTGGAACTTGCTTTGTAGACCAGACTGGCCTCAAACTCACAGAGATCCACCTGCCTCTGCATCCTGAGTTCTGGGATTAAAGGCACGAGCCACCATGCCCGGCTCAGAACAAACGCTTAAATTGTAATGTAAATATGTTTTTTACTATCACCAAGTTTGTATTCCCCTCTATTTCTTTCCTGTTTTATTGATAGAGAGCATCCTAGGCCTTTTATATTCCTACTCTACTATATGTATTTAAGGGATATGTGTTTATATTTATTTCATTTATTTTGCTCTGATTTCTCAGATTTCTGATTTTGCTCTAATATCTGTTAAATCTGAGGAAACCCACCACCACCACCACCCTACCCCCCGCAGCTTCCGCCTTTGGTCCGGCATGTAGTGTCGTTGGGATCAAGTATGTACTAACATTTCTCTCTTAAACCATTCCTTGGCTCCTTTCCCCATTGTCCTCGCGCGCTGGTTTCCCTGGAACATACCGAAGTTGGGAAGATAGGACATTTCTGTCCTCTGCCGTTGTCTGTCAGCTCTGTAGTAAGATAAAGGGGCGAGCGTAGGTGAGTTCCAAGGCTGTCGCTCTCTCGGGTTAAAGAAACAAGATTGGTGTTGCACAGACCTGAGACGCTTCACTGCAGCCTTCCCTAGTTCCTGGTGAATGCTGAGAGCGTGGCGGAGCCAGGTGCCGAAGGAGGGAAGGAGTAGCAGCAGGATGACAGCATTGTGGTGAGGAGTGGGGGTGGACCTTGGCAGTGACTGAGCCGGAAGCTGTGGCAAGCTGAGGTGTGGGAGTGTTTCTCGTGCTCTACATTCCCCATGTGTGGTGTTCATGGGGAGCACTCACGTGGAGGTCAGAGAGCAGCTTGTGGGAGAGTCAGTTCTCTGCTTCCGCCATGTGGGCTCCAGAGGTCAAACTTAGCTTGTACCCATTGAGACGACTCGTTGCCCCAGAAAGGATATTTTAACAGCCTTTTCAGATAATCGTGTGTGTCTTTCTTTAATGTTGCACCAAAATTGACAAGTGGTAGTTTCTTCTTTTAGATTGATTAATTTCATGTCCAAGTGTTTTACTTGCTTGTATGACTGTGTACCGCAGGTGTGCAGTACCTATGGAAGTCAGAAGAGGGCATCAGATCCCCTGGAACTGGAGTTACAGGTGGATTTGAGCCTCTAGGTGCTGGAATTGGACCTGGGTCCTCTGGAAGGACAAGCAAGTGTCCTAGGCCATCTCTCCAGCCCTCAAGCGATAGTTTTTAAAGTTTCATTGCTGTGTTGTATCTGAAACCATAGGGACAACTAGCTAACTGACTTCCTTCTTCCCTTCCTCCCTTTCTTCTTTTCTCCCTTTCTTCTTTTACTCCCTCCCTCCCTTCTTTTTTCTTTCTTCCCATTTCTAAAATTGAACCTGAAGCCTCACATATGCTAGACCGGCTCTCTACCATGGACCTCACGTATACTAGACTAGCTCTTCACCATGGATCTCACATACACTAGACCGGCTCTCCACCATGGACCTGACATACACTAGACCAGCTCTCCACCATGGACCTCACATACACTAGACCAGCTCTCCACCATGGACCTCACATACACTAGACCAGCTCTCCACCATGGACCTCACATACACTAGACCGGCTCTCCACCATGGACCTGACATACACTAGACCAGCTCTCCACCATGGACCTGACATACACTAGACCAGCTCTCCACCATGGACCTGACATACACTAGACCAGCTCTCCACCATGGACCTGACATACACTAGACCAGCTCTCCACCATGGACCTGACATACACTAGACCAGCTCTCCACCATGGACCTGACATACACTAGACCAGCTCTCCACCATGGACCTGACATACACTAGACCAGCTCTCCACCATGGACCTCACATACACTAGACCAGCTCTCCACCATGGACCTCACATACACTAGACCAGCTCTCCACCATGGACCTCACATACACTAGACCAGCTCTCCACCATGGACCTCACATACACTAGACCAGCTCTCCACCATGGACCTCACATGGACTAGACCAGCTCTCCACCATGGACCTCACATGCACTAGACCAGCTCTCCACCATGGACCTCACATACACTAGACCAGCTCTCCACCATGGACCTGACATACACTAGACCAGCTCTCCACCATGGACCTGTATCCCAGCACTCATTTATTTCATTTTGATGCATGGTCTCACTAAATTGTCTAGCCTGGCCTTGAATCAACTCTGAAGCCCAGTCAGAACTTGAATTTATGATCCTTCTGCCTTGATTTCCTATGTAGCTGGGACTCATGTCTGTATCGTTAGGCCTGGCTCTATATGAATAATCTTAAAAAGAAGATTCATGGATTTCTTTTTATTGTGTGTGCACGCACATTCACATGCACTAACATGTACCACGTGAATGTAGGTGCCTAGAGGTGAGAGGTAGTTGGAACGCCTAGAACCCAACTGGTGGTTGGGTGTCCTCTGCAAGAGCAGTAAGTGCTCTTAAACACTGAGCCGTTTCTGCAGCCCTGTGACTAACTCTTAATATACGTTTACTTTAAAACCATTGACTGCTGCGGGATGGTGCAGTCATTTGGAAAATAATAGATTGTTGGGCAGTTCAGAGCTTGTAAATGTTGACTTGTTACATTAGTGTCATAAAACTGCGTGCATCGCCGCCGTGACCGCTCTCCTCCCCAAACCTTCAAATATGGAGAAGTTGTAGGCTCATGGCGTTGTACACGTTTAATAAAAATCGAAGTTTTGCCCGAGATACCAAATTTCAGCATTGGCAACAAATACTGGTGTAACAACTTCATTTGTTCATTTTCAAGAACTGTCTGTCAGAACCCCAATTCCAAGTCTTTCTTGTTGCCAGTCACTGTTAGTGAAGTTGAATTTCCGTGCAGAAGGTAGCTCGCAGCTGTTCCCACATCTCTCCTCAGTCATCTTACTTCACTATGCAGTAGGAGTGCTGTTTTCATACTTGTTGCATCACATTTTTTTAGAGTTGACTCTGGAATCTACATACCTAAACTTTAATGATTTTTTTACTGCTTCAACAGCACACGACAGAGGGACCCCCCGGACTCTTCATACAGCTCAGTGCCCACGCCTCCAGTCAGGCTGATGCATCTGTAGTTGAATCTACCATTGATTTGTAGAACCTCTGCAAATATCTGCAAGTGGAAAGCATCTTGACATGATGAGGAAAATAGTTTCATCCCTATGGACTTCCAAAAGGATCTTCAGATCACTCTGAGCACTGTGGGAATTAGTAGTCAAGAGTAAGACTGGGTGTCTCTAGAGTGTGAGTTTGGATCTTGCTGCTGCTTCTTACTGGCTGTGACTCTGGAAGGTTACTCAGTCTTGCTGTGGCTGTTGCCTGTCGTTAAATGGGTGTGATAATAATAGGCACTTCCCTGAATGAGTTCATCTGCCCAGTAGTTAATCCACAGCGGGTGTAGGTAGGACTCCGTACTTAGGTGATTGGTTGCATGGTTGGTTGATTGCTTGCCCTAAAATAGTTCTCTTCTTTCAGCCTTCTAGAATGCCCAAGACATCCATCATTGCAATTACTCCTGTATAGTACCCGTATAATGGTAAGACACATCTTAACTACATTAAAACTTGTATCCCAGACGGTTTGTCAGCTAACAGCTTGGCAGAGATTGGTCTGTCTGGTGATCCTACCTCTTCCTTCCCGAGTCCAGACTCTGAAGGACTGGAGAGAAGAGAGTGCTTGATGACAGGTTGAGACAGAGATACTGTGGAGCAGGGAAGATGTGTTGGTCGGTTGGACAGGAGCATGGGAGTGCTGAGAGAGGCTGTCCAAAGACAGGGGTGGGGACAGGAACTTTGCCTCTCACAGAGTGGTTCTGACACGTGTGTGAATTGCTGTCTTGGTGTTGGTACATATGATAAATGATGGAAGTGCCCCTCCATACAGTCTCCGGTTCTAGGGTATAGTCGTTGTTGGAGCATTACCACAAAGCTCATTAGCTCACACTTGACTAATGCTGAACTTGTTACTCTTTCTATTTATTTGTTTGTTTGTTTGTTTGTTTATTTATTTGTTTTTTTGAGACAGGGTTTCTCTGTGTAGCTTTGCGCCTTTCCTGGAACTCACTCTGTAGCCCAGGCTGGCCTCGAACTCACAGAGATCCGCCTGGCTCTGCCTCCTGCTGGGATTAAAGGCGTGCGCTACCACTGGCCCAGCGAACTTGTTATTCTTAAGAGGCACCTCTTAACAGATTGATCTGTCCAGCCCATGGGCTCTGGAAGCAGGCTTGCCAGGGAAAATCCTGACTCTGGCATGGACTAGCTATATACAGCTTTGGCAGTACAGCTTCACCCCTTCTGAATGTGCATTTGGTCTCTATAAAGCAGGACTGCCAGAGTTCCTTAAAGTATTGTAAGTGTTAAGCCAAATAGTGTACAGTAGGCAGCCAAATGCCTTCCTTATGCTCGCTTGATTTTTCTTAAACCTCGGATCTCTTCACTTATTAAAAAAAAGCCCCTGCATGCTATTCAGACATTATCATCATTGCCTTCCTTCATTAAAAACAGTGTTTGGGGGAAAGTAAACACAGCACTGGAAGAATTTTGATGTCATTTCTCTTGATGTCTTGCTAGGAACTTCTAGCAAGGTCTTAGAAAACTGTAACTTCTCTTTCCTCTCACTCTTGCTGGGGACTGAGGTGCTCTGATCTGCAAATCTGCCTCTTTGCTGACTCTGCTTGTGGGTGAGCCAGTTACTGTTCTGCTTTTTGAGGTCCAGAGTCCCAGTCCAGCCCAGCTGTTTGATGCTATGTCTGCCCACTGTGAAGAAGCAGGGTAACCCGAATGAAAGCAGGCCTAAGACCACCTCCTTCTCAGAGCCCATGCCTCCCAGTGCTCTGGCTTGCAGTTCTTAGAAGTCCTCATTTCTGGAATTTACTGTTATTGTTTCTCCAATCAGGGTCTCCACTTCTTCTTCATATCACTTTGAGTGAGATTCAGAGAGCCTTAGAGTTGTTAATGAATCTATTCCACCCACAACTTTCCCAGAACAGCCTTTTGATCAAAGAATTTACTACTGACATAAAAGGAATCCAGCCAGCCAGATTTCTTGTGCAGTTTCCCAGGTAGAAGGCCGCTTCATCTTAACCCTGCCTTGGTTTTTGCCTTGCAGTATGGATGGCCTGTTTCCTTCAGTGATACTCTATACCACCCAAGAAAATTGTGGGGTTCAACTAACACTAGAACTGTTCTTCTAAAGTTTGAAGGATGGGCTGGGGAACTCAGAGAACTGTCTAGGAACCTAGTGTGTACCCTGGAGATAGACAAGTGCAGGTGGCCATGTGACCCCCCACACTGTTAGAAATGTACATTTTGTCGTCTCTGTTCTTCAGTCCATGTGTCTGTTTGACTTTCTGTCAGTGGCAAAGAGGTTCTCCTCTAATCTTGGCCTTTTCAGGCCCCAGTTGTTTGGATCAATATCAATCATTTGTCTCTTTGATTACATCTTTCCAGAAGTTGGTTGGGACTTTGAGAAGTCTGCCTCTTTGACGAGCAACCCTAGTCCCTCTTGCTTGTTGATTAACTGAATGTAGGCACCTGGAGGCCAGAATTTTCTTAGTATGGCCTCATTCGTTTCTAAGGTTTCAGCCAAAATCATTCATTAGTCAACTTCTGGTCATGAATGTCTAACTTCTTGCTGGGTGCCTCACAGATTGTCTAGAGGCCCAACATGTTTAGGATGGTGTCTTAGTTTTTCTTTTGCTGTGATAAAATAGTTCAGTGAATGTGACTCAAAGGATAAAAGATGTGTTCTCACAGTTCAGGGCTGGATTCCATCATGGTGGGGAAGCCATGTGTGAGGCTGCTGGTTACACTGCATCTACAGTGAAAAGTAGAAAGCAGGGGATGCTTGCCCATGCTTGGTACCCTCCTCCATCTTACACAGTCCAGAATCCCCTGACCAGAGCATGCTTCTGCCTACAATCAAGATTGATTTTTCCCACGTCGATTAGTGTTAAGACCTCCTAGGCATACCCATTCCTCAGGTGATCATAGGCTCTGTCAAGTCAGCAGTTATCACTGACCATCACAAGACCCACCCCTTGTCAACTAGACACCCACACACGTTTCTTAAGCTGTCACCTTCCATCTCTTGTCCCTGTAGGCTCATGACTGTGTTATAATGTAAAATGCATTCGGTCCAACTTACTCTTCAACAGTTCTAACACTTTAAAAGAACCAAGTCTTGGAACTGTGAGCTCTTTTTTAAAAACAAAAAAACAAAAGCAAAAACCAAAAAAACCCCCAAATTTCTTTATTCCAACATGTAATGGCACAGAATAAGCATTCTTATTCCAGAAGAGAAAAATCTTGGCATAGCAACAAATGATCAGACTACAATCCAGCAGGGCCAACACCGAATGCTGCAGCCCCGTGTGTGGCACCTGGGGCTTATGGTAAAATTGAGCGGCTCCAAAGGGCTTGCTTAGCCCCAACTCTGCAGCTCTGTCTGCAGCACGCACAGCCTCTCTCTTGACCCTGCCTCCACTCTATCCCTGGAGCTGTCCTTGACGGACGTCCCACAGTCTTGGCATCTCTGATAGACACCCTGAAGTTCCTATTGCACCTTGGCCTTTGCCGTCATCACACATAGCGGGCTCTGAAGGCTCCCTGGCAGGAGCTCTGACCCTGCCACACATGGCCAGGTCTCAGTTGCTCTCTGAAACCCTGGACCACGACTCCAGGATCCTCTCAATCTTAAATCTTTCATACCTTCCAAACCAGTAGCACATGAACAACGCGGCCAAGTTCTGCTGCTAGCTTGAGACATAGCCTGGCTCCCGTGGGCCACAGGTGTATCAGCTGCTGTGTGCTGACCCTTGGAAAACATTCTCTTTGGAGGAGAAGGAAACCTCACTGCTCAGCCATATTCTCAGTTCCAGCTCTCTCTTTTCAAAAAGCTTGTTTTCACATGTTGGAGCCTTTGATGTGTGAGATTTTTGTCTTCAGGAACTCCTTCCTCTTTAGCGATTGCATCTACTTTCTCAGCATCTTTTCTGTCTGGAGATTCTCTCTACCAAACAAATTAGTTCTATACCTTTGAATTCCTTTCGACTCAGGTTCTCAGGATGCAGACAGAATGCAGCCAGATTCCCCAGAGCCCAGTTCCTCATACACTTGTTCTTTTCCCATCTGAAACCTCATGAGCTGACTGTTACCCACGGTCTCTGTCTTCTAAGCATTCTTGCCTCCTAAACACTCGCCAGAATGGCCCCTTAAGCCCTGCTTCCAGAGCACTAGGGCTTTTGTAGCATGAAGCACCAGACTCCTCCACATTTTAACTGTGAAACCATTCCCAGGGCCTCTACACCACCACCCCATGGTCAGGTTTATCCCGGCAGCAAACCTCCTCCTGGTGCAACAGTTTCTGTCTTAGTTACTTATTGTTGTGATAAAACACTCTGACTACATACAGCAACTCAAAAGAGAAAGAATTCATTCTGGTTTACAAGTCCAGACGGCAGGCCATCGTGGCGGCAGGCCATCGTGGCGGCAGGATCAAGGCTTCAGGAATTTGAAGTAACTGGTTACATTGTATCACAACAAGAAACAGAAAGCAAGGAATGCCTGCGGCCCTCAGCCTGCCTTCTCCAGTCTCCTTCTCCTGCCTTCTCCAGAAGCCCCTGCTCAGGGAATGTCTCACCACCATTAAGATGGGTCTTCTCACAACAGTTAATGTATCCAGATAACACCCCACAGGCACACCCAGATTCTCTTCTCCCAGATGAGTCTAAAGTCTGTCGAATTAACTCTAATCATCACAAATAAAATTTACTTTCTTTCTCTGCTCATTATCTACCAAGAAAACCTGTTTGGAGATATCTGATTCTGGCGGTTAGTTCAGGTGTTGCAGTCACTTGAATATCTCACTTTTCCTTGACCTCTGAATCTAATATGTACCCTGTAAACTGCTCCTTACCAGGACGTTAATTGTTTGCATTCCACAAGATTGGTGATTTCCTCCAAATATACTCACCTCACCTCGGGTAACCACACTCAGATTAACCTAGAAACCTTCAGCTTGCTTTTAACCACTCCCAAACATTTTCAGGATCCTCCATTGCCTTAAAAGACTTTGTATCTATTTGCAGTCTGTGTTGTTACATAGAAAGCCCAAATTAGGTGGCTTAAAATAAAACCTGTGTATTTACAGATTCTGTGGGTCAAGAATGGAAAGGGTGTAGTCAGGCATATTTTGTCTCTGCCCTGTGTTGGGCCTTCTGCTGGGAAGACTCAGTGGCCAAGATAATTTGACATCTGGAGGCTGATTTTCATTCTCATTCATATTCTCTCTCTCTCTCTCTCTCTCTCTCTCTCTCTCTCTCTCTCTCTCTCTCTGGCAGGTTGATGTGGCTGACATCTGGGCCGTTGGCTGAAGCTGTGGCTTTTCTCTCTGGTTGCTTACTCTTCCTTCTACCATAGTGGCTGAGATCTGAGGGTAGCATTCCTAAGAGAAACATGCTGTGTGATCTAGCTTCAGAAGTAAGAGACTCATTTTCCCATTGGTCATGAGCCTGGCTGGATTTCAGAAGAATATCTCAGTGGGAGAAATAGCAAAGTCAGGGTGGGATTTTTTATTTTTTTTAAATGAAGTCATCTTTAGGAAATTCCGTCTACCACAAAATCCAGACTAATTTGAGGACACCGATATAATCTGGTTCATCTTCCTTTTAGCTAGAAAAACAGAACACCTGTGTGCCAGAAATCACTTTGGCACTTCATAGGCATTCTCATCCAACCTAACAGTTCTGAGACCAGATAAGAGTTGAGTTGGTGAGGTCCAACAGTTTCCCCAAGGTCCACTAAATACCTGGGTAGATGGGCTTTGAACTTGAACCTTTGGCTTTTCTACGTCTGTACTATGGTGGTGGGGTGGGGGTTGGGGGGCACATGACAATTATAAGAATTTATTAACAATACATTTTGTTTAGACTCTGACCTCTCACTGTTACTGGAGCTATTTGGGGTTAGAGCCTGAGCCTTGACTGCCCTAATAAGCCAGGTTCAGCCACCCACCCTCACAAAGCCAATTAAACCAGTAGTGAAAAGAAAAAAAAAATCATTCAGTGTGGCCACACTGAGAAAGAAGAGGGTTAAGGATGTCCAGCGGCTTGCCCCCCACCCCAAGTCTACTTTTTGGCTCCTAACTTAGGTGGAAGGCTATATAGTTAAGCAGTCGTGCCCAGGGTGTCCTGCCCGTTATTAACCCATCATTGTCTGGGCTCTAGTTTCTACTGTAAGATGGCCACGCAGATGGTCAGGACTATGTGGGATCTCCTCTAGGTAGTGGAGGGAGGGGACAGAAGGACAGATGACCCCGCTGGCTCCACCAGGCTTCAGCCACCTCCTCCCAGCTTGAGATTCCTGGGGGGAAATTCCAGTTTCTTGAGAACTTTGTCTAACAGTTGGACAGCCGAAGGGAGATACTTTTCTCTAGAATATCCTTGTTCCTTCCAGGCCAGTCACACCCCTTGTCCATTTGCAGCCCCAGAGGGCTCACGCCTAATGGGAAACAAGACTCTTGCTGGCTGAGGGATCAAGACCGCTTAGTCTGTGGATGACACATGGCCGCTGTGGGCAAGAAGAGCCCACGGGTTGGTCCTAGTGTCGGTCTGTCTCCGTGTCTGCCACTGCAGACCACATCCAGGTGCTCTGCCTGTGAGTTGTTGGGTGGACGTGGGGGTGGGGGTGGGGAGATGGCTCCCTCTGTGAGCCTCTCCTGATCTGTTCCCTCCTGTTAGTGATCCTAGGTGTATTTGTTTGGCCTCAACTATTTTAGCCTTGTCTAGCATCACAGTGTGCTTTCTCTGTGTGCTTTGGCTTCTCGGTGATTTGGGACTTTCCTGAGTTTGCCCATATTGAACCTGCTGCTACCCGGTTGGGACTGCCAACCTTACTTAACGCTGTTTTCTCTGCAGGGTGAATGCCCTTTGCTCGTCTTTCCACTGGATGTCTATTCTTCCTTCAGGATTAAACTTAGTTCCTACACACCTCTCCTCTGAGCTCTGTACAGTGTCCTCCAATGGTTTCACCTTATCCTATAGGCATTCTTTGGTCTAGTTATGTGGAACGCTCACTAGTCTGGAAGGTCCAGCAGGGAAGAAGCTGTATGTCACTCTTCCTGTAGCCTTTAGTACCTCTTTGTAACTGAGGGTCAGGGATGCATCCTTCCGAGGGGCGTGTACATCATCTAGTAGATGCCAGTGCCTGTCTGGGGCAGACACTACTACAGAGATACTGGGGTGGAAGGAAGAAACAGAGATGTTGGTGTTAGACCATATGGGTTCTTGGGCTGAACACTATTATATTCCTTTGTCATTGTGTATGAAGTGAAGGAAGTTGTGGAACACAAAACCATCTTTGACAGAACAGCTGTGCAAGTGACCCCCCAGATCAGGATCAGTGACCGTTGATGTTTCTTCATAGCAGAGATGTGGGGAGGGTTGTTGGACCCTCACCTGAGAGTCTGCCATCCTGCAGCACCTCCCAGCCATTTGTATACAGTTCTGCCTTGATGGCTGGCGCTCTGGTGGTCTTGGGAGGTGCTGGAGCATACAGACTGTGGAAGTTAGCTGTGAAGCTATGGGGAAATCATGCTGGCATGAGACTTTTCAGAGGCCTGGCTGTCTTGAGGTCACCCACACACATGCTCTGTAAGTAGGCTCAATGGGCTCATTGGTTCCTCAAGTTGGACTTGAGCAGAATGGTGCCTTGGTTTTGTTGGTGCTCAGTAATGAAGGCTTTTGTTTCCACCCCGCCAGGGAGAGTTCTTACAGCAGTTGCCCTGAGAGTTTTTACAACCATATACTCTTAAGATGACTTTTTCTAAAACTTAGCTATAGGCTGCCATGTGAGCAAGCAGTAAATTTTGAGTATTGAAAAGATAACTTTGGGCTAGGGATGCGGCTCGATGACAGACCCCATCCTCAAGAGTGAATTTCTTTCTTCTGTTCCTTTTTGGTTTTTACAAGACAGGGTTTCTCTGTGTAGTTTTGGTGCCTGTCCTGGATCTCGCTCTGTAGACCAGGCTGGCCTGGAACTCACAGAGATCCGCCTGGCTCTGCCTCTCGAGTGCTGGGATTAAAGGCGTGCGCCACCGCCGCCTGGCAAAAGTGAATTTCTGTGTATTCAAATTGTGTAATTGTTAGTGCTAGAAGCTAATTTAAAAAAAGAATTAGCATGTTGTATTTTGGCTTTTCATTGCCGTAACAAGTCCCCAAGGCAGCTAACTTTATAGAGATTAAAGGGTTACTTGACACACAGATTTGATTTGAGCCCGTAACAGCTGTCGGCACATGTGAATAGTATTGAAGGGAGTTGCACCAGTGAGCATGTGATGTTTTGAACAAGGAGGGTAAGAGCTGCCAAAGGAGTCACAAGGAAATGCCTCATGTCCCCAGTGACCCAAGAGCATTCTGCTTGGCTTACTTCCCGAGGTTTCCTTGCTCCTTACAGGTGTGTGCCGTGCCTCCACCCTGTGGACCCTCAGGGATTCCCAAACCACAGCACCTCCTGAGATGCCAGAGGTGGTCATTGACTGGCATCTCCTTGTGTCCTTCAAAACGTGCTTCTTGCTTGGTCTTGATTACAGACTGCTCTCAAATTTGCTCTGTAGCCAAGGCTAGCCTTGGACTTGGGATCTTTTTCTGCCTAAGGTTCCAGAGAGCCAGGATTACAGGTTTTTGCCCCTCCCCCACTTCTGAGAAATTACTTTTCTGGATCACCTTGCATTATGATAATTAGCCGTTAGAACTTTCTCCTTCCTGTTCTTCCTCCTGGAGCATGTTGCAGATGCATCCTAGGTTTTTGTTGCTCTCTTGTGTGGCAAAGAGAAACTCAAAAGAGCTAAATGCAGGGGCAGAGTGTGGGTGTAGAGGAGAGCTTTTTCAACATGCCCGTGCTACAGCGACAGGGCCCAACACCAGCTTTCCCGGGGGCTCTTGGCCTTTACTGGAGTGCATTACATCACAAGGATGTTATACAGGCATGGGCATTTAAAGGTGCTTTGTTTTTAGCAGAAAAAAAAAAAAACTAAAAATGAGCAAGGGAAAGATAGGGACTTGGATTGAGCAAACAACTGTCCTAGTGTTTATGAAAATGGAGGCTGGTGTTTCACTCCCTAGAGAGTAAGCGGCAAAGGTAATGTTACTTTGTTCACTGACACCCCAGTGTACAGGTGTTCAGCCTTTTGCTATCGTGACATGATGTCATCTGCAGGGGTGCTGGGCCACAGTCACAGCTGTCCTGGGTTGCGTGCAGCCCACGGGTTGGACAACTTGAAAGGACTGGCTTCTGATAGATACAGCAGGTGTTTGTTGCCTGATTTGGCAATACTTTTAGTTAAAACTTTTAAAGATCATCCTAGTCTTCAAAATCAATCACAGTACTATTAGCTTTTGGTAGGAATATTTGGGTACTGGTCGTCTGATTGTTCAGGACCCCAGGCCTCACACACGATCTGATTGGCCTGGTTGAGAGGTGCTTATGAGGGGGAATTTGTGGTTTGCACAGCTTTGGACTCCAGAGAGAATTTTACATTAGTATTCTTCATCATGATTATAATGATAAAGATTGTGGACACAGTTTCTTTTTTTGGGGGGCATGGTAAAATGGTGTTGGCTCATTGTTTACAATGTGAAATGGAAGAAGTGGCTTGTTTAGAGACTAGCCACTGTCATCAACAAAATGGGGTGGACCAGGAGAAAAGGCAGCTGCTGCTCAGAGGCTGCTAGTCGCTGAACACTACTGTGGTCCTGCCTTCTGGGGCAGAAGAGGAAAAGTGAGAAGGATGCTGAGCAGAGGAGGAAACACAGGGTAGATCCAGGTATGACTTAGAGAAATCGGTGGGTGTGATGCTAAGGAGGACACACTCCCTGGTGACTGGGCGAGCATGTCCAGGTGCCACATCAGAACTTGGGTTATGTTATTTATCTGAACTCCCTGCTGTATATAAATATTTGTTTGCACCGTGGTTAGTCTTAGTTATACAGATCTTAAGTCAGGGCTCATATAATGCTAGTTAATCACTTTTCTAGAAATGGGTTTTGTTAAGTGGAGACTTCATCACACATGGAAGCACATACTTGTAACCCCAGCACTCAGGAAACAGAGGCCGAAAGATCATGAGTTTGAGCCAAGCCTGGGTTACATAGCTAGTTCAGGGCCAGCCTGAGCTACATTCCAAAACCATATCTCAGAACACCCCTCCTCCGCCCACAGCAGCCCTTCATCACAGCAGAATGAGAGACTAAATGGAATGCTTACTTGCATTTTTTGTTTCTTCCATTTCAACCTTGGAAGGCTGAAACAAAGTGCACATCTTTGGGACTCACAGACAGATGCAGTCTTTGTATCCAGTGTCTCACGTTCCTGAATTCCAATGTGTTCTTCTTTTCAGGCAAATACACCCTTACTCTTCTCTGGGAGCTCTCTGGAATTTGTCCCACCTGTGTTTTGGGGAGGTTCTAAAACTTGGTCTTGCCCCATGAGGCATGGCACAGCCTGGCAAAGCTGAAGCAGGTGATTTTCCCATGTGTCTCCACCTGTGGAGAAGTTTCCTTCCAGTCGGAGAGGGTGTGGTGAAAATCTGCAGTGAGGTTGGTGTTGAAGGAAAGGCTTACACGTTCATCCCTAAGGCTAGTAGTTCCTCTGTCTAAGGGGATGCATCCTACCCAGGGTCTATTGAAACAAAAATACATCCTTGAAATACAAACTTTTGTTGTTGAATTGGCAATTCCAGTGTGACATTTTTAAATATTTAAATATATAAAGCAAAAAACCTGTCACTCCCTGACTGAGACTTAGATAACTTTGTTTATTTATCTGAAAATTTTTGACAGTGATAGGCACTTCACTAGGAGTGGTAAGGCTTCAGCGAGAAGCATGGAGCCACTGATATAAGTAGCAATTGTAGTTTGGGGATATCTTCCTGCTAAAAACTGTGAAGGATGTTTTGGATGTATCTTTGAGATTTTATTAGTCTACATCCCATTAAACTACTAGAGGGGTGAGCGAGAGAGTATCGTTGAGCCCACAGAGAAGATTGGGAAAGCTAACATTATTTTTCTTTATATTGTAAATAATGAGTTGGAGGAGCGTGATGCGGGATGTTATCTAGAGGGAATTATATTCAAAGCTTCAGAAAAGTGTTGGAATTTTCCTGTGACAACATCCCCACCTCCCAGTCTCGCCCTCCTCCTCCCCTCCTTTGCTCTTCCTCTATTTTATCATCCTCCTCATCTTGTTCTTCCTTTTGTTCTTTGAGACAGTCTCACTGTGTAGCCCAGGCTAGCCTGTAACTCTGAATCCTCCTCCCTGAGCCTCAAGAGCATGCCCCTCTGGGCCTGGTTTCCAGTGTCCTACAGAGGTTTTTGTCCAGGCTGTTGGTCCTTCTGTGGTGATCTCCACCCTCCTTTCCCAGTTCTTAGTTCCTTTATTCCTTGATGTCCAGATCTGTGGCTAGAGGGGTTGTGGACAAGCATTTTAGAGATTATGTTTCCAAGCATCCTGACATGGGAATTTAATCAGGTCAGCTTTCTGCTCACCTGAAATGCAGCCTTCACATGGAAGTATCTGTTGCAAGAAGCGCTGTCGTTTGAGGGCTGAACGTTAGGATATGGGATGAGCTACCCGCAGTTTCTCTGATCTTGCACTTGAACAGATGATTTGTCAAATAAACTGACGCTCTGCAGTAATAGAGCAAGAGATGTGAGTGTTGGCTGATGCAATCCTGTTCCCTCTTTACTTAGCAAGTTCTGGTATACTTTTAATAACTAAATCTTACACATTGATTAAAATGACAGTTATGTGGATTATACCCTGCTTATCAAAGACTTAACAGTTAATAACATCCACATGTAAGCAAATGCATAACCATATTTGTCTTTTAGGGTCTGGGCTACATCAGAACTTTCATGATTACCTGTGACTTTCATGATTTCGGTTTAACAGCTGAGTAGTAGTCCGTTGTGTAAATAAATGTACCACATTTTCTTTCTCCATCTGTTGATGGGGATCTAGGCTGATTCCAGTTTTCTGGCTAGGATGAATAGAGCAGCAATGAGCATGGTTGAGAAAGTGTCTGTAGTAGAATGGATAGTCCTTTGGGTATATGTCCATGAGTGGTATAACTGTATCTTGAGGTAGGTCTATTCCCGCTTCCTGAGGAATTGCCATACTGATTTCCATTGCGGGTGTACAAGTTTACATTCCCGCCATATAACCATGGAGTTCAGGTATAGAGTAAGGGACTGGTGGAGAAGGAAGAATCTCCCTAGGGAAGAAAAATACAGTAGATAGTTATGGGTGGGTGAGAAGAGGCTGGGGGATGCTGTGTGATCGTGGGCTGGAACAGGAGGATCAAACCAGAAGAGAGGAAAAGAAGGGGGCCATGGGGGAGGAGTATGGGGAGGGACCACTAAACTAAGAGTCATTTGAGGGTTCATATGGAAATCTAATAAAGTAAAAGGCCCCCCCCCCCCCCCCCTCTCTCTGATGGTTTCCCTATGTAATCCTGACTGTCCTGTAACTCTGTAGATCCGCCTGCCTCTGCCTCTGGAATGCTGGGATTAAAGTCGTGTGCCACCACCACCCAGCAAGTAAAAGCTTCTTAAAATATGTACATATGTGAAAGAAATCTAAATGGAATAAAGGGTCCTGCTAAACATCTCTTGTCACTCAACAAAACCTCCAGTGCAGGAAATGGGTAACTTTTAATCAAGGTGTTGGCCAAAGGGGTCCCATGGAAACCCCTAAACAACCCAAGCCATTGGTGGCTCCCCACAAACGGATGCTAAGGCCGTATTGCTGAAGACAGCCCCTGCATAACTCACGGAACACGAAGAAGTCGGGCTGATGCCTACATAGAACCTTCACCTGCCTGACTAGTATTCATGGTGCCGGACGGCACTCTGCATGCTCCCGAAGGAGAAAGGCAAACGGACCCAGCTACAAGCTCTTCTGTCTTCTGTGGCGGCCTGCCTGCCACACACACTGGTGCAGTAGTGGTACAAAGCTTGTGGGAGTAGCCAGCCACTTCTCGATTAGATTTCGGGCCCACTCTGTGAGATGGAACCCCAGCCCTACACTGCCTGGGTGGCCAAGGCATGGAGACTGCATAGGCCGTGGACCTAGGAGAAAACCAAACACTACTGTTCTGCTGAAGGGAGGAAGTAATAAAATGGCTCGGAGCGGCATTCTGCTGTATTCATAGATCAGTGCCTTGCTCGGCCATCATCAGTGAGTTGTTTCCTGCACGTATGCATGTGTATAGACCTCCTCTTCAGTGCTCTGGATTGCCGAGCTGTGTTTCTAGCCCCGTCTTACTTGTTTTAAAAAAAAAAGATCAACAATTAAAACTCTTATAGTAGCTGAGGGGCTGAGAAAGGAGAATCTATCTCCACAAGTTCAAGGCCATCCTTGGCTACATAGTAGATACAAGCCAGCCATAATAACAGCCTGTATGTTATGGTCTGCGTCCGGGGGTGCTGGTGATGTGGTTCAGTGGCTGAGAGCATGAACTGCTCCTGTAAGAGGATCGAGTTCCGTTCCTAGCACCCTTGGTGGTTGGCTCACAACCACCTGTAACTCCAGTTCTAGGGGGTCTGATTCTGGCCTTCATGGGCACCCACACATAGTGCACACATACCCCCATATACACATATACATAAAAATAATTTACAAAACCAGGATCAACTTAATTAGTAACTGGTTTTCTGTAATGATGTGCCTTGGAAAGTTCCCTGCAAGGGTATGTGTGTATATACCTACTCCAGTTTTAACAGCTGTCTGTTATAACTCTGTGCTTATTTATATATAACCCAGGCTGGCTTTGAACTTATGATCCTTCTGTCTTATGATTGTTAGTATAACAACTTAGATTGCCATGCCTGGCTTATTTTCTGTGTAATTTTAATTACATTTTCTATGTAATTGTTTACATAAAAAAAAAAAACAAAACAAAACAGAAGAGCTGGGCGGCACATACCTTTAATCCCAGCACTCGGAGGGCAGAGGCAGGAGGATCTGTATGAGTTTGAGGTCAGAGCAAGATCCAGGACAGCCAGGGCTACATATAGAGAGACCCTGTCTTGAAAAACAAAAACGAACACAGAAGAAGATATCTAAATCATTTAGAGCCATCAGACTTTCAGGATGTCTTAAGAAAGGCCTCTGAGTTTAAAAAGAAAGAGACGAGGGGGAGGGGGGAGGGGAGAGGGGAGAGGAGGGGGAGAGGAGAGGGGAGAGAGGGAGGAGTTTAAATACTCATGATAAGGAAAGTGGCTAGAGGAAATAAATGCCAGACATTCATGGGGTAGGAAACAGACAAGGAAGCTTTCTAAGAGGAAGATTGTCAGTGTGTTACTATCAGGTGAAAAAACAAGGTACAGACTGTGGAGAACGTACCAGTGCTTCTATAAGAGACGTAAGTCTGTATTTACATGAAACTGAAGATATACAGAAACAAGTTGCTTCCAGCGAGGAGCGGGAGATGGGAAATTTTTATGATGTTTTAATTTTGAACTGCAAATAAATTACTTTCTGGAAATGAAATTTGACATGAAACAAAATCTGATTTTGTTTAAGCTCATAGCATTTGTGACCTTACCCATTATGTTTGAACCTAGGGATAGGATCATTTGCAAGCATGTGTGTGTGTGTATATATATATATATATATATATATTTTAAGCATGTATATTTTGAGAGAATAATCATAGAAACAATATATGGTGGTTTATCTTCTGACTTCTTTAGTAGGAAATTGGAAATGTAAATCTGTATTTAAATTGTAGTTTCTTTAACTTGTTGCAATTTGTGGATTTATTTTTCCTCCCAAGGTAATTGGAAACCTTAAAACCCGGAGCATACTATCCACTGTAGGAATGTTCTGCGGGGGGTTTGGTACATATAGTTGGACAGTGAACTTGATTTATAATCTTCTGTCTGATTTTGTTATTTGCTGAAGTTGGAGTGTATGGAGAAAATGTTCTAGACTGCTCTTGTCTTTACAGGAGCAGAAAAATCCAGATTCGAAACATCCCGCCTCACCTGCAGTGGGAGGTAAGCCGGGACACCAGACACTTCCTTGGCTTAGCTTCCTTTTACTTTAGGACTCAGAGACCTTGAGACTTGTTCCCTACACCTTTGGGTCCTGTCCTTCCTTTCCAGTGCTGGGGCGTACAGCGTGATTTAGAGGTTGTTTCTCCCTCTCCAGTGAAGTGCACTCTGGCCTCTCACAGTCTTCTCCCTCAGGTACCACACCACAAACACCAGCACACCAGCCAGGAGACAAAAGTGTGCACCTCTAGCCGGGTGGTGGTGGCGCACGCCTTTAATCCCAGCACTCGAGAGGCAGAGGCAGGCGGATCTCTGTGAGTTTGAGGCCAGCCTGGTCTACAGAGCGAGATCCAGGAAAGGCACAAAGCTACACAGAGAAACCCTGTCTCGAAAAAACCAGAAAAAAAAAACCAAAAAAAAAAAAAAAAAAAAAAGTGTGCACCTCTTCGTGATTCTTATCGTATGAGCTGATGAAAGATTTTTGTTGTTTCACATTCTGATTGGCTGAGGCCCCGGGAAACCTATGGAAACAAAGTTGTTTGTCAGAGTAGATTTTTTTGTTTGTTTGTTTTTGTTTTGAGTTAGTTGCTATGAGTAACCATTAAAGATACATCTGCAGAGCACTCCAAGCTCTAAGATTGCTATCTTAATATAAAATACAGTAGGACGCAAGGAGTGGCCCCACTGTTAGGAACAAACTGCCCTAACCCACAGGATACCAGACCAGCCTCAACAAAAGCTGTTTTATCTTTGTCTTTAAAAGGGGAAGAGGAAACAGGACGAGGCCAAAGAGCTGCCTTTGCAGGGGACCCAAGTTCAATTTCCAATAGTCAAATTGAGTGGCTTACCTATGACCCCAGATCCAATACCTCTGGCCTCTTCAGGCACCCCTCTCTCTCTCTCTCTCTCTCTCTCTCTCTCTCTCTCTCTCTCTCTCTCTCTCTCTCTCTCTCACACACACACACACACACACACACACACACACACACACACACACACACACAATAGCCAGGCATTGTGGTGTATAGTGGTGTGTGACTTTAATTCTAGTGCTTAGGAGACTGAGGTAGGCTGATCTCTTGAGTTTGAGGCTAGCCTGGTCTATGTAGGGATTTCCAAGACGGCCAGACCCTATCTCAAAAATAAATCTTAAAAAAAAAAAAAAAAAAAGAGCAAACTTTGCCAGGCGGTGGTGGTGCACGCCTTTAATCCCAGTACTCGGGAGGCAGAGGCAGGCAGATCTTTGTGAGTTTGAGGCTAGCCTGGTCTGCAGAGTTAGTTCCAGGAAAGGCTCCAAAGTTACATAGAGAAACTTGTCTCAGAACAAAACAAAACAAAGCAAAAGAACAAATTTTTTAAAAGATTCATTATTTTTATGTGTATGTATGTGTGTCTGTGTGGGTCTTTGTACACCACATGTGTTCAGTAGCACATGAGGCCAGAAGAAGTCATTTGATCCCCCGGAACTGGAGTTACAGGTGGTTATAAGTTGCCATGTGGGTGCTGGGAACGAACTCAGATCCTCTGAAAGAGCAATGCACACTCTTTACTGTGATCTCTTCATCCTCAAGAACAATTTTTTTACTATGGAAAATCTGAAGTCTACACAGTCTATTACTTGAATAAATAAGGAGGTCCCTTGAGGAAAGCCAAAGGAAGAATTGTTAAATCCCCTAAAGAAAAATGAGCTCTGTCATCTAGTCTGCTTTTCATTTCAACAGCATGGTTTTGAGTCATCAGATGAGTATAACTGTTCGGTTACCAGACTCCAGAATTGTGTGGTGTCATCTTATTGAATAGGCTGTTGGGAAGCAATCGGCAAAAAGTCCTGAATTCTTAGATGTGTAGAGTTCTTATGGGAGACCTGAAATGCCAACTTATTTACACTATTCCTATGTCTCTGTTTTAAAATGTTTCACTTGTGGAGGCAAATCAGTGTCTTTTTTGTGATCTTTTCTTCCTGTTCCTTTACAGGTATTGGATGGACTCTTGGCTGAGTGTGGCACAGTGGAGAATGTGGAACAAGGTAATGAGTGAGGAGGTTAGCTCACTGAATGTTGGAGAGGACACTGTATTTCTTACAGGTTGGGGTCATCAGGGAGAAGTAGTAAGCCCCAACGCCTTTGACATGTTCTTCCGCTAGCGTCTGTTTGTACACCTGCCTGTCAGAGGCATCTGTGTCTGTCATCTCTGTATATCTATATAGTTCAGTTCAAGGAATATTCTTTCAGGGTGTCTTTGTGTAGCCCTGGTTGATCTGGCACTCAATATATAGACCAGGCTGGCCTTAAACTCATATAGAGACCCGCCTGCCTCTGCCTCCAAGTGCTGGGATTGGAGGTATGGCCACCTCACCTAGCATTCAGGCTTCTTAACACCTGCAGTGAGCATAAGCTCTGAATAAACATAGTTCGGATGGGGCAAGCTTAATTCATCTGAGAATAGTTAACACTGCTGTTACTTAACTAACTTCAGCTCACTAGGAGGTGAGGACACAACCTAACATCTGTTTACTATGAGGTAGATTTTCCCTGCCAAGAGTCTTGAGACACTTATGAAAATGTAGGTTCCTAGGGTTCATCACAAATCTGCGGACACTCAGGGTGTGTTGCTGGATTTTAACAGCTCCCTTGCAGGGAGGGATCGAGAAGGCACAGCATCAACGAAACAGACACCGGGAGTCAGTTGAAGTCAAACAGCAGACTCATTTATTCAATAACAGGGAAGGCCTTATATACCCTCCTCCCAGCACCCACGCTGTGTCCCAACCTGGTAGCATTGCATGGTCCTCCCTCATTGGCTGGGCACGATCAGGAACTCTGACAGCACCTGTTGCTAGACCCTCAGGCAGACTCCAGGTTGGCTCCAGACATATGTTATGTCTCATGCCTTGGCAACCGGTTTGAGCCCATTTCCTTGACCATGTGGGCCTGCCCTACTACAGGGGTGGAGGAAGTGGCTCATGGTTGAATCAAGAATCTCTGAGTGGTTTTGTGTGCACTCAGAACTGAGGCCCACCATCATAGGAACAGCACTGCATATGTCCAGGAAATACTTCCTTCTCTCCTGCTACTTGTTTTTATTGGCTAAGGACTGAAGCACTGATTTTTAAGGGGAACCTGTAGCTAGAGTTTTCCTTTCTGGCCCACAGTCAGGGCAAATCTCTTTCACCTGCCAGTCCCACAGCCTCTCAGACCCGACCAAGTAAACACAGAGACTTATGTTGCTTTCAAACTGTATGGCCGTGGCAGGCTTCTTGCTAACTGTTCTTATAGCTTAAATTAATCCATTTCCTTTAATCTATACCTTGCCACATAGCTCGTGGCTTACCGGCATCTTCACAAGCTGTTCCTCATCGTGGTGGCTGGCAGTGTCTCTCTGACTCAGCCTTCCACTTCCCAGCTTTATTCTCCTCCTTGCCCCACCTATACTTCCTGCCTAGCCAACGGCCAATCAGTGTTTTATTGATTAATTAGCAACACATTTGCCATACATCCCACAGCAGGAACCAAAAGGGCACCTGAAGCTGATGTCCTGCATAGCTCTGTAGGAGTCTTGGAAAGGTGGATCCCAGGACGCTGACAATGAAGACACCAAAGTATGGTAAAGGTGGTGTTTACATTGGCCCTGATTGCCCCCTGCCTGTGAACCCTTGGACAGTCGCTCAGCCTTACCAACTGAACCGCACTGATTCTGTTTCCACTTACGTAAAGTAAGTGTGATTTCTACCCTTCCTATAGCACTGAATGGTCACATCACTCAGTGGAAACCTGTTGATGTATTTTGTAGACAAGTGTAAAGGATCACAAAGTCCTTACGGAAAGATCATATAGAATCCGATTTCTCACAGATGGTCCAGTCTGTCAGTGTACTAAGCATACTCATTTTGAAGCAGCAATTATGTGGGTGTGCTCCCCTCCACGGTTATTAAGAACATTTCTCTGTTTCTCATAACTGCTTACCCATGCTCAGAGTTGAAAGAAAAGCACTCAGAAGGAAAAATGTTTTCTATGAATTCTGTTCTCAGTTTTCACTTCCTTGTCGTTGAAAGGAAGACATTCTAGTAGCAGGTGTGAACTTGGGAAAAAAAATTGCAAAAACAAAGTGCTGGTCTGGGTGTGGTGGCCCATACCTGAAATCCCAGTTTTGGAGAGATGGAGACAGATTAGCAGCTATAACCATGAAATCGATTCAGGATGGTGCTACCTGAGAAGGAGATGTGCAAGGGCCCTGGGGCAGCAGGCAGGTCTTCAGCACCTGTGCACTGGAGACTGCCCAACTTCCAGCACCTTGAGGCATAGAGCAAGCTACTGAGCTGCTCTTTTGTCGTGTTTCTTGGGTGATTTTGATCCAGTAGAGCCTGTCAGTAAAGTCTTAGGAACATGGCTTTCATGAGCAATGAAATAAATTATTTAAATGGAGCTCAGTTTCCTCTAGAATTAAGGACCACGTGACTTTCAGAAGACAGATATCTTTGAAGGGCAGAGACTATTAGTGAAAGGCGAGAGCAAAATTTCAGGATCCACGATTCCTAGAGGATGCCTTTTCTGGGAGTCTGCACCTGCAGCCTTCTCTGTCGGTCTAGAAAGCTGCAGACTGGAAGCCTCTGACAACACTGAGTGAGGACAGTGATATACCCCCGCTTTGCACTGTGGGCATCTGTGAGTAAGAATCATTAGGAGCAGCCTGAGTGCACCAGGGCAGAGGCCAGGGCTGGGATCAGTGCCAGTAGTTACTGCTGACTGTACACCTCCCACCTGTTCCCCAACATCCCCCCACCAAGTCTGAAGCTGCTTTGAAATTACTGGGCAGCTGGGCGGTGGTGGCGCATGCCTTTAATCCCAGCACTCGGGAGGCAGAGCCAGGCAGATCTCTGTGAGTTTGAGGCCAGCCTGGGCTACCAAGCGAGTTCCAGGAAAGGCGCAAAACTGCACAGAGAAACACTGTCTCGAAACCACCCCCCCTCCAAAAAAAAAATTACTGGGCAAAATACATTTTTATCCTAGAGTCTATAATGTTTGGGGGATGCCAGATTCCTTTGAGAATCTCAGAGTCACATTTCTTCACATTTTAATAATGTTACAACAGGGATGGTCCTAGAACTCCTGAAGTTTAAGAAGGAATATTGCTACTTTGAAAGGGAGCTTTAGTGTGACTTTGCAGAATTTTTTTAAAAATGCTATTGACTTTAAATTCCACAATGTCATGTTTTGAAGAGAGGATCTGATTTAGTCATTCTTGGTTTTTGTGTAAACATACTTTTCATTTAGGTTTTCTGGGTTAAAGCAAGCTTCATCAATCATGCCCTTTGAATGAATATATGTGTGTGTGTGTGTGTGTGTGTGTGTGTGTTTGTGTTTGTGCGTGTGTCTGTCTGTCTGTCTGTGTCTGCATGTCTGTGTCTGTTTAGAGATAGGGACTTGCTGTGTAGCCCAGGCTTCCTGTCCTGCCTCAGTCTCCCGTTGTTATCATGGATGGATGGATGGGTGGATGGATGGATAGATGGGTGGAACACACACACACACACACACACACACACACACACACTCACACACACATTGCATGCCACAGATATATATGGTTGACTTTCCTTACTATTGTGTGTAAATATATGGTGGATATCTTAACTAGGAGGCTCAAGCCCAGCCATTTCTGGGAGTCAGAGTCCACAGGCTGCAGATAGGAAACTTTAACAGTCTGTGTGTTTTAAATTAACAATTAAAATTCATAATAAATAGATCCAGAAGTTTGAAAATAGTGAAGCACGAAGAACCATGGTGATTTTCTTCTTCTTTATTTTCTTTTGTCATGTTCGTCCCCTCGTTTTCCCTCTGTAATTTTAGCCTAAAGAAGTAATTCAGAATACAAAGTCCAGCGGTGTCTGCAGTCGAGGTGACTTAGCAGCACTTCAGCATGACAGTCCTGGGGACGGCACGTCCCCAAACACCTCATGAAGCAGCTCATGACCTATTTGCTTTTGTGCGCATATTGAAAGTGAAAATACATAAATATACAGAGATCGTTCACTTACTCGGAAGTACTTATAAAATAAGTAAAATTCCGGCTGGAGTGATGGGTCAGTGGTTAAGGGCACTGGCTGTCCTTCCAGATGGTCCTGATTCAATTCCCAGCAACCGTGTGGTGACTCACAACCATCCGTCGTGAGATCTGGCGCCCTATTCTGGCCTGCAGGCAAACACGCAGGCACAACACGGTATATGTAATCAATAAATAAATCTTTAAAAAAAGATAAGTGAAAATCAGGACAACGTTTTATAGGTGCAACTGATTACAGAGTGCGGTATACATTTGATTTACAAATTCTATAATGATAGCAAACAGAGGTGACTCCAGTTAAGGTGATACGATGCGTTTTCCTCTGAAGTTAGCCTTCCCTGGGCCAGAGGGGGATAGCTCTTTTTAAATGATGATGCGATTTCCATTTCTCCCCTAGTCAATACAGATACAGAGACTGCTGTTGTCAACGTGACCTATGCAACCAGAGAGGAAGCAAAGATGTAAGTGGGTCTGGGTTTGCCTCCTTGCAGGTGGACTTGGGCTTGTCTTTGGTTTCCTTTGAGTCCTGCTTCTGGAAACCCTTCCTGAGAGGACAGGTACCAGCCAGTCCACATCCTCTTGGACATGCCAGGACAACTCCAGGGTATCCATGTCTGTGCAACCCCAGGGAGCTCGTACCGGGCTGTTGGGTGATTATACAGGGGACTCCGTGTTGAACAGTGTTGAACTTGGCATCAGCAGAAAGGCCGGAGCCGTGTCAGGAGGGGAGGGATACCAGCGTTGTGATACTGTACCCATGGGCTCACTTTGACAAGCTTCCTGGGGCCTCCTTTACCTGGAGTATGCTTGTTCTCCACCAGAAATGTGCACAGCCTTCTGTCCACACTCATTGAATGGACACTAAAACAGTAGTTTTTAGTGGGTATGATATTTTAAAAAGGATTCACCTCAGCAACAACAGCAGGCTTAACTATCTGGGAGTATTCCACCCATGTGACTGACTTGGACTCTCTACTCAATTCCGTTCATTACTCTGTTGCTTCAATAATGATTAGAGTTTACTACTAAAAGACATGGGATTAAGTTTTTTAAACAATAACAAAAAACTAAGATTTTTTTTTTTTAATCTTTTGGGCTCGAGGTGGGGGGATTATAGCCATGTACTACCATGCCTAGCTAAGAAGTTTCTGTTGGTAGGAGGTCCTTGAAGTGCCTCATAGGCCGGTGAACTTAGAAGTATAACAGGTGGTCGTACTTCCTGGCTGTGTGTAGCCCAGGCTATACCCATTTCAAGGTAATTACCTCACTGCTGTTGCAATTCTCAGCACGTGTGGAGACATAGTGTACCCATTTTCCTACCGACAGGCTCAGGAAGTTAAATAATTGGTCATTGCTAAACGTACGGGCTCATCCGCTGTGAAGTGTGGCCAGGCCATGCCACCTCTGCCCATCCTAGCCATAGCCCACTGCCACTTGGCTAGTATCTACACATTACTCTCTTGACTTCATTGAATTCAGAAGGTTCTGTTTTGTAATGAATTCGCAAACCCTCAGTGTTACCCCGTAGGATGGCTGCAGAAACATGTAAAAGCATTCTCCCATTTCATGTACAATTTTTAAAACACAGAAGTAAATTTTGTTGTTTATAATGGTTATTTTTAGATAATCTGTAACCTTGAGAATTGAGGGCAAAGATTAGATTGCCCAGTGTCCGGCTGGTAACGTTTCAGTATTTACTATTCTATAGCAGATAGGGTGTATCTATACCCTCAATCCTCAAGGTTACAGAGGAAGAGCTGTAACTTCAGAGGTACCCATGATAACGTGATTTTTCAAGAGATTGGGCATAATTTAGAAACTTAAGGGAGGCTCAGTAGCAAAAGTTACAGCGAACCAGGAGAAGGCTGACCTCGTTTTAAAGTTGTGTCAAGTGGAGTGGGCAATGAATTCTATAAAAATATTTGATAATGGAAAATGTTTAGAGTGTTAACTGAGTTTTAAGGATCAGAAATAGAATATCCATTTTTAATACATTTTAGTAAACCATGCATAATAAGGTCAAGGAAACTATCCATTCTATAGCTTCCCTAATTTGTGCTTATGTGTTTCTGAATTTTTCGAATATATTTAAATTTTGTGATATGATTAAAATAATCATGAAGACATTTTACGGATAGAAAGCAATTCTCTTGGACCCATACCTACAGTTTTTGGTGAGAGGAGTTTAGTCTCGGGGGTGGGGGGGGGTTGGGGATGGGGATGCAAACCGCAGAATTGTGCCTGAGTCACCTAGATCTAGATCCGGAGAGAGTTTGTTTAATCGTCGCCTGAGATTCCAGGGGTGAGACGGATTCGTCTCTGTATCCTTGATGCTTGGCACAGGTGCCACATAAATGGCTAGTGAGCGAAGTGAGTCAGCCCTCCCTCCAGACACCTAGTCTTTCCTGTACTCTCTGAAAAGCCTTCCTACCCTGCTGTGTTTCAGAGCCATTGAGAAGCTGAGTGGGCATCAGTTTGAGAACTACTCCTTCAAGATTTCCTACATCCCCGATGAAGAGGTGAGCTCTCCTTCACCCCCTCAGCGAGTCCAGCGTGGGGACCACTCTTCCCGGGAACAAGGCCACAGCCCCGGGAGCTCTTCTCAGGCCAGACAGATTGATTTCCCGCTGCGGATCCTGGTCCCCACCCAGTTTGTTGGTGCCATCATCGGAAAGGAGGGCTTGACCATAAAGAACATCACTAAACAGACCCAGTCCCGGTATGTGCCGCCAGGGCTTCCTTTGCTTCCTTCTGAGGGGTCGCCTGCACCCTGTCTCCACCATGCTCAGAGCACTTGTTGCTATAGTGGAGGGCTTTGTCATATGGAGCAGCTCTTCTCCCGATAGATGGGCTAGACTCACCTCAGGTGGGGGCTATGATGAGTGTTCATGCTGATGACGTAATCATCATTCCCTGAAAGGCTAAGTCCATGAAGAGAAGACTGAGGACCTCCAGGAAGGATGGTCCCTTACGCTGGCATTCTGGGAGCACATCTAGTTCCACAGTGGCTGAGAGGAACTCTGGTCATAGGATGCTCTGGTGTGAGCTCTTACCTTCTACTGAGTCAGCCATTCTTTAGACCGTCTAGGTTGTCTTCTTTAGAAGCTGTGGGTCACTGCTACATCAAACAAGAAAGTATCTGGCTTTGTGTCTGACTTTCTGTATAAGAAGACTGAACTGGAGGTAGCAGTCAGTGGGCAAAATGATTTGTACAGTTGTTGATTTTTATATGTCCGTTAAGACCACAGCACACTGCAATGAAGATGTAGGACTTGAAAACAGTGACGTGTGTTCAGGTTTTTATGAACTAGTTCATCTCTTTGAATATCAGTTGCTTCTGTGAAAAAGGAAGCCACTATGTTTTACCAGGGTCGATGTGAGAATGTCAACAATTGGGCAGACCAAATGAACTGACGTTGCAAAGCACCAGATTGCCAGCAAATTCTCTTACCTGAGCTGGTGTGTCTTATTCCAGTCCTTGAGTGAGTGTTCTGTAACCTGCAGAGGAACCCCCCCTGCAGACACTGATGGGTAAGACCCAGCGTGCATATTCCCTGGAGGGAAATGCTGAAATAAGAAGTTGTAGTCTAGCTGGGTGTGGTGGCACACGCCTTTAATCTCAGCATTATAAAGTAATTTTTATGTCTCTGTTCTGATTGCAAAAATTGTATAAGGTGGCTTACGTTTCAGTGAAGTGACATTAGTTCTCAAAGTGTGGGTCCCAGTTTGAGAAAGAGGCTGAAGACTGGGTTCTTTCTAACAGTGAAGTGAAAGCGGCTGCCATCAGTTACGAGACTCTGAAAGTGGACAGAGCCTGGAAGAAGGCAGACTGCCAACAGAAAGGAAACCAGAACCTTAGGAAGGCAGAGAGGCAGACCTTTGTCCCTCTGTCTCTCCGTCCCTCCGTCCACACTCCGATACATAAAGCTTGCTTGAGTTTGGTGTTGGAATTCGGATTCACACATGGCAGAGGTCAGCACTGCTCTGTTGGGCTGCTCCCTTCTCACATTACTCTTCACTTCTCTAGACATTTGAAGGCTACACAAAATACTTCATTAGCCAAACTGGCTTTAGTACCAGGTTGCCTGGGTGCCTTGGTCCTGCAACACTTCTGTCAGAACAGCCCCCTTCTGACCGGAGCTGCAGAGGACTTATATTTGGTACAAGCCCCCTTGCACACCAGCCCCTCAGAGAGCAGCCTCAGTTGCAGTGTGCTGATAGCATTTCCGCTGTCCTTACTGTGTTGGCCGGGGCTGTGCTTTCTTGCGTCCAAGGCCCTATTGAACATTGCTGTGCTATGGCTCCTGATTCTTTCCCTATAGGGTAGACATCCACAGAAAGGAGAACTCTGGGGCTGCAGAGAAGCCTGTCACCATCCATGCCACCCCAGAAGGGACATCTGAAGCATGCCGCATGATTCTTGAAATTATGCAGAAAGAGGCTGATGAGACCAAACTGTAAGTTCGTGCAGTGCCTAGACCACTCAGTGCTTTAAGATTAAGAAATATGTTAAAAAGCTCCACGAGAACACAGCACACAGAATCAACTGTCTAGGACTAATGGGGGCTCACAGAGATCAGGGAGCCTAAAGGGGTCTGACCTAGGTCCTCTGCATGTATGTTATGACTAAGTAGCTTGGTGTTTTTGTAGGATTCCTAATAGTGGGAGTGGAGGCAGTCCTTGACTCTTCTGCCTACTTATGGACTCTTTTCCTCCTCCTGGGTTGCCTCGTCCAGCCGTGATAGTATATGCATGGTTTTATAGCAGCATATTATGCTGTGTTTGGTTGATGTCCCTGGGAGGCTTGCTCTTTTCTCAGGGAAGGGGGGGGAATCTGGAGGAGAGGGGGAAGTGGGGGAGGGAGAGGAAACGGTGGTTGGAGTGTAATATGTGAGAGAAGAATGAAAAAAAAATGTTAAAAAGCTCTTAAGTGTGTTTTTCAGTAAAGGTAGAGGTGATCATGTTTGTATTACTCAGGGTTCTCTAGAGGAACAGAACTGATAGAATGAATTTATATATACATATATTTATACACATGAACATTATAAATAGAATGTGTATATAATGTAATATAATGTATACACTATATACAACTAGAATATGTATGTTATATATATACACATACAAGACCTTCACATATATGAATTTATGTTCATATAAATGTATATATTCATATACGTGTATATGTGTCTGTATATATTTGTGTGTATATATATATGGATATATATATGGATATATATATATATATATATATATATATATATATAGAGAGAGAGAGAGAGAGAGAGAGAGAGAGAGAGAGAGAGATGGGGAGAAAGGAAATTTATTAGAGTGGCCTACAGGCTGTGGCCTATGTGGTCTAGCTAGTCCAGCAATGGCTGTCCACTAACAAGAAATCCAAGAGTCCAGCACTTGTTCAGTCCATGAGGCTGCATGTCTCAGATGGTCTTCAGTATATGGAATCCCAAAGAGGTACACACTGATGTCAGTGAAGGAATGGACTTGCCAGCAAAAGCAAGAGCTTACTTCTTCCAAGTCCTTTCTACAGGCTGCTGGCAAAAGTTGTGGCCCATATTAAAGGTGGATCTTCCCACTTCATATATTTAAGAAAAATAGCTGGATGGTGGTGATGCACACCTTTGACCCCAACACTCCGGAGGCAGGGGCAGGCATCTCTGAGTTCAAGGCCATTCTAGTCTACAGAGAGTTCCAGGACAACCAGGGCTACACTGAGAAACCCTGTTTCAAAAAAAAAAAAAAAACAAGAAGAGAAAAATCCTTCACAAGTGTACCCAGCAGCTTAGGTTTTACTTAAATTTATCTGTAGTTTTAAAAAGATTATCAGTCTTCAAAATCTATGAGCAGTGGTGGCAGCTTTATAGAGAAACGTTGAATATTAAACTCATTTGGCAAATAATAGCAGATGTGATGTGTGAAATCAAGACTAAAGTGTTCTAAAAAGAGCAACGTTACAAATCTGTTATCACATTTCACCTAACAGTTATCAAGTATTTACTTGCAACTGTTTGAAGCCCCCTAAATGTCATGGCTTAATTTGAGGGAACCCTTCTTTGATCTCAATTATTGAGGCTTTTACAAATAACACCCTCCTTGGTTTTTTTAATTAGTTGTACGCCACTTATAAAATGGCTGCGAGATGGGTGTGTGGATGGGGATTTTAAGGTGTCGTATAGAACCAACATAGAGTTTGAATGTCTGAGTCTTCCTGAGCAGATGCCCTGGGCTGAGCACTGAACTTCGTGTTGGAGCTACAGCTATGAGCAGGAGTAAACACAGCGGTGAGAAATCAGCCTGGTGACTGCACATGAGACTCACCCAAGACTCGGGGGCACAGGGAGTGACTTGAGGGTCCAGAGAGGACAGAGACCAGAGGGGGTGAGGAAAAGGCAAATGATACACGATAAGACACTAAGCTTCCTTTTCGTTCGCCAAGTGTGCTGGATGTGGCTCTGTGCACTGGGGATGGGCAGGGAGCAAGGCAGACAGGCTCCTCTGCCCTCTGAGGGGCGCATCCTGGGACAGCCTCTAACTATATTGTTCATTTGGGTGCCTTGCAATGATGTGCCTCTCAGACACGCTTCCATTCTCAATTAGTAGAAAATACAAGTGGCTTAAGTAGTGAGAAACATATTGTCAAATAACACAAAGACCTAAGTTAGAAAAGCTCTGAGGTCACTGGAACCTTGGGCTCAAAGATCTGGGACGTTTTTCTGCTTTGCTTTCCTTACAGTATCGCAGACCTTGTATCACCACAGGAAGATATCCCAAACTTGAAAGGAAGGCTGTCACGTTGTATGCCTTTTTAAATGTTTTGAAGAATTGTGGTAAAATACATGTAACAATATATTCATTCACACTGTTATAAAATGCATGTCCAGAATTTTCTCAGGTTACCAACCTGAACCTTCCTCTGCCCATTAAACAGCTTCTGACTTTCCAGTCTTGTCTTCCTGTTCTCACCAACTGGATCACTTTAGACCAATGGTTCTCAACCTGTCGGTCACAGCCTCCTGGGGTCAAAGACCCCTTTCACAGTCACATGTCAGGTATCCCGCATGACCAGATATTCATAACAGTAGCAAAATTAGTTATAAAGTAGCAACAAAAATAATTTTATGGGGGCCTAGAGAGATGGCTCAGCAGTTAAGAGCACTGATTGCTCTTCTAGAGGTCATGAGTTCAATTCCCAGCAACCACATGGCAGCTCACAACCGTCTGTAATGAGATCTAGTGCCCTCTTCTGGCCTGCAGGCATACATGCAGGCAAAACACTCATACAACTACACAGAGAAACCCTGTCTCAAAAAGCCAAAAAAAAAAAAAGAAAAGAAAAAAAGAATATAATGGTGGTTGGGGGTCACCACAACATGAGGAACTGCATTAAAGGTTCGCAGCATTAGGAAGGTTGAGAACCACTGCCTTTAATACTTGATATGAGTGGGTCACATGGATCTGTCTTCCTGTGACTGGTTTATCTCAGCCCCCAAGTTCTTCCACATTGTAGCACATAAAATGTCCATCCCCTTATCTGGATTATACTGCTGTGCCTTGACTGTTTCTTGATGATATTGCTGTGAATGTCGATTTGCAAATAGTCATGATTTTGATTTCTTTTTGATATATACCCAGAAGTGGGATTGCTGAATTATATGGGATTCTGTTTTTCAATTTAGTTCCCACTGGCCTGCCTCTGGACCCACTCACTGCCTCCTAGCTACTAGTGAGTAGAAAGTGGAAGTAGAGTTACCACTGTGTGGCTTGTTTCAGTCAGGATTTATTAGCTGAGGTTGGGAAAGAACCTTAAAAAATGGGTTTCTATTCCTAAGAAGTGAAGATAACGACACCCAGAGACAACGTGGTGTCTGTTCTAAGTGGTGAGTCTACTTTCTCTTTTTAGAGCTGAGGAGGTGCCTCTGAAAATCTTGGCCCACAATGGCTTGGTTGGAAGACTGATTGGCAAAGAAGGCAGAAATTTGAAGAAAATTGAACATGACACAGGGACCAAGATCACTATCTCTTCGTAAGCTACACCTTCAGACTACTTATGTTCAGGAGCGACTGACTGAGCCTTCCTAGCCTCTACTTTTCTCCAGAGGGGAAATGCTCAGCCGTGCCATACTCTGAGCAGTAGGAAGCAGGTCCATAGGGTTGGCTCTATAGTCCACCAGAGCACTCACCAGCAAGAGGGGGGCCCTGGGCTCCATCCCTAGCACCATGAAATTTTTAAGATTAAAAAAAAATCTGGGCAGTTCTGTGGCACAAGCTTGTAATCCAGGCTCTTGGGAGAAGAGGCAGCTGAACCAAAAGTCCAAGGCTAGCCTTGGCTGCACAGTGAACTCAAGGAGAGCTTTAGTGAGACCTTTCTGAAAATACAAAGTAAGACTTGGGGCTAGGGATATAGCTCAGAGGTAGAAGGCTTCCCTTGTAGTCAGAATTTTCTGTCCCACCAGCCAGCTCCCAAATAACCTCACAGAAACTTATTAATTATGAAAGCTTGACAGATAGCTTAGGCTTGTTTCTAACTAGCTTTTATAACTTAAATTAACCCATATCTTTTTTTTAAACATTTATTTATTTATTATGTATACAGTGTTCTGTCTGTATGTATGCCTCAGGCCAGAAGAGGACACCACATCTCATTACAGATGGCTGTGAGCCACCATGTGGTTGCTGGGAATTGAACTCAGGACCTCTGGAAGAACAGCCAGTGCTCTTAACTTCTGAGCCATCTCTCCAGTCCTAACCCATATCTTTTAATCTACGTTTTTTTACTTTGTAATGCTCAGGCTGCTTTCTCTCTATCTGGCTGGTGACTCCTCTCTTCTTCCCAGCGTCCTATGTGCCTGAAAATATTGCCTAACTATTGGCCATTCAGCTTTTTAGTAAACAAATCAGAATGACATATCTTCACAGTGTACAAAAAGATTATTCCACAACATTTCCTAGCATCCGTGAAGCCAGGGTTCATAGTACTAGTCACTAGTAAGACTTGCGACTAGATAGCAGGATTCTATGCTACAGTGTTAGGAAAAAATCAGGTCTTTACCAGGATGTGTTTGTGGTCTGGAATTTTATTCTTCCTGTCTTTTCCTCATTGGCCAGCTTGCAGGATTTGAGCATCTATAACCCTGAGAGAACCATCACGGTGAAGGGCGCCATTGATGCATGCGCCAATGCTGAGATAGAGATCATGAAGAAGCTGCGAGAGGCCTTTGAAAACGATATGCTGGTCGTTAATGTAAGTGCCCAGTCCTTCCTTGTCTGCTGGCTTTCTGACAGCAAAGGCAGGACCCGAGCTCTGTAAGGATAGCTGTTCTTCAGCTGAGGAGGAAGTGCCTTGGGCAGATGGGAAGAGCATCCGACTTCCTAGGATTAAAGATGTCTTTAGTCTGGTAAACACAGATCAGCATGAGCCAGTAAAATCATACCTTCCAGACCGTAAAGTGGGGTGATGCTCATGATCACATATATTGAAACAGGAAAGTTTCAAAGCTGGGCTACACACACACACACACACACACACACACATGCGCAAAGTAATGTGGGTCAATAGGGCTGGATGCTGTGATACGAGAATAAAAATTACGGGGCCAGGAAAGTGGGTTCCCCGTTTTCTAAACTTTGTATAATATTGTTGTGTCCTCTTTCTCTTTAAAATCCCAAGAATATATTCTTTAGCCAGGCCTGGTGACACACGCCTTTAATCTCAGAACTGGAGAGACAGAGGCAGGTGGATGTCTGTGAGTTCGAGGCCAGCGTGGTCTACATAATGAGTTCCAAGCCAGCTGGGGGTGCAGAGTGAATCCCTATCTCCTTTATATATTTAAGTAGACTGGGCTGGAGTTTTACCTCTATGGTAATATGTGTGTAGCATATGTAAGGCCTGGGGTTAATTATTCATGGTTAAAACAGATGGCATCATAGGGTAAAGAAACCTTGTCTAGTCTGGACTGTTTTGGGGGGAAAGTCTATCTGAAGCAGGCATTTCAGAGTGGCCTGTGGGAGGAAGGGAGGGGCTAACTCCTGATTGGCATCTCTTGCTAGCTGGTTGGCGCTTGTAGTTGGCCTAGTACATGCTGTCACCCACTTGAGCACTCTCTAGCACATTCTTCCTGTTCCTTAATTCTCACCTTATTAATTGTTTAAAATTATTTCCCCATCAGCAAAGTCCAGGCTCATCTCAGAAGAGTGAAATCTTCCATTTTTCACTATAATCTTCTGAGACCAGAAAGGGTCCTCTGATCAGCCGTCATGGGCCACAATTCAGCCTCTACAGTTATCAACCTTACTGACCTCGGGGCTTCATTTGACCCTTCATCTACCTCCCATCCCACCCACTCACATTTCACAGAGGAGTAAACACTGACACAGCGATCTGTGTTGCAGCCCCACCTCCCTCTCAGCAACACTGCACAGTTCTTCCTCAGGTCAGCGTCCCATCCCCCACCTCTGCAGCCCCACGTGATGACACAGTAATTGTGGGCCAGGATGGGCAGGCAGAGCATCCTGAGTGAGCAACTTTGTGGCATTTTCATCTGGCCATCTCATTCTCTTGGGGACTCCTATCTTTGCTAAACATCTCTTTCCGTGAACACCTGGATATGCTCAAAGGGGTATAGGTACCCTACACATCGCCATTTCAGCGCCTGTCCCTTAGATACCTGTGCCAAGTCCATGCTCTGTGAGAGAAATCACATAATCACCAAGTCTTAACATACAACGTGAGGCGATGGTGAAGGATCCAGGCTTGCTGTTCTGCATTCTTACAAAAGGGACATTTTTCTAGACTGACTTCACCCACAGAGAAACAAACAGAAACTCTTAGAAGACTGCTTCATGTTCAGGAAGCTAAGGACTGGGCCAGGCTGGGTACAGGCCAGCATAGGGACTGCATTTCTCCGCCTCCAGCCCTGGTGAGGATGCTAGGTGGAAATGTGAAATAAGTAATGAGATCTTGAAGGTTCTGACCTGTCCTTGGGTGATTAGAAAAGACTGGTGTTTGTTCTCATTCAGCAAATGTTAATATTGAGTACTGTGTGTCAGATATTGAATACAGCTCTAAGTAAAATGGCCACTGATCCCAGGAAGTGAGGCAGGAGCGAGACACTGAGCCCGTGATTCTGTCTTGTATCTTTGAGGGAATAGGAGTGTTAGGAGAGCCTAGAAAAGGCCATGTCAACTGGGAGGGGGTCGGGGAGACCTGGACAGGGGAGCAAGAAGGACAAATAACAGGGCACCGGAGTCCAGAGGTGAAAGGGCACAGGGTATGGAGGGAGCAGGATTTGGTGGGGTAGCGGCCGGGGCTCAGCAGGAAAGCAGCTAGTGAAGACATACGTGGTTGATCACAGTCAGATATGTAGCTACACCCAAGGGGGACAGGGAAGCTTTAAAGAATGTCCGAGTTAGGTTGAGAGGTTGAGATTTGTTGTCCACGCCCAGTACAAGGTGAGGAAGTCCAGGTACCAGGGCGGGACAGACTGGGAAACACTGGTGCTGTGCAGACAGGAGGTAGAGACTGGCTACGGCACGCCTGGCCTCTCTGGGCTTCTCTCCCTCATCTTTTTTCTTCGTTTCTGTTCCCAGCAACAAGCCAATCTAATCCCAGGGTTGAACCTCAGTGCACTTGGCATCTTTTCAACAGGACTGTCCGTGCTTCCTCCACCAGCAGGGCCCCGTGGGGTCCCCCCCAGTGCCCCCTACCACCCTTTCGCTGTAAGTAGCTCGGTGTCCCGAGGCTCTCTCAGGCTGGGCACCTCCAGGCAGCACAGCTACTCTGCCATGTTGAGTAAGGGCAAAAGCGTTTATTTGCATTCTGTCTTCGTGGGTGATTATAATGTGAGTGAAAGGTTTTCCAGTGGGAAATTGACACTGATCCTAGCTCTGAACGTGTGCTCTCAAACATGGTAAGTGTCATGCCACAGAGAAAAAGAGCCGCTCCCCGATTCCTTCACTCGAGGTCCATTTTATAAAAATAAAAGTTGTTGGTCTGGCAGTGGTGGTGCACACCTTTAATCCCAGCACTCGGGAGGCAGAGGCAGTTCGAGGCCAGCCTGGTCCACAGAGCAAGTTCCAGGACAGCCAGAGCTACACAGAGAAACCCTGTGGCTGTTTCAAACAACATTCATGAGTGTTCCTTATTTAATACAGGTGACACCTGGGTTATTCTTGAGTAGATACACACTCCCACCTTTGTCCATAATTCAGACATACTTTATTGAAAGGAAGTTTTCAAAGGAAAAGGCCCCAGCGTCTGAGTCTAAACAGCACACTGCCTGGTATTTAGTAGGTTCTCAGTAAGTATGGTTTGACTCATAACTCTCAGCCGAAGAAATGTGAATGGCATGTTTTCTGCTTATTGCCCTCATTCACAATCATCATTCAAGATTAGTGCATGACCGAATGGGGGCTGAAGACACCCACCGGACACCAGACACGTGACAGCTGCCCTCCCTAAGAAGCTGTTTCTTCTCTAAACACATGGCTTGTTTTGTGTATAAACTGTTACCGTGGGGAAGGATCAGGTGGAGGAGCCAATTCTGTTCTGCTCTCTGGTGTAGTAGGCATGGCTAGTGGCTCCTGGGGGCCCCCTGTGTTCACTCTCTCAAAACAGGCATGAACTGGCGCCATGCCTGCGGGCCCAGAACCTTCTGTGCGGCAGAAGCTTTTCTGAGGTGTTGGGAATCACTGCATACCATCTCTTCGGTTCTGTCCAATTTCCCTTAAAGGAAAGGAAGGAGCCACCACTGGGCTGTATAATGGAGGGGTCGTGGCAGACGTACATGGGGCGACCTTTGCTGTGAGACGTAATCTCCGAATTAGTGCCTTTAGAAAGCACTGAAGACGTCTCACTTCCTGGGTTGGGCTGAATAAGGGGCCTTTTAGAGTCTGTCTGAAAGCTAAAGCCCCTGATAACTGGAATTACAGTAGAAAATGATGTGTGCAATTTAAATATCACAGCGTTCCCTTAGACCAAATTGTTGCGGGATTTTTAAGCATAAAGATAATGTTTTCTTAAACCTTGAATGGTGGCTCCTGCCTCTAATCCTAGCACTTGAGAGCCTGAGGGGGTAGGATTGCAGAGGTTTCAGGCAGTCTGGGCTACATAGTTAGACCCTGTCTCAAGAAAATGAAGCAGATAAATAAATAAAAACTGAAAATGTGATGTTTTCTTTGGGGTTTTTGGCCTTTAATGCCATGCTAAGGAAAAAGCCTCTTCATTCAAGACTGTACAAACGTTTTCCTTACACTAATTTTTAGTTGTTGGTTTTGCTGGGGGTTGCTTATAACTGTATTTTACAGGGGATTTATCTTGATCTAACTTTATTATTTTTCCAAATGAATAGCCAGTTTCCCAAAGTAATTTATTGAGTAACCTGCTGTTTTATCAGTCAACTTAAAATCCAACTCTGCCTTTGTTTTGCTTGTGATTCTTTGAGACAGGGTCTCAGGCAGCCCAAACTGGTCTCCCTAACTGTGGCTTCCAGCTGCAAGGGTGAATGCTCCCACCCCACCCCCACCCGAGCAAGGGTGAATGCTCCCACCCCACCCCCACCCCTGCAAGGGTGAATGCTCCCACCCCCACCCGCACCCCTGCAAGGGTGAATGCTCCCACCCCACCCGCACCCCTGCAAGGGTGAATGCTCCACCTTGCCCAGTTCCAACTCTCTGCCAGCCTCCCTCATCGCATTTCTGCACCTCATCCCATTCTGTTCAACTGTGCCTACACGGGAGTCACTACAGTTTTATACTACCTGGCAGTTTCAACAGAAAGCTGGCTTTTGTTTTTGTGTTTTTTCCACAAAGAATGAACTGGAAAGCTGGCAGCTATTTACTATTTGACAAAATGGAAGAAAATATACTGAGTTTTGTTGTTGTTGTTCCTTTTAGATAGGATAAATTCTACTCATGAAACATCTTGATCTGGCAACTTTTGTTTAGAAAAAGATGGCTTTTTTCCCATTTCTTTTCAAAGTTTTTGGCCTTTTTTGTTAGTTTGTAATTTCTATGAAGTGTCCATTTCAGTTGTTGGGTTGAAACTTGGTGGAGGGATGCTTGCCGGTCACGTGCAGGGCCCTGGGTTTGCTCTCCAGCATGAGGGGAAAATCCATTTTGTCTCTATTTTAGATACAACACCATGAGGTTGTACATAATAGATTGTTTCCATTTTTAAATGTCTGACCTTGTGGTCATTTGTTTCTTGATTCCTAATAGTATATGTATATATATATCTATATCTATATATTATATATATCTATATATCTATATATATATATCTCACTCTGTAGACCAGGCTGGCCTCAAACTCACAGAGATCCGCCTTCCTCTGCCTCCTGAGTGCTGGGATTAAAGGCGTGCACCACCACCGCCCAGCATATTCTTTTTTTTTAATGGTTTTTATCAAGACACAGGGTTTCTCTTTGTAGCCCTAGCTATCCTGAAACTCAATCTGTAGACCAAGCTGGCCTCAAACTCACAGAAATTCACCTGCCTCTGCCTCCCATGTGTGGAAATTAAAGGCGTGCGCCACCACTGCTTGGCTTGCTCTTATTTTCTTAATAAGAGTTGCAGACTTTCACTTTTCCGTTTTCTACTTACTTATGTATTTGCTGGTGACAGTTCCCTGTATTCCGGGCTAGCCTCAAACTCCCCGTGTACCCGAGGATGAACTGCTTTGCTGCCTTACTTCTCTGTGCTCTGGTGATACGTGACTCCACACCTGGCTTCTGGTGCTGGGCACCGAGCCCTGGGTTCCACACCTGGCTCTTGCGGTTCTGGGCACCGAGCCCTGGGCTTCGTTGCCTTTCACAAGTACTTACCAATTGAGCACAGGCCCAATCTCCTGCTAGGGACCTTTGTTAAATCTACCGGTAGATAAGGGTTTCCTGTCCATTGTGGCTGTCTCCTGCATTCTCTGGGATCTTGCTTTCTTTCAGAACTTGATCACTGGGTCTGTTGATTGGCCTTGCTGCCCTCTCCCCACTCATTCTATTTTTTTCAATTTTATTTTATGTGCATTAGTGTGAGGGTGTCAGATCCCCTGGAACTGGAGTTACAGACAGTTGTGAGCTGCTGTGAGGGTGCTGGGAATTGAACCTAGGTCCTTTGGAAGAGCAGCCAGTGCTCTTAACCACTGAGCCATCTCTCCTACGCCCCCCCCCCACTGATTCTTTATACATGCCTAATGAGATTTCATTGTACTTTCATGTATTTAAGTTAACTTGAGAGGATATATTAATGAGACTATAGGGAAGTTTGTTGATAATATTCTCCTGAAGCTCCACCTGACCTCACTGAAAAGTGGTTAAGAGCTCAGGCTGCACCAGTCCCGTTGGCAGAGGTGTGGGTGAGCCAGCCCAGTAGTTGTGAGCATGGGAGAGTTGTCCCCATTACTCTCTGCCATGAGGCATCATGGGCGGGAGACAGATGCCCTGCCCCAGTCCTCACCACCCCACTCCACCCATCAACACCTGAGGCAGGTGGGAGAGCTGCCCCTGCCCCTCATCAGCTGCAGCACGACTTACTGGACAACACAGTAGAGCTGGCCCTGAAGGAGTAGGTGTGGGAGGACTTGAAAGCCTGAGAACCGGCCCTGCCCCTTGCTCATCACTGCAAGGGGTCAACTAGCCAGGACAGTACAGGAGAGCTCACCCTGGTGGGGAGGACAAGGGAGAGCTGACAGGCGACCAAGGCCCAGAACCAGGGTTATGACTTAGCCCACCCAACATCCACCCCATCTACGATCTTCTGGAGCTTGTGAAGGAACCTGACCCGCAGACCCAAAGCTGCAAGATCTCCATGACACAGGGCAACAACAGGACAACTAAGAAGAGGGGTTCTAGTGAGGACCCAGCATCAATAGTGTAGGAGAAAGCAGAGGCCTCGAACCAGACCAGTGACTCCTTGCAATCAACACTTGCACGTAACGATATATGGAGAAAAATTGTCTTAGGCTGCAGAGGTCCAGGGTCATTTTGCTTCTCGTTCTTACTTCTTAGTTTCTAGCCCCCGCACCCTCTCCCTCAGATGTCTCAAGAGAACCCTGAGTGGATAAGCTGCTGGGGACGGAGACACTTTGACAGTCTGGGACAGAACATTGAACTTTCCTAACCTTGGAAAACTATCCTTGCCTGTCCTGGGCCCACGTCACTGGTTCTTTCCAGCCGGGTATGAGTCTGCCATCACATCAGACCATTGAAACATTTGAGTATAATACACAAGCCTGGCCTGGGCCTCCTATCCTTTCTCACTGTTCATACCAATGGTCTCTGGGTTGTCCTGCTTGAAGAGACCTCTGGTGTCAGCCCGTCTCTTTACTGTACCTTGGACCCTGCAGTTCTTCCAGGAAAGTAGTTGAACCGATGGTGGCTCCTGCGAGTTGTCACAAATGTGTCTGCCCACCAGCAGAGTCACACTGGGAACTTTTAATGGGCAGGCGTACGAAGAAGACCTCCTCCCACTGTCTCCTCGTGGGGCACACCTCTCTGTCACCTTCCCTTCCCCAACATGCACAAACTGTGCTAAGGCTTTTAATAAAAAATAGTTCTCTTCTCCCTCATACAAGGATTGAGCCAGGGAACCCAGTGTCAAGAGGAAGTTGCTTACTGACTTTGGCCCTTTAGGCCGGTGATTGCATCCTGCTCAGTCACTGATAGATTGCTTTCAGATCACCAGAGGAAAGAGAATTTGAAAATCCCTTTCTATTGAATACCATCAACACCACCTTAGCAAAGGGAGATGGGAAGAGAAAGGACACTGATAGACATGACTTCATTGTAGATAAATACTTATTTACACTCCTTGAAACGGCCCACACTCTGGCTCACAGATGTTCTTGAGGTCAGTCCACATCTGGACCAGGTCTACAAGGCATGATCTCAACCCCCTGCCGCCTTATGCCCTTCCAAATGCCTTTGTATTCACCAAGCTAGCCTTCTGTCTAAATTTCAAAGAGGCCAACCTATCCTGGCCTGACCTAGGAACCCTGCTGCTCCACATATTTCTTGCCCAGGGCCATGTGTGATCTTGGTCTTGGAGTCTTGATGCCCAGCAGGAGTTGCTGCCTCTGAGCTGCTCGTTCATTCTATCTTTGTGGTCAATGTCTGAAGACTTCTCTGAAGTTCTTTTCTGCATTTGTCTCTCACATAGACCATAAGTCCCTTGTGTCACTATCTCCTAAAATAAGGTCTCCCACATGGGTGCTCAAAAGCTTGTGAGTGAGTGGATGGTCAAATACAATCAGATGTAGATATTTGAGTCTGTGGGTGGACTTAGAAAGCTTTGAAAAAATGGTCCACTTTGTAAAAGAGCTAGAGATTCAGACTCGCTTAGGTCCGAGTCTTAGCTAAAAATGACTTCCTGGTTGCTGAGAAAGAATTCTGTCCTCCTAGCAATCCTGCAGCTCTGACCTATGGATAAAAGGAGTCTTTCCTCATCTCCGTTTTACAGCTTATTTAAAAATCTCTTCTTTGTCTCAGGATGGTTCTGATTTGGGCAGTGTTCATGTTAGGACTCTGAGGACTTGGAATACAAGCTGTGCTCTAGATCTGTTCTTGGCCTTGCATGGGTGTTAGAATCACAATTTACAGGAATCGCTTTTATTATGAGAACTGAAGGAATAGTGCTTAGGGCAGGCAGAGGCCCCATTTCCCTTGGTTAGAGCCTTGAGCGAAAAAGCTACAGGAATCTCTCCCCTGTGCCTACTAGCACACCCCAGAACAGGAACCTGCACAGAGAAAGGGCTGGAGTCCCTGTGCTTCCCAGAGAGTTTTCAAAAAGATGCAGCTCCCTCTTGGCCCACCTTCCTTCAAAACGTGAGGTTTTCCTGGGATCCCAGTCTGGTGGTACCCTCTTGTGGGCAGAGGCATCACTGCAGTCTCTTCAGTTCAACCAGGGCATGAACCCTGGTGCCGCAGAACCTGGGAAGTACTACAGCGTGCTCATCAACTCCGTCTTTTCTCTCCGAGCTCAAAAGAACAGTTGGTTTTGTTGGTAAGAAATCATAAGTGGATCTTAATCTGGAGCTGAGTCTAGCTGGAGATTCAGACTATGGAAGACTCGCACATCAGCCTGAAATGTGTTCGGGGTCTTCAGCTATCCTTGAGCTCCAAAGCTTCATCCACATCGCCCTCTGTTGGACAGGGCTGTGTGCCTTGGTGCTCCGCACCTGCCACTGTCTTGCTGGTAGTAACAGTGACAGTACTGTCTACTTGACCTTATGTAAAACATAATTAACACAGCTTTGCTCACTTAGTAAGTGTCCTACCTAGAAGAATATGAACTCGGATATGTTTCTGTCTCATAGCACCACTATACGGGTTAAGAATTTATAAATAGATGTAGAATATCATAGTCCCTGCTATACTGCAGGTTCTGAATTAAAAAGTAGCTACTGTTTCAATTGTGATTTCTTCATAGCTAGTTCTGCGTCGTGAGTCCACATCTGCCCTCCTGATTCTCTCTCCACATTTGCACACGACGTCTTTGTCTGTCTGCTCCCTTTCTCTTACTGACGCTCTCAGTTTCTCCACATTGAGCTTCTGTTCCTCTGGCAATCTCTGATGCAGCTAACTGCTCTGTCTTCCCCAGATCACGTTTGCTTGTTCTGAATAACTCTTGGCTTTTGTCCCCAGGATTCTCTGTTGTAATGCCCAACTTGTCATTCCCCCATAGCACAGGAGCCACTAGCCCTGTCCTCACTGAAAGGCAGGTCTGAGCAGTGGGACTTGCCTGAATGCCTAAAGAGCAAGGCTCATCTTAGAAGCTGTGGCCCGGGGCCTGATGCAACCAGGTGACACCTTGTCAAGGGTTCAGGGATTAGAAACACAGAGGCACAAGTTTGTAGATGGGACAGTGGTATTGGCTCACAGAGCACATGTGCCGCATGGAAACGGACACCTGACTCACTGAACGTCTCATTAATATGCAGACCCACTCCGGATACTTCTCCAGTCTGTACCCTCATCACCATTTCGGCCCATTCCCGCATCATCACTCCGTAAGTGCCCCTCAAATCTGCCCTGGCCACCATTCTTCCTGCTCCACAGCTGCCCTATATGGCCCCTGAGGAACAGGCCAGTGACTGGTCACAGTGTGACTGTTCTCTCCTGTGGCTCTAGGCTGTCCCAGAAGGATACAGCTCAGAGTGTAAGCACCAAGCCACCCTGCTTCACACTCAGTGTTGGGGAGCCTCCTGGACTGTGTGGCCTCTTAGCTGACCCTGGGGGTGGGAGGTGGGAGGATCGAGTTTGTGGTCAGCCTGGGCTGTGTAGTGAGTTTCATGCCAGCCTAAGCTACACACAGTGTAAAATCCTTCCTTAAAGAACCAAAGACTAGAGCTATGGCCCAGTCATTAAGGGTGCACACTGCTCTTCAGAGAACTGGAGATGCCAGCACCCACATCAGGTGACTCACGGTCACATGTAACTCCAGGGGATCCAGTGTCCCTAGCCTTCGTAGGCACCTGCACTTAAACACACATACACACACACACACACACACACACACACACACACACACACTTTTAAAAATACATTTTAAAAAAAGCAAAGAAAACCAGTTAGCAAATAGTAATAAGCTAAAGAAAAGTTTCCAGTAGGCAAGGGATTTGGTGCAGTTGGCACAGTACTTGCCATACAAACATTTGGACCTGGGTTCAAATCCTCAGCACCTACATAAAAGCCAGGTGCGGTGGTGCTCCTAGTGCTGAGGAAGTAGTGACGGGATCCCTGGATCTCACTGGCCAGGTTCCATAGGATTCTCTGAGTCGAAGCTAAGGGAGAGAGTGAGTGGGGAAGACGGAGGCATCAACCTCGGGCCTCCAACATGTGTGTGCACACATGAACGTGTGCATAGCCACACACCACACCACACCAAACCACACCTTTTTTTTTCCTTGTCGGTGTTCTGTAATCAAAGTCTGACCCTGAAGACACATCACTCCCACAAGAACCATTGGCAGCCTGACCTAAGAGCCGCTGTCTTTCCGCGGGGGGTTTCCAGGGACAGGTGGCTAGCCCACCTCCCTGGGTACTCACCATGGGGCCTGGGCACAGCAGGGTGAGCCGCCTTGTGAAATGGTATTCCTAGTTATGGGAGGGACTGGACAGCTGTCCCTCTGTCCATGGGCAGGTGTGTTTGGCTGGCCAGGCCAACTTTCAGAAATTGTCTCCTCCCACCATGGGCTCCAGGGATCACACCGTCAGGCTTGCGTGACAAAAGCACTTTTTAATCCACTAAGCCATCACAACCATTTTGGTCTTGGATGAAGGCACAGGAAACATATTTATCAAATCTGTGTCTGTCAGAGAACCCAGGCTGCTTGTGCCCAGCAAACACAGGCTCAGGGGCTACGTAGGCTCATGCAATCCCGCTTGGGTTCATGTAGAGAGCACCAGGCCACACAAAGATCCACCATGCCATTTTGGCCATCTCCCTGGGTAGTGAGGCCTTCCCATGCTTTTAAAATACTTGGCTGGCCAGTGAGCATGACAGTGTGCATGTGTTCTTTTCTAGTACCCAGAGCAGGAGACTGTGAATCTCTTCATCCCAACCCAGGCTGTGGGTGCTATCATCGGGAAAAAGGGGGTGCACATCAAACAGCTGGCTCGATTTGCTGGTGCCTCTATCAAGGTAAGATTATTGCTGCCAGCTGCCTGTCCCCTTGGTCTCCTCTGGTCAGTGCCAGACGGTTCTTACACCACCCAGAGACAGAATCTGCAGAATGTATTTCCAGGACCCTTCCTGACTGCTCCCATTCTTCATCTTAGTCCTTTCCTGTTCCACCAAACAACTACATTAGAAAAAAGATACTAGTACTGACCAAACCAGGTCCTCTGAGGATTGGCATTGTCCTCTCTTCCCAAGAGGATAAAAGAAGGCTGAAGATTTTTTCCCGAGCTGAGGGGATGTGCTCGAGTGGAATGAGCATTTGTGCTAGCACTCAGCACATCGATGTGTCTGTTAGTCCGTGCTTCAAGGACTTACAGACTATGAGAAAACAAATTGAATGAAGAACTTTCTGGAAAGTGTTGATAAAATTATGGGCAGACAAGAGCTGATGGCATTACCGGTTAAGAGGCCAGACTGAGCAGAAGGCTAGGGAAGTCTTCTTGGCTTGCCTCTCTCGGTTGTCAAGGGTTGTTTGCCATGGGCCTGCTTCAAGCCCGGCCGTCAGCTCTGCTGAGATGCTGAACGCTCCTGGAAACACTTCCCACTGCTGTGGAAGAAAATTCGCTACCATGAGACAACCCTGAATTAAGAAACCGCGTCTCATGACTTAGAGAGAAAGAATACTTACACTTTCTCTCTAAGAGCTGGAGTTTCTCCCGCAGCAAGTATGACAGGGAAACAAACAAACAAGCAATCAAACAGGAAAGCCCAGAACATTCTGAATTGTGCAGAATGAGGACTGCAGTGCCATTGGCAAAGAACTGCACCTCGCTGCACCCTCAGCCTGCATCTGTCTGCTTGCAGTTAGAGACTCACACACTGGGTGAAGCCTAGACCAGGCGGCTGCGATGCGGACATGCGGTCCTCTATGCCCAGCGGCCTGACACAGGTAGCGTCCTGGCCTAGACAATGGAGAAAGCGGGGATGAGAACAGGCTGGCTGCATCCAGGAGATCTTTGCTGGTGCTCAGTACTGTAGTCTGAGATGCTGAAAAAACCCCAGTGAGACAATTTGGACCAAAGAGCTTTGAGTGATTCCTTCATCTAAGCCCCACTTTACTGGAAGAAGTAAGACACAGAGAGAATAGGAACTGAGCAAGGAACCTAAGTGGGCAGCCTAGCTCTTAGATATAAATTCCATTGACCTCTAGGATCCTGACCGTCTACTTTTGCTGATCACAGCAATAACTTCCCCATTTGCTAATGCTTCTGAGAAATGGAGCCCCGGAGGTCTGACTATCTACCCATGGCCACAAAACTACAGAGTGTGACAGCCAAGACTTGCCCAGATTGTCCTGTTTCTGCTCCATGGCCTCCTCCTCCCATAGCAACCTTACTGATCTTCAGAGTCATTCCCAGTTAGCGCCTTCATGGAAACAGAGGGAGGGAGTTCAGGCACAGGTCTGATCAGTCCTGTAGGCATTGCTCCACAGCATCCTCAGGACTCTGTGCTGGGTGTGGATCTTGAAGTAGACAGGGCTTCCTGCCACCTGTCTCAGGGCCAGCCTGTTCCAGTCTACATCCCCTGAACAGGCTGTGTCTACCACCAAGAAATAACTGCCCCCCGTGGAGGGTGGTCCTCGGGAGCTTGCTTACTGGTTACCTATGTCTTCCATTTGTCCTCATGCCACAGAGTAAGTAAGCAAGGCCAGAGGAGTCTTCAGAGGTCTCGATGAAGGGGTCCTTCTTTCTAGATCAGTGCAGGTGACAACATGCAGTGGATGAGTGTTCCCAAGGAAGCTGGGACACAGCACTGGACCCTGAAGTCCCAGGGTAGACCCTGGCTTAGAGCCTAGATGGGGTAAAAACAGAGTCAGACCTCTAAGTGAAGGTCTCCTCTGAGCTTTGGAGACAGTACACTCACAGAGCAAGCAGAGGGAATGGCACCTCCCTGAGCCCTGGGTTCCTTCTGCCTGGGTGGCCCTGGACGATGTTCCCCTATCTTTTGCTTGCTTGCTTGAGGCTTGGTCTCATAGCCTAGGCTAACCGCCAGCTTACCTTGGCGCCTGTGATGACCTTGAAGTCCTGATTCTCCTGCTTCCACCTCCTGAATGTGCTTTGCAGTCACTGTGCTCAGCTGTGCCAATGCTCTAAAGGAGCTGAGCTGAGAATTGTGTCAGGCCTTGCACGACGCATTGTGTGCTCACCTGAAGCTCCTGGCTCACCCTTATGTTCCCTATATGCTTCCCATTCATTTGACTTTGAATTACGTTTAATTCTGCCATGATTTGATGATTGAGTTTTAATTATTTGGTTTTTTTTTTTTTTTTGAGAGGAGAGGGGTGTGTGTGTGTGTGTGTGTGTGTGTGTGTGTGTGTGTGTGTATGTATGTATGTATGTATGTATGTATGTGTGTGTTGTCAAGCTAACTTCTAACATCTAGTCTCAAATGACCGTCCTGTCTCAGCCTCTTCAGTAGCTGGGGCTACTGACATGAACTACCAGGTCCAACTCAATTTTGTTGTCACTTTCTCCTTTTTCCTCTTCTTCCTCTTCTTCCTCTTCCTCCCCTAAAGATTTGTTTAAGTAAGTCAGGATGTGCTGGGAGGAAAATGTAATAAAGACCTTGTCGTAGTCAGTGTTCTACCAATGTGCCGTTCCCTAGACGTTCCATTGTGAACCTCTGGAGGTCATTCTTTTTCAGACCATCGCTTTCCACTCCCTGACCCCCATAGTCTTGTAGCCATATCATAATACAAAAACTGCATTCAGTCCAACTTCAAAAGTCCCTGTGGTCTATTATAGTCTCAACACTGTTTAAAATTCCAAAGTTCAAAGTGTCTTCTGAGATACATGACAATCTCTTAACTATAAAATCAAAATCAAAAAGCAGGTGCCATACTTCCAACATACAGTGTCACAGAATGTACTTTACCATTCCAAAAGAGAAGAAAGAGAGCATAGTGAGGAAATACTGAATCAAAGCAAGACTAAAAACCATCTGGACAAACTCCAAACTCTGCATCTCCATGTCTGATGTCAAAGTGCTCTTCAGATCTCCAACTCCTTTCAGCTTTGTTGACTGCAGCACACTTCTCTCTCTCAAGCTGGTTCCACTCCCCATGAGTAGCTTTCCTCAGCAGATACCTTGTGACTCTGGCATCTCCAACATCTTGGGGTCTCCAGTGAAATCCAGGTTTCATTTTCACAGTGTCACACAATGGCCTCTTTGGGCCCTAGCACATTGGTGTCTAGCTTTTCTTAGTCACGGAGGGAGATTCCACAACACCTGACTTATAACCTTGACTCCAAAGCCAGAACCGCATGGCTGAAGCTGCCAAGTTCTGTTTGGTGGGGCTGGAACTTGGCCCCCTCATTCAAATACATTTTCATCAGCTTTCTGTTTTCGATGGTTTTCTTCGATACTAAACTTTTCTTTAATTCCTTTTCACAAGTTGGAAGCTTAGCTGGATGGGATCTTGCCCTGTGGTCACCACTCCCTTTATTCCATTGAACATCAGGCTTTTCTTGAAACATTTTATCTCCCTGAGTACTAGACTTAGCTCTATTACACTTCCTGGTGCTCCTTTTCTCTTCAAACTGTACATTTTGTATTTTCCCTTTCTCAGCTTGCTCCTTTTCATTATAGATCTGCATGAGAATGACCACTAATAACCACACAACAGAGTCAATACTAGTTTATCTTGAAATCTCTGCCAATGCCATTAATCCAAAAATGCCTCAATTTTGCCTCAGGCATTTTTTGTTTTTGTTTTTTGTTTTTTTTTGGGGGGGAACAAGAGCAAAAAGCAGCCACATTTTTTTTCCCCCCAAACACCACAAGAATGGTCTCTAGGCCATTTACCAATATTCCCCTCTGAACCTTCTTGAGCTGGGACTTCACAGTTCAGATTGCCTTCAACACTGTCTGTCATGCTCCTACTCATAGTGGCTCCTTAAGCCCTGCTTAAAGCATTCAACTGCTTTCCTAATCCAAAGTTCCAAAGTCCACATTCCACCACAAGCAGCGTGGTCAGGCCTGTCACTCCCTGGTACCAACTCCTGTTATAGTACGTGTTCTGTTGCTGTGAAGAGACACCATGACCACCACGGCAGCTCTTATAAAAGAAAGCATTCAGTTGGGGCTTTCTTATAGTTCAAAGGTTTAGTCCATTTTCATCATGGCAGGAAGCAGCCAGATACCAGTTAGACAGCATTGTGGACTAACCTTTCCTTCCCTCTGGGCCTGGGGGTTGGCAGAGCCTGTATCTCTTAGGACTTGGATGAGGGAAGAGGCAAGTTGCTGGAAGGGTACTCACTGCAGGGACAGGTAGTAACTACTGGCCTGGGTAGCCAAAGACCCATATTTGATACTGAGAACTAAGGTCAGACTTCCTAAGATTCAGGGCAGAGGTGGCACTGTGTATGGAGCTCAGAGGCAGAAGCTGGTCATCAGACAAGCACAGGAGCTTGGCATCAGCATGTTCCTTTTCTCAAACCGCAGATAGCTCCGGCAGAAGGTCCAGATGTCAGTGAAAGGATGGTCATCATCACCGGGCCACCTGAAGCCCAGTTCAAGGTCAGTACCAAAGCCCATGCCGGCCCTGCAGGCTCTGGGTGCCGGGCAGACAGCCCAGAGGAATTGAGGTGCTGCTTTGTCAGCCTAGTGTCCATTTCCCCTTCTGCTGCTCACAGGTCAGACTTGTGCCTGGTTCCTCGTTTCTCCTCTGTGCTCTGTCTTCTCTCCATGGAAAGGCGGGCTGTCTGTTGGTGCCCAGTCGGGATGCCAGTGCCTCCAGCATGTCTCTGATTGGGTGGCTGTCTTGGGCTTCTCCAGCTGAGAGCGTTAACATGGGTGCAGAGGAGAAGCCTTATGTAGTGGAAGTTCTGGCAGTCTGTGAGGGAATTCTAGCAGCATTGGGGAGAGTTCTTTTGCGAGGACCATGGCTTTGTGTCTGATGTTCTTCCTCGAGGAACGTTGAAACTTGAATTTCAAGAAGTCGCGGAAATGTGCTTTAATTTATAAAAGTTCAGCTCTTACAATGAAAATCACAGGGGACCAAAAGCTTGGAAATGAACAAACAAAATGTGGTGTGTCCACAAAAGAGAATGATTTATCCAATGCGTGCTACAAAGGAATGACCCTAGAGAAATAAGAGCATGTAGGCCATGGTTCCACGTACATGTGTCCAGTAGCAAACCATAGAGAAAGACAGTAGGCTGGTTGAGAGAGACGGGCAGTCCTGGGATTGAGCCCAGGGCCTCACACATAGGAGGCAGCAAGCACTCGGCCACTGAGCCACATTGCTAGTCCTCTCTTTTTTTCAGTTTTGATTCAGGGCCTCAATAAATGGCTCAGGTTGGCCTTAACCTGCAATTCTTTCCCTCAGCTGCCCAAAAGTTGGGATTATGGGTTTGTCCCACCACTGGGATGGATCCAGAATATTCTGGATAGTGGCGATGGTCCCACAACATACTAACGACTAAGTACTTGATGAGATGATGACTTTGCCGGCATGTGCAAGGCCATGAGTTTGATTCTCAGCAGCACAAAAGCAGCGGTGTGTTGAGACTTACCAAATCCTGTTATCTCCTTCAGTAACCAGAGAAGTGAGCATACAGTGGAGGGGGGTTAAGAAAGCCTTAAACAAATTCAGCCAATCACACACTTACAGGCACTGGGCATATGAAAACAAGGTGTAGTCTTGGTGGCTCACCATTGCCCTTGCCTAGACACACACATTCCTTAGAGGAAGCAGTCCCCTGCAGACCACGAGGCTCAGCAGCGAGCACAGATGGTAGAGTGAGGTGGCTGAGATGGATGGCTGAGATGGGTGGTAGAACTGAGGTAGGTGTGCAGCTGCCCAGTGCCTGGAGGGAAGCCCACACATTCCATCACTGGGACTCCCGAGTTCCTGCACAGCACTGACAGAGTGGCCCGATCACCAGTCATCTTGTCCTCAGGCTCAGGGACGGATCTTTGGGAAGCTGAAGGAGGAAAACTTCTTTAACCCTAAAGAAGAGGTGAAGCTGGAAGCCCACATCCGTGTTCCCTCGTCCACAGCCGGCCGCGTGATCGGCAAAGGGGGGAAAACCGTAAGCTGGCTCCTGACTCCCTTCACCTGGATGAGTTCCCTGCCTGGCCATGCCTGATTCCCCTCAGATCCTCACTAGCTCCTCTGCTCGCTCTCAACATGTCTGAGGGCCTTGGGCTGACACACTTGGGCTCCGGCACATGCAGGATGCATGAGGCACGGGGATTCCAAGGACAGAAAGGTCATCCGCAGGGCTCTAGCACTAAGGGCCCAGTTCCATGCTGTCAAGCCCACCCTATTCCTGAGCACTATGCCACCCAGCCCTGTTTATATCCGAAGACAAGAAGGCCAACTCCTATCCCACCCACCCACCCCCACCCTCACATCCACATGTAGCAGATAGAACCCATTTGAGACCACTCTCTGCTTGGTTTCCAAGTTCAGAGGCTACAACTGCCCTGTGCTCTCTCTTGACGACAGTCTCCAGGGGCCCTCTCACACTCCCTACTGTACAACCCATTTTCTGGTTCTTTCTCAAGTCTGGCCATCTGCTCTAGGGGAGTTGGCTCAGCAATAGGGCGAGAAAGTGTAATTCATGTGTTCAGTCTGAAGGTCTCAGTAACACACGTCACCTGAATCTGGAGCTGGAGGTAAAATTCAGTGATAGAACATGCACTTATCAAGTATGGGACCCTGGGATCAACCTTCAGTGCCCCAGAGAGAAGAATATTGATCCCTAGACATCAATAGGTTATCTGTGGACACAAGAATATGGCTTTCTCACTTGGTGAGGAGGTGACTGGAGCAGTTCTGGGCCTGTGATCATGAAGTGACATTGTTGAGTGGCAGGAAGTGGGGAGGGGGAGCTCAGGTTCTGGACATGGTGAGTCATATACAAAAGAATATAGTCGGCTTGGATCTGCAAGTGCGGTCCAAACCCCACGTACGCACACTGACCGCTCGACAGACTTGAAGTGTTGGAGACCGAGACTAGAAGCAGTCACTGAATCCTCTGTATCCCCAGCTGTGGATAGCTGCCCCTCTGATCCCCTCACTCTGCCTGTGAGCTGAGCATCACGCCAAGGGGCAGGCAGAACCCAGCACTCACGAAATGGAGAGTGGAGGATAGAAGTACATGGTCATCTTTGCCTATATAGCAAGTTCAAGGCCAACCTTGCCCCAAAGGGAGCAGAGGGGAAAAAGGAAGGAAAGAAGAGGGTGGGGGGTGAGGAGAGGGAGGAGAAGGAAGTGGGTTGGTTTATTCTGAGTAAAACAAGTGGAGGCCATAGCTCCTGGCCAGCAGCCAGGGAAGCAGGTCCAGAAGCGGGCCACTAACCTGGGCTCTTACTAGGAGTCCCCACGAGTGTCTGCAGAATTAGAGCATTCAGCCTGAGAAGCAGCCTCGTGGAGTTAGGGCTACATTCCCATTTCTCTGTCACTCAGCCCTTTGGAGCCAAACCCACAGGAGCTGAGGCAGGAGAAAGGAAAGGGGGGCGGTTAGCTTCTCTGGTCTCTCCGTCCACAGCCCAAGTATCGGCTTTATGGGTGGCCCGGGCGGGCGGGGGCTGGGGGGGGGGGTTACTCACTCACTTCCTTCTCTGCCTCTCCAGGTAAACGAGCTACAGAACTTGACAAGCGCAGAAGTTATCGTGCCTCGTGACCAAACCCCAGATGAAAATGAAGAAGTGATCGTCAGGATTATCGGACACTTTTTCGCTAGCCAGGTACTATTCTGTGAGGGCCCTGCTCTTGCCCAGCTCTTCCCACTAGTTCACGTATTGTATTTGTGTCGGGTGGCCATGTGCTTAAAGCTCTTCCCGACCACCGCACAACACACACGGTGGAATCCCTCCCTGGCCCCTGACCTCGGGGACTGGAAACTATTGGTGCAAGGCTCCTAGCATGCTCCGCTGGGGTTGGGAGCTTAGCATCGCTTGCCCACCCAGCCTTCCTCTGAGGAGCCACATGTCCAGCCAGCCCCCAGCAGAGCAGCCAGGTGGCCAAGTTTCACTGTGGAAAGCGACTACTCAAAAAGGTGTTGTGACAAGGGAGGCCTTGGCGGGTTGGGCCAAGGTGCTCTGGTGGGTGAGGGAGACCCTCCATGCAGATGTGTGGAGAGGAGGAGAGTTACTCTCACCATCCAGACACAGATGTCCATGAGGAAATTATTAAAGGGGGAGAGAAAGCGAAAGAGGGAGGTGCACTCTACCTCTGGCAAGAGTCAGGAGAGAGAACGAAGGGGGAATTTTTTCTTGAAGAGGACTTTACATAAGATGACATCAGGACGCTGGGCAAGAAGTCCCCAAGAGGCGGTTCAGAGTACTAAGGAAAGGGACCTAGTATTCTGCTGCTCTCTTCCCGATCTCCCCAGAACTCCACTCACTGCTGCCTTTCACTCACAGAAGCCAGCTCTGCAGGGACAAGTGGCCTAGTATGTGGCCTCGTTGTCTTGATGCTTTTTGCTGGGCGGGTTTTAGAAGAGGGCCACTGTGATCCTCCTGTAAGCCAAAGGAGAAGGGCAGCCTGTGGTCTCCTGCTTGTGACTGCTGCCTGGGCCAGTGGCAGAGTTCAGCCCGTGGGGAGCTGTGACTCAGGGTTGGAACTCCTGTTCTTCAGGGCTAGTCTCTCCCCTTTCCTGATCTTTCTAGTGCTCTGGAAAGGGGTGGGGAGGGGAGGGGGCATATCAGAGCTCAGGTGGGAGTGGCAGGGCCTTTGGCCTCCACCCCATCACTGACCCTTCCTGCTGCTCCCTGGCCATCTGCTCCCTGTGAGTTAGAAGCTCTGGTTCCTCCCCCCCCCCCCCCCAGTGCACCCTCCTCTCCCCGCCCCCTCCCACCTAGCACCCGGCTGCCTTGGTGAAGTGAAGAGGAATTCTGCCCCTGGCCATTGAGTGTGGTGGGTCATAAGGGACCTGGGAGAAGTAAGATTGGTCTGAGCACTCAACCTTTCCCAAGTCCGGAGCCCTCTGTTTTCCTGTGGGGGCCCCAGAACTGGGATTGTCTCTTCCCTGTGCCCTCCCCTCCCTCTCTCTGCTGCAGACTGCGCAACGCAAGATCAGGGAAATTGTACAACAGGTGAAGCAGCAGGAGCAGAAGTACCCTCAGGGAGTCGCCTCACAGCGCAGCAAGTGAGGCCCCCACAGGCGCCAGCAAACAACAGATGAATGTAACCCTCCCAACCCCCGAGAGAGACGAGACCAAACAGCCAGCAGATCGGGAGCAAACCAAAGACCATCCTGAGGAGTGGGAAGTCTGCAGACCCCTGCACATCCTGGGATCCAGGAGGGCATAGGGAGGGCCCGGGTTCCCCAGAAACACCAGTTGGCCTGCGCCCAGCTTCCCCTGGCTTCTGCAGGCTTCCAGCCATCCACTGCCCATCCACTCAGATCCCTCCTCAGCTCCCAGGACGCTATCCCTTTCAGTTGAACATAGGTGACTCAAAGCAAAGCAAAATCCACAGCCTTTTCTTTGTTGTGGAGTGTTGTCTCTGTACATGTATGTACATACTAGAAGGGGAGAGATGTTAAGATACGTGGCCTGTGGGTTACACAGGGTGCCTGCAGCATTAATATATTTTAGAAATAATATATCAAATAACTCAACTAACTACAATTTTTACTCGATTATTAATTTTGTTTTCTTTCTGAAGAGAAAGCAGGCTTTTCTAGACTTCAAAGAATAAAGTCTTGGGTGAGGTCCATTGGTAGAGAAAGGAACTTTGAGCTGCCCACACGAACTTCACTTGGAGGGAAATCTCGTCAAGGACACTTAATGGCAGTTGTGGGTCACCTGTGTCTATCAACAGAAGGGATACCGTCCCTGAGGAGGGGCCCCAGGCCCTTGTCACCTGTTTATCCATGCATCCATTTCTCTGCTTCACAGGTTCTAAACTGGTTTTTTTTGCATACTGCTATATATTTCTATCTGTCTCTGTTTATCCCCCCCCAACCTTCCCCTTTGCCCGCCATCCTTCTGAATCCCTTTGTCCTTTTCTGTTCCCCCCATATCTATGCACACCCTCCCCCCAGGCAAAGCAGTGCTCTGAGTATCACATCACACAAACGGAACAAACGCGAAACACACGAACCAGCTTCAGCTTACACTTGGTTACTCAAGCGAACAAGAGTCGATGGCACTTGTCCTAGCGTCTCGGAAGAGCAAAGCGGGAACCCTGCAAACCAACCAGCCAACCAAACAAAGGAAAACTCCATAAGGAAAGAATGTACTTTGTCTTTTTACATTTTGGTATATAAGCCATCAACATTTAGTGAAATTATTTCTTTCTTTAAAAATTTAAAGTGCAGGAAAATAGCAATTTATACAAGGTTGTTGGCCCAGGGCATTAAATTTACAGATTTTTTTAAAATGAGAAAAACACACAAATAAAGCTACCTCAGGTGTTTTTTACCTCAGCACCTTGCTCTTGTGTTTCCCTTAGAGATTTTGTAAAACTGATAGTTGGAGCATTTTTTATTTTTTTAATAAAAATGAGTTGAAAAAAAAAAAGATTTCAACTGCCAGCCTGAAGCAGGCGGCAGCCCAAGTGTGCAGCGACTGTTCTGACTTGTCTTCCGCTAGCCAAGAGCCTACGTGGCCTTCTTGTGGACAAATCTAAAAATGTTTATTTTTTAAAAATGACAAAGAAAAACAGAATATTGGAGCCGTCCTGAATTTCAATAGGGTACGTGCCATGAGGGCTTTTGCGCTGAAGGATGACCACGTCCTGGTTATGTGAAGAAGCCAAGACACCACCAGACTGCAATGCCGGTTTCCTCTACTGCAAACGGTGTTCTGTGACAAAAAAAAAAAAAAAAAAAAAAAAAAAAAAAGGAAAAAATATATCCAAGCTAACAAGATCCTGGCGTCCTGCTGTCTTATTGGCTGAGCGTTGTGTCTCCCAGGAGTGTCAGCTGGAGGCCTAGGGAAACAGCAATTGGATAGTCGGGACCCGGGCAGCTCCTTGTCCGCCTAATTCTTGGGAGGGACACAGCTCAGTGAGTCAGTGTGCAGCCAGCACAGCAGCCTCGCCTGGGGGCTTGTGGGAAGTGCGCCTCTGCTGGTCCCCCATGGAATGGCAGTTTGTGCAGATCTGTAGAACTACAGGACAGCCTGCACCGCCAGCTGAGCTGCTGCCTCAGCCTGCCCAGGCAGGACATGTCGGGCAACTCGAGGGCAGAGGCTCTCCCTTCCTCCAGAGCAGCGGTTCTCACCTTCCTAATGCTATGACCCTTTAATACAGTTCCTCACGTTGTGGTGACGCACAACCATAAAATTATCTCATTGCTACTTCCTAACTGTGCTTGTGCTACTGTTATGAATCATAATGTAAATATCTGTTTTCCAGTGGTCTTAGGTGACCCCTGTGAAAGGGTCTTTCAACAACCCCCAGGGGTTGCGACCCACAGGTTGAGAACCGCTGAGTTAGCCACCTTTCTCCTAATTGTCCTTCTTTAAATATCAATACAGATGGAAGCTTAAAAATATGTAAAACGGGCGTGGTGATGCACACCTTTAACCCTTTAATATAGCTACAGGTTCTGAATTTTTCTCTGGTAAAATTTCTGATGGGCTATAATCCCCCCAAAAAGTTGTGAAACAAAAATTCAGAAGCAAAAATTAACCCAGTTTTAGGTCTCTGGTTCCAGAAGGAAATCTTTTTTTTTTCCTCCTTTTTTTTTTAAGAATTATTTTTCATTTTACACACCAATCAGATCCCCCTCTTCGGCCCTCCCATTCCCCCAACCTTCACCCCCAACTGACCCGCCACTCCACTCCCCCCCCCCCCAAGAAGGCAAGGCCTCCCAGGGGGAGGCACATGCAGTAGAGGCAAGTCCAAGCCCTCTCCCCTGCCTTAAGGCTGCACGAGGTGTCCCATCATAGCGAGAAGGAAAGGCTATGCATCAAGGTTAATTAAATTAACAAGTTAATGCGTACAGATTATGAAAAGTCATACGGCACTGGATCTGCGCCGGTTACCGCAGCAGCAGAACCACAAGCGGAAGAGTCATGAACCATGGTTACCAGAGTTAGAATGGGCTGTATTAGAAGAGGGGATAGGACAGGAGAAGCCAGGCCTGGCAGAGAGGAAACAGAAGGAGAGACCGAGACAGAGAGCATGTCGGGTGCAGGTCTGGCTTTTAGGTTGGGACGCCCGCTGATGACGTGATAAGGTGCCAGATGAGACCCCGAGCTGTGCATCTACAGAATCTTTACAGATTACTCTCTGCCTCCATCTCCTCTTAGCTCCCCTACACCCTTGTCTACCCTATCTCCCACACCTTCTCATCTGCTAGCTTTGTCCTGTGTGACTTTCCATGGCTTCCTTTGTAGCCTGGTGGGCTCAGCAATGGCTATACAACTGAAGACAATGGCTCCCCCTGTTTAAGAATCTATCAATAGCCGATAGTTCAGCAGGAAGGGGTAGAACCCTATGAGCCCACCCCCATCCATGACAGTTAACCAGGGCTGGTCTTGCGAATGCCCAATGCAGGCAACCCCAGCACTGCGTTCCTGGTTGCAAGGGTTATGTTGTACTAGAGGACAGCATTTAGCAGCACATCCGTGTTCTTTGCTGTTATAAATTTGCAGGAGTGGGGTACCCCAGCTGGCCAGGCCAGGGTATCCCACGTGTGAGGGAAACCTGCTGGGCAGATTCAATGGGAACAGCTGCATGTGGAAAGTCATTCACACACAGGTGCTGCATCCATGTGGAGAGTTTATTATAGATGGAGAGAAAGGAAAGAGGGAGACAGGGAGGAAAGATGAGAGAAAGCAGAGGATGCACAAATTGTGGAAATGGAGAAAGAGTGGAAGAGAGAGAGGAAGGGGAGGAGATTTTCCTTAAAATGAGGCTTTTATGTCAGGACCCAGGGTGGCCCCAAGGGGTGCGTCAGAATATTAACAATTGCTGTTCTATTCACAGTAACTAAGAAATGGAAGCAGCCTAGATGATGAATATATAATGAAAATGTGGTACATGGGGCCAGGGTTATGGTTCAGTATTAAAGGGGCTTGCTCTTCCAGAGGACCTGGGTTTGGTTCTCAGTACCCACATGGGGTGGTTCAAAACTGCCTGTAACTCCAGCTCCAGCTCCTCAGGCAACCCCACACACATGAGGCTCACAAACACATAAATAAGACTTTAATAAAAAGCAAGTATAGTGTCTATACACTTAATTTTATACAGCTGTTAAGAAAAAATTATAAAGTCTGCAGCTGAATGGAACTAGAAAAAATTGTACTAGTGAGATCACCCAGCTCCAGAAAGACACACACCACGTGGTATCTCTCACATGTGAATCCTAATTGTGACACTCTAGGTTTTTGCCTGTGGAAGAAAGGAAAGTAGGAAGTGGACATTGGAGGGCAGAAGGGTGGTGCCTTCAGGCATAAGAAATAGAACCACGGGTAAAAAGAAAGGGGAGTATTAGGGGCAGAAAGGTTTAAGTGGGGGACACATTGGGGGACTGAAAAGGGGTCAAGGGGTGAGTGACAGCCAAAACAAGGGGTGTACAAAAGCTATCTGGGAGCTGGGTGGTGGTGGCGCGTGCGCATGCCTTTAATCCCAGCACTCGGGAGGCAGAGGCAGGCACATCTCTGTGAGTTCAAGGCCAGCCTGGTCTACAGAGTAAGATCCAGGACAGGCTACAAAGCTACACGGAGAAACCTTGTCTCGAAAAAAAGCTGTGTGGAGACACTATCTTGTAACACAATTAAAAAATGCAAAAGGGATTGAAGGCAGACACCCTGTTGCCCCTAGCAGAGGGTCACTAAATAACCCCCTAGTGCTGAGTGTGAGACATCATCATGGGATTGTAAATCCCACCTGATGAGAATAAGAGCACAGCTACATTTTTTGAGCCAAATTTGAAGCAGGCTTTATTAAATACTGGCCAGGTCCATACCCGGGATTGCCATAGTATGGATACAAATTACATTAGTCAGGGGCCTATAAAGGCACAACTCACAAAGGTATATACTTCCCACTTTTGTCCAATCAGGGGCAAACATACATCCTGACATTCTTCCTGCCTGTGTGTAATTAAGCACATCCTGTGCAGTTGGGGCAACCAAGTTTGTTTACAGAAGAGAAAAAGTATGACTTGTTATCTTACATGAATAATAGCCCCCAGGATTCCAGGAAGTTATCTGTCCTTGGACACTTGGGGTTTACAGATTAGAGGCAATTTTGTTTTAAAGATCTCCTAAACACAGCATTTTAAAGCACAACTTTAGCCATCACAGAATCTGATCAGGGAGGATTCAGAGACCTTTAGAGCAATACAGGATCTTGTCAGTTGCTCATCAGAACTAGAGCATAAAGCCTCCATGGAAGACACCATGCATCTTGATTGCAACATTCAAAGAAAGCAAGCTAGAACTGAGCTGGAAATTTCTTCCCTGTTGGCTAATTTTCAAAGTTCCCACAAGATGTGAAGCAGGCAGCTGGGTAAGAAAAGGTACCAATGGTCTCCCCCAATTGGAAGATCAAAACTAACCTGCCAGGCCAGATGTGCCCACCTGTGCAATAATGGCACAGTGTTATAGGAACAACCAACTTCTCCATGCTGGATTTAAAGCCTACCCAAACGGAGGGAGTGAATGCCTGGTATTGTAAGTCTGGTTATTGACATGCATAGGCCCAAGGAGGTAACTTACTACTGGAGATTTTTATACCCAAACTACCTTTTTGCAATGATTCAGCTGAGAGTATTCCCAAGCCACTAATAGTGGCAGATATCTGTAATCTCAACTTTTAGGAGGCTGAGGAAAGAGGATCATGGTCAAGGCCAAGCTGGGCTGCATAGTGAGACCCTCTCAAAATAAAGAAAAGAACCAGTAAGATGACTTTGAAGGTTAAGGTTTTTGCTAAGTAACTATGCAACCCATGAGAAGGAGGAGGGAGAAAACTAACTGTACAAAGTTGTTCTCTGACCTGTGCACACACACACCACACATATGCAATAATAAAAAACTTAAAACAGAAAAAAGATTGAATAAATGTTAAAGATTGCTGCAAAGTGATATCTGCTTAGCCCTCAATCACACTGTATCCTAGAGATCCTTGTTGAAAGATGTGGCCTTATGACTAAGTTCTAGCCACAGAACGTGAACAGACGTGATTCATGCCTCTCCCACGGCTACCCATTAAAAACTGCCTGCTACTCTCCTCCAAGGTTTCCACTGGCTGGCTGTTAAGGACTACAATGCTCTAGATCAAAAAGGCTCATCACCTTTTGCTTAAAAAAAATAAGTATTTCAGGCTTTGCAGGAAACAGCAGGGAGTGATACAAAATGATACCTCTTGGGGGCTAGAGAAATTCTCAGTGGTTAAGAGCACTGGCTGTTTTTGCAGAGGACCCGGGGTCAATTCCCAGCACCCACATAGCAGCTAACTACTATAACTCTAGTTCCAGGGAATCCAATGCTCTCTTTTGGCTTCCAGGGGCACTGCATGCACATGGTACATAGATATACATACAGTCTTGTGGGGAGCCATCCCACCCCCACTTTTCCCCAGAATACTCTTGAGTAGGAGCAGCAGGAAATATTAGAAGTATAGAGGGGAGAGAAACAGATAGAAAATACAGGATAGCCTCAGGAGGGCCTGGATCCTAATCCATCAGGCCAGAACTTTATTCCAAAGGGCTTTTTATGACAATGCCAAGGGATCCTCCTTGCTAGGTACATCCAAGTGTAGATCCTTCCAAACACCTGATACTCAGGCCCATAGTCCAATCATCCTCTTTATGCGAACCTGCTGGATAAAGCCACCACAAAACCTGGACGAGCTCCAACAGGTCCCCCTTCTTAATATTTTTTTAAAAAAAAAGAAAAGAAAAAAGAAAAAAACTATTAAGAGCTCACAGCAATCTCCAAAGCTGTCACACCTCCCAATGAAGGAGTAGAAGATAATATAGATGGAATGTCCTTTTTGGAATTGGTCTAATATGACTACAGCAGTCTTAGCTGCATCAAGCCCTTTTCAAATAAAAAAACTCTTGATGCAACTGCATCAAACAAGTCAAACTCCTGATGCAACTGCATCAAACTTAAAACCTCCCTTAGCTTCATTATTAACATTAGCAGGTTAACATAATTCTAATGTAAGTATTGCTATACATCATTACAGCTCTCTCTTGAACTTACATCCAAAAGCAAACTCTGAATAGAACCATTAACACTTTAAAAACTTTAGCAAAAATACAAAAGCAACTTTTTAATAAAACTCTTTATACTTTAAAAAATCTCTTAATATAACCTTTGGATTTCTTACTAACACAACATAGGATAAACTTCTGATGCATCCACATCAAACTTAAATACTCTCTGAACTTCAACTAACCATGGTGTATCAATAGCAATAGATTAATAACTCTATCATAAAAATTACCACACACAATTACAATTCCTACAAACCTACATTCAAAAGCAATTTCTTAATAGATCTATACAAACATAACATTAATCCACTCAAGTAACAGGAAAATATTTTTTAAATTAAATAGCCTGAGAATATAACACTCCCTTTTGTTTATAATTTCTTAAACTAAATTTTGATCCTAGTTAGAAGAAAACTCAAACTTCTCCGTTTAGGATAACATAATAACTAACATAAATAGCATTATACACAATTATAATTCCTACAAACCTACATTTAAAAGCAATATTCTCAATATAACCATTAACACTTAAAAAAAAAACTTTAGCAAAACATCCAAAAGAAATTTCTTAATAAAACTCTCTACACTTTAAAGTAATCTCTTAGTATAACTATTTGCATTTCTTACTATCAAAACATAACATTAATCCACTCAATAAGAAAATACTTTTTTAAAATTAAATAGACTAAGGAATATTAACTTCCCTGTTTCTTTATAATTTTTTAAACTAGATCTCGAGCCTAGTTAGGGAAAAAACCCAACTTCTCTATTTAAACAGTTCCATTTGTAGCACAAAACCAATTCCATAAGCAGTTCCTTTTTTATATAAACAGTTCCATAAAACAGTTCCATTTTAAACACAAAACAATTCATGAGTCACCACAGCCAATAAAGCACATACGCATACACTGCATCTTGAGCCTAAGCAGAAAAAATAAATTTCTCCATTTAACCAGTTCCATTTTTTAACACTAATAATTCCATAAAATAGTTCCTAAACCATTACCATTGATAGGGTCTATATACATAAGTAAATTCAAAATTGTCCCATTGCAATGAAATCAACCCTATGCAATTCATTTCTTAAGTCCAAAGATTCAAATAATAAATTCTGGTACCAGCTTTCCAAATATGGAGAAACCTATAACCAAAACCTTTTTGTAGTTTTATCTCAGTTTTTCAAGTTCAAATAGTTAAAAAAAAATTCTGGCATTAGACTTCTACTTCCAAATATGAAGAATCATTTCTCACAACCAAAAACCTTTTGCAGTTAACAATTTTAGTTCAAACAAGCATCTCTGAAACTTTTGTTCTCATGGACAGAGGTACTTTCAATTACAACAGCATTTTATAGTAGTTTTCCCTCAAGATGAAAGCTATTAGCTCCACAAGAGCTGATTGGTGAAAAGCCCTCTCAAAAGAGACTTTTGTTTTTAGCCAGCAAACAGAAACTGCAAAGCTTTTGCTGCTAGCTCAGTTTTACAGCTTTTACAGTCCCAGTCTGTGCCTTTTATAACTGGTTGTTATTGGTGTAATTATTATGGCCACTCCACGTAGTTAAAAGGAGATTTATTTAATGGCGTAAGTTACAAGTTAAGGGATTGGTAGGTCACGGGGTCTGGGGAAGGTGTATCACAGTCCAGTGGTGTTCTCTGGAGCTCTTCTTGGCCCACCTTCACCGTCCAAGGTCCCAGAACCAAGTGAGAGCACTGCCCATCCTGATCTCAGGTCTCCAGGCGCCTCCCTTGGCCCCGCCTTGTAGGTGTGATGGTTGTCGAAGTCTCAATGGGGGTTGGAACTTCCAGATCAAAGCTGGAATGGCTACCCACTACATCTCCCCCCTTTTTTTTTAAATAAGAAGGTTCTAACCTAATACAAGACTATATACAAAGGAATGGTTATCAAATATTGTCCAGGAATAATGAGGGATAATGACCTAGATAAGATGGAACTACAACCAATGCAAACAATATCAAGCAAGAAACACATACTAAAATCCAGAGAAGTATAGAGCATAGGTAAATGGCATGTTACAAAGATCATTCCAAAAGATGTCCTATCTTAAAGAACCTGAATATAATACTTAATATGTTCTATCTACTAAGTTGTAACTATAACTGCTAGTCAATCCCATCAAAGACCTGAGAAGGAATATAATGGTACCTGAGAAATGGTAGATGGATACAAGCAACTTTCGGGAATCTTGCAAGAGTAGACCGAGACAGCTGGCAGCCTGGACAGTCACCTAATGTTTCTCAGCTTTGTTGGTGCATTCAAATTGGCTACAGGCCTAGACTACTAGAACAAGGACTTGAGATAAGCCCTGCACTTTTGCATTATGCAGAGACTGGACAACAAATGATACAGCTACCTCTCCCAGAACTTGACAATTAACCCAAGATTTTTCTTTTCAGGATCCCCTAAAGATGCCTTTACCCCCAAACAGCAGGAAGTAAATTTAAGAATATGATGCCCTCATTCCCAAGAGGTAGGGTGGCTAGTTTTTGGTTTTTCAATGGGTTTTGGATAATTGTCATTGTTTAGGATGGTTGGTTACAAGTTGTTATTGTTAATGGTCAGAAAAAAGGCTAAACAAAGGAGATTAGATTTAAGGTTCTTGTTTGAAAAAAAAGAAAGAAAAAAGAAAAAGGAGGATATAGATAAAAGGTCCCTAAGCCTGTTGGCCAAAGATGATGCCCCAATGTTACAGAGAAACCTCAGGTGACTGTCCAGGTAGCTGGCTGTTTCTGTCATAACTCACATATTTTGGAAGTCACTTATTTGTACTTACTAGGTAATATTATTTCCTTCTCAGGTCTCTGAGGGAGTTGAAGATTAGATAGTTATAGTTATAGTTTTACTCATTAACAATTTCAGAAAAGAAACTCACTAAGAGGTGTAAAGTGTATAAGTTTGAAAGACATAGAAGATAGTTTTCGGTTGTTAATACAAGTTAGGATAGAAAGTGAATTAGGTACATTTTGGATTTACCAAAATAGGATAGATAATGTAATATTTTCTCTGAATTTGTCAAATGCAAATGGACTAGACATTATTATTGTATTTATTGCTTGTATATATTGTATATAGTTATTGTACTTATTGTATATAATTTCTTATATTAATTATAATTTTTTATTTTTATTAGACAAAAAGGGGAAATGTGGTGATATTTTATCTGTGTCCCCCCAATAAAGTTTATCTGAGGATCAGAGGAAAAGGCTAGCCACTATGTTAAACATAAAAATCAGGCACATGCCTTTAATCCTATCACTCAGGAGGCAGGGATCTGTCTGGATCTCTGTGAGTTCAAGGCTACACTGGGAACAGAACCAGGCATGGTGACACATGCCTTGAATTCCAACACTAGTTAACCATAAAGGTCTGGAGGTCTGTACAGACAGACAGGAAGTGACAGAGCTTGGCAGAAAGAGGAAGTGATGTAGCTGGGTGGAGAGAGGAAGTCAAATGCAGAACAGAAAGGCAAATAGGTGTGGGTATACAGGAAGTAGGTCTCTTTAAATGAGGATCTCCAAGTGGTGAGAATGTGGCTAGCTTCTTTCTGTTTTCTGATCTCTCAGTTTTAACCTAAATATCTGGCTCCAGGTTTTTTATTAATAAGACTGTTTAGCACTTCATCCTACATATGTTGTTTTTTATTTAAGGCGTAGTGAAACCTCTAGTATAAGTTGTCTTCAACTTTGGATGTAGACGAGTGAAGGAAAAATTAAGAGTACTTTCCTCATAGATCCTTCCTTCTAATAAAAAGAAAAAAAACCTTATATTGCATCTTCTTACTTTTTGGCATTATATGGTTGCTTTTCTTGCTTGTTTCTTGAGACAAGATCTTTGTATGTAGCCCTGGCTGTCCTGGAACTCACTATGTAGATCAGGCTGGCCTTGAACTCATAGAGATCTACCTGCCTCTGCCTCCTGAGTACTGGCACTAAAGTGTGAGGCACCATGCCTGACAGCTATAGTTACATTTTTAATAAAAGCAACTCTTAAAATAATAGTTATGATTAATTCATAATTAATTAGTTTATAACACATCATTTTTCCACATTAGAATCAAACTAAGTTTGAAAATATCTTATACTTGAAACAACATAATATGGAACAGTGGTTCTCAACCTTCCTAATGCTGTGATCTTTAATACAGTTCCTCCTGCTGTGGTGACCCCAATCATAAAATCATTTTTGATGTTACTTTATAACTGTAATTTTGCTACTGTTATGAATTGTGATGTACATATTTTTGGAGATAGGGGCTTGCCAAAGGAGTCACAGCCCACAGATTGAGAACCACTGATACCGAATGATGTGAATTCTTCTTTCTCTGACTAAAATCTTTAGTGGTTTTGTCAAACCTGGAAGAACATTTTGTCCTTTCAGCTCTAGGATTAGAAAATGTTTATCTCCCTAAACAGCACAGTCATTGGTTATTTGGTCATGTTTCTGCACATGTTTAATTGGTTCATTTTAATAATTCTGGGACGTGGCTGAGTAGTTGATTGTGAGATCAAAACAGGGACTTGGCTGAAAACTTCACTGCAGAGGACATTGTCATTTTTTTTTGTCCAAATTCTTTTTGTTCAAAAAATTTGGACAAAGCAATAGCCTACAGAATGTGAAACAATTTTTACCAAGTACATGCATGATAGAAGGCTAATATCTAAAACATAAAGAACTACAAAAATCTAGATATCAAGAAAACAAATAACCCAACTAAAAACTGGGGTACAGATCTAAACAGAGAATTCTCAACAGAGAAAACTCAAATGGCTGAAAAACATTTAAAAATGTTCATGATTCTTAGCCCTCAGGGGAATGCAAGTCAAAATTACCTTGAGATTTCATCTTATGCCTGTATGAATGGCTAAGATCAATAAAGTAAGTGATAGCTCATGCTGGGAGAATACAGATTATGGGCAATGTTCATCCATTGCTGGTAGGAGTACAAACTTGTACAGCCACTATAGAAATCAATGTGGTAGTTCCTTGGGAAAATAGAAATTGAGCTGCCTCAAGATCCAGCTATACTACTCTTTGGCATACACTGAAAGGATGCTTCATCCTACCACTAGACACCTGTCCAACCATGTTCAATGCTGCTCTATTCATAATAGCAGAAATTGGAAACAACCTAGATGTCTCTCAACAGAAGAATGAATAAAGAAAATAAGGTGCATTTACACACTGGAGTATTACTCAGCAGCTAAAAAATTTTTTTCAGGTAAGTGGATGGAACTAGAAAACAATAATCATGGTGAGGTTTCCCAGACCCAGAAATAGAAATATGCTATGTATTCACTTATATGTGATATTAGCTCTTAACTCAATGATAACCACCGTACAATACATAGAAGCACAGAGATTGGGTACAGAGTAAGGCTCCATAGGGGGGCATATAGATCCTCTTAGGAAAGGGAAATAAATAATTATGGATGGACATGGAAGCTGGAATGAAAGGATTAAGTGGGGAGAAGGAGCAAAGAGGAGCACAAGGGATAGAATACAGGGAGAGATAGATAAAATTTAAGGGCCATTTGAGAGGTAATGTGGAAACCTAATACAGTAGAAGCTTCCTAAAATATAGACATATATGAAGGCAATCTTAACTGAAATTGCCAAATAATGAGAAGTCAGAGCCTCAAATAGACATCTCTTGTCACCAAATGAAGTTTCTCATCTGAGTATTGGGTTACATCTAATTGAGTTGTGGCCAAAGGGATCCTATGGGAATCTCCAAACAAGCCAGGCTGTTGCCAAGACTACAGGTTGCTCTCCACTAACTGATGGCAAGGCTGCATTGCTGGAGACAACACTTACACAACTCACAGAACATTGAGAAGTAAAGCTAGTGTCTACATAGAGCCTTCACCCCTACATTCTAGAGTCTTTGACACAGGAAGTTACTCTGCATGCTACCAAAAGACAAATGTAAACATCAACCCAACTACAAACTCTTTGATCTACAATGATGTCCTGCCTGCAAGTTATTCTAGTGCAATGGTGGCACAAAGCTGTGGGAGTAACCAACAATATCTGTTGGATTTAAGGCCCATTCTAAGAAACAGAACCTGTACCCAACACTGGTTGGATGGCCAAGAACCAGAGACTGGATAGTCCAGAGACCTAGGGTAAAACCAAGTACTACTGATCTTAAAAAAGGCAACAATAGACTTATTTTTTTATTTATCTACAAATATTGTTTGTTGGACACCTCTGTCAAATATAACTGGCCTGTGACATCTGTTAGTGCCATTGACCTGCAAGACAACTTAGGTCCCACTGTGTTTGAACAGCCTCATCTTCCTCATGATAGCCTAAATGGGATGATCTTTAACTGGATTAATTGTTTTCTTGATGTCCAGTTTTTTTAATTCTTTACATATTTTAGATACTATCCATCTATTATGTGTGTAGTTGGTAAAAAATCTTTCCCCATTCTATAGGTTGTCACTTTGTCCCAGTGATGGTGTCCTTTGCCAAACAGAAGCTTTTCAGTTCCATGAGGTTCCACTTATTAATTATTGTTTTTAGTGACTATGCTATTGGTGTTTTGTTCAGGAAGTCCTTTCCCATGCCTGAGTTCAAGACTATTCCCCACTTTCTCTTCTGTTAGGTTCAGTATATCTGGTTTTATGTTGATGAGTTCAGTCCACATGGAGTTGAGTCTTGTGCAAGGTCATAAGTATGGATCTATTTTCATTGTTCTACATACAGCCATCCAGTTTGACCAGTACCATTTACTCAAGTTCTCCAGCATGTATTTCAGACTTTCTTAAAAATCAAGTGTTTATAGGTGTGTGGATATGCGTCTGGATCTTCAATGATTCCATTGGTCAACATGTATGTTTTTGAGCCAATAACATGCTGTTTTTATTTTTTAACACAATACAAATGAATTGTGCATATACAGTACAAATATATACATATCAGTATGTTTTATATATTCACATTTATATATGATGAGTCCTTTGTATGCTACAATAATAAAGAAGAGGTCATGATTTTAGAGGAATCACTTTGAGTTTCTCTCCATTTAATTTGATGTTGTGTGTTGGCTTGCTGTAAATTGCCTTTATTATGTTTTAGGAATGTTCCCTGTATTCCTGATCACTCCAAGACCTTTATCATGAAGGGATGTTGGATTTCATCACAGGCCTTTTCAGCATCTAATGACATGATCATGTGTTTTTTTTTTCCTTTCAATTTGTGTATATGGTGTATTACATTGACAGACTTTCTTATGTTGAACCAACCTTGCATCTCTGGGATGAAGCCTACTTGATCATGGTGGATAATTTTTTTGATGTGTGTTTGGAGTCTGTTTGACAATATTTTATGGAGTATTTTTGCATCAATGTTCATGAGGGAAATTGGTCTGTAATTCTCTTTCTTTGTTGCATCTTTGTTTGGCTTGAGAATCAGAGTAACTGTAGCCTCATAAAAGGAGTTTGGTAATGTTTCTTCTGTTTCTATTGTGTGGAACAATTTAAGGAGTATTGGTATTAACTCTTCTTTGAAAATCTGGTAGAATTCTGCATTGAAACCATCTGGTCCTGGGGTTTTTTTTTTGGTTGGGAGACTTTTAATGACTGTTTCTATGTCCTTAGGGGTTATTGGTCTATTTAAATAATTTATCTGGTCTTGATTTAACTTAAGTTTGTGGTACCTATCCAGAAAATTGTCCATTTCTTTTAGATTTTCCAATTTTGTGGAGTACAGGTTTTTGAAGTATGACCTGAAGATTCTCTGGATTTCCTCATTGTCAGTTGTTATGTCTCCCTTTTCATTTCTGATTTTGTTAGTTTGGATGTTCTCTCTCTGCCTTTTGGTTAGTTTGGACAAGACAAGGCTGTCCACTCTCCCCATATTTATTCCATATAGTACTTGAAGTTCTAGCTAGAGCAATAAGACAACAAAAGGAGATCAAGGGGATACAAATTGGAAAGGAAGAAGTCAAACTTTCACTATTTGCAGATGATATGATAGTATACATAAGTGACCCCAAAAATTCAACCAAGGAACTCCTAAAGATGATAAACACATTCAGTAAATGTGGTGGTATACAAGATTAACTCAAAAAAATCAGTAGCCCTCCCATGTATAAATGATAAATGGGCTGAGAAAGAAATCAGAGGAACATCATACATTACAACAGCCATAAACAACATAAAATACCTTGGGGTAACTCTAAATAAGCAAGTAAAAGACCTGTATGACAAGAACTTTAAGTCTTCCAAGAAAGAAATTGAAGAAGATATCAGAAAATGGAAAGATCTCCCATGCTCATGGATAGGAAGGATCAACATAGTAAAAATGGCAATCTTACCAAAAGCAATCTATAGATTCAATGCATTCCCCATCAAAATCCCAACACAATTCTTCACAGACCTGGAAAGAATAATACTCAACTCCATATGGAAAAAAGAAAAAACCCAGGATAGCTAAAAGAATACTGTACAATAAAGCAACCTCTGGAGGCATCATGATCCCTGACTTCAAGCTCTACTATAGAGCTACAGTAATAAAAACAACTTGGCACCAGCATAAAAACCAACATGTGAACCAATGGAAATAAATTGAAAACCTTGACATTAATCCACACACATATGAACACCAAATTTTTGACAAAGAAGCCAAAACTGCACAATGGAAAAAAGAAAGTATCTTCAACAAATGGTGCTGGCATAAAATGGATGTCAACATGTAGAAGATTGCAAATAGATCCATATCTGTCACCATGCACAAAACTTAAGTCCAAGTGGATCAAAACCTCAACATAAATCCAGTTACTCTGAACCTGATAGAAGAGAAAGTAGAAAGTAGACTTGAATGCATTGGCACTGGAGATCACTTCCTAAATATAACACCAGTAGCACAGACACTGAGAGCAACAATTAATAAATGGGGCCTCTTGAAACTGAGAAGCTTTTGTAGGGCAAAACACACAGTCAATAAGACAAAACGACAGCCTACAGAATGGGAAAAGATCTTCACCAACCCCACATCCAACAGATGACTGATCTCCAAAATATATAAAGAATTCAAGAAACTAGACATCAAAATACCAAATAATCCAATTAAAAAATAGGGTACAGAGCTAAACAGAGAATTCTCAACAGAAGAATCTCAAATGGCTTAAGACATTTAAAGAATTGCTCAACATCCTTAGTCATCAGGGAAATGCAAATCAAAATGACTCTGAGATACCATCTTATACCTGTCAGAATGGCTAAGATCAAAAACACTGAAGACAGCTTATGTTGGAGAGGATGCAGAGCAAGGGGAACACTCCTCCACTGTTGGTGCAAAATGCAAATTTGTACAACCACTTTGGAAATCAGTATGGCAGTTTCTCAGAAAATTGAGAATCAATCTTCCTCAAGACCCAGCTACACCACTCTTGGGGCATATACCCAAGGAATGCTCAATCATACCACAAGGACACATGCTCAACTATTTTCATAGCAGCATTATTTGTAATAGCCAGAATATGGAAACAACCTAGATACCCCTCAACTGAAGAATGAATAAAGAAAATGTGATACATATACAAATGGAGTACTACTCAGCAGAGAAAAACAATGACATCATGAGGTTTGCAGGCAAATGGATGGAACTAGAAAATATCCTGAGTGAGGTAACCTAGACTCAGAAAGACAAACATGGTATATACTCACTCATAAATGGATACTAGATGTAAAGCAAAGGACAGCCAGACTGCAACCCACAGCTCCAGGGAGGCTAGCTCGTAAAGAGGACCCTAGGAAGGACACATGGATTGCCTAGTGATGGAGAAATGGATGAGATCTACATGAGCAAACTGGAGATGAGGAGGGTAATGGAGGGCAAGGGACGGGGATGAGAACTTAGGGGAGCAGGAGGTTCAAGCTGGAACAGCAACAGAGTGGGAGAGCAAGGAAAGATACACCATGATAAATGAAGGCACCATGGGAATAGGGAGAAGCAGAGTGCTAGGGAGGTTCCCAAGAATCCACAAAGATGTCTCCACCATAGACTACTAGCAATGATCAAGAGGGTGCCTGAGATGACCTACCCTGGTGATCAGATAGCTGAATACCCTAACTGTCATCATAGAACCCTCATCCAGTGACTGATGCAAGCAGATACACAGATCCACGGCCAGGTTCCAGGCAGAGCTCCAATCAATGAGAGAGAGGACAGATTCTATGAGCAAGAGATATTGAGACCATGATTGGAAAAAGTACAGAGACAACTAGCCAAACTAGTGGAAACACATGAACTGTGGACCAATAGCTGAGAAGCCCCCATGGTATTGGTCTAGGCCCTCTGGATAAGCGAAACAGTTGTTTAGCTTGAACTGTTTAGGAGGCCCCCAGGCAGTGGGATCAGGACCTGACCTTAGTGCATGAGCTGGCTTTTTGGAGCCTAGTGCCTTTGGTGATACACTTTGCGCAGCCTTGGTGCAGGGAGGAGGGGCTTGCACCTGCCTCAACTGAATGTACCAGGCTCTGCTGACTCCCATGGGAGACCTTGCCTTGGAGGAGGTGGGAATGGGGGGTTGTTTGGGGGGAAGGCTGGGAGGGTGGGAGGAAGGAGGGCAGGTGAATCTGTGGTTGATATGTAAAATAAATAGAAAATCTCTTAATAAAATAAATAAATAAAAACTGGCATATCTATGGGGAAAAAAAGGTCATTTGAAAGGGAGTAGGGGGTGTGGGAAGAGTTGGGGAGAAGACTGAAGAGACAAATGATGTAATTACAGTTCTCATGCATTATATTCTCAAAAACATAAAAATTTAAATTAAAAATCCTTACAAGGAAAATACAGGTAGTATTATAATTCCTATGCTAAAGTAAAAACTATGAAAAAACGATCTGATTTATAAGTCATGTATTTAGTCAGCATTGTACCTGGGTCTGGAATCAGTTATTGCTTAGGTTTTAGATTCAGTATTTGCCCAGTGTGTTACATATGTATTAAAGAATACCTACAGGAAAAATAAACTAGCAAAGTTACAGATTTTAATAAAAATCTGATTTATAAACCAAAGAAAGAAATTTCAAACAAAACCTGAACCTAGTTTACCAAATTTATACTGTTTATTCCTCACTACTCATTTTTCTTTTCATAAGATCTTGTAATTTTCAAGGACTTTTGTATTTTCTTCCTTCCTTCCTCCCTCCCTGTTTCCCTCCCTCCCTGTTTCCCTCCCTCCCTCCCTCCCTTCCTTCCTCTCTATCTCTCTTTCTCTCTGTCTTTACATTGTTTTTCATTTTACATACCAGTTCCAGTTCACTCTCCCTCTCCTTCTCCCACTCTACCTCCATCTTTCCCCATCCCCCCCATTCCACCATTCCATTCCTCAGACAGGGTAAGGCTTCTGTTGGGGAGTCAAAAAAGTCTGGCATACTACGTTGAGGCTGGACCAAGCCCCTTCCTCCTGTATCAAGGCTGAGCAAGGTATCCCACCCTAGGGAATGTGTTTGAAAAAGCCATTTCATGCACCTGGGATAAGTTCTGATCCCTCTGCCAGGGGCTCTCTAAACAGATCTAGCCACATAACTGTTGGCCACATTCAGAGAGCCTATTTAGGCCCCATGCATGTTCCCCAGCTGTCCATGAGCTCCTACCAGCTTGAGTCACCTGTCTCTATGGTTTTCCACATCATGATCTTGACCTTGCTTGCTCCTGAGATCCCTCCTCCCTCTCTTCAATTGAAGTCAAGGAGCTCAGCCCAGTGCTTGGTTGTGGATCACTGTATCTGCTTCCATCTGTTACTGGATGTAGTTCTGTGATGACAATTAGGGTAGTCACTAATCTGATTATAAGGGAAGATAAGTTCAGGTACCCTCTCCATTATAGCTAGGAGTTTTAGCTGGAGTCATCCTTGTGAATTTCTGGGGATTTCTCCAGTACCAGGTTTCTCCCTAACCCCCTAATGGTTCCCTCTACCAGGATATCTCTTTCATTGTGCTCCCTCTCTGTCCCTCCCTCCACTTGGCCATCTCAGTCACTCCTGTTCCCATCCACTATCCCTTTCCATCTAACCTCCCTCCCAGTTTACCCAGGAGATCTTAACTATTTTCCTTTCTTGGGGCTCTCCATGTGTGTCCCTCTTAGGGTCCTTTTTACCTAGCTTCTCTGGGGTTGTGGACTGTAGCCTGGTTATCCTTTGTTTTGCATCTAATATCCATTTAAGAGTGAGTACATACTGTGTGTGTCTTTCTGGGTCTGAGTTACCTCACTCGGGATGATTGTTTCTAGTTCTATCCATTTGCCTTCAAATTTCATGATGTCATTGTTTTTTGTTTTTTGTTTTTTTAACCACTGAGTAATACTCCATTGTGTAAATGTACCACATTTTCCTTATCCATTCTTCAGGTGAGGGGCATCTAGGTTGTTTCCCGGTTCTGGCTATTACAAATAATTACAATAATTCTGCTATGCACATGGTTGAGCATGTGTCCTTGTGGTATGAGCATCGTTTGAGTACACGCTCAATAGTGGTATTGCTGGGTCTTGAGGTAGATTGATTCTCAATTTTCTGAGAAACTGCCATACTGATTTCCAACATTGCTGTATAAGTTTGCACTCCCACCAACAGTGTAGGAGTGTTCCCCTTACTCTACATTCTCTTCAACATAAGCTGTCATCAGTGTTTTGATCTTAATCATTCTGACAGGTATAAGATGGTATCTCAGAGTCATTTTGATTTGCATTTCCCTGATGACTAAGGATGTTGAGCAATTCCTTAAATGTCTTAGCCATTTGATATTCTTCTGTTGAGAATTCTCTGTTTAGCTCTGTACTCTACTTTTAATTGGATTATTTGGTATTTTGATGTCTAGTTTCTTGAGTTCTTTTATATATTTTGGAAATCAGCCCTCTGTCACATGTGGGGTTGGTGAAGATCTTTTCCCATTCTATAGGCTGCTGTTTTGTCTTGTGGACCATGTCCTTTGTCTTACAGAAGCTTTTCAGTTTCAGGAGGTTCCATGTGTTAATTGTTGTTCTCAGTGTCTGTGCTACTGGTGTTTTATTTAGGAAGTAGTTTCCTGTGCCAATGCATTCGAGACTACCTTTTACTTTCTCTTCTATCAGGTTCAGTGTATCTGGATTTATATTGAGGTCTTTGATCCTCTTGGACTTGAGTTTTGTACATGGTGACAGATATGGATCTATTTGTAATCTTCTACATGTTGACATCCAGTTATGCCAGCATCATTTGTTGAAGATGCTTTTGGTTTTTCATTACATAATTTTAGCTTCTTTTTCAAAAATCAGTTGTTCATAGGTGTTTGGATTAATGTCAGAGTCTTCAATTCATTTCCATTGATCCACATGTCTGTTTTAATGCCAATACTAAGCTGTTTTTTAATACTTAAGTGCTAGGGGATATTTTTCTGTACATTGTAAATATATGTTGTTCCCATTGGTTAATAAATAAGCTGCTTTGGCCGTGGCAAGGCAACTTAGAGACAGTTAGGAAATCCAAAGAGAGAAAAAAAGAGGGGGGGAGGTGGAATCTAGGGAGACAGCTGCCATCACTGAAGGAAAAACAAGATGCCAACAGACCAGTAAAGCCACAGAACACATAGCAAAACATAGATTAATAGAAATGGGTTAATTTAAGATATAAGAGCTAACTAACACGGAGTTTGCCATAGACCATATAGTTTGTAAATAATATTAAGCCTCTAAATGATTATTTTATTAGTGGTTTCAGGACTGCAGGGCCAGGCAGGATGGGAGAAACCACTGGACTATACTATATCTCTACAGTAGAGCTTGAAGTCAGGGATGGTGATGCCTCTGAAAGTTCTTTTATGGTACAGGATTGTTTTGGCTATCCTGGGTTTTTTGTTTTTCCATACGAAGTTGAGTATTATTCTTTCAATAATTATGTTGGGATTTTGATGGAGATTGCATTGAATCTGTAGATTGCTTTTGGTAAGATTGCCATTTTTACTATGTTGATCCTACCTATCCAAGAGCATGGGAGATCTTTCCATTTTCTGATATCTTCTTCAATTTCTTTCTTGAAAGACTTGAAGTTCTTGTCATACAGGTCTTTTACTTGCTTATTTAGAGTTACCCCAAGGTATTTTATGTTGTTTATGGCTGTTGTAATGTATGATGTTTCTCTGATTTCTTTCTCAGCCCGTTTATCATTTGTACATAGGAGGGCTACTGATTTTTTTGAGTTAATCTTGTATACCACCACATTACTGAAGGTGTTTATCATCTGTAGGAGTTCCCTGTTAGAATTTTTGTGGTCATTTATATATATACTATCATATCATCTGCAATTAGCAAAAGTTTGACTTCTTCCTTTCCAATTTGTATCCCCTTGATCTCTTTTTGTTGTCCTATTGCTCTACCTAGAACTATGAATATTATATTGAATAGATATGGAGAGAGCAGACAGCCTTGTCTTGTTCCTGATTTTAGTGGAATCACTTTGAGTTTTTTTTCCATTAAGTTTGATGTTGGCTGTTGGCTTGCTGTATATTGACTTTATTATGTTTCAGTGTGTTCCTTGTATCCCTCATCTTTCCAAGACTTTTATCATGAAGGGGTTGGGTTTTGTTGAAGGCTTTTTTCAGCATCTAATGAGATGATCATGTGGTTTTTTTTCTTTCAGTTTATCTATATGGTGGATTGCATTTACAGATTTTTTTTTTTTTTTAAAGATTTATTTATGTGTTCTGTCTGCACATATCCCTGCAGGCCAGAAGAGGGCACCAGATTTCACTACAGATGGTTGTGAGCCACCATGTGGTTGCTGGGAATTGAACTCAGGACCTTTGGAAGAGCAGTCAGTGCTCTTAGCCTCTGAGCCATCTCTCCAGCCCCACATTTACAGATTTTTGTATGTTGAACCATCCCTGCATTTCTGGGATGAAGCCTACTTGATCATGGTGGATGATTTTTCTAATGTGTTCTTGGATTCAGTTTGCCAGTGTTTTATTGAGTATTTTTGTGTCAATGTTCATGAGGGAGATTAGTCTGTAATTCTCTTTCTTAGTTGTTTCTTTTAGTGGTTTGAGCATCAGGGTAACTGTAGCCTCATAAAAAGAGTTTGGCAATGTTCCTTCTGTTTCTATAGTGTGGAACAACTTGAGGAGTACTGATATTAGATTTCTTTGAAATTATGGTAGAATTCTGAGCTGAAACCATCTGGTACTGGGAATTTTTTTTTTTGTTGGGAGACTTTTGATGACTGATTCTATTTCCTTAGAGGTTATAGGTATATTTAAATTGTTTATCTTGTCTGATTTAATTTTGGTATGTGGTAAATTTCTATCCAGAAAATTGTCCATTTCTTTCTTTCATATTTTCCAATTTTGTGCAGTACATGTTTTTGAAGTATGATCAAATGATTCTCTGGATTTCTTCAGTGTCTGTTATGCCCCCTGTTTTCATTTCTGATTTTGTTGATTTGGATATTCTCTCTCTGCCTTTTGGATAGTTTGGATAAGGGCTTGTTGATTTTCTCAAAAAACCAACTCTTTGTTTCATTGATTCTTTGTATTGTTCTCTTTGTTTCTATTTTATTGATTTTAGCCCTCATTTTGATTATTTCCTGTCATCTACAGGGTGAGTTTGATTCCTTTTGTTCTAGAGCTTTCAGATGTGCTGTTAAGTCACTAGTGTGAGATCTCTCCACATTATTTATGTAGGCACTTAGTGCTATAAACTTTCCTCTTAGCATTGCTTTCATAGTTTCCCATAAGTTTGAATATGCTGTGCATTCATTTTCATTGAATTCTAGGAAGTCTTTAATTTTTTTTCTTTATTTATTCCTTGACCCTGTGGTGATTCAGTTGAACATTGTTCATTTCCATTATTCTGTAGGCTTTCTGCCATGAGTGTTGTTTTGAATTCTTTAAGCCATGGTGATCTGATAAGATACAGGAGGTTATTCCAATTTTTTTTGTATCTGTTGAGGTTTGCTTTGTTACCAAGTTTGTGGTTAATTTTAGAGAAAGTCCCATGAGGTGCTGAAAAGAAGGTATTTTGTGTGTGTGTGTGTGTGTGTGTGTGTGTGTGTGTGTGTGTGTGTGTGTGTTTGTGTGTGTTTGGGTGAAATGTTCTATAGATGTCCATTTGAGTCATAACATCCATTAGTTCCCTTATTTCTCTGTTACATTTCTGTCTGGCAGACTTATCCAGTGGTGAGAATGGGGTGTTGAAGTCCCCCACTATTAGTGTGTGTGGTTTGATGTGTGATTTAAGCTTTAGTAATGTTTCTTTTACAAATGTGGTTGCTCTTATATTTGGGGCATAGATGTTCAGAATTGAGACTTCATCTTGATGGATTTTTCCTGTGATGAATATGAAATGTCCTTCTCCATCTCTTTTGATTGATTTTAGTTTGAAGTCTATTTTGTTAGATATTAGGATAGCTATACCAGCTTATTTCTTAGGTCCATTTGATTGGAAAATCTTTTCCCAACCTTTTACTCTGAGGTGATATCTGTCTTTGAGGTTGAAGTGTGTTTCTTGTATGCAGCAGCAGAATGGGTCCTGTTTTTGTACCCATTCTGTTAGCTTGTCTTTTTATAGATGAATTGAGATAATTGATATTAAGAGATATTAATGGCCAGTGATTGTTATTAATTCGTGTTAATTTTGGTTTTGGTAGTGGTGGTGGTAGCGTTTGTGTGTTTCCCTTCTTTGGAGTTTGTTGGTTATCTATTGCCTGTGTTTTTGTGGGTGCAGCTAATTTCCTTGGGTTAGAATTTTTTTTTTAGTAGTACTTTCTGTAGGGCTGGTTTTGTGGATAGGTATTGTTTAAATCTGGCTTTGTCATGGAATATCTTGTTTTCTCCATCTATGATGATTGAAAGTTTTGTTAGGTATAGTAGTCTGGGCTGGCACCCATGGTCTCTTATTGTCTGCAGAACATCTGTCCAGGACCTTCTAGCTTTCAGAGTCTCCGCTGAGAATTCTAGTGTAATTCTGATAGGTCTGCCTTTATACTTGGCCTTTTTCCTTTGCAACTCTTAGTACTCTTTCTTTTTTTCTGTATGTTTAGTGGTTTGACTATTATAAGGCAAGGGGACTTTTTTTTTTTGGTCCAGTCTATGTGGTGTTCTGTAAGCTTCTTGTACTTTCATAGGCTTGTCCTTCTTTAGGTTGGGAAAGTTTTCCTCTATGACTTTGTTGAATGTATTTTCTGTGCCTTTAAGATGGAATTCCCCTTCTTCTATCCCTATTTTTCTTAGGTTTGGTCTTTTCATGGTATCCCAGATTTCCTGGATGTTTTGGGTTAAGAATTTGTTGGATTTAGCATTTTCTTTAAACAATGTATCTATTTTCTTTATCGTATCTTTTACACCTGAAATTCTCTCTTCCATCTCTTGCATTCTGTTGGTTATGCTTGCATCTGTAGTTCCTGATCTTTTACCCAGGTTTTCCATTTCCAGAATTCCCTCTGTTTGTGTTTTCTTTATTGCCTCTATTTCCATTTTCAAATCTTGAACTGTTTCCTTCACCTGTTTTTTTCTTAGCTTTCTTGAAGGGGTTTATTGATTTCTTCCAACTGTTTTGTCTTTTCCTCCATTTCTTAAGGAAATTTTTCATTTCCTCTTTAAGGGCCTTTATCATCTTTATAAAGTTATTTTTTAGGTTGTTTTTTTCTGCTTTTTCTACATTGGGGTGTTCAGGTCTTGCTGTTGTAGAACCACTAGTTTCCGGTGGTGCCATATTGCTCTTTATGTTGCTGAATGTATTCTTACACTGTTGTCTACTCATCTCTTCCTCCACTTGGTGCAGGTGGGACCCGTGGCTTAGGTGGTTGCTCTTCTTCTGGGTGCAGTTGGGGCCTATGGCTCTGATGATCTCTGAGCCTCAGGTGATGTTTGTGGGTATTGGGAGGCAGCTGCCAGGTCACTGGGGCTTTGATGTCTGAGGGTGAGGGAGAGGCAAGAGAAGTACCCCTGGGGACTAGAGTCTAGGGAACAGGGCTGTCCACCTGGGTGCCCAGACACTCACATCCTCCTCTAGGTGCAGGTGGTTCCTGTGGTAGCTCCTCCTCCAGGTGCAGGTGGGGCCCTAGTGGTCACTGATGAGGCTGGGATGGCTAGAGGTAAGTAGATGCTGCTGTAGTATCTCTGGGGCTTAGGTGTCAGTATATAAGGTAGAGACAGGAGATGTGCCCCTGGAGGCTAGGTCCTAGGCAGCAGGGCTATTCAGCTAATGTTATTTTTCAAGCTGTTATTTTTTAACAGCTGAGTAATAATCCATTATGTAAATGTAGCACATTTACTCTATCTATTCTTCTGTTGAGGGACATCTAGGTTGTTTCCAATTTCTGGCTACCATGAAAAGCAGCAATAAACATGGTTGAACATGTTTCCTTGTGGTAGGATGAAGTGTGATTTGAGTATTTGCCCAAGAATGGTAAAGCCTTTTGTGTTTTCTGTTGAATTCTGTTTAGATCTGTAACACATTTTTAATTGGGTTGTTTGGTTAGTCTTGAGATTTTTATATAATTTGGGTATTAAACTTCTACTAGCTGTGGAGTTGTTATAAACTTTTCCCATTCTGTAGGCTGTCACTTTGTAAGAATGATGGTGTCCTTTGTCTTACAGAAGCTTTTCAGTTTCATGAGGCCCCATTTATCAATTGTTTAATTTTGTGTCCACACTAACAGTGTTCTGTTCCGAAAGTCATCTCTTGTGTCTACAAGTCAAGACTATTCCCTATTTTCTCTTCAGTAAGGTGCAGTGTATCTGGTCTTATGTTGAGGTCTTTGATCTATTGGGAGTTGTTCTGTGAAGGGTTGTAAGTATGGATCTATTTTCATTCTTCTACATGCGTTCATCCTATTTTACCAGAACCATTTGTTGAAGTTGTTCTTTTTTCCAAAGTGTATTTCTGGCTTCTTTATAAAAAATCAGGTGCCAAAAGAGTGTGGATTTATGTGTGGTTCTTCAATTCTGTTCCATGCATCAACACATCTTTGTTTTTTATGCCAATACTATATGGTTTTTGTTAATATAACTTTCTAGTACAACTTAAAATCAGGAATAATGAGATCTCCAGCAGTTCTTTTATTGTTCAAATTGTTTTAGCTATCCTAGATTTTTGTTTTTCAATATGAAGTTGAAAATTGTCCTTTCAAGTTCTATGAAGAATTGTGTTGGGAATTTTGATGGGGATTACACTGAATCAGTAGATTGCTTTTGGTAAGATGGCCATTTTTAGTATGTTAATCCTACTGATCCATGAGCATGGGAGATCTTTCCATCTTCTAATATTTTCTTCAAGTTCTTTTTTCAAAGACTTTAAGTTTTCATCATATAAATCTTTTACTTTCTTGAGTAGAGTTACCCCAAGATGTTTTATATTATTAGTGGCTATGGGGATAGGTGTTGTTTCTCTGAGTGTTTTCTCAGTCCATTTGTCATTTGTATATGGTAGGGCTACTGATTTTTGTGGGTTTATTTTGCATCCAATTACTTTGCTGAAAGGTTTATCAGGTGTATGAGTTCCCTGGTGGAATATTTAGGTTCACTTATGTATACTATCATATCATCTGCAAATAAAGATTCATTGACTTCTCTCTTTCCAGTTTGCATCCCTTTGATTTCCTTCAGTTGTCTTATTGCTGTAGTTAAGAGTTCAAGTAGTATGTTGAATAGATAGAGAGTGGACAGCCTTGTCTTGCTTGTGATTTTAGTGGAGTTGTTTTGAGTTTTTCTCCATTTAAGTTAATGTTGGCTACAGGTGTACTGTGAGCTGCCTTTATTATTTTGAGTATGTCCCCTGTACGCTTAAACTCTCCAGGATTTTAATCATGAAAAGGTGTTAGACTTTTTCAAAGGTCTTTTCTCCATCTACTGAGATGACCGTGTGTAGTTTTTTTTTCTTTTAGTTCGTTTATATGGTGGATTACATCTGTTGATTTTCACGTTGTTCCATCTCTGCATCTCTCAGATGAAGCCTCCTTGATCATGGTGGATGATCTTTTCGATATATTCTTGGATTTGGTTTTCAACTATTTTATTGATTATTTTTGTATCTAAGTTTATAAGGGAAAGTGGTCTGTAATTTTCTTTCTCTGTTGGGTATTCATGTGGTTTGGGTATCAGGAAAACTGTGTCCTCATAAAATTAATTGGGCTATGTTCCTTTTGTTTCTATTTTGTGGAACAATTTACAGAGTATTAGCATTAACTCTTCTTTGAATATCTGGTGAATTCTGCACTCAAAACACCTGGCCCTAGGCTATTTTTAGTTGGAAGACTTTTAATAACTGTTTCTACTTCACTAGGAGTTATGCACCAGTTTAAATTGCTTGCCTGATCTTAATTTAACTTAATTTAAGTGATACCTATTCAGAAAATTATTCATTTCTTTTAGATTTTTCAATTTAGTGGAGTACAAGTTTTTAAACTACACCTTCACGATTCTATGGATTTCCTCTGTCTGTTGTTATGTCCTCCCTTTCATTTCTGATTTTGTTACTTTGGACATTCTCTTTCTGACTTTTAGTTCATTTCAATGAGGGTTTATCTATCATACTGGATTTCTCAAAGAACCAATCTTTAATTGATTCTTTGTATTGTTCTCTTTGTTTCTATTTTAATTGATTTCAACCTTGGCTTTGATTATTCCTTGCCATCTACTCCTTTGTGTGTGATTTCTTCTTTTTGTTTCAGGTGTTCTGTTATATTGCTATCATGAGAACTCTTCTGTGGAGTCCTGCCCCACTGGGAACCTAGGTCCCCTGAGAAGGGAGCCCTGGAACTGAGGAAAGGTAAATGCACTGCTCACCAGCCTCCCTTTTACCCGGGAGACAATCAGATGCAGCAAGAAGCCAAGTCAGGTAGGGATTCATTTATTTAAAAACAACAAGTTCCTTTTAAAGCATAAAGAAAATGAGACCGGGACGGGGGAGGGGCAAATGCCCGATTGTGCGGATCAGCTTAAAGGTTACCCAATAACGCACCTGCCTAGTCTACAGAATTTACAGTGTTGTCTATGAGGGAATTATGTACTAACATCATCTTTCTTGACCTGAAGCACCAATCATATTTTTTTTGTATATAACTTGGGTTCCACCCTCTACACTCTCCCTCAGGACCAGCTTTACTAGCACCTGGCTCCATAGGCCCTTCCCCCACATGCTTCAATTGTTTTTTTTAAATTAATTTTTTTATGTAGGTACTTGGTGCTATGTACTTGCCTCTTAAAACCTCTAGGTCTGCTCTTTTTTGAAGGGAAACAGAGGAGCAGTGGATCTAGGGGAAAGAGGAGGTGAGGGGATTATGAGGAGGGGATGGAGTGGAAGATAAAGACAGGATTATTATATGAGAGAATAACTTTTGTTGTATTCCATAATTTTGGGTATGTTGTGTATTTATTTTCATTTAATTCTGGAAATTTTTTGTAGTGGTTTGAATGAAAATGGCCTATGTAGGCTCGTAGTGAGTGACATTATATATTGATCTGGCCTGGTATGGCCCTTTTGGAAGAAGTGTTCCACTGGGTTTTGAGGTTTCAGAAGTACAAGCCAAGCCCAGTGTCTGTCTGTCTTCCTGCTGCCTGCCAAACCACATGTAGAACTGTTACCTCTCTAATATCATGTCTGCCTGTGTGCCACCATGCTTACTGCCATGATGATAATCAACTAAACTTCTGAACTGTAAACCATCCCCAATTAAATGTTTTTATTTAAAAAGAGTTGCCATGGTCATGGTGTCTCTTTACAGCAATAGAAACTCTAATATAGTCTTTAATTTCTTTATTTCTGTCTTGACCCATTTTTCATTTGGTAGAGTTGTTCAGTTTCCATGAGTTTGTAAGCTTTCTGTTGATATCAACCTCTATTCTGTGGTGGCTTAATAGGATGCAGTGAGTTATTTCAATTTTTGTGTATCTGTTGAGACTTGCTTTGTGTCCAAGCATGTGGTCAGTTTTGGAGAAAGTTCAATGAGGTGCAGAGAAAGTATATTCTTTTTAGTTTGGGTGAAGTATTCTATAAACATGTTTGGTCTATTTAGTTTATAGCATTTGTTAGCTCAAGTATTTCCCTGTTTAATTTTTGTTTGAATGACCTGCATATTGGTGAGAGTGGGGTATTGAAGTTACACACTGTCGCCACATGAGGGTCAATATGTAATATAAGCTGTAGTAGTGTTGCTTTTTACAAACTTTGGTGCCCTTGTGTTTGGGGCATAGTTGTTAAGAATTGAAATGTTATCTTGGTGTTTTCCTTTGTGGGTATGTAGTGTCCTTTCCCATCTCTTCTGATTAGTTTTGGTTTGAAGTCTGTTTTGTTAGATAGTAAAATGGCTGCACCACCTTGCTTCTTAGGTTCATTTTTTGGAATATCTCTTTTCAAATCTTTACTCAGAGGGAATGTCTATTCTTGGTTTTGAGGTGTGTTTCTTGAATGCAACAGAAGGATAGATCTTGTTTTCTTATCCATTCTATTGATGTCTATGTCCTTTATTGGGCAGTTGAGATCACAGCTATTGAGATATCAATGACCAATGATTGTTGATTCCTGTTGTGTTGTTGTTGTTGTTATTGTGTTGTTGTTGTTGGTGGTGGTGTGTTTGTGTGTGTGTGTGTATGTGTGTTTTACCTTCTTTTCGTCTTGCTGGTATGAGATTATTCCCTATGTTTTCATGGTTGTAGTTAACCTCCTTAGGTTGCCATTTTCCTTCTAGCACCTTCTGTAGAGCTAAATTTGTAGATAAATACTGATTAAATTTGGCTTTTGTCTTATTTAGGGTTTCTATTGCTATGAAAAGACACCGTGACCCAGAAACTCTTATAAAGGTGTTGCGACCACCTCGACCAGCAAGGAAGACACAACACTGAGCTCTTCTTTCTGCTGTTTATTCAGGAACCTTGAACAATCTTCTGACCCTAGGGAAAGCCAGCCCACGCCCTTTATAGCCACTGAGCAACCAACCCCGTAGTGCACGTGGACAATGCCGATAGGGTCAGACATACACAAGCAAGCCAGATTCTACGCCCAAGCCAAATAAGGAGTTGTTTATCTCAGAGAACACCCGCCATCGGGAAGGTGGAAGCCGGATGCCAGCGCCATCTTTGAGGCGCGGCCGTGCACGGCTCTCTACATAAAGGAAAACATTTAATTGAGGTGACTTGCTTACATTTTCAGAGGTTTAGTCCATTATCATCATGGCAGAATGCAGGCAGACATGGTACTGGAGAAGTAGCTGAGAATTTACATCTTGCAAGCAACAGAAAGTGATCTGAAACACTGGGCGATATCTTGAGCATATATGAGGCCTCAAACCCTGCCTCTACAGTGACATACTTCCTCCAACATGACCACACCTACTCCACCAAGGTCACATCTCCTTATAGTGCCAATCCCTTTGGGGCCATTCTCTTTCAAACCGCCACAGCTTTATTATGGAATATCTTATTTTCTCCATCTATGGTGATTGAAAGTTTTGCTGGGTATAGTAGTCTAGGCTGGTATCTGTGGTCTCTCAGAGCCTGTAGAACATCTGTCCAGGCTCTTCTGGCTTTTATTAGAGTGTCCATGAAAAAGTCAGGTATAATTCTAATTGGTCTGCCTTTATGTTACTTCGTCTTTTTCCTTTTTAGCTTTTAACATTTTTTTTATTGTTCTATATATTTAGTATTCTGATTATTATGTGCTGAGAGGGACTTTCTTTTCTGGTTCCACCTGTTTAGTGCTCGGTATGCTTCTTGTACCTTTTATTCACATCTCCTTTTTTAGGTTAGGAAAATTTTATTCTATGGTTTGGTTGAAAATATTTTCTGGGCATTTGAGCTAGGTTTCTTCTCCTTCCTCTATTCCTATTATTCTTAGATTTAGTCTTTTCATAGTGTCCCATCTTTCCTGGATATTTTGTCAGCAGTTTTTTAGAATTACCATTTTCTTTGACTGATGTATCAATTTCTTCTATCATACCTTCAACACCTGATATTTTCTCATCCTCTCTTGCATTCTGTCAGTGAAGCCTGCCTCTGTGGTTTCTTTTCAAATTTCTAAGTTTTTCATTTACAGAATTCCCTGTTTGGTTTGTTGTTGTTGTTGTCGATTCTATTTTCATTTTCAAGTCTTGAATTGCCTTATTCATTTTCTTCCTCCACTTGTCTTTTCCTGTATTTAAGGAACTTATTCATTTCCTCCCACTGTTTGTTTTCCTGGACTTCAAGGGATTTATTAATTTCCTCTTTAAGGACCTCTATCATCTTCATACAGACTGTTTTAAGATCTTTTTTCTAGTGCTTTCAGCTAAATTGGAATATTCAGGGCCTGTTTTGGTATGCCATGGAATAATCTTTCTACACTGTAAATATGTATTGCTCTCATTGTAAATAAAAAGCTGATTGATCCATAGCGAGGCAGGATTTTCAGTGCAGAGAAAATGTTGGGAAGGAGAGCAGGGTCTGAGAGGTCTCTGGGAAATACAGAGGGAAGAAGACATACTGGAGGACAGGTAAAGTCATGAGCCATGTGGCAATACATAGATTAATAAAAATGAGTATATTTAAGTGTGTAAGAATTAGTTGGTAATAAGCCTGAGCTATCAACCAAGCATGTATAATTTATATTAAGTCTCCATGTCAGGTATTTGGGAACTGGTGGGCAGGAAAGAAAAGTCTGTCTACAGTGGTATGGTTGCAGGGCTGTTTCCCTGGACTGTTCACCTGGACTGTTTTTCAAATGAATGCCTGCTGGTGGTACTGGAGCTTGAAATAATGGGATGAGTTGGGGGAAGGAAGGTTGTAGGAAAAGATCTTTGTGGTCCACTGGGGATGGGGTCAGAGAAGAAGGGGAGACTGCAGCAGGTGTTCTGCAACAGAGCTGGGGGTGAGACTGGGTGGACTGAATCTGGTGGAGCAGAAGAAGTGAAGATTTGCCAATTCATATTTTTCAAACCACCTGACCAATATACTCCCATCCTTTTAGACAGACTTTTTAGACAATGGATTGGGGAAGAGGGATTGAGTCTGCTCCTTATCAGGTTCTGAAGATGATAAATATGATGTCCATGCCAAACACTCTTGGCTCTCTTCTGTGTAATCCAGATTGCTGACCTAGTAAAAAGCTTTACCTCCAAGGCCACCTTCCCAGAGGTTGATGATCAATGGCAAAGGCACCATGGTGTAGAAGATGCATGAGGAAAGTCTTACCTATGTCTCAAGTCTCTCACTCAGTGACATAGATGATGAGCTCAAAGTCATTCTGAGCCTTGCCAGTCATGAGATCTATGCACAAATCATCCCAGCCCCCCTAGTGTCAGTTCATGGGTCTTTGGGCCTGCTCTCTTCTTCTGGCTCTGAGGACAGAGTACATCCTGATTTACCTTCTTACCTGAACAGGTGTGGACAACTGTGTGAGCTTCCAGATCAGTCAGTATGTTGAGAGTTTTTGTGATCTCTTGGGGCCAGGCTGCAATCTTAAGTTGAGCTTCTATAAGAAAAGACTTCTGTGAAGAAGACAACTTGCCCTAACAGCAGCATTTGACTATGCTGGAACTTGTAGTTTTCTAGGTATTGTAAAACTGGGCTAAACCTCTTCCTGGGTGGATTCTGGATGTCCAAATTCCAGGCCATCAACCTAAGCAGTCAGCTATGTACTCAGAATCTGCTTCCTTTAGCACACTGTGTGATGATGTTTTGTGTATGCTCTAACAAAGCTTGCCTAAAGATCAGAGGGCAAAGCCAGCCACTAGTTAGCCATAGAGGCCAGTCAGTGGTGACATACACCTTTGATGTCAGCTTTTGGGATCTCATGCCTTTAATCCTAGCACTAGGGAGGTGAAGACAGGAAGTGATATGGCTGGGTAGAGAGAAGAATGTAAGGTGGGAGGAGACAGGAACCCAGTGCCCTTTCAGTCTGATGATTTTGTAGAGGTAAGAACTCTAGTGGCTTGCTGCTCTGCTTCTCTTATCTTTCAGCTTTCACCATGACATCTGACTCTGGGTTATTATTATTATTATTATTATTATTATTATTATTATTATTAAGATCAATTAGAATTTGTGCTACAACACTGGGTTTCTTTGCTAATCCCTGGGCTTCTTTCAGAGGCATCATACAGGTAGCCCATGTGATCTTTGGCCCTAGACATGAGTTTCTCGAAGGCAACTGAATTAGCTCTCACCACACTTGCTTGGCTCAGCCAGTGAGGACGACCTCTCAGTGGGCACCCAACCCCACAGTGTCTAGGACCTGTTGAGGGTACACAGGACCCTTCAAGGAAGGGCTTTGGTCTGGTGGGCCATATTCAAAGCCTGAAGCCCCTGAAGCAGGTCCCCTCAGTCATGTGGCAGGGGGAGGGCCTTTGTCACTTTTATCTAAGGACTGGAGATCTGGAGGGCACCCCAGGGAACAAGCCCAGCCTCTGAAGGAGCACCATTGAAATTTGCTATCTTAGGCTCCCCAGCTACCCAGTGAGGTTCTGAGGTGTCTCCAGAGGAACTTTGCCTATGTTGACCTCCAGGACCTGGGTGTACTACAAGGGGATGTTCAGGGATGATATACTCCTCTTGGAGACATCCACACCTCCTGTCTTAGGTGTTAGAGGTATTCTGAGGGAGTGCTTTTAAACCTATCTGTATCTGTGGATGGATACTATCAAAATATCAAATGTGCCTTCAAGATAGAGATTTGAGTACTAGAAAGATGGCTCAGTAGCTAAGTGTGCTTGCTACTCTTACAGAGAGCTGGAGCTCAGTTCTAAGTAGCTACATAGGATGGATGGGTCACAACTGTCTATCACAACAGCTCCAGGGAATTTCACACCCTGGAGGGGTGACTCCAGTGGGCATACTCAGAGACATAGAAATAAAAACAAAAAACATTTATACATGATTATAGGCATTATATTTTTATCGGTAGTAGCTTTTCACCCACTCCTCCTCCTCCTCCTCCTCCTCCTCCTCCTCCTCTTGTTCCTCCTTCTCTGCCTCTTCCCCTGGTGCCTCAAACTCTACCACCTCCTCCAACTCTTCTTCCTCTGCCTCCTCCTCCGCCGCTGCCGTCTCCTCCTCCTCCTCCTCCTCTTCTTCTTCCTCCTTCTCTGCCTCTTCCCCTGGTGCCTCAAACTCTACCACCTCCTCCAACTCTTCTTCCTCTGCCTCCTCCTCCGCCGCTGCCGTCTCCTCCTCCTCCTCCTCTTCTTCCTCCTTCTCTGCCTCTTCCCCTGGTGCCTCAAACTCTACCACCTCCTCCAACTCTTCTTCCTCTGCCTCCACCTCCTCCTCCGCCGCCGCCTCCTCCACCGTCTCCTCCACCTCCTCCTCCTCTTCAAGCATATCTTCATCTGAAGATTGAGGTGGGCCTTGGTACAGTACATTTATCGCTAGGGATAGAGTAGGAATAGGTTCAAAATAGGGAAGGAGTCATGGCACAAAGTGTAGCAGGAATCTTAAAGAGTCTTATTAATAAAATCAAACCTGTGAGCCAGGTATTGGGGTGAAGCTGGAAGATCAGAGATACAGAACAGGCCACAGCTAACCTCACCTGGCCAACTTCTCAGCTGATCTTGTTTCCTCAGACTGGAAGCCTCTGTGTCCTCATATCTGAATGGCTCTCAGCTGAATTGTGCTGCTCAAAACCTAAAAGCTTAACCAGCCAAATGCTTCTAGTCTCTGGCCCTCACGCCTTATATACCTTTCTGCTATCTTCCATCACTCCCTGGGATTAAAGGCTTGCTTTCTAAGGGATTAAAGGTGTGAGTCACCATGCTTGGCTGTATCCTTGAACAGATGGATTTCTGCCTCTGGAATGCTAGGATTAAAGGCGTGTGCTACCACTACCTATCCTAAGTGTCTAGTGACTGTTCTGTTCTCTGACCCCAGATAAGTTTATTAGGGTACACGATATTTTGGGGAACACAATATCACCACAACAAAGCTCTGGGACATTGCTGGTATTTCTTGCAGGGACCAAGTTGACCATCCTAGGTGAGTGACTGTTCCCACAGGTGCCACCATCCATGCTAACAACATTGTTTGGGACAATTTTCTATTGGCTGTTGTTCTGTTGTTTGTAACTTTTGGATGTTTCCCTTGGGTCTCCTTTCACATCAGAAACAAAACTTTGCTTGCTAACTGTGCTGTGCTTAGCATCCCTGTTCCCACTCTGTTCAGCTCCCCTGCTTTCCTCAGCTAGGCAAGAACAGCACTTCACCTCTTTTCCACAAGTAATGGTGTGACCAGATGACCTGTTAAGACTCAATTGTATCTAGCTGGGCATGTCCCTAAGCAATGTCCCATTGTATACACTTCCTGTTGGGATTTTGGTTGTCCCATAAACTCTGTAAAGGACTCAGGTGAGGCCACATTTCAAGGGAAGGGGATGACAACTGGGTACACATGCATAAAACAGGAATGAATCCAGGGATCCATGATGGATGGTTAGGTCCGATCAGGTGGGCCAATCAACTCAGTATGCAGAATCAGGAATAAGGCAGCAGGGACACAATTTCATGGATTACTAGGCATAAAGAGAAGAGTCCCCATTCCACTCAGGAAATAGGGAGGAGGGTGGAGAAGGCTCTGGGTAAAGGACAGAAGAGTGGTCAAATGATGTGGCCAGTGAAGTGGGCTCCTTTTTTGCTGTGGACACATTGATTAGAAAGAGTCGTCCCTGAGTTTACACAAGGCAGAATCAATGCATCAGAAGTACAAGAATACAGGGCAGGCAGACATACTTTGCAATGAAGAAAAACCCTCACCCTACTGCAGGGGTTCCATAAAAGACATTGGGGGAATATACTCTCCTTTGATTCATACTCTAGACCAGTGGAGACAGGTGAGAACTATACTAAGCATGAAGCTGTATCAGTTCCAGACCGCTTAGAGTACAGACATGGCAAGGTGATCTGATGAGACAGGGCAGGAAACTGAGGTTCAGACATACAGAGGATAAGTCAGAGAGGACTCAAGAGATAAAATACAAGTGGCCATGCACTTTAATTCCTGGGATTTTGTGCATCCATGATGAACTAGTAATATCTGGAAAGGAGGCCTTATCTGGACCACAGAGTCCCAGATCCATGCTCAAGTACTAGGTCAGAAGCTCCAAGATAGGTGTCAATGTGTCCTTTGACTCATTCGCCCTAAAGGTCAGTCTAGTGTGAGGAGCACAGGCTGGAAATGAGCTCACACACAGCCTTCCTTCTGTCCCTGTCCCCACTGACACCTTGTCCACATGACAGAGTAGACCCAGAATGCAATGTTGTTACCTACCTGGACTTGCAAGACTTGCAAGACTTGAAATTTTCCTCAATGCCCAAACCTGCGTTTTAGAAGCACCTGGAAGAAAGCAACAGAGTGGCTCATTCTGCCTACAGAAGATACAGCCACATCAGCTCACACCACATCAGCCTCAGCTTCCCACTGGTTCCTTGACATCTTAGGTTATGGAAGGTGATTCAGTGAGGCCAGTCTACTCACTCTGCTACCCACCCATAGATTGCCCTTTATATAAAGACTGAATGGGGGCTGGAGAGGTGGCTCAGAGGTTAAGAGCACTGGCTGCTCTTCTAGAGGTCCCGAGTTCAATTCCAAATAAACACATGATGGCTCACAGCCATCTATAATGAGATCTGGTGCCCTCTTCTGGCACACAGGCATACATGCAGGTAAAACACTGCATATAGAATAAATAAATAAATAAACAAACAAATTAATAGATAGAAGAAGGCACTTCAAGATTTTAAGGAAAAAGAAGACTGAATGGAAACATGGACGTACTGTTACAAGTCCTGCAGGACCAGCCAGAAGAGGATTCACTTCTGCATTATTGGGCCCACACTACAAGACCTTTGTACTCAGGTTCATGTCACTGACTACCGAGAGTTGTGATCCACTGACAGTTTCTTCTATCACAACTCACCAATCAAAAGTGAGCACCAGCTATACACATATTTCCAGACTACATCAGAATACACACAATTTCCAAGGAAAGCTACTAATTACAACCGATGGCTAGGAGCTTTGGCAGTGACAGAGGCAGGAAGAATGGGTGTTCCGGTGAAGACCATACTTTTATTTATTTATTTATTTTTATTTATTTATTTTTTTTGGTTTTTCGAGACAGGGTTTCTCTGTGTAGCTTTGCACCTTTCCTGGAACTCGCTTTGGAGACCAGGCTGGCCTCAAACTCACAGAGATCCACCTGCCTCTGCCTCCCCAGTGCTGGGATTAAAGGCATGCACCACCACCGCCCGGCTTATACTTTTATTTTTAAGTTTATTTCATTTGCATTGCCTGCGTATGAATGCTTGTGTATCACATACATACAATGCCAGCCGAGATCCGAAGAGGATATGAGGTACCCTGGAACTGAGTTACAGATGGTTGTGAGCAGCTATATGGGTGCTGGAGCTCAAATCTGGTCCTCTGGTAGAGCAGATAGTGCTCTTAATCAAAGAGCCATCTCTCCAACTCCCCTAGATCATCTTTAATTGACAGTGGGGTTTGGTGTGTTTGCTTCTACCTCTCTTTACCATTATGCCTGGACGGAGTAGTATTTAAATCTCCATGCAAATTTACATCTCACTGATACCTTTCCCACTGCCTCAGCCTGCCAAGCAGAAGGTACAACCTTACTCTTTCCTGGATCCTCTCCTATCAACTCCAACAGGGCATGCTGTTACTTACTAGGAAAGCTTTCTTTACTACTGATGTTCTACTGCGCTTCAACATCTGTGTCCCCCACTTGGGCTATATCTGCAATAACATCAGGACAGAGTGTACTAGGTAAAGCCACACCAGCTCACACAAAATTAACCCAGGTTCTTCTTGGGATTTTCCACAGAGCCTCTATGGCAGAATCATTTAATCATTTAACTTTCAACTCTCCTTCTCAACAAGAATCCTGATTCAGGCTTCTTAGGAATGAAACACTAAGATATTTCCTGAACAAGAGAGGGATTTCAGATACTTACTTCCTCCACACATGACAGATGTCATCTGCAATTATGAAAAAGAAAGCATTGTTAAGATTGGGCTATACTGTATCCTTCACAATGGTCTGGTTTTCTCTGGATGACTTAGAGACCGATGGGAATAGAGCTCTACTGGTGCTGCATATGACACCAGTAGAGACGGAAAGAGCCTTCTTTCCCTGCATTGTACTCCCCAAGTCCATTAACACTGCAAGCAACTCCTTAATAGAACAGGGAAAGGAGTTTCTGAGGGAACTGCTTCTATGTTTCAATTTTAATGAATGTGGTGATGTCAATGATACCAGAGAGCTGGAGACCCTGAACTCCACAAAGGAAATTGTCTTTCAAAAAAGTAACACACATGGAACCCAAATAGAGCTGTATTTCTATAGAAGACACACAAAGGTGTGCTTACCATCTGTCTGGATTCTGGAACACTAATACTACGAGGAAAATCTAGGAGAAAACAGAGTAACTGTGAGGATGTTGGCAACTAATGATTATAAAACACTCAGGGAATATTTTCAATGTGCACACGTGTGTGTGGAGATAGCTTGGGCTGCTGCTGGGCCATCCTCCAGTGTAGAAGGATGTTCCAGAAAAGAAAAAAATAAAACAGATCAATGTGAGACCTAGGATCCTTGTTCCTCAATTAAAGCCACTTTAAACAATATAAAATAAATCTAGCTGATTCACACTTTGTGGCATATACTTATAATCCCAGCATTCAGGAGGTAGTGGAAGGAGGACCAGGCTCAGCTTCAACCATATAGTGAGATAGAGGCAGCCTGTGATAAATGTGTCCCTGTCTCAAAATAAAAATAATACACTAAAGCAGCATAATTTCTAACTGTATTCTAAATATTTATCCTTATACTCACAGGTCAGTGTAGCTTTTACCATCCAACAGAACAATTTCTCTTTGCATCAGAATGAAATCATAACAGAAAACCACAACAAATAAAAATGCAGAGAACAGGTGACTGTGGGGGGCCTGGCCTGAACCTTCCATCTAGAACATTAGTGCTGCAACCAACACTGTGGAGAGTGGGAGAAAAAAATCCTCTTCCCCTGGGAACAGCCCAGTTGGTTTTCCAACAACAACTGGTCAGCTCTGAAATCTCATAATACAGGTAACATTGTATGGAAAGAGTGGATTGTATCTATATATTTAGGAATACACACACACACACACACACACACACACACACACACACGTTCACAAGATGCTCTCTCTCTCTGTCACACACACACACACACACACACGTTCACAAGATGCTCTCTCTCTCTGTCTCTCTGTCACACACACACACACACACACACACACACACACACACACACACACACACGTAACTACAATCTACAGTTGGAGGAAAGGAGGCCAGAGGTCATAAATTTGAGGAAGAAAGGGGGTGACACATGGGGATGGTCGGAGGGAGGAAAGAGGAAAATGATATAATTTAATTTCAAAAAACAAAAAGTTTCAAAGCACAGTATGTGTGATTGTTAACACTTGCTATGTGTCACCAACAGGTGTTTCTCAGAACTGCACAGGCTGCTCAACTGAATCTTCTTCGGTTACTGACAAGCTGGGTTGGAAAATCTTATTGCTCATAGTGCTATTAGGAAGTGTACTATAATATTTCAGTTGTTTTTTGTTTGTTTGTTTGTTTGTTTTGGGACAGCTTCTAAGACATGAGTCCAAAATCTACAGAAGTAAGTCACCTTGTCCTTCATGATTGCTTTTAACTCCAAAGGTCTGTGTGAAACGACCAGACACAGGAGGGAGTCTTTGGATTTTACACATGAGTGATTTCAAGCATCTGTGGATGTGGTCTAGTTTAATATGCAGTTAACATGACATGGAGGCAATTTGTCATGGACAGGCAGCATCTCTGAACCACATGGTAAACCTTCAGCCCTGCTGACAATGCTCTCAAAATTTTCTTAAATAAATTTAAGGCTCAACCATGGAAGCAAGAGCAATGGATTGCCCAGATGGATTCATGTTTTAACTTTATGCTTTTGACTTTGATCAGAGATTCTTCATTTTTGTTCTGAAGCAGGGGTTATAGCAATCCCCAAGCACAAATGTCATGAAGACCAGATGAACTAATAAAATATAAAGTTCATTTAAAGTATGTGTGGTGGCATGAACTATGTCCTCCATAGACCATTACCCACACAGGGAAACAAGACATTGAAGCACATGAAACCCTAATATTCTTTATGCACACAGCCTCATGGAAATCTATGCAGAAACTTGGCTGTCAAGGGTATCTAGAACACCTTTAAAAAGTCATGTTGACTCTTTTGCTCTCTCCAGAAACAGCAAGTTGGGTGGCCTTTCAAAGAGAAGACAGTAAGGGACACCCTACCTATCTTAACATTTACATTTTTCCTCACCAAGGAGTTAAACAATACTTACAACTTTGATATTCTTCGAAGGCTCCCTGAAATTACAGAAACAAAGACATTTTGAGGGTAACATCATGGGACATATAGGCACATGCCTTTTTTTTCTTTTTTTTTTAAATTAAGAAATTTTTTTCATTCATTTTATACACCAATCAAAGATCCTCTTCTTCCCTCCTTCCGTGCCCCCAGCCTCCCCTCCCAATCCACTCCTCACTTCCTCCCACAAGAAGGCAAGTCCTCCCATGTGGAGGCACATTCAGTAGAGGCAAGTCCAAGTCCTTCCCCCTGCCTCACGGCTGCACGAGGCGTTCCATCATAGGTAGTGGGCTCCACAAAGCCCGCTCATGCACCAGAGATGGTAACTTGGTATGTACCCACTCATAAGTGGATACTAGATATAAAGCAAAGGGTAATCAGGCAACAACCCACAACTCCAGAGAAGCTAACTAACGGGGAAGACCCAAAGAGGGACACATGAACTGCCCTGGGAAGGGGAAACAAATGAGATCTCCATGAGTAAACTGGGTATGAGGAGTGGGCAACGGAGGGTAGGGGATAGGGGATGAGAACATAAGGGAATGGGATGGTTGAGCTGGAACAGGGAGGGAGAATGCAATGAAAGAGATACCATGATAGAGACATCATGGGGATAGAGAAAAACCCGGTGCTATGGAAGTTGCCAGGAATCCCCAAGATGACCCCAGCCTGGACTACTAGCAATAGTAGAGAGGGTGTCTGAACTGAACTGGCTTGCCCCAGAGATCAGACCGGTGAATACCCTGTCATCACAGAACTTTTCTCCAACTGATGGAAGCAGATGTAGAGATCCACAGCCAATCACTAGACCGAGCTCCAGGAGTCCAGTCAAAGAGAGAGAAGAGGAATTCTATGAGCAAGTGCATCATGATCATGATGGGGAAACATGCAGGGACGACCAAACAAACTAGAGGGAACTCATGAAAGTTGGATCAATGGCTGTGGCGCCTACATGGGACTGGACTAGGCCCTTTGCATGGTGAGACAGTTGTGTAGTCTTTATTTTTCTTTGTCAGTATTGAAAAGGCATGGCAATCACTGCCAACATTAATGGCTGGCAAAACAAAGATAAGATATATCTGTGACAAACCTATGATTGTTTCCAGAATGATGTATCTCTAACCCTCCTTCAGTCACCAACCACAAAATAATCTAAAGAAGCATTGTTTTCCAGAGGGACAGGTGATAGCATCTATTCTGTACCCTGACTATGCCATTCACAAATGCTCTTTCTCATAAGGTGTCCATTGGCAAGGAACTGTTCTACTATTCCAGAAAACACAGCATAGTATATATAATACACACTGTCATATTTTAATAGCCAAACTCAAATGAAATAGGAAAGTCAGACAGCAACATTTCTATTTCAGTCATAGAAAGTTCACCTTACCTCATTAGGATGGTCGAACTCTTCATCTTTAGAAAATAACGTTTTAATATCAGGAGCATTCTTAGTATCTAGGAAGGCAGAGTGACTGTTAATCACTGGTACTGTGGGCCCTGGCTTCCTTAGAGAACAGTGCTTAGCTTACACAACAGGCTTATATGTATGCCTATGCTCTCAAGGCTAGACCAAGTAGCTGCTGGAGCATCCTCATTGAAGACACTGAGTCAACAAGAAGCAGGGAAGAAATGGAAAATGGAACACTTGCAGTGTGCTGATGGGAATAGAAGACAGTAAGATCATCCTCCAATGGTACAAGCTTCCCATTACTCCTATCAATCACTTGAAGACCAGACGGATGGTCTTCTAAAACCAAGAAACAATGTGAGTTTTAATTTATGCTAAGTTGCCATCTAGTACACGCTCTCCAGGGTACCAAAAGGAATATGGTTTATGAAGTGGTATTGGTGAACAGGAGAAAATAAAGATCATGATAACGTGTCCCCTCTGCAGCACATCTGGGTACCTCAGAATGCTGGAAACAAAACAAGGCTCACAGCAATCCAGGAGATAATTCAATGAACCATGTAGCATTTTAACCTCTAGTGGCACCATGCTCCACTCCCTAGTTCAGTGCATGAACCACAAAGGGGCAGTCACATCCCAGGGACAGGAAAACCTTAAATGCTGTGTGTTGGAGCAGCACAGCTTTTCTCTGGAATAGATACTATTTTTAGAGTAGACTAATAGAGCTATGTAATTTTTCTCTTTGGAGTAGAAAGCACTTTCCCAAATCATCTGCTAAAAGCATTGGCAGACCATGTTTTTCCAGTGGTTTCCTGTGGTAATAGGTATATTCTGGGGCAAACATTCCATAAAATGAAATCACAATAAAATGAGTATCATGGAGATAATTTACACACTTCCTACATTCTTTTGGTTAATCCAAGATTCACACAAATGGAGGACAATGTATACACACACAGGCACACACACACAGACACACAGACACACACACACACACACACACATGTGGTTCTGAACAATCAAGACATGAGGCTTTATTTTCCCATTGACACTGAAGTTCTGTTCACATAGGAAGGTTAAACTAAGAATTCTGTACCCTCCAGTGTATTGAAGCTCTCTCCCACAGACCAGTAGAATCCCATGACAAAGACAGGATACTTTGCTGGTTGTATGCAGTTAAAACTCACTCCAATCACTAATTCACTATTACAGAAAACCCCCAGAAACACATGAGGAAGAGAATAATCACTGTAAACAATTCATTCACAAAGTCACTAAAGAAACTGAAGATTTAAAACACACAAGAGCAATAATCAATTTCAAGGTAGTCAAAACCATTTTATAGCAGTGTCTGATTAACAAAAAAACCATAAGGTATGTTTGAAAACATGAAATATGTGGAAATGTGCTACTAAAACTCAAAGTTTCTAATTGGTAGCTTTAAAAGGACATTATCATAATATTCATCTAGATTTAGATACTAACTTGGAGAACCTATAGAGTTCAGGAGACTAGAAAGGGAACATTAATTGGTAAGGAGGAAGGAAGATATTAATGGGGTCATGGGAGAACACAGGTGACATGAAGGGAAAGGGAGGAGTAAAGGGAGGGAGATCTGAGTGGGGAAAGGGATGGCAGAGTAGAACCAAGGAGGGACACACTGAGGATGTTTGAAAAGGCTAAATGGAAAATTATAAGATTAAATATATACACAAATAGTCAAACAAAAATGTATAATTGGAATTGCTCCAAACAGGGAATTACGCCAGATGCCATGGCTTGCCATGTAAACATTTGACAGCCTGAAAAGAAGGCTGAGGTAAAGATCATCTGTCTTTTTCAGAGGACATGTTGTGATTCTTTGATAGTTTGTATATATTTTATGGAATTATAAAATGGATCATTTGCTTCTGAAAGAGGAAAAGCACAGGAACCTCCCATTTTCCTTGTACTTACAGATCTCTTTCCTGCTCTCTCACACTCCCAAGCACAGGGTGTGACATGGCCACTACTGGGACCCTTTCCCATTGAACCTGGCCAAGAAGACTGTTTCACATTTCAAATTTCACTTGTACTTTGGGGACTCTTTAGATCTAATCCATCTGTGTCACCCACATGTGGATTAAGTAGCAGATAGGGTGACTCACCTGTTCCTGCCCACATCAGGTGAAGCTATATCAACTTATACATGTGCTCCAGCTTTCCTCTAGTTCATGTTATTCAGCGAGAGCCAAAGTGACTTTTATTTTTATTTAATTTTTTTAAATACATCTTAAAATTCTATGGCTGTATTTCTAGGGATGAGATGGATACACTGCTATATTTCAGATAGTGAAAGTTCCGGTAAATTAGTTCAGTTTTACATCTGGCACAGAGGATAACTGACTACTACATATAATGGAAGCAAAGCCTCAATATGTACAGTACCTTTCCTTTGGGTTTGTAGTATTTCTTCAGATGTATTCACAACGTCAGCTGGAGCAGCTGGAGCAGCTGGAGCAGCTGGAGCAGCTGGAGCAGCTGGAGCAGCTGGAGGTTCTTCCATGACTTCAGGGATGATAGACATCTTCTTATAAAATCTTTTAAACACTGAAGTAACTGGGAAGGTAGTCACAACAGGGAGAGTTATGTTAGTTTACGGCAGAAAACCAGAAAACTAATCGTGGCTGTGTGTTTGTAAATATGGTCTAATTTCCCGCTCCAGCTAGTCATCAGTATCAGAGTGTTGCTTGTGGAAGATCACCACATTTTGTGATTAAGCAGTATAAAGACACTATAAGTACTGTCTGCATTTACGTGGCTGGTGTAATACAGAAGGAACAGCAGGACTGAATGTGTTATATGGGTTTGGTGCCAGATGGGAGCTCTTCCTTCTGACAATCGCATGAATACACTGTTGTTCATATGATTCCCCTTTCTTCCATGCTTTTCTCCAAACACTGGAAGTTTCAGAAGGACTTCTCATGATACTTTCTAGTCTAAAAGGGAACTACAAATGGTAAATCATAAGGAAAGGCACATGTACAGCAGAAATACTCTAATGAGGTTTGTTAAATACCAGAGGAATTCAGCTAGAAGCTAGTGACTGAATTTAGAGCGATCCATTGCATCCAACATGGGAAGGTGGCTGTTGCTGACTTTCACTCTTTATTTACCTATGGTACTTGTAGCTCACAGAGAACATATGGCATTGCCTTAGATGACTGAGAAGTAAAAACTGTGTGCACTCCCATCTTTTCACCTTCAGGTACCACATTAGTTACACTCCTGTCACTGTGACCAAACCCGACAGAAACAGCCTGAGAGAGATATTCTTTACCTTCCAATCCCTGACTCAAAACTGGAGTAGAGGGCACTGGCTTAGTACCAATATGTGACCCTTCTCCTGCATCTTCAACCTGTCATATCCCTCCCACTGACTAATTTTGATTGCCAGGGAACCACACTGAGAGATTATAGATTCGAGCATATTCCTTAGAAATACTCAGAGTCCAAATCATTCTATATCATGTTATTGCACGATGGTTTGACAAAAATGAAACTTCCCTTCAATTGGCCAAGCCTTCCTTGATGTCTTCAACATGACCAGGTAAGAAAAGCAGTCTGGTATTTGGATGGTAAGTATGCACATGGCTTTCTAGATGACAAATATCCTCAGCCACTATACGGACAACCCAGAAAAATGTAGCTAGAAGGGCAGAGTCTATATTAGCACCAAGTGTGCACCATACCTGCTCTGCTCAACTCATCAAAGTCTAATTTCTACACACTCTTCTATCCACAGACTCTACGGGGCGAGTGAGTCAAGCTCACTCCCTAACCATTACTTTAAACCTATAGAAATACCTCTAATGAAAGATCAGGCTGAAAATCCCTATGTATAAAAGGATGAGTTTCAACTTATGGCTCTCCTCACTCTAGCTCTGAAGAATTGGGTTTACAGAAGTGTGCCACAATGGGCACATATTATACAGTCATTGGGATCAAATCCAGGGCTTTGCACATGGTAGACGCACACTAAAGCGAACTGGTCTTTACATTCCTGCCCATTGACCCTCTTTGACAAATCTGGCTGTGAGGGTACTCTAACACAGCCAGTATCTTCAAAATGATGATACCCAGCCATACTCTGCCTGTGTAACTCACTGCTGCTTATATCATTCCACTGAGTGCTCCGACATAGCAGGCAGCAGGGAGACTGACCACCAGTGATAGAAGTAATACTGGAACACAAACTGGAGCTCACCTTTAAAGATGGATATGTAGCCAAGAATGATCCAGTGCAGCTCAAAAATGAAGGGATGACTGGAGGTCTTAGTGGACATTGCCCATAAATTGTGTGGCTCTTTGGGCTCATGTTAATGTTGTCTAATCTGTTAAGCTTTTACAATAGTTCTTACTGGAATGAGCCATCTCTACCATAAATCCAGTTATCACACATATCCGACCTATTTTTCAGTGCAGTGTCTCCTATAGTCAAATGCTCTGATCTGACCAAACATATGGACTTTCCATCTATCATACTTATGAGTGTCTGCAGGCAGCTAAAGAGCACTGCCCGGCTTTCTGCCCACTTGGTGCTCATCATTGTCTGGTGTTTACCTAGGGCTGGGTTATTGCAGGCAGATGCTGGGAAGCTGGGTCTCTCACATAGGTATTCCTGAGCCCTTGACAAAATAAAAAGTACTTCCTGAGCTCTATCACTGGAAAGACTGATGACCTATCCCTATCATTCTCCAGAGAGATGCACAAAAAAACCCAAAACAAAACCAAGTCTCACACATCTGTATGGTGAGCTTTGAACACTTTTTTTTAAGGTAAAATGTGTATCTTGATTTTTGAATTGACAAATTTGTCACTGGAAAGTGGACTCTGTCATAGGGATAACTGTATTGGGAAAAAAATCTATTTAAACCCTGCCTGGTACACAAAATGCCAAAATAACTAGAGGCATCAGAACTGAAAGCAGTGACTGTAGACACATGGGTAGGACTCATTACTTAGGGCATTGCCTTTTCCCCCACTTAAACTCCCAATAGGAGTCTTATATCACATTGTTGTGTCAGAGAAAAGACGGCCAGCATTTAAACAATTCTAAAATGTGTTTTGAGAGATTCCATAATACATACAACAATTAAAACTTCCACTCTCCACCTGTAATTGAAAGGAAAGAAAACACTTTGAGATTCAGGTCATACAGAGTCTGTTTGCATAGCTCTATGGTTCACCCTATGACACAGCATAGTGTAAAGCAGGATAGGAAAAAGACATTAAAAAAAAAGACTGTATTCATACATTATGTGATGATGTCACAGAAAACCAGGGCTACGTACTTTGTGACAAAAACTAATACATCACACACTAATGCTGACTCAAAGTGAGAGCAGAGCACCTCTTCTGTTTGGCCTTCACTGAGGGCTCCCTAAGCTACATCCCAGCATGGCAGACCAACTTAACAACCTGCCCTGGGAGATTAATTCCTTCTATGAGGGGTCCTCCAATTATTTGCATGAGTGCACATGTTTTAAATGTATTATACCCTAAATATTCAATTATTGGATGCATGAAGCTTCCCACCACATAGATTTTTGGGGAACAATCCAAACTCCATCTAGATGACAGGCTGGGAGAGGTCCCTTAAGGAAAAACACACATCTTAATAGATGATATGCCTGTTAATTTCTGAGTCAATATTACACACATTTATCTAAAGAGGAGCCTTTTTTCTCCAGAAGAAAAGGCCCCCTCATACAGACTGTGACACTTGACACTGGAAAATTTGATTCAGTCTGGACCAAGATGGTACAATTCCACTTTGTCCTCTTCCTAAATTAACTCATGATGCCCTGCTCAGTTTCGTTGTTCAATGGGATATCCACTGAAACGTAAGATCACTAGAATAACCTTTCTATCTTAGAGAAAAGAAAGGTCCCCTTACCTTCTCCACCTTCACTTGTGTCTCTTCAGGTGACACTAAAGGGGACAGAAAGTGACTGTCAGCTCATGGTCCTGCTTACTACTTATGCAGCATTCTTGCTTGATGTGGCTAAAAGTGCATGGACTTAGTAAATGTGACTAGACCTACTGAACAGGATGGTTGGGCAGCTGCTGAACTGTCTTCCCTTGAAGGAAATTAAAACAGAAAAAGGCCTGGAGAGATATGAGTAACAGAGTTGTTGTATTTCCAGACAGTGGGGGATCTAAAGCAACATAAAATAATCTATCCAATTGAAGATCAAATACAAATCTTCACAAGTATTCTCTTTGGAGTGACCACTGGTGTGCTTCAGTTTGCATGTAGAGGTCAGAAGACAAATTGTGGGATCCCAAATTGTAGATGCATAAGATAACCCCTATACCTAAGGCTCAGGGAACATTTTGGTAGAGGATTGGAAAGACTATAAGAACCGGAGGGACAGGGACAGGACACATGCTGCTAGATAGTGTCTTTGAGACATGGCAGGGATGATATAGCCAATGAAATCTCAACAAAGTTCCCCAAATAGGACCTGCATCATGACAGCTCCTACTGATATGGCACCCTAGACCAGGAGCTACAGAGAGGTTGCAGAGAGATGAATTTTCTCCAGAGGTAAGCCTCCTCATAGGTTATCTAATCCTGAACTAACTGCACTAAACATACAAGAGCACACATAGGTATATATAAGAGCATCATTAAATGAACTCATCTGTTTATGTAAGTATAATAGTTATCAGAGAAGAACTCATATATTTGAAGGGGGGACTTGGGATGAGTTGGATTGAGGAGAAGGTGGGATAGAATGATGTAAACACAGTAGTCACATTAAATTCACAAAGAATTAAAAATGTAAATTATAACAATCCTGGTCTTTCACTTTTGTCTTCCTTCCTTCAATCAAGGTTTTTCATTGAAGCTAAACCCAGACTAATAGTCAGCAAGACCCAGAATCCTCCTTCTCTGCCCCTGAATACGCTGGGGTTAGGGGTGTGCATAGAATTGTCTGACCTTTTTTATATGTGCACTGGAGATTAAATCATCCTGAGTGAGGTAACCCAGACTCAGAAAGACAAACATGGTATGTACTCACTCATAGGAGGATACTAGATGTAAAACAAAGATGACTAGATTGCTGTTCACAACTCCAGGGAGGCTACCTAGAAAACAGGACCCCAAGAAAGACACAGGGATCGCCCAATGACAGAGAAATGGATGAGATCTACATGAACAACCTGGACGTGAGTGGGGGTAATGAAGGGCAAGGGTCGAGGGAAAGAGAGCTTAGGGGAGTGGGAGACCTCAGCTAGATCAAGAACAGAGAGGGAGAACAAGGAATAAGAGACCATGATAAATGAAGACCACATGAGACTAGGAAGAAGCAAAGTGCTAGAGAGGCCCACAGAAATCCACAAAGATACCTCCACAATAGCCTACTGGCAATGGTCGAGAGACTGCCCGAACTGACCTACTCTGGTGATCGGATGGCCAAACACCCTAATTGTCATGCTAGAAACCTCATCCAATGACTGAGGGAACTGGATGCAGAGATCCACAGCCAGGCCCCAGGTGGAGCTCTAGGAGTCCAATTGGCGAGAAAGAGGAGGGTTTGTATGAGCGAGAATTGTTCAGACCAAGGTTGGAAAAAGCACAGGGACAAAAAGCCAAATGAATGGAAACACAAGAACTATGGCCCTCTGGATAAGTGAGACAGTTGATTAGCTTGATCTATTTGGGAGGCATCCAGGCAGTGGGACCAGGACCTGTCCTCAGTGCATGAGCTGGCTGTCTGGACCCTGGGGCTTATGCAGGGACACTTGGCTCAGCCTGGGAGGAGATGGGAATGGAGGGGGGGCTGAGGGGAAGGCGAGGGGGGGGGGCTGGAGGGGAGAGAACCAGGGAATCCGTGGCTGATATGCAAAATTAAATTAAATCATAAAATAAGATTTAAAAAAATTAAAAAACAAAACAGGGTACCGATGTGTGTGCACAGTCTAATCACCTTCTGAGCATCTGTATACCACGTATTTAACTTTAAACAACTATTTAAAAGTGAATGTTCATGTCCCATTACATTATCTCTCAAAGGTAAAAATGATGCAATCTTGGTAAGTATGAATAATGAGATAAATTGCAATAATTCATCATATGTGGTGCATATTTTATGGAAGAACAATGCACAATGGATAATCTACATGTGTTTATGAACATGGTTTTCTGGTCTTTATAACACTTCTGCTTTGTGAAATATATATATAAACATATATACATATATATCTGCAAGCCCTTTAAACTTACCAAAACTCCTAAATAATGATTAGAAGTTGTGCATTTTTGGCAAGGTGAAGACCAAAGACATGAGACTTCTCTTAGAGAAGGCACAAAGGCTAGGAATTCTCAGAGATGATCCTTTCCATGCAAAATGAGGGCCTGTGAACACGAGGCTGCCACCAGTATATAGATGCAGGTAAATTCGAGCAGATATTCCACTAATTGGAGTCACAGCTTCAGGTGTTTGGTCCAAATGACCATCACATGTCAGTGACTTTACTGTTGTCACTCTTCCTAAGATTTCAGACAATGCTCTTCCGTGTGTGTATGTGTGTGTGTGTGTGTATCCCTGGGTGTGTCTTGGTGTGTCTATGTGTGTGGTTTCACTTAGTTGGTTTTATTTTTGTTTTGTTGGGTTTTTTTTTTTTTTTTTTGAGACAGGGTTTCTCTGTGTAGCTTTGTGCCTTTCCTGGAACACACTCTGTAGACCAGGCTGGCCTCGAACTCACAAGATCTGCCTGCCTCTGCCTCCTGAGCGCTGGGATTAAAGGCATGTACCACCACTGCCTGGCTCACGTAGTTGCATGGATCGCTTAGTTGGTTTTTTTGTTGTTGTTTTTTACTGTGTCTTGTGTCACTCGGCTTATGTGACTGCTCCAAGCTGACTCTGGTTAACTCCTCTGTCTTTACACGTTCAAGTGCCTCAGTTGCTCACCACCAGCCTTCCACCTATGCCCATCAGGTAAAGGGATGAGCCAGATGACCTAGTAAGATTCAAATGCCCTTCTGCAAATGTAGTCCACTAGAAGTTTTGTGTTCCAGACTCTTCTCTTGTGACTGATAAGTTTAGAGAAGGAGGGAGAGAAAATTATGGAATATAAAAGACACGACACATAGAGACTCATTCTGGGGATTCTTCTGAGAAATGTTTTATAGTATGAAACATCACGAAAAAGATTCCTGGTATAAGGGAATTGTCACACATTGATGTATTACCAGGTACAGAGTACAGAGTCCACATGGCACTCCAGAAGCAGGAGAAAGTGGCTGGAGAAGACAGAAATGGAAGATTATGGGGGTGGAGACTGGTCCTGGATCTCTGTGGGACAACTTGCTACTCCCAGAAGAAATCCACAAATACACAGAACGCTAAGGACAATCACAGAATGTGGCAAGATGTGTGTCAAGAAGGTTGATCCCCAATGGCTCATGTCCTTCAGCCCTGGGAACATGGGTATTAGCTTATGGGAACTTCCTAAGGCACCCTCTCCATCTTGGAATCAGAACCAAGAATGCAGGAAAAAGAGCCAAGACAGGGGTCAGAGGTCAGATCCCTCCTCACACATAAGGTCAGAGGCTCAAGAATGAAGGACAAGTCTCTAACGTCCTCTACACCTCAGTCATCCTGCATGGCAGTCCAGGATGAGGCGCATAGGCTGGGAATGAGCTACACATTAACACTAGGCCCTTCCTTCCTTGCCACATATTGCAGATGTGGCAGTTCTGTCAGACTAAGCAGCCATTTTAGCCAACACTCTACCCTGTTGGTGCCACGTGAAGTAGCTGTTAAAAGTGAACAGAGGACTATGCATAGACTGCTACAAGTCCTGAAGGATGAAATGGAAGGGCTCTGTTATGCCTGCTTCATTGGACTCTAACTGCTAGACTGCTCTTGAATAATCCTTTTGTACACTGTGTGAATATATGTTGCTATGATTGGTTTAATAAACAAGCTGAATGGCCAATAGCTGAACAGATAAAAGTTAGGTGGGAAAGCCAAATTGAGAATGATGGGATATGGAAGGGTGGTGTCAGAGGAGTTGCCAGCCAGATGCAGAACGAGTCAGACATACCAAATTGGATAGAGGTAAAAGCACTAAGCCTCATGGGAGAATATACATTAATAGGAATGGGTTAAGTTGTAAGAGCAAGTTAGTAACAAGCCTGAGCTATTGGGTAAACATTTATAATTTATGTTAAAGCTCAATGTGTTTTTTATGAAGCAGCTGCTAGCACACAGAGAAACTCTGCCTACACTAGACTATCATCTACAAGTTTCTGTGAGTAAAAGAGAGAATGTTGTCCTTCACCAGACAGATTGGCTCTATCACATGTTAGTACTCAAAGTGAACACAATACTTCATGGGCACTGTCATGGTGAATCTCAACAGCCAAACAGTCTATTGGATGATACCCAGTACTCGGCATGGAAGTGTGAGATTATATCTATTAGGTTAGCTGAGGTGGGACGACTAACGAACTCTTCTTGACATTATTGCTTAGGAAGGTGTGATAGTTATTGCTTGCCAACTTGTTTGCATCTGGAATGTACTAAGTCCCCAAAATGGAGGACATATTTGTGAGGAATTTTTTTTCTTAAGTTGAAGTAGGAAGACCCACTTCTAAATTTGGATCTTTGATATAGGAAGACACATCTTTAATCTAGATCTTTTGAGCTGGGAAAAGACAAGCAATTGAGGCATGAAGACACATGTGTTTAACTCAGAACTTGAGGCAGGAAGCCACACTTTAATCCAGCCCACACCTCCTGCTGGAAGCTATATAAGAACATGGAAGAAGGAAGCTTTTGCTCTTTGCCTGATTGTTCTGGTCTTGTTAATAAGTGCATTCCTTCACTGGCATTACAGCCTATTTCTTCAGTATTCCAGTGTCTACTGAGACATCCAGCATCATGGACATAGCAACTTCTGGATTCTTTTACTTTCCATTGCTAGTCAGTCACTGTTAGATTTGCTGGACTGTAGCCTGTAAGTCATTCTAATAGATCCTTCTTCTATGTCTATGTATAGAGAAACTCATTCTACACATTATGTTACTCTAGAGAACTCTAGAGAACTGACTAATCCAGAAGGGATAAAGTACTATATAAAAAGAAGAAAGTGAGCTGAGCCCAAGCATTCATTCATCTTGGCTTTCAACAGGTGTTTCTTTACCACAAGCTCCTGCCTCTATACATGGCTGCCCTGCAATTATCAGTTGTAACCTCAGACTCCATGGAATAAACAAGCCAATTATTCTTTAGTTTGTTTTCATCACAACTGAGAAAAAATAATTCAGACAGACACAATTAAAATGAAGAGCTAGTAACCACAAGCAAAAGCTTAGGAATTTGGTAGTGTCACAGGCTGAAAAGATATTCTCATACTCAATCCTAAATGTCTTCATTAACACTCCCTCACCCCAGTTTTAGGGAGGTATGTGGAAGAGGAAGTAGAAAGATTGAAAGAGCCAGAGTGTTGGATGACATCAAGGAAATATTGTCTTCTAGATATAACAGGACTGACACATGTATGAACTCACAGAGACTATGGCAGCATGTACAGGTTCCAGCCAGACTGGGCCCCAGTGCTGAGAGGGAGAAGTGGACAGGAGCTTCCATTCCTAACCAAGAAGCTATCTTCATTGGCAAACTCTTCCAAGGGAAAAAATCAGTTTTCTCCAATAGAGTCTCATTAGGTATATTAACCGCACTTAAGGGTAGACCCAATGAATGCTGTCGATGGCCAACACACAACATACTTAACCGTTTTGTAGACTTTTGGGGTCTCATATTGCTTTTGGGGGGGCATTTTTAAAGTCTTACTGGTCTTTTGCAAGTATATTATGGTTTCTGATTTGGTGTTTTTATGTTGCTTTTTTGAGTGTGTGTGTATTTGTTGTGCTTTTACACTGATTATATATTGGTTTTCTTTTTTAATTTGCCTGTTTCTTTTCTACAGTGAGAGATAAAGATAGTGGATGGGTGGTGAGGTGGTGAGAATCTGGGATGAGATGGAGAAGGGGAAATCAAGATCAGAATATAATGTATAAGTTTTCAAGAAAGAAAAGGAAAATATTCAAAACATTACATTTTAAAAAGCAAGCCTTGAAAAAAGAGTAACATCCTGGGAAATACTGTCTTCAAATGGCAAAGTACACTTTCCCCAGACTCTGCTTACCACTGTGCCATTGAAAGAGAAAAAAGGATATCCCCCTCCCATTTTCCTTGTCCTTATTTATATCTTTCCCACTCCCTGATCCTCTAAACACAGTGTGTAACATGACCACCCCTGGATCCTTGCTCATTGGATCAAACCAGGAACACTGTTATCTAAGGTGAATTTTACCCTCAGTCATGAGACGTTGGAACTTTACCAGGTCACTTTGAGGAACATCAGCTCTACTCCATCTGCATCACCCACTTGTCAGAGAAAGTATGAGAGAGGGTGGTTCACCCATTCCTGTCTACACCAGGTGAAGCCACCCTGACGCATACAAGATGAGCCTCAGTTTCCACAAGTTCATGCTACTGAATGAGAGCCCAAGGTGACATCAGATGCATTTTAAATTCTGTGGTTGTATATACATTGAAGACTTAGATATATTAGTATTATTCTACATAGGAAAAATAGTCTTAAGCTTCTCTATAGATTTATATATGAAAGAAAATAATTAGCAACAGTATACACAACTGGACAGAATTATGGAATTCCCACAGCACCTTCCATTTTTATTGGTGTTGTTTCTGCAGAAGGTCCTTCAGGGATGGGAGGTCCTTCCACATCCTGAGGGGCAACAGCTTGCTCCTGACAAATTTCCCTTAAGAATTCAGGAACTGGGAATGCATTATAACAGGGAGTCATGTCAGCCTCATGACAAAAAAAAGAAAAAACAATTGTTGTATGTTTTTCCATTTGATCTGTTGGCTTGTTTCCAGGTACAGTCATCAGAGTGAGAATGGAGCTTCAGGAGGTTCACTGAATCAGTTAAGCAACACATGGACTGTGTAGGTAAAGTCTAAATTCATGGCAACATGACAATAGAGAATACTGGAAAGAGCCATGTATAGCAAAAGCCTAAGTGAAAAACCCCTGCCTCATCTCCCCATGCAGTGTCTATCTCCCATTCTCAGAAGCGCTGATCTGACTAGAAGCCGGTGGGCTTTCTAACCTTTCATTCTTCTGAATGTCTGTAGGTAGATGAGAAGTAATGCGCTGGGCATTTGCCCTCTGTGGTAGTCACTACAGGGTCCTGATCTCTGCAGTTTTGACCTATTGAAGGCAGATACTGGGATGCTGGAAGTTAGGGATTACTAAGTGCTTGGGCTATGAAATGTTTCTTGATCTGCATGAACAGCCTCATCACTTACCTCTGTGCCCTGGTTTATTCTTCCGTAGAGTAGCACACAAACAAATAAATGCACCACATGTAATGGGCTTTAAACACATATACTGTAGGTAAAGTGTGCATGTTTTTTACTGTGTCTTGTGTCACTCGGCTTATGTAATTTGTTAATTCATTAGTTTGTCACAGGAGATTTGACTGGGTAATCAGGATACCTATCTTGGGGAAAAACAGATTTAGACACAGCCTGGTATAGAACATCTCAAACAATCTAAAGAGATCGGCTCTGAATCCAGTGACAGTAGACAACCCCAGTTTTTTTAACTTTAGGTACTACTTTTTTTCAAAACCAAAATCCAAGTTCTTCCTTATAGGTGGCTTAGATCACAGTGGTGCATTAGACATGAGGATACCCAGTAACTATACTTTTCTAAAATGTGTCTTAACAAGGAGATTTCATAATACATACCATGTTTTCTGGATTCCACCTGAAATTTAAAGGAAAGAAAACAGTTTGAGGCACAGGTCATGCTGAATTCTGTTTACATGGGTCTTTAGAACACATGTCGACATAGTATGATGCCAATCAAAATGGGCAAGAGTCCTGTGTGTTAGTATATTATGTGACAATGTCACAGAAGAACTGGGACTCTATAGTTTGTGCCATTCCCACTTTTGCTGGATCAAAGGCCAAATTAACACTATTTGTTTGGTCTCTGCTGAATGTTCCCTAAGCCACACTGCATCTTTATAACTTGACTGTGAGATAATTCCTCCTACAGCTGGGCCTCAATTATTTACACTAATCCTCAGGCAGTAAAAGTCTTACCACTCAACATCCCCATGATGAAACTGAGAAACTTTCTCCACAGTTTCCTCTGTGGAATATAATCAAACTGCATCAAGATTTTAGGAACCAGAAGTGGCTGTCAACTTCTGAGTGAAAATTATACATGCATCTAAAGAAGAACCCTTTTCTTCAGGAGAAACTATCCTCTCACACAAACTGTGATAAATGGGACTGTACACTTTTATGTTCAGTTCAGTCAGGAGCAGGCTGGTACAATTCCATTTTCTTTTCTCCCTGAGCTAACCCACGATGCACCTGGCTTTTGTTAATTGAATTTCATATCCACTACAATGTAAGGGGACAAAGTAACTTTTTTATATTAGAGAGAGGAAAGGCAGTCTTACCTCCACCATCATCATGGGTAGCTCTCCCTGTTCTGTGGAGGAAGATGCAGTGTCAGAATTTTTATGTACCACTAAAAAGACAGAAAGTAACTTTGTCAACACATGATACTGTTTTTAATTACTCCAGGGATCCTTGCTTGATGTGTATAGAAGTCTATGTAGCTAGCATATGTGACTATCTAATTTTCCCCCCAATCCACTCCTCCTCTGTTTCTCTGTTCAGAAAGGGGCAGGCCTCCTATGGGTATCAACAAAGCATGGCACATCAAGTTGCCATGGGACTAAGCACCTCCCTTGCAATAAGGCTGGGCAAGGCATTCCAGTATAAGGAACAGAATCTTAAGAGCCAGGCAAAGTGTTAAGAATGGTTTGCTTTCTGCTTATTCCAGAACTGTGGATTATATTACTGTCATACAAATAAAGTCAAAGAGAAGAACTGAAGAGAAATGAGGAACAGAACTTTTGGTTTCCTAGACAATGGGAATCTAAATCAATGTGGAAGAAACTTTCACTGCATGAAAGTAAATAAATCTTTCAAAATACACACTGCATTTATTCTGGTTGGAGGAAACCATGCATGTGTGTCGGGTGGAGTTAGGAGGAGCTCTTCAGGGGTCTGGTTTTCTCCTTTCACCATGTGAGTTCTGGGATTCAACTGCAGTTAGGTCAGCAGGCTTGGCTGAAAAAGTCATTATGCACTGATCCAACCTATCTTTTCTAATAAAAGAAGCTTTATGATTAAGCAACAGAATACTGTCACTTCCTGTTTTAAAGCAGGGAACAATTGATACTTCCTGAGGCACATGTCTCAAATCTATTTCAACCTCCACCAATCCACATATGTTGACTCAGAATTTATGATCTAATTATGATCCATGCTAATGTATCCATTCTACTTGGGAAATTTTACTAGGATGAGCATATCTGAGAAAATTCTTGCCTATGTTGTGTGCACATTATTCCCTAAAGTATAGCATATCATGTATTATATTTTGTTATACTGTGCTGAGTATTGTCAGTATTCTACAGGGTTCTAAGGAGCATGAAGAACATGTATGTGTTATAGCCCTATAAGACACAGTGTAATATAAGGGCTTGATTAGTTTCAGATATTGGTGCTAAGGTATCTGGGAAAAATTCTAAGGAAATACTAAGACAACTGTACATAGTAACACAACTCTGCAAGTCATGACGAAAGAAGTAAAGGAAGCATGGAACCACCTTCCAAATTCACATTATCTAAGAATTCATCCAAAGTACAATGTGAAAGAACCAATCAAAAATTCCAGAAATTTAAGTTCAATGTTGAGTTAGTAGAGCAATTGGGAAACAATCAATTTGGGTATAGCTGACAACAATGATATTATCAACTATCAAGTACCAACATTTATGGAATTAACACACAAAAAAGAGCAAAATTAACATACGTCTCAAATTTAAAGGTAACACTGGACAGAAGTCAGAATAAGAAATATATCCTTTTCAATTGGCATAGTATAGTCCCCTATCACACAGTGTAGTGCTCTCAGAAGAGCACTTGTATATAAGACTGTACCACACCACCACCTTCTCCTCCCATCTCATTAGTTCCCTTTACTTTGTTCACATCATATACACATATGTAATTTTATTTTTACATTAAAAACCTAGACCTTCAAATGAAAGAAATTACCTGGGACTTGTCTTTTTCAATGAACATAAGACATTTAACATGGCAAGTATATTCACTTACATCTATGTTCTGCAAATGACATAATCCCATGCTCCTTAATAGTTTACACAGTGTCTTATTTAGGGTTTCTATTGCTGTGACCAAACACTATGATCATAAACAACTTGTAGAGGAAAGAGTTTATTTCAGCATACAATTCTCTCTTTACACTCAGTTTCTGGGGGAACTCTGGACAGGAACTGAACAGAACACAGAGTCAGGAGAGGATGCAAAGGCCATAAAGGAGTGATGCTTACTCACAAAGGCTCGCTCAGCCTACTTTCTTATAGCACCCAGTAACACCACCATAGGGGTGGCACTGCCTACAGTGAGCTGGGCCCTCACATATCAATCATCAATGAAGAAAATGCACCACAGGCTTGCCTATGGGTGAATCCGGTGGCAGCATTTTCTGAATGGAAGTTTCCTCTTCCCAAATGACTCTAGTTTGCGACAAGTTAAAAAAAAGAAAACTGAGACAGCACACCTGGATTTCAGGGAGAAGGGGATTCTGACCCCCGTTTTAATTTTTGAAACTATAATTCAGTTACAATATTTCTCCCTTCCCCAAGGGGAAGGGAATTTAAATTAAGCAAAGTATAAGTAACCTGAAAATTCAAGATGCTAGGAATATGACCTTTCATGAAGTAAAAATCACATATAGACTACTCTACTTCCTAAAATCTTTTCTGTTAATATTAAGCTTCTTGTGGTCTGGCAGCTTTATTGGTGAAATTAAGGGTTAAGGCCAACAACTGAAATGCTATGTATATTAGAAGTAAGGAACTATATGAGAAAGCCACAGAAGATCACAACTTTTGTGATTAGAATCTCAAGGATTTTACAATATGTTTGAAATACTTGACCTTATTGCAGTAGTAATAAAAGTTGGTTATGAGACTGTTGCAGTAATGTAAAATGTATTTCAGGTAATTTTATCGTGTGTGTGTGTGTGTGTGTGTGTGTGTAAGTGCCTGACAATTAAAACATGAGAGCTAAACGAGGGCATGGCATACCATGATGTATCACCCTTTCTCCTTTCTTTCAGACAGGGTCTCTCACAGATGCTGTAGATAGGATCACAGCTAGCAAGCACTAGAAATACTCCTGTCTATTCACTCAACAGCGTAGGATTACAAGTATGAACAGTTCTGTCCAACTTTTTTTTATGTGTGTGAGCAGATTCAAGCTCAGGTCTACTTCTTTTTCAGTAACTATTCTTCTCATTGAGCCATTAATTACCTCAAAGATAATCTTATAAAGCTATTTGAAATGGCATGTTGATTTTGGTTGCAAATCGCTCAAACAGAACTCACCATATGGCCTGTAAGTGTGTAAATAATGATCAAATTTAATATTTTATCATACTTTGTACATATTTTGTGGAAATAAACTAAAACAGATAATGGCCTGTAAACTATGCATGTATGTTTTAATCTTAACTTCATAATATTTCTAGGCCATGTAGTATACATGTAAGCTTTGTACAGCTGGCACAAGTCTTTAAGGAAATTGCAAATACAACACAAATAAGTACGGACTTTTTTCACAAGGTCAATGTCAAGGATATGTACCTTCATTTTACTTCATTTAGGGAAAGCTATAAGGAGAGAGATATCTCAGTGGGGTGCTGTGGGATGGTCTGTATGTCAAATGTGTTGCTGATTGGTCAATAAATAAATCGGTGATTGGCCAGTGGCCAGGCAGGAAGTATAGGCAGGACTAACAGAGAGGAGAATTGAGAGAACAGGAAGCTGAGTCGGAGAGACACTGCCAGCCGCCACCATGACAAGCCGCATGTGAAGATCCCGGTAAGCCACGAGCCATGTGGCAAGGTATAGATTTATGGAAATGAATTAATTTAAGCTGTAAGAACAGTTAGCAAGAAGCCTGCCATGGCCATAGAGTTTGTAACCAATATAAGTCTCTGTGTTTACTTGGTCGGGTCTAAGCAGCTGTGGGACTGGCCAGTGAGAGAGATTTGTCCTTTTTCTTCAGTTGTCTTATTTGTCCAGTGTTCTTCAGATTCCTTAACCTTCATTCTCCTAAAAGACAAAAACAAAAACCTTTCCCCAAGACTAATTTTGGGGATGTTCCTTTTTGGCAAGTTATTATCTGATTAAATGAAAAGACATGTGTTACTGGTATAAGTTAGTTTAAATTGGATGTTCATGTTGGTTGATGAGCTATCACCTCCTCTAATTAAGAGGTTTCTCTTGTTCAAATCGAACCTTTATCAATTTTGATGGTACCCACAACTTATCTTCTCCTGTAGAAACAAAAGCAAAACTTCGTCCCCAATGTAACACATACCCTGGTTTCCATTCTGAGGTCAGCACATCCTTAAAATATATAGGCTGATTTAATTCTGTAGTTTTTTCTATTATCCAATGTCTCTCTGCAGCTGTTGTTCCTTTCTCATTGGCATTAAGAAAATTCAAAGTTAATAGAGCATTATGCAGTCTGTTTCTGGGGTTTTTTGTTACCCCTTTCTGTTTATTTAGCATATCCTTTAGAGTTCTGTTCGATCTTTCTATAACTGCTTGACCTGTAGGATTATGTGGTATGCCTGTAATATGCTTTATATTGTAATAAGCAAAAAACTGTTTCATTTTAACAGAGACATATGATGGAGCATTATCAGTTTTGATTTGTGCAGGTATACCCATGATGGCCATAACTTCTAGCAAATGAGTGATTACAGAATCAGCTTTTTCAGAACTCAAAGCAGTTGCCCACTGAAATCCTGAATAAGTATCGATAGTGTGGTGTACATATTTCAGTTTTCCAAATTTTGCAAAGTGAAACACGTCCATCTGCCAGATTTCATTCCTTTGAGTACCCTTTGGGTTACATCCTGCTGGTAATGGCGTTTGATTGTAGAAGGAACAAGTAGGACATTTCTTTACTATTTCTTTGGCTTGTTGCCAGGTTATGGAAAAATCCTTTTTTAAACCTTTACTATTGACATGATGTTTTTTATGACATTCTGAGGCCTCCAGCACATTTCCTATTAATAACTTATCAATCTCATCATTGCCTTGTGCTAGAGGGCCTGGCAGACCAGTATGGGAGCGAATGTGAGTTATATATAAAGGATGACTCCTTTTCCTGATTGTATCTTGTAATTGAATAAATAGTGAAGTTAATTCTGAAGCATCAGGGATAAATTCTGTAGTCTCAATATGTAATACTACTCTTTCAGCATACTGAGAGTCAGTTACTATGTTGAGAGGTTCTGAAAAATCCATTAATACCAACAGAATAGCATATAATTCTCATTTTTGAACTGAATTATAAGGACTTTGAACTACTTTACTTAAATTTTCTGATTTGTAACCTGCTTTTCCTTGTTTGTTGGCATCTGTATAAAATGTACGAACTCCAGATATGGGCTTTTCCTGTACAAAACTCTAGCTACAGTGGGGTTTCTGTCCTCCCATGCAAAAGAGGCATTCTGTACAGGATAGGCTGCCTCCAGCCCAGTTACTAGTGGAGAGAGAGTGGAGTGTTGGGTCAAGTTTCAGACAAGATACTTTCCTAATTTGTGTCACAGCACTGAGAGTTTCATGAGGGCCAATGTGATGACCACATGTCAGTCACTCCTTCACTTTCTTCTTTACAATCTCTAAGGTTTGGAACAACCTTTTCTGGGTTTGTTGTTCTTCTAATATACAGAGTCTTGCCCTGTTTATGGGACTTCCTCTGGCTGACTGAGTCCAGCCTTTTCTTCTCTCTTCACATATCCATGCCATACAGCTAGGCATCAGGAGCCCTTTAGCTTTGCCCACCAGATCCAGGACTGAACCAGAAAAACTACTAAGATTTGATATCTTTCTTTCTTTCTGGATAAATTGTCCCTAAGAAGGTTCTATACTCTTTGCTCTCAATGGTCTTACCTGTCCCGTGAGTTTGGTGAGGAAGAGATAATTAGAGATAATACAAAAAGCAAAGAACTATCTGGACTGAGGGTGGGAGCATGCCAGAGGGTTAGGCTATATTCTGTGGACAGTGTGTTCTATTATACAGTGTCAGGAACTAGATAATTGGTGGAAGAGAACCTCCAAGACTCTATGGATAGCCAGGCACAGAATGCAGAATGAACATGGCACCCAGGAAATAGGGAAACTGCTGGAGAAGGAGAAAAGGCAAGAAACTGTAAGGAGGGATATTGAAGTGTATGAGGCTAGAGGTGGGGTCATGGGGCTGTGTAGGACACGCTACTCACAAGCAGGAGAGCCAGAGTATACAGTCAGTAACACAATGCATTAATTCTACAAATACTGCCTGTCATGGTGGAGCCAAACACAGCTAAATGATGAGAGAATGCAGGAGAAGCCAACACACTTGTGGGGAGCGAGGGCCTCGAGCCTAATGAAGAGGCTCCAGGGAAGACACAGGAAACTCATTTCTGAGATTATGAACTCCTTCCCCTAAATGAGACAAGACAGGTAAGGCTACAGCACGAGAAAGATACAAATAGTGACAGCACAGAGGACAGACACAGCCCTATGACCAGATAGGTGCCAAGAGAGCTGATACCCAAGTGCCTATCTATAGTCCTTTAGTCCTAGGAACGGATGTAGTTTACTAGAACTCCCAACCCCTGAATACTGAAGGCTGAACCAAGAATTTCTGAAATGGGGCCAAGTGTGTGCTAGAGTTCAGATCACACCCCACCTAATAGGTCAGAGGATCTAAGATGGATGTCAGACCTCTAATCTCCCTGGTCTCGGCCATCCTGTATGTCAGTCTGAGGTGAGGAACACTGCCGACAAAAGAGCTAAAGTCACCAGGTGGTAGGTGCATGCCTATAATCCCAGCTCTCAGGAGGCAGAGGCAGGCAGATCTCTATGAGTTCAAGGCCATTCTGGTCTACAAAGCAAGTTCCAGGATAATTACAGCAAATACACAGAGAAACCCTGTCTTGAGAAACTAAAAAAAGAAAAAGAAAAAAAAAAGAGCTAAAGTCATACACTGAGCCCTTACTCCAAGGACATTGCAGCCTTGGGATTTTGACAGAACAAAAAGCCATTCTGGGTCTTTAGCCACTCCACCCTGTGGGGTCCATGAAGTGCTGCTACAAGACCTGGGAGAAGAAGAGAGAGAACCTGTTTCTCCTGCATCATTGGGATCACACTATAAGACATTTACCTATGGGTTCTGGTGAGGAGAGAAAGTTGTTCCCTACAGATAAACTGGCTTTGATACAGGTTATACTCAAAAGTGAAAACAACACTTCCTTGGCTCCATGATGCTGAAACTCAGCTGTCAAACTGATGAGATCTGTGTCCTCTGGGCGTGCCCTTGGGGTTTATCTTGATTAGATTAAGTTAGATGGGAAGATCTGTTCTCTATGGGTACAAGCATTCCCTGAGGTGGGATCCTGGACAGTATAAAAGTAAGACAAGTCAGGAGAGTACATTCATTCATTTTTCTTTGCTTCTGGGCTCTGGTTGCAAGGTCAGTCTCCCTCAAGTTTCTGCCTCTATCTACTGCTTCCCAATTATGGACTCCAAACTCAAACTGTATGGCAAAGTAAACCTTTCCTTGCTCACTGCCTCTGGGAAAGTAATCCTAACAAAACTTCCAAGGAGAGGTATAACAACAGTCAGACACTTATGCATTGGGAGTGGCAGAGGAGGAATGGTCTATGTGTTCTGGGAAATACAGTCTTTAAATAACAGAACCAGAAGCAAAGCACCCTTAACCTTGCCAGTGTTAACCATTACGCATTGGAAAGAGGAAAAGCACAGAAGGTTTCTGTGTCCTTACTGATCTTTCCCACTCCCTTGGCCTCCCAAGCACAAGGTCTAAGATGACCACGCCTAGGGCTCTCTCCCAGTGGACCTGACTAGGAATGCCTTTACCTAACTCAAATTTCATCCTCACTCTTGAGATTCTGGACATTAAACAGATCACTCTTGAGACTTTCCACATCTGCATCATCCATGTCTGGGACAAAGTGACTGAGAGGGTGGCTCAGTCACTCATGCCTACCCCAGGTGAAGTCATACTCATTCATACAAGACAAGCCTCAGCTTTCCTATGGTTTACCACTACTTAATGAAAGGCAAAGGTTACCTTTAACCTTTAAACCTGTTTATCCTATTTAAATTCTGTGGTTGTATTTCTACAGATGAGCTAGATAAATTAACAGCATCTACACACTAAAAACTACAGCAAAACGTCTCTATAGAGTTATAAATAGTGCATAGTATAAAGGGCATCTATTATACATAACTGAACATAATTCCCTCAGTACCTTCTGTTTTGATGTGTGGTGTTTCTCTGGAGGTACCGGAGTTGACTTGAGGTCCATCCATATCAAGCGGGATCATGGTTGTTTTGATACACCTTTGGTTTAGTACTGCAGAAACTGGGAATGCAGTCACAACAGGGAGAGTTAGGTCAGCTTCACGGCAGACAAACCTAGGAAACTTAGAATGATTGAGTGATTGTACATTTGATCTCCTTATTTATTTTCGGGTAAGTCACTGTAATTAGAATGGGGCTTCAGGAAGATCACTGTGTCAGTGTCCAATTAATTATGCATCACATGATTATGTAGATAAAGTCTATTATGGTCACATGATGTAGGTAAAGTCTAAATTAGTGCAGATGTGACAATAGAGAAGGAAGAGCAATGTGACTATGTGACGTTGGTGTGGTGACTGACAGGCAGCATTCAAATCCCAGTTAGAGCATCATGGCACAGTGAAATCCATGCAATCCGGCTGTGATCACATCTTTGCACCGGTGAACTAAAAATTTCATAAGGACCCCCAGCAGTCTTATTGGTGTAAAACATATGTTAAACCCTAAGGAAAAGCACATGGATTGTACAAGTGTTCTATGATGTTTGTGAAATGTAAAAACAATTCAATTAGACAAGAATGACTGAATCCTGAGCAAGTGTTTAGTGTGCTACACAACAGTGACCACTGGTGTTTAATGTCACTCTTTGCTTATCCAGGGTATTTTACGGCTCATGCGGGACATATGGTATCACTTTAAGTAGGTTCAGAAGGTAAGCAGCTGTGTATTCCTCTAACTTTTTAACCTTGGGTACCATATTAGTCATATCCATGATGCTCTGATCAAAGTCCCTGCCAGATATAAGCAAAGAGATAGATGTTCTGCCTTTGATCCTTGACTCCAATTATGTATTTCTTCCAAAATAAGTTGTAGAAGGTCTCTGAATTAGTAAACACAGCCTTCCTCCAACATCTTCATCCTACCAGGTACCTCTCAGCAAGTGACTCTGATCATCAAGGACTGAGAGGTGACTTATGCTTGTGTGTCTTCCGTGATGACTCAGAGTCCAAGCTATTCTAAATGAAATTGTCACGTGAACGTTAGACCAAAAAAAAAGTTCCTTTAAATTGGCCAACCCTGTATAAACCCTCAACATGAACTGACAAGAAAAGGGGTCTAGTGCTTCATGGTGTAACTACTCTTGAGGTGCCAAGAGATAAGAGGAAGGCAGTGGCTGCCCAAGGCGTTACAGTGCATCCTATCTGCTCACTGTTCCCTCATCAAAGTTTTTAATAAAATACGTGATTCTTTGAGAATTCCATAAAATGTATTTTGATCATCTCCACTCATCACCCTAACTCTCTTGATTCCATTCATATCTCTCCACTCCTTACCAGCTCTGTGCCCTTTTTAGTCTCCCTAAGTAATTCACCAAAGTTCAATTTGTGCTAATCACATATATATGGGCATGTGGCTAACCTCTGCAATTCAGCCAACCTGCTACTGGCAGAGTCAGCTTCTATACACTCTCCTTCCATCAACAGACCTTCTATTTCAGTTTATTATTTTTGTTTTTTCATTGATTATTTGTTATGTTTTGTTGGTGAAAAAGGCCTCTAGCCCAGGCTGGCCTAAAATTCACTATTTAGAAAAGGCTGGTCTTTCTTGAATCTACCACTCTAAATCAAAGATTACAGACTGTGCAATCCTGGGTACATTACATTGAGTACTTGGGACGAAACTCGGGTTTTTAGACACGATAGGCATGTACTAAGCCAATGCCCATAAGAGTGCCACTTAACACATTAGCTCACCAGTGAGAGCCCGAGCATGCAGACACCACCAATGTGGATAGAATGATGCCCAGTGGCACTCTTCCCTGCTGCCTGTGTAAACGCACCGAGAGCAAAAATGGAATAGGCAACATGGAGTCTAACTACCCATGACAGGAAGTAGCCTTACTGCTCAGAGTCTAGCTCTCCTTTACAAGTATACTGTTGGTTGCTCACATAGGACCCATACAAGATCAAAGAGGTCAACACTGTGGCTTGTAGGGAAGAGAGGTTCAGAAGCCTTTCTCACCCCTAACTAAGAAGCTATTGGTAATTTATGGCTTCTGTGTGAGGGAGGGAGAGTTTAATTAAAGGTGTTGTCCCTGCAAGGTGAACCCAGTTTCAGTGGATGCCCCTACATGTTTGAGTATATGTTTAGCACAAAATGGACTAGCAAGTTATTTTTAAGGATAAAATTTGGGAAAATGTAAAAAGGGAGAGGATCTATGAACAGTAAGAGTCATGAGGGATGAATAAGATGAAATACAGTGCATAAACATATCAAAATTAATAAAATTATATTAATAATTAAAAAATAAAATTTAAATGTATTGCTGGAATAATGATGCAGCACAGATCATTAAACGAATGATGACTGGAAATCTTAGTGCATACTGTCCTTAAATTTTGTGACTCTTTGTGCCCATGCCAATGTTGTCTAATCTGTTAATGCTTTTCTCCAGAACTTACAGGAATACGTCAGATCTAAGAGAAATCCATTTTGAACTATCCATCCCACTCTCCCATGTCCTTTATTTAATTTTGGGACTCTGTCATCTTAAAAGAAGCACTGTGCTTCTCTACCTTTCAAAGCAGTGACTGTCTGCTGCATGCTGAATGACACTTCCTAGGACTTCTAACCACTACAGCAGTCATTGCAGTGTTTGGGATCCCTATCGATTTGCCTTACTGCAGGCAGATGTAAGAAGGCAGAGCTCTCCAAGGGGATTATTGTGCCCTTGATGAGGTAAGAAGTGGCTCTTAAGATGCACAGCTAAGGACCCTCATCACTACCTCTTGAGTTCTGGTTTATTCGTCTATGAAGGAACGCAAACATGTAACCCAACCATGCATGGCTGTGGTCAAGTTTGAATACATTTTTGTAGATAAACTCTATTCTGATTTTTCAATTTACAAACTCATAACTAGAAACTGGGTTGGGTAGTTGGGATATTTTTCTTTGGAAAAAAATTTAGACACAACTTGGTGAACAAATCCTTCAAATAACTAAAGGAATCACAGTTGAACATGACAACCATAGACACCTGGTCATGATTTGTTACTTGGGATGTCATTTCCTTAAAAAAAATATAAAAACATGTAATTTTCATTATCAGTTAGCAGCTTATATCACAGTGGTGTATCATATAAAAGACAACTAGTATTTACACAATTCTCATCTAAATTGTGTCTTAGAGAGTGCTCTAAAGTACATACCACGTCTGCATTTATTAAATAGTACCTGTAATTGAAAGGAAAGAAAATATTTAACATTTAGATCATGTTGGATAATATTTGTAAAGATCTTTGATCCTTACATAGTTGACATAATGAGGATATAAAAGTGTAGTCAAGTGGAGACTATATTAATTGACTCCTTATTTGATGATGTAACAGAAAATCTGGGACTCTATACTTTGTGCTAAAGACTAGTACCTTTTACAATTTTTTCTGATTCAAGGGCTGATCAGGATAACCTGTCTGGCCTCTACTGAATGTTCCCTAATCTACATCACATAACGTCTATGAAAACTTGTATTTTCATTTTTTTTTCATCTTTCAATGTTGTTGGGTTTTTTTGTTCACAGTTTTTTTCAGTTTACATACCAACCACAGTTCCCCCTCCCATCCCTCCTTCCACTCCCCTTTTCCTTTCTTTCCCCGACTCCCTCCACCCCCACCCTACCTCTCATCCACTCCTCCAAAAGGGTAAGGCCTTCCATGGGGAGTCAACAAAGCCTGGTACATTCAGTTGAGGCAGGACCAACACCCCCCACACACACCCTGCATCAAGGCTGAGCAAGGCATCCCACCATACGGACTGGGCTCCAAAAAGCCAACTCATGAAAACTTTTATTTTTCACTAAGATATTCTTTGTTTCTAGGGACTATGGTAGAAATAATTTGAGCATATGACCCAAAGTTTGATGTGTCTGGAGCTTAGTGTGCCCAACAACATGAGGATCTTTAAAAACATGATGTACTGGGCTGGAAAGATGACTCAGATGTTAAGAGCACTGGCTGCTCTTCCAGAGGACCTGGGTTCAATTCCCAGTACCCACGTGGCAGCTCACACCTGTCTGCAACTCCAGTTCCAGGGCTTGTGATACCCTCACACAGACATACATGCTCATATTGGGATTTGATTTCCAGCACCTACATGGTGCTTCTGCCCTTCTTGGCACCAAGTATGCACGTGATACAAATATACACATGCAGGCAAAATACACTTTAAAAACAAACAACAACACATGATGTACCTGATCAGTTTCTTAATTCAAATGTGATACCCACTGAAACATAAGGGGACCACCGAGGTAACCTTTCTACCTCAGAGAAAGAAAAGGCCCTTTTACCTCGACCATGCTCACTGCTGACTTTTGCTGGTTTACTGGTGAAACTGTATTATCAGGAGGTTCATGGGACACTAGGGGGACAAAAAGTGACTGTCAGTTCACGGGACTGCTTACTATTTACACTGGACTTTACTTGATGTGGGTGAAAGTGCACGGACTTAGCACATGTGACTAAACCTACTGAACAAGATGGTTCTGCTGCTGCTAGACTATCTTCCCATAAAGCAAACTAAGGCAGAGGGAAGACTTGGAGAAAAACGAAGATGTATTTTTATGTTGTATAATATTTTGTTTATTAGGCACTGAGATCCTATCTCCACCCACCTTATATTCCTGTCTCCACCTCCCTAGTGCTGGAATTAAAGGCATGTACAACCACCACCTGGCTCTGTTTCTCTTTTAGACTGGTAAATCTCCTGTAGCCCAGGGTGGCCTTCAACTCCTGATTTTCCTGCTTCCTCCTCCCAAGTGCTAGGATTAAAGGTGTGAACTATTACTGCCTGGCCTCTATGGTTAACTCATGGCTAGCTCCACCCTCTGATCTCCAGGCAAGCTTTATTTGGCAGAACACAAACAAAATATCATACAACACCTTTGTACATGTAGTGAAGATCTGAGCCCGATGACCTACTGAGATTCAACTGCCTTTCTAGGCATATTGTCCCCAAGAAGGGTTCTGTTCAGTTCTCTCCCAGTGACTTTGTTAGTCTCATGAGTTTTGTGAGGGAGGGACATATAATGAACACAAAAAGGCCCAGGACACCAAAAGCTGAGGCTGGGGACATGCTTGGGGGTTAGGCCACATTGCATGGGCAATGTGTTCTGGTATGTAGCATCAATAATAAAGTAACAGGTAGAAGGGATCACATAGGCCTCCATGGCTTGCCAGACCTATAGTCCTGAGTCAACATGACAATTATGAAAGAGGAGAAGTGGTTGGAGAAGGATAGGGGCAAGAGGAATAAGGGAGATTGAAAGGTGGGGACTAGAAGTGGAATCCCATGTCTCTGGCACACATGGCTCAGAAGCAGGAGTCTGAATTTACAATCAATAAACATGGTGCATTAACCCTACAGGGCTAGCCTATGATTGATACCAGACCACTTGCACAGTGAGAAAATCCAGGAGAAGCAGACATGTTTCTGATGAGCCTTGACTGTGAACCTACTCAAGTAGCTAAAATAAAGGCACTTTGAGGAAAATGATTCCTTAGATTATAAGTTCATGTTGCAGAAAAGATGTGACAGGCCAGATCATGCAAAGAGTGAGAGACTCAAGTACTGAAAACACAGAGAACAGACATAGCCTATGGCCAGATGGGTACCAAGAGATAGCCAATCTCCATGAATCCATTCTATTACCCTGAGGAACACGGGCAGTCTTTTAGGAGAACTCTCAAACCCAGCCTCTGCCTTGGAGGATGAATCAAGAATGCTTTGGCACTAAGGACAAACCAGAGTGCAGACACTTTCTCATCCATTAAGTCAAAGGATCCAAAATAAACATCAGGCTTTAACCTTCCTTGACTCAAACATCTAACATGCATGCCAATATGAGGAACACAGATTAAAAAAATATAAAGCCATACATTATATCCTTAATTGTCAGGACATTGCTAGTGCTGCAAGGAAGCCAGACTAGAGAACCCTACCAGCTATCTAGAAGTTTGCCCTGCGGATGTCCTTTAAAGAGAGACAAAATGGTCAAGAAATGAACAAAGAGGTACTACTACAAATGTCCCAAGGAAACCAGGGACAGGAACTGCATCACCAGAACCACTTTGTAGGCCCTTTATTTATATGTACATTTGAATGCAAAGGAGAAGGTTGTCCACACCAGAGAGATTGGCTTTACCATAGGTTAAAACCCTAAAATGAATGTACCAGTCATTTTAACATCAGTAGTCAACTTCATAGAGTCCAGATCCCAGAGGATGCCTGTATGGCATTATCTTGACAAGGTTAACTGAGGTAGCAAATGGTTCAGCTGTTAGTGCATTATTCCTGGGACTGAGATCCATGACTATAGAAGGAGAAGGTGAGCTGAGCATAAAGAAACACTCCTTTTCTCTATTTCTGTTGCCCTCAGGCTCCTGTACCTATGGTTGCTCAGCAAATATGCACACCATACTCATGGTATCATGGGAAGACAAGCACTCCTCCTTTGGCATGTTTGGGTCATAGTATTTCATCACACAAACAGGGAAAGTACCTTATGCACAAATTCCATGGAGAGCTACTAAGCACAGTGACAGGCTTGGACACTTGGTAGTGATAAATGCTGATGAGCACTAAGTGTTGAAAGACTGCCTTCAAATGACAGAGATGAACGCAAGAATATTATACCTGACAAGACTACCATGATGCCTTTGAAAAGGAAGAACACAGAAACCTCCTCCCATGACCTTGTCTCTGTTCTTTTCCATAAGCACAGGGTGTGACACACTACTCCAGGGATCAAATCCCCTTTGGTCACACCAGAAATGCTGTTATCTGTATGAAATTTTGTGCTAACTCTTGACAGTTTTGACAATAACCATGTCAATCTTGAGCTTGTTTACATTCAGTTCATCACACTGCAGGTGTCTGGGAGAAAGTAACAGAGACGTTGCCTCACCTATTCCTGCCTACACCAGGTGAAGGGACGGTGACAGAGACAAGATTGAGCTCACCTTTCCTCTGTTGCTTGTTACTCAATGTTTGCAAAAGGTGAATTTACATTTCACTCTTAAGCCGTGTGGTTGAATTTCAACTGAGGAATTATACAAGTCAACATTATCTACATAGGAAACTAATGTTAAGGTCATCATCTTTCCCTCCTATCATACAATAATGATTTACAACTACCATATGTCACCCAATGAGATTAATGCATTTCAACAGTACCTTCTTCTTCAGTTGGTGGTAAAGTGCCACGCTGGACTTGAGGCACTTCAACATCCTTTGGAAAAGCATTGCCTCTCCTAAAGAGTTTCCTTTTAAATTTGGAAACTAGAATGCATTAACAGCAGAGACAGTTATGTCAGTTTCATGGCAGAATATAGAGGAAACCAGTCTGTTTTAGTACACTCCATCTCATGCCCTTTGTCCAGGCACCATCATCAGAGTCACGGTGGTGTTTCAGGAGGATCACTGAGTGCACTGCACACTCCTGCATGCACTGCATTGGTGGTGTAGGCAAGTCCTAAGTTCATGGCAGTGTGACAGTGTTGTGTTTCCCTGCTGAATACATGTACCTAATGAGTGCTCACCTTCAAATCATGGGGACTGACCAACCCTGAGAGGAAAAACACATGGAGCAGAGTGTACCCAACCAATACATTTAAAGATGTATTCCCACTGGATATGGAGTGCACTACTTTCATAACAGTTCTCTGTAGGCAGAGGAGGTGAAGCTCTGTGAGTTCTAAGTCAGTATGGTAGATAAGTAGGTAGTTCCAGTATAGATAAGGACAAACTGTGAGTCCCTGCACTCCGCCCCCAAAAGCAATGTATTCTCAGAGAATGAGGTAGTACACATCAACCTCCAGTTGGTGATTGCAGTTCTCAGTGCACATTGTCCTTAAATTGTGTTCCTCTTTGGGCCCATGCTTCTGTTGTCTAATTTGTTCATGCTTCTCTCCAGATCCAAAACCCATTTTAGAAATATCCATCCCACTGTCCCATGTCCTTTATTTAATTTTAGGACTCTGTCATCTTAAAAGAAGCACTGTGCTTCTCTACCTTTCAAAGCAGTGACTGTCTGCTGCATGCTGAATGACACTTCCTAGGACTTCTAACCACTACAGCAGTCATTGCAGTGTTTGGGATCCCTATCGATTTGCCTTACTGCAGGCAGATGTAAGAAGGCAGACCTCTCCAAGGGGATTATTGTGCCCTTGATGAGGTAGGAAGTGGCTCTTCAGATGCACAGCTAAGGGGCCTCATCACTACCTCTTGAGTTCTGCTTAACTCATTTATGAAGGAACACAAGCATGTAACTGACCCTGCATATCTGAGATGAGGTTTGAACACATTTTTGTAGTTTACCTGTATTCTGATTTTCAATTTACATATCTGTAACTGGAAATTGGGTTGTGAAAAAGCCATCCTACTTTTGGGGGAAAAACAGATTTAAACAAGAATTGAAGTACAATACCCTCAAATAACAAAGGATTACTGTTCAACACAAGGACCATAGACATATCCATGATTACTTACTTGGTGTGGCCCTTGCCTTTAAAAGAAACTAAGAAAAAAATCTAACACAGCAATTCTCATATCGTTCGGTATCTCACATCACAGTGGTGTATCACACAAAATACAACCAATGTTTTCACAATTCTCACCTAAGGTGTGTCTTAGGAAAGTGATCCCATAATACATACCACGTTTGTGTTTCTTAGACGTCGCCTGCAATCAATAGGAAAGAAAATATTTAATGCCATGATCATGCTGAGTAATGTCTACAAAGCCTTTTTCCCCTTAACATCGAGTGATTGAAATCAGGACAGAGAAGAGCAGTAACAAAGAGACTATATTAATGGGTACATTATTCGATGATGTCACAGAGATCTGGGACTCTGTCCTTTGTGATACAAACTAGTAGTGGGCATACTTTTTCTTATTCAATGGCAGATCAGGTAAACCTATCTGGCCTATAGAGGGTTGCAAAACCTATATCACATACCATCTATAAAAACTTTTATGTTTCACTAAGGTATTTTCTGTTTCTAGACTATGGTTTACAAAGAACTTGAGTATATGGTTGGAAGCTTAGTGTGTCCAGCTTGAGGATGTTCAGAGGATCTTTCAACCATGAGGACTGGTGTAAACTAGAGGCACCCACCTTGATGGGATCACTCATAAAGCAGGACACAAAGTTGTGCCACATTGTGATGTGTGCTGTCTTGATCAAGACCAAGTTGGTACAGTTCCATTCCCTCCTCTTCCTAAATAAACTCTCTAATGTCCGTGATGACTCAGATCAGTTTAATGAATGAAATGTGATACCCACTGAAACACAAGGGGACCACTGAGGTAACCTTTCTACCTCAGGCAAGGGAAGGCCTCTTACCTTCACCGTCCTCGTTGGTAGGTTTTGATGGCTGTGTGGTGAATTGGCACTGGTCGAAGTTTCAGGGTACCCTAGGGGAAAGAAAGCGACTCTCAGCTCACAGGTCTTAGTATTATTTACAGGGGATCTTTGCTTGATGTGAGTAAAAGCAAATGGACTTGGTACATCTTACTAAAACTAATGAACAATATGGTTGGGTTGTTGCAGGACTGTCTTCCAGGAAGACAAATAAAGGCAGAGAGTAGCTCTGGAGAGAAATGAGGAGCAGATTTTTTTTTTGTTTGCAGGGAATTGTAATCTAAAGCAGTGTAAAAGAATCTATTATATGGTGTAAAGATGAAATGAATCATTCAAAATTTTCTTTTTATACTTATTCTGTTTGGGAGGCTCAACAGCTGGCAGTGCTCTAGCAGATGTGAACCTCTGTGCCTAGTTCTCTCAGTCAAACATGTAGGTTCCAGGCTCAAAGTATTGATCTCAGTCTTTACAGCAAGTGCCTTTACTGCTAAGTTCTCACTGGCCTCCTAAAACAAATCTTATGATAAAAACCACAGAGTACAATCAGCCCCTGAGATGATTTTCAGTGTAGGGCAATGGCTATGCTCTTCAGCTTCAGGTGGCCACCTGCAGACTTTTACCTATGTACATGTAGTACAGATCTGATCCACACCTTTACTAGAGACTCAACTGTGTTTCCAGGCATTTTTTTCTTAAAAGGGTTCTTTTCTAATCTCTGCCAAGGAACTTTTCAGTCTCATGAGCTTTGTGAGAAACTGACATTTAGTGATTACAGAAAGACCTAGAACACCCGGGACTGAGAATAAGGACATGTCTGGGACTTAGGACTCATTGCATGGACGATGTGTTGCCGTACAGAGAACCCACAATAAGGTAACACAAAGAAGGAACCACGTAAGCTTCTGTGGCAATTATGAAAGAGAAGTGGCTGGGGAAGGATAGGGGCAGGAGATCATAAGAAGAGAGACAGAAAGGTAGGGACTAGAAGAGGAATCCTGTTTCTCTGTCACACACAGCTCAGAAGCAGGCACTATACACTGAATCTACAGTTATAGTCTATGAGAGAGAGCAAAAATAATCTGCAGAATGAGAGAATCCTAGAGGAGCAGACATAGTTCTGATAAGCCTGGGCGGTGAGCCTACTGAAGAAGTGACAGCGAAGCCACTTAGAGAAGAGAGACTCCTTAGAGCATAAGCTCATGTCTGCAGGAAAGAAGAGACAAGTCAGCCCATGCCAAAGTGAGAGACTCGAGTACTGACAGCGTAAGGAACAGACGCACATTATGGTGCATAGAGAGCTGATCCTCTCCTGTCCATACACTTTATTCTGAGGAACATGGGCAGTATTTTAGGGAAACTCACAAACTCAGTCTCTGCATATTGGAGGCTGAGGCAAGCGTGCCTCTAAAAGCATCAAAGATCACCCAGAGGGCAGATCCTTTCTCCCTATGTCATCCATTAATTTAAAGGATCAAAGAAGGACATCACCCTATAACCCTCCTTGACTCAAATTACACAGAATGCCAGATAAGTTAAGGAGCATAGACTGCTTAGAGCTAACGGCACACATGAGGCTTCTACTTTCAGGACATTGCTAAGGTAAGAAGGAGGCTAGTGTTGCTAGAGAAACCTGCTAACTACTTAGCAGTCTGCGATGTCCTACACGGAGTGACTAAATAGTCCACAGAGGACCTAGCAGGCACTACTACCAATGTCCCAAGGGAGCCGGGAACAGGATCTGCTCATTCTTTATCACCAGGACCATTTTGTAAGTGCTTCAAATGTATATTTGAATGCCCAGGCGCAGGTTGTCCCTCACCAGAGACTGCCTTTATCATAGATTGAAACCCCAAACTGATCACCACTGTTTGTGGGCATTGTGATGGCAAATATCAGTAGTCAACTGATAAGGTCAGGGCTCTGGTGATGCCTGCATGGCATTATCTTGACAAGGTTAACTGAGGCAGCAAATGGTTCAGCTGTTAGTGCATTATTCCTGGGACTGAGATCCATGACTGTAGAAGGAGAAGGTGAGCTGAGCATAAAGAAACACTCCTTTTCTCTATTTCTGTTGCCCTCAGGCTCCTGTATCTATGGTTGCTCAGCAAATATGCACACCATACTCATGGTATCATGGGAAGACAAGCACTCCTCCTTTGGCATGTTTGGGTCATAGTATTTCATCACACAAACAGGGAAAGTACCTTATGCACAAATTCCATGGAGAGCTACTAAGCACAGTGACAGGCTTGGACACTTGGTAGTGATAAATGCTGATGAGCACTAAGTGTTGAAAGACTGCCTTCAAATGACAGAGATGAACGCAAGAATATTATACCTGACAAGACTACCATGATGCCTTTGAAAAGGAAGAACACAGAAACCTCCTTCCATGACCTTGTCTCTGTTCTTTCCCATAAGCACAGGGTGTGACACACTACTCCAGGGACCGAATCCCCTTTGGTCACACCAGAAATGCTGTTATCTGTATGAAATTTTGTGCTAACTCTTGACAGTTTTGACAATAACCATGTCAATCTTGAGCTTGTTTACATTCAGTTCATCACACTGCAGGTGTCTGGGAGAAAGTAACAGAGACGTTGCCTCACCAGGTGAAGGGACGGTGACAGAGACAAGATTGAGCTCACCTTTCCTCTGTTTCTTGTTACTCAATGTTTGCAAAAGGTGAATTTACATTTCATTCTTAAATCGTGTGGTTGAATTTCAACTGAGGAACTATACAAGTCAACATTATCTACATAGGAAACTAATGCTAAGGTCATCATCTTTCCCTCCTATCATACAATGATTTACAATTACCGTATGTCACCCCATGAGATTAATGCATTTCAATAGTACCTTCTGTTTCACTCAGTGGTACAGCTACAGCTGTGCCACGCTGGACTTGAGGTACTTCAACATCCATTGGAGAAACTGCGCTTCTCCTAAATAATCTTCTTTGAATTTTGGAACCTAGAATGCATTAACAGCAGAGACAGTTATGTCAGTTTCATGGCAGAATATAGAGGAAACCAGTCTGTTTTAGTACACTCCATGTCATGCCCTTTCTCCAGGCACCATCATCAGAGTCACGGTGGTGTTTCAGGAGGATCACTGAGTGCACTGCACACTCCTGCATGCACTGCATTGGTGGTGTAGGCAAGTCCTAAGTTCATGGCAGTGTGACAGTGTTGTGTTTCCCTGCTGAATACATGTACCTAATGAGTGCTCACCTTCAAATCATGGGGACTGACCAACCCTGAGAGGAAAAACACATAGAGCAGAGTGTACCCAACCAATACATTTAAAGATATATTCCCACTGGATATGGAGTGCACTACTTTCATAACAGTTCTCTGTAGGCAGAGGAGGTGAAGCTCTGTGAGTTCTAGGTCAGGATGGTATATAAGTAGGTAGTTCCAGTATAGATAAGGACAAACTGTGAGTCCCTGCACTCCGCCCCCAAAAGCAATGTATTCTCAGAGAATGAGGTAGTACACATCAACCTCCAGTTGGTGATTGCAGTTCTCAGTGCACATTGTCCTTAAATTGTGTTCCTCTTTGGGCCCATGCTTCTGTTGTCTAATTTGTTCATGCATCTCTCCAGATCCAAAACCCATTTTAGAAATATCCATCCCACTGTCCCATGTCCTTTATTTAATTTTAGGACTCTGTCATCTTAAGAGAAGCACTGTGCTTCTCTACCTTTCAAAGCAGTGACTGTCTGCTGCATGCTGAATGACACTTCCTAGGACTTCTAACCACTACAGCAGTCATTGCAGTGTTTGGGATCCCTATCGATTTGCCTTACTGCAGGCAGATGTAAGAAGGCAGACCTCTCCAAGGGAATTATTGTGCCCTTGATGAGGTAGGAAGTGGCTCTTCAGATGCACAGCTAAGGGGCCTCATCACTACCTCTTGAGTTCTGCTTAACTCGTTTATGAAGGAACACAAGCATGTAACTGACCCTGCATATCTGAGATGAGGTTTGAACACATTTTTGTAGTTTACCTGTATTCTGATTTTCAATTTACATATCTGTAACTGGAAATTGGGTTGTGAAAAAGCCATCCTACTTTTGGGGGAAAAACAGATTTAAACAAGAATTGAAGTACAATACCCTCAAATAACAAAGGATTACTGTTCAACACAAGGACCATAGACATATCCATGATTACTTACTTGGTGTGGCCCTTGCCTTTAAAAGAAACTAAGAAAAAAATCTAACACAGCAATTCTCATATCGTTCGGTATCTCACATCACAGTGGTGTATCACACAAAATACAACCAATGTTTTCACAATTCCCACCTAAGGTGTGTCTTAGGAAAGTGATCCCATAATACATACCACGTTTGTGTTTCTTAGACGTCGCCTGCAATCAATAGGAAAGAAAATATTTAATGCCATGATCATGCTGAGTAATGTCTACAAAGCCTTTTTCCCCTTAACATCGAGTGATTGAAATCAGGACAGAGAAGAGCAGTAACAAAGAGACTATATTAATGGGTACATTATTCGATGATGTCACAGAGATCTGGGACTCTGTCCTTTGTGATACAAACTAGTAGTGGGCATACTTTTTCTTATTCAATGGCAGATCAGGTAAACCTATCTGGCCTATAGAGAGTTGCAAAACCTATATCACATACCATCTATAAAAACTTTTATGTTTCACTAAGGTATTTTCTGTTTCTAGACTATGGTTTACAAAGAACTTGAGTATATGGTTGGAAGCTTAGTGTGTCCAGCTTGAGGATGTTCAGAGGATCTTTCAACCATGAGGACTGGTGTAAACTAGAGGCACCCACCTTGATGGGATCACTCATAAAGCAGGACACAAAGTTGTGCCACATTGTGATGTGTGCTGTCTTGATCAAGACCAAGTTGGTACAGTTCCATTCCCTCCTCTTCCTAAATAAACTCTCTAATGTCCGTGATGACTCAGATCAGTTTAATGAATGAAATGTGATACCCACTGAAACACAAGAGGACCACTGAGGTAACCTTTCTACCTCAGGCAAGGGAAGGCCTCTTACCTTCACCGTCCTCGTTGGTAGGTTTTGATGGCTGTGTGGTGAATTGGCACTGGTCGAAGTTTCAGGGTACCCTAGGGGAAAGAAAGCGACTCTCAGCTCACAGGTCTTAGTATTATTTACAGGGGATCTTTGCTTGATGTGAGTAAAAGCAAATGGACTTGGTACATCTTACTAAAACTAATGAACAATATGGTTGGGTTGTTGCAGGACTGTCTTCCAGGAAGACAAATAAAGGCAGAGAGTAGCTCTGGAGAGAAATGAGGAGCAGATTTTTTTTTTTGTTTGCAGGGAATTGTAATCTAAAGCAGTGTAAAAGAATCTATTATATGGTGTAAAGATGAAATGAATCATTCAAAATTTTCTTTTTATACTTATTCTGTTTGGGAGGCTCAACAGCTGGCAGTGCTCTAGCAGATGTGAACCTCTGTACCTAGTTCTCTCAGTCAACCATGTAGGTTCCAGGCTCAAAGTATTGATCTCAGTCTTTACAGCAAGTGCCTTTACTGCTAAGTTCTCACTGGCCTCCTAAAACAAATCTTATGATAAAAACCACAGAGTACAATCAGCCCCTGAGATGATTTTCAGTGTAGGGCAATGGCTACTCTCTTCAGCTTCAGGTGGCCACCTGCAGACTTTTACCTATGTACATGTAGTACAGATCTGATCCACACCTTTACTAGAGACTCAACTGCGTTTCCAGGCATTTTTTTCTTAAAAGGGTTCTTTTCTAATCTCTGCCAAGGAACTTTTCAGTCTCATGAGCTTTGTGAGAAACTGACATTTAGTGATTACAGAAAGACCTAGAACACCCGGGACTGAGAACAAGGACATGTCTGGGACTTAGGACCCATTGCATGGACGATGTGTTGCCGTACAGAGAACCCACAATAAGGTAACACAAAGAAGGAACCACGTAAGCTTCTGTGGCAATTATGAAAGAGAAGTGGCTGGGGAAGGATAGGGGCAGGAGATCATAAGAAGAGAGACAGAAAGGTAGGGACTAGAAGAGGAATCCTGTTTCTCTGTCACACACAGCTCAGAAGCAGGCACTATACACTGAATCTACAGTTATAGTCTATGAGAGAGAGCAAAAATAATCTGCAGAATGAGAGAATCCTAGAGGAGCAGACATAGTTCTGATAAGCCTGGGCGGTGAGCCTACTGAAGAAGTGACAGCGAAGCCACTTAGAGAAGAGAGACTCCTTAGAGCATAAGCTCATGTCTGCAGGAAAGAAGAGACAAGTCAGCCCATGCCAAAGTGAGAGACTCGAGTACTGACAGCGTAAGGAACAGACACACATTATGGTGCATAGAGAGCTGATCCTCTCCTGTCCATACACTTTATTCTGAGGAACATGGGCAGTATTTTAGGGAAACTCACAAACTCAGTCTCTGCATATTGGAGGCTGAGGCAAGCGTGCCTCTAAAAGCATCAAAGATCACCCAGAGGGCAGATCCTTTCTCCCTATGTCATCCATTAATTTAAAGGATCAAAGAAGGACATCACCCTATAACCCTCCTTGACTCAAATTACACAGAATGCCAGATAAGTTAAGGAGCATAGACTGCTTAGAGCTAACGGCACACATGAGGCTTCTACTTTCAGGACATTGCTAAGGTAAGAAGGAGGCTAGTGTTGCTAGAGAAACCTGCTAACTACTTAGCAGTCTGCGATGTCCTACACGGAGTGACTAAATAGTCCACAGAGGACCTAGCAGGCACTACTACCAATGTCCCAAGGGAGCCGGGAACAGGATCTGCTCATTCTTTATCACCAGGACCATTTTGTAAGTGCTTCAAATGTATATTTGAATGCCCAGGCGCAGGTTGTCCCTCACCAGAGACTGCCTTTATCATAGATTGAAACCCCAAACTGATCACCACTGTTTGTGGGCATTGTGATGGCAAATATCAGTAGTCAACTGATAAGGTCAGGGCTCTGGTGATGCCTGCATGGCATTATCTTGACAAGGTTAACTGAGGCAGCAAATGGTTCAGCTGTTAGTGCATTATTCCTGGGACTGAGATCCATGACTGTAGAAGGAGAAGGTGAGCTGAGCATAAAGAAACACTCCTTTTCTCTATTTCTGTTGCCCTCAGGCTCCTGTATCTATGGTTGCTCAGCAAATATGCACACCATACTCATGGTATCATGGGAAGACAAGCACTCCTCCTTTGGCATGTTTGGGTCATAGTATTTCATCACACAAACAGGGAAAGTACCTTATGCACAAATTCCATGGAGAGCTACTAAGCACAGTGACAGGCTTGGACACTTGGTAGTGATAAATGCTGATGAGCACTAAGTGTTGAAAGACTGCCTTCAAATGACAGAGATGAACGCAAGAATATTATACCTGACAAGACTACCATGATGCCTTTGAAAAGGAAGAACACAGAAACCTCCTTCCATGACCTTGTCTCTGTTCTTTCCCATAAGCACAGGGTGTGACACACTACTCCAGGGACCGAATCCCCTTTGGTCACACCAGAAATGCTGTTATCTGTATGAAATTTTGTGCTAACTCTTGACAGTTTTGACAATAACCATGTCAATCTTGAGCTTGTTTACATTCAGTTCATCACACTGCAGGTGTCTGGGAGAAAGTAACAGAGACGTTGCCTCACCAGGTGAAGGGACGGTGACAGAGACAAGATTGAGCTCACCTTTCCTCTGTTTCTTGTTACTCAATGTTTGCAAAAGGTGAATTTACATTTCATTCTTAAATCGTGTGGTTGAATTTCAACTGAGGAACTATACAAGTCAACATTATCTACATAGGAAACTAATGCTAAGGTCATCATCTTTCCCTCCTATCATACAATGATTTACAATTACCGTATGTCACCCCATGAGATTAATGCATTTCAATAGTACCTTCTGTTTCACTCAGTGGTACAGCTACAGCTGTGCCACGCTGGACTTGAGGTACTTCAACATCCGTTGAAGGAACATTCCCTCTCCAAAACAGTATCCTTTGAATTTTGGAAACTAGAATGCATTAACAGCAGAGACAGTTATGTCAGTTTCATGGCAGAATATAGAGGAAACCAGTCTGTTTTAGTACACTCCATGTCATGCCCTTTCTCCAGGCACCATCATCAGAGTCACGGTGGTGTTTCAGGAGGATCACTGAGTGCACTGCACACTCCTGCATGCACTGCATTGGTGGTGTAGGTAAGTCCTAAGTTCATGGCAGTGTGACAGTGTTGTGTTTCCCTGCTGAATACATGTACCTAATGAGTGCTCACCTTCAAATCACGGGGACTGACCAACCCTGAGAGGAAAAACACATAGAGCAGAGTGTACCCAATCAATACATTTAAAGATGTATTCCCACTGGATATGGAGTGTACTACTTTCATAACAGGTCTCTGTACGCAGAGAAGGTGAAGCTCTGTGAGTTCTAGGCCAGTATGGTAGGTACATAAGTATGTAGTTCCAGTATAGATAAGGACAAACTGTGAGTCCCTGCACTCCGCCCCCAAAAGCAATGTATTCTCAGAGAATGAGGTAGTACACATCAACCTCCAGTTGGTGATTGCAGTTCTCAGTGCACATTGTCCTTAAATTGTGTTCCTCTTTGGGCCCATGCTTCTGTTGTCTAATTTGTTCATACTTCTCTCCAGATCCAAAACCCATTTTAGAAATATCCATCCCACTGTCCCAAGTCCTTTATTTAATTTTAGGACTCTGTCATCTTAAAAGAAGCACTGTGCTTCTCTACCTTTCAAATTATTGACTGTCTGCTGCATGCTGAATGACACTTCCTAGGACTTCTAACCACTACAGCAGTCATTGCAGTGTTTGGGATCCCTATCGATTTGCCTTACTGCAGGCAGATGTAAGAAGGCAGACCTCTCCAAGGGGATTATTGTGCCCTTGATGAGGTAGGAAGTGGCTCTTCGGATGCACAGCTAAGGAGCCTCATCACTACCTCTTGAGTTCTGCTTAACTCGTTTATGAAGGAACACAAGCATGTAACTGACCCTGCATATCTGAGATGAGGTTTGAACACATTTTTGTAGTTTACCTGTATTCTGATTTTCAATTTACATATCTGTAACTGGAAATTGGGTTGTGAAAAAGCCATCCTACTTTTGGGGGAAAAACAGATTTAAACAAGAATTGAAGTACAATACCCTCAAATAACAAAGGATTACTGTTCAACACAAGGACCATAGACATATCCATGATTACTTACTTGGTGTGGCCCTTGCCTTTAAAAGAAACTAAGAAAAAAATCTAACACAGCAATTCTCATATCGTTCGGTATCTCACATCACAGTGGTGTATCACACAAAATACAACCAATGTTTTCACAATTCCCACCTAAGGTGTGTCTTAGGAAAGTGATCCCATAATACATACCACGTTTGTGTTTCTTAGACGTCGCCTGCAATCAATAGGAAAGAAAATATTTAATGCCATGATCATGCTGAGTAATGTCTACAAAGCCTTTTTCCCCTTAACATCGAGTGATTGAAATCAGGACAGAGAAGAGCAGTAACAAAGAGACTATATTAATGGGTACATTATTCGATGATGTCACAGAGATCTGGGACTCTGTCCTTTGTGATACAAACTAGTAGTGGGCATACTTTTTCTTATTCAATGGCAGATCAGGTAAACCTATCTGGCCTATAGAGAGTTGCAAAACCTATATCACATACCATCTATAAAAACTTTTATGTTTCACTAAGGTATTTTCTGTTTCTAGACTATGGTTTACAAAGAACTTGAGTATATGGTTGGAAGCTTAGTGTGTCCAGCTTGAGGATGTTCAGAGGATCTTTCAACCATGAGGACTGGTGTAAACTAGAGGCACCCACCTTGATGGGATCACTCATAAAGCAGGACACAAAGTTGTGCCACATTGTGATGTGTGCTGTCTTGATCAAGACCAAGTTGGTACAGTTCCATTCCCTCCTCTTCCTAAATAAACTCTCTAATGTCCGTGATGACTCAGATCAGTTTAATGAATGAAATGTGATACCCACTGAAACACAAGGGGACCACTGAGGTAACCTTTCTACCTCAGGCAAGGGAAGACCTCTTACCTTCACAGTCCTCGTTGATAGGTTTTGATTGCTGTGTGGTGAACTGGCACTGGTCGAAGTTTCAGGGTACCCTAGGGGAAAGAAAGCGACTCTCAGCTCACAGGACTTATTATTATTTACAGGGCATTTTTGATTGATGTGAATAAAACTGCATGGACTTAGTACATGGGATTAATTGTAATCAGACTTTTCTATTCCATCAGCAACACCCAAATATTCAGCAGTTGTTTTTGAAATAATTGACTCAGAAGCTTAATACTATTTACAAATGGTTGGCTGGTAGCTTAGGCTTATTAATAACTTGCTCTTTCACTTTTATTAACCCATAATTCTTATCTATAGGCAGCCACGTGGCTTGGTACCTTTCTCCATACAGTGTTCTCATCTTCCTTTCTCTGGGTCTCGCTTGGGACTCCTGACTTTGCCCTTGCTCTTTCCAGCATTCTTAGTTTGGTCGCCCTGCCTGGCTACTGGCCAATTATCCTTTTATTAAATCAATTCAAGTGACAAATCTTTACAGTGTACAAGAAGATTCTTCCATGGCAACTAAATCAAATGGAAACTATGGTTGGGTTGTTGCTGGACTGTCTTCCAGGAAGACAAATTAAGGCCTCGTGCATGTCTGGAGAGAAATGAGGAACAGATATATTTTTCTTTCTAGGGAATCTGAATCTAAAGCAGTGTAAAAGAATAGTTATATCATGTAAAGATTAAATAAATGTTTCAAAAAAATGATTTTTACATTTATTATATTTGGGAGGCTCAACAGCTGGCAGTGCTCTAGCAGAAGTGAACCTTCTGTACCTGGTTCTCTCAGTCAAACATGTAGGTTCCAGGTTCAAAGTATTGATCTCAGTCTTTACAACAAGTGCTTTTACTTCTATGCACCAACCACAGAAAGCTAATCTTATGATAAAAATCACAGAGTTCAATCAGTCTCTGAGATGATTTAAGCACAGGATAACTGCTACTCTCATCAACCTCAGCTGGCCACCAGACTTTTACCTATGTACATGTAATAAAGGTCTGATCCATACCCTTTCTAGAGAGTCAACTGACTTTCCAGACATATATTTCTGAAAAGGGTTCTTTTCTGTTCTCTCCACTGATCTTTTCAATCTCATGAGCTTTGTGAGACAATAAATGATTACAGAAAGACCTAGAACACCCAGGACAAGATGAGAACAGTGTGGGAATTAGTCCACATTGCCTGGAAAACATGTTCCAGTATACAAAATAACCAATAAAGTAACTGGAAAAATGGACCACATAGGCCTCCAAGGTTTTCCAGTCCAAGAAACATGCCAATAATGAAAGAGAAGTGGCTGGAGAGAGAGGGAGAGGTCAGCAAGACGTAACAAGAATGGAAATTGAAAGTTGGGGGGCTAGAAGTAGAATCCTGTCTCTCTGCCACACAGGTCAGAAGAGGACAGTATGCATTGAACCTACAGATATAGTGCACAATAGGAAGTTTTAAAAAAAAAGCTGCAGAATGAGAGAATCCAAGAGAAGCAGACGTAGTTCGGATGGGCCTGGGCTGTGAGTCTACTGAAGTAGAAAAAGTAAAGCCACTTAGAGAAGAGAGACTCCTTAGAGCATAGGCTCATGTCCCCAGGAAAGAAGAGACAAGTCAGACCAGGCCAAGAGTGAGAGATTTGAGTACTGACAGCATAGGGGACAGACACCTCCTATAGGTGTCTGGAGAGCTGATCCCCTTGGGTCTATATCCTATATTATGAGGAACATGGGCAGTATTTTAGGGAAACTCACAAACTCAGTCTCTGCATATTGGAGGCTGAAGCAAGGATGCCTCTAAAAGCAAGAAAGATCACCCAAAGGGCAGACCCTTTCTCATCCATTAAGTCAAAGGTTCCATGATAGATATCAACCTGAAACCTCCCTTGACTGAAATCACCTAGCATGACACTTAAAGTCAAGGAACATAGACTGGTAAAAGCTAAAGACACATATGAGGTCTTTACTTGTCAGGACATAGCCAGTGTTGCAATGAGGCCGTACTGGAGAAGCCTGCTAGCTATTTGGCTGTCTAACCTTTGGTTGTCCTTTAAAGATGGCCTAAATGATCAACAGAAGACCAAGAAGGCACTACTACAAATGTCCCAGGGGAACCACGGACAGGATCTGCTTATTCTGTATCACCAGGACCACTTGGTAAGAAATTTATACGTACATTTGAATGCACAGGAGCAAGTTGTCCCTCACCAGAGAGACTGGCTTTATCGTAGACTGAAACTCTAAACTGTTTGTGGGCATTGTGATGGCAAATATCAGTAGTCATCTGATAAGGTCAGGGCTCTGGTGATGCCTGCATGGCATTATCTTGACAAGGTTAACTGAGGTAGCAAATGGTTCAGCTGTTAGTGCATTATTCCTGGGACTGAGATCCATGACTGTAGAAGGAGAAGGTGAGCTGAGCATAAAGAAACACTCCTTTTCTCTATTTCTGTTGCCCTCAGGCTCCTGTATCTATGGTTGCTCAGCAAATATGCACACCATACTCATGGTATCATGGGAAGACAAGCACTCCTCCTTTGGCATGTTTGGGTCATAGTATTTCATCACACAAACAGGGAAAGTACCTTATGCACAAATTCCATGGAGAGCTACTAAGCACAGTGACAGGCTTGGACACTTGGTAGTGATAAATGCTGATGAGCACTAAGTGTTGAAAGACTGCCTTCAAATGACAGAGATGAACGCAAGAATATTATACTGACAAGACTACCATGATGCCTTTGTAAAGGAAGAACACAGAAACCTCCTTCCATGACCTTGTCTCTGTTCTTTCCCATAAGCACAGGGTGTGACACACTACTCCAGGGACCGAATCCCCTTTGGTCACACCAGAAATGCTGTTAACTGTATGAAATTTTGTGCTAACTCTTGACAGTTTTGACAATAACCATGTCAATCTTGAGCTTGTTTATATTCAGTTCATCACACTGCAGGTGTCTGGGAGAAAGTAACAGAGACGTTGCCTCACCTATTCCTGCCTACACCAGGTGAAGGGACGGTGACAGAGACAAGATTGAGCTCACCTTTCCCCTGTTTCTTGTTACTCAATGTTTGCAAAAGGTGAATTTACATTTCATTCTTAAATCGTGTGGTTGAATTTCAACTGAGGAACTATACAAGTCAACATTATCTACATAGGAAACTAATGCTAAGGTCATCATCTTTCCCTCCTATCATACAATAATGATTTACAACTACCGTATGTCACCCAATGAGATTAATGCATTTCAACAGTACCTTCTGCTTCACTTTCTGATACATCTACAGAAGTGTCTGCCTGGATTTGCAGTATTTCAGCATTCTCAGGAGCAACCATGTGCTGTTGATGGTTCTCTTCTAAGACATTGGAATCTGGAAATTCTTTAACAGCAGAGACAGTTATGTCAGTTTCATGGTAGAAAATAGAGGAAACCAGTCAGTTTTAGTACACCCCATGTCATGCCCATTCTCCAGGCACAGTCATCAGAGTCACGGTGGTGTTTCAGGGGGATCACTGAGTGCACTGCACACTCCTGCATGAATTGCATTGGTGGTGTAGGCAAGTCCTAAACTCATGTCAATGTGATGTTGTTAAAAGAAGAGCAACATGACTGTGTTAAGTTTGCTTTTACCTGATAAACAGTGTCCATGTCTCTCTTGGAATCCCATAAATATGGTAAACTTTACAAACTCCCTCCTTTCTCAGTAGTGTTTACTAAGATGCTATATACTGTGAAACTTCTCAGTGCAAAACATATGAATATACATATATATACATACATATACATGTATATCCATCCAAATACACACACATGCATGCATACATGCATGTACACACACATGCACACACACACAACTTGCCCTCAAATAAATGTACATATAATAACAAATTACTCTGTGGTATCTGTTATTGGCAGAACAGTTAGCTACATTTAAATGAATCCAGGTAGCATGAGATTGTGTTGGTTACTCTTGCAACCAACAGTAGAGAATGTATTTATTTTCACTGTTTACCTTCACTGTTTACATGAGAAACTATAGAAGGGCCCTAGCTTAGCAGATATATATGATCTTCCTCCAATATTTTCAACCTGCCTAGTGCCTCTCAGTTAGTGATTCTCTGGTTAGTGGACCACACTGAGAGGTGAAAAGGCTTCCATATTTTGTAGAGATGCTCAGATTCAAAGTCACTCAGAGCCAAGTTGTCAGATGATGGTTGGGATGAATAGGAACTTCCCTTCCACTAGACAGGCCTGGATATGTCCTCATCATGAATTGACAA